>NC_140419.1:103122369-103777369 GCF_965140295.1 Lepidochelys olivacea
GGCTGGGAGGGAGCCATGGGGGGGGTCGGTGCGGGGGGCAGGCTGGAGGGAGCCGTGGGGGGGTCGGTGCGGGGGGGCTGGGAGGGAGCCGTGGGGGGGTCGGTGCGGGGGGGTCGGTGCGGGAGCCGTGGGGGGGTCGGTGCGGGGGGGCTGGGAGGGAGCCGTGGGGGGGTCGGTGTGGGGGGGCTGGGGGCAGGCTGGGAGGGAGCCGTGGGGGGGTCGGTGCGGGGGGGCTGGGAGGGAGCCGTGGGGGGGTCGGTGCGGGGGGGCTGGGAGGGAGCCGTGGGGGGGGTCGGTGCGGGGGGCTGGTGAGGGAGCCGTGGGGGGGTCGGTGCGGGGGGGTGGGAGGGAGCCGTGGGGGGTCGGTGTGGGGGGCTGGGGGCAGGCTGGGAGGGAGCCGTGGGGGGGGTCGGTGCGGGGGGGCTGGTGAGGGAGCCGTGGGGGGGGTCGGTGCGGGGGGGCTGGGGGGCAGGCTGGGAGGGAGCCGTGGGGGGGTCGGTGCGGGGGGGCTGGGGGCAGGCTGGGAGGGAGCCGTGGGGGGTCGGTGCGGGGGGGCTGGTGAGGGAGCCGTGAGGGGTCGGTGTGGGGGGGCTGGGGGCAGGCTGGAGGGAGCCGTGGGGGGGTCGGTGCGGGGGGGCTGGGGAGGGAGCCGTGGGGGGGTCGGTGTGGGGGGGCTGGGGGCAGGCTGGGAGGGAGCCGTGGGGGGGTCGGTGCGGGGGGGCTGGGGGGCAGGCTGGGAGGGAGCCGTGGGGGGGTCGGTGCGGGGGGGCTGGGGGGCAGGCTGGGAGGGAGCCGTGGGGGGGTCGGTGCGGGGGGCAGGCTGGTGAGGGAGCCGTGGGGGGGTCGGTGCGGGGGCTGGGGGCAGGCTGGGAGGGAGCCGTGGGGGGGTCGGTGCGGGGGGGCTGGTGAGGGAGCCGTGGGGGGGTCGGTGTGGGGGGGCTGGTGAGGGAGCCGTGAGGGGGTCGGTGCGGGGGGGCTGGGAGGGAGCCGTGGGGGGGTCGGTGCGGGGGGGCTGGTGAGGGAGCCGTGAGGGGGTCGGTGTGGGGGCGCTGGGGGCAGGCTGGGAGGGAGCCGTGGGGGGGTCGGTGCGGGGGGGCTGGGAGGGAGCCGTGGGGGGGTCGGTGCGGGGGGGCTGGTGAGGGAGCCGTGAGGGGGTCGGTGTGGGGGGGCTGGGGGCAGGCTGGGAGGGAGCCGTGGGGGGGTCGGTGCGGGGGGGCTGGGAGGGAGCCGTGGGGGGGTCGGTGTGGGGGGGCTGGGGGCAGGCTGGGAGGGAGCCGTGGGGGGGTCGGTGCGGGGGGGCTGGGAGGGAGCCGTGGGGGGGGCGCGAGCAGGGGCGGGGCCGGATGGGCTCGGCGGCGAAGGGGTTACTGAGCGCGCGCTCCCGCCCCGCCGTGCACGCGCTGCGCGCTCTCCGGCGCGGGGTCGGGCTGGGCTGAGCGGAGCAGCCTCCGGAACCGGCCCCCTGCAGCCGCCCGGACCCGACATGGCGGAGCCACGCGGCCGCCCCCCGGGGTGAGTGAGGCCCGGTGCCGACAGCGCCGGCCGGCCGGGGGGGCTGCTGCGCGGGGCGGCCTCGGCGGGGCGGGGCGGCCGTGAGGGGGGCCGGGCTGGGCGGCCGGGGGGGGGGTGTGCGGGGAGGGGGGCCGGGCTGGGCTGGGCTGGGCGGCCGGGGGGGGGGTCTGTGCGGGGAGGGGGGCCGGGCTGGGCTGGGCGGCCGGGGGGGGGGGTCTGTGCGGGGAGGGGGGCTGGGCTGGGCGGCCGGGGTGGGGCTGCGCGGGGAGAGGGGCTGGGCTGGGCTGGGTGGCCTGGGGGGGGCTGTGCGGGGAGAGGGGCTGGGCTGGGCTGGGCGGCCGGGGGGGGGGTCTGTGCGGGGAGGGGGGCCGGGCTGGGCGGCCGGGGGGGGGCTGGGCGGGGAGGGGGGCTGGGCTGGGCGGCCGGGGGGGGGGCTGTGTGGGGAGGGGCGCTGGGCTGAGCGGCCGGGGGGGGCTGTGCGGGGAGGGGGGCTGGGCTGGGCGGCCGGGGGGGGCTGTGAGGGGAGGGGGGCTGGGCTGGGCGGCCGGGGGGGGCTGTGCGGGGAGGGGGGCTGGGCTGGGTGGCTGGGGGGGGGCTGTGTGGGGAGGGCAGGGGGGCTGGGCTGTGCGGCCGGGGGGTCTGTGTGGGGAGGGGAGGGGGGCTGGGCTGTGCGGCCGGGGGGTCTGTGTGGGGAGGGGAGGGGGGCTGGGCTGTGCGGCCGGGGGCGGGTCTGTGCGGGGAGGGGAGGGGGGCTGGGCTGTGCGGCCGGGGGGGGGTCTGTGCGGGGAGGGGAGGGGGGCTGGGCTGTGCGGCCGGGGGGGGGCTGTGCGGGGAGGGGAGGGGGGCTGGGCTGGGCGGCTGGGGGGGGCTGTGAGGGGAGGGGGCTGGGCTGGGCGGCTGGGGAAGGGGGCTGGGCGGCCGGGGGGGCGGGGGGGGAAGCGGCGCTCCGTGCTGCCGGCGTTGCCATGGTGACGGTGTGAATGGGGGATTGTGCTGCGCTCAGCTGGCGGCCCCGGTCGGCCGGGCCGCGGCCCGAGCTCAGAGCAAGTCGCCCGCCCTCCTTCGTCGCTCGGCGCGGGGTGCCCCTCGCTCGGCTCGGGGTGCCCCTCGCTCGGCTCCGCCCGGCCGCCTTCTCCCGGCAGGCGGAGGGGCTGGGCTCGCCTTCCCGAGCTTTGCCTGGGCCCGCGAACGCGCCCCGCTTCTGGCTTCACCGGAGAAGTGTATGGCGGTTGGGCCGGCCGGCCGGCCACGGGCCAGAGGAGCGGGCGGGATGATGCTGTGGGTTAGTCAGATAAGGTGTCTTGTGGATAAAGTGTGCCCGACTGTTCCGACCCCGCCAAACCCATGTCATCCTCCTCGGGTGTCCAGCTGCAGCCCATGCAGGCATGGTACCTGTGCGCTGGCAGGATGAAGCAGGGGGCAGCCCCCTGCCTGGGGTATGTGCCAGTCTCGGCAATTGCATTGTGTCTCTCTCAATTCCTCCTGTAACGGGTGGGATTCTTCTTCACTTCCCGTCCTAAAATGCGGGTATCCTTGCTGTGCACTTGTGTAGTCGCTAGGCCTCTGCCTAGGGGTGGCTGCATGTCAGTGGTTCTGTAAAGCAGCTTGGTGCTTATGAAAAATGCCTTGTTCAAATAATTATAATGATAAGCTCTTTCTCTGCCCAGGTCTCGGTGTCTGGGCAGGATTGTGTAGTGATGGGAATGGTGGTGTTAGTCTGGGTCTGAGGTAGTCTTGACTCCTGCCAGTGTAAGCCAGACAAGGTGGATGAGGTAATATCTTTTATGGGACCCACTTCTGTTGGTGAGAGGGACGCCAGAGCTGTACAGAGCTCTTCTTCAGGTCTGACCAGTTAAACACGAGATCAAACAGATAGCTTCGTCTAAGTAGTAGTACAGACACTCTTTTCTTAACTTGTTTGTTACGTAATTTTTTAACATCAGCTTTAATCCATTTTTTAATTCTGTATGGGACCATTCAAGGTGAAGTGGCCCATTAACACTCCTGTAGTCATAGGACAAAAAGGGGGGTTAGTGGGTTAGATTGTTGTAATAAGCTATAAATCCAGTGTCTGCATATAAGACCATGATTCTTAGTGTCTAACAAAGTTGTGAGTTTAAGCTCCCACTTTTCGAAGTGCTGTGCAGGTGTCCTTTGAGGACAAAGACTGATAGGTCAGATAAAGAGTGATCACTTTGTGAAAAGGGTTTGTCCTTTGTCTTTTATCGTTTTCCTGTGTGAGTTCATTTGAGAGCATAGTGATTTTCTCTCCTCAGGGTTCTGTCCTGTCTTCTCACTTGACCCACCTGGCTGCTCCCATGGCTTCAGCTCCCGCCTCTGCTGAATACCCCATAGCCTTGGGTGTTCAGCAGAGCCGTAATCCACATCGCCCTGTTAATGCCTCTTTTCCACTTTTGCTCACTGTTTACACTGCTACACTTTTAGTCTAAGCCCTTGCGATCTCCCCTCTGCCCCTCCCCTGTCTTCACACCATTCTGTCCCAAATGGCATTGCTCCTTTTGTATTTCCAATGTGCCTGTTGCTTGCTCTCTGTTCCTCACTGCTCCAGCTGTTTCTTATGCCTTTGTTGTGTCTCCTTCTTTACCACTTCTCAGTCCTCTCACTGGCATCTCCTTTTCTTGCATCCAGCTCTGTGCCTGCTGCCATGCTGACCCCTACATCTTGAACAGGTCTGTCACTCCCTGCTGGGCATCCTCTCCCTCCCTGCACAGATCTCTTGTCTTGTTAGATTGGTAGCTCTTCAGGGCAGAGAATGTTTCTGATCAAAGTTCTGTAATGAGCCTTCTAAACTACTGGTACACTAAGTGTTATGTAATCATTAATTATAGCCCCGTTGTATGGCCACTGGGGAGGGGTAAAGACAGAGCTGCTGAGGAGAAGGCTCTTGTACCAACAATGGGATGGGAATGTTTGTCTGAAATGACAGGAAAGAGACGAGCCAGATGAGAGGAGGGACTAGATGGGGGGAAGAGACAGAGTCCATTAGATCATCTGGAACAGGGGTGGCCAACCTGAGCCTGAGAAGGAGCCAGAATTTACCAATGTTCATTGCCAAAGAGCCGCAGTAACACGTCAGCAGCCCCGCATGAGCTCCCTGCTTCCAGCGCCTCCCACCCACCAGCAGCCCCACCGACCAGCGCCTCCCCCTCCCTCCTTTCGTGGCATGCAGGAGAGCGAGGGCACGGCAGGCTCAGGGGAGGGGGCGGGAAGGGGTGGGGTGGGGGCAGGGCCCGGGGCAGAGCCAGGGGGTGAGCAGTGAGCACCCCCCGGCCCATTGGAAAGTTGGTGCCCGTAGCTCCAGCCCCGGAGTCGGTGCCTAGACAAGGAGCCGCGTGTTAACCTCTGAAGAGCCGCATGTGGCTCCGGAGCCACAGATTGGCCACCCCGATCTAGAGCAAGTCCTGGAGTGTTAAAAACAAGGATGACGTCTTTGACTAGGTAGGCCAAAGGCATGATCCAAAGGGGCCAGAGAGGTTGGAAACCTTGTTAGAAAATAATAGAATGGGATTTCGTTGGGAAGTAACCAAGGAGAGGGGGAGATGGGCGAGAAGGGGCAGAAAACTAGACAGTAATTTGCAAGGTGAGATGTCTGGCTCTGAGGAGGCGCTGGCTCAAAGGTGGTGTTCATGTTTGGACCCTCAGCACTAGAACAAGTTGGCCAAAATGATAGGGGGTGGCAGTGGTGTAGCTCTTCTAGTAAGTGAGTAAGGAGCTGGTCCAAGATGTTTGCAGGGTGCTAACACGCCTGGTGAAAAAGGCTTGAGTGAGGTATTAGGGGTAGAAATAGGAGCCCCTTCCTGATGGTAAGATGGGCCAGGCTGGGAGAGGGGAAGCCTAGTTGCTTTAAAACAGAGTCGGACAGTATGAAAAATGCATAGGCATTGAGGCCTGGGTCCCGTGGGCTAAGGAGGATTTCCACTTCAACTTGTGTGATTCTGTGGGCCAGAATGTAGTATGTTTGGGTGTGCAAAGCAATTGGACAATGTTACGTCCAACTTGCACGCACACTTATTCAGGCTGTGAGTTGGGTAATTGCGTACAAAGATTTGCACAAGCACTTCTTTTTCTTAGCATATGTACAATGTGCCTCAGGTAGCACGTGACCAAGATCCATCACCGAATTTGGTCTGCTGGTTGGATCATTAGTTTCCCCGGCCCGGGCTGGTTACTGACAGGAAGTGTGATTTACCCGATCTGTATGTGCACTTGCAGTATTTGCAGATTACCTCACTATTGATCACCTCAGCCTGAGAGTTGGGCTCAGGTGCTCTGGAGCCCTACAGATGTGCAGTCCTTCGTACTGAAGGCTTCCCTGAGGTTAACCAGCATCTGGAGCTAGAAGGAGCCATCAGCAGCAGGAGGGAGAAGAGTAGTTTCCAGGCTGTGGTCGGTGCAGACCCCTAAAGGAGAAGGGTGTGTAGAATGTTACTGGAAAGATGAGGTAGCCTTTTTCTGCTGAGAAGTGGAAGGTGTTAGAAGCAGAGGAGGCACAGAGAATCTGATGATCAAAAGGCTAGCCTCATTCTTGTTGCAGCTCGCAGTCCCCCAGGTTCCAGAACCCTGCCTGCTCTGTAGCCCAGCCCCCTCCTCCCACTGGCATAGCCCAGCCCCTGGCATGTCCCTGTTGGAATCTGCAACCAGCACGAGATCTGTTTGGGGCAGCTTTCCCTCCTGAGTTGCAACACCCTTCAGATAAAGTTCTTGCTTCTTTCTTCTCTCTAGATATTTAAAGGCCTTCAGGGCTTGGGAGCCATTCCCAGACCCTTAATTCTGTTATGAAAAGCTGCCAGAGAACCAGGGCCATGTGCTCCTTGCGGCAGCCCCTGGAAGTATCTGTGCTCTCTTTGATGGAGCCTGTGCTCAGTTCCCTGTTGTTGACCCTGATAGTGTTGGCATGGTTCTCTATATTCCGTGTGTTGCTCTAGTTTCTATTGTCCCCGTCACTGCCGTGTAGGAGGAAGCTGGTGGAAAGCTAGAGGTTTTTGCCCACTGTGTAAGGGGCAGGTGGGTCCCCAGGAAGGAATGGGAAATGTCTTGTGTTCCTGTCAGCCAAATGGGGGAACATCTACATCCCCATTCTAGGCAGCAGCAGAGGTGGTTACATTTTTGGAGGGGAGACATTTGAACTCTTAGTTCCCCAGTTTAGTCTACCTTGTCCCATGCAACCACCCCACCTTTCTTCGGACCCTGATACCAGCTACTGAAATCAACAACCGTGTAGAATCCACTCATTAGCTGGATACTTCTAAAATGATCTGCAGGGAAATAGTTAAGTGCTGACATTTAGAGGTCGCATTTTTAGCATTATGCATGTATTTGCTTAATTTGCATTCGCAGTTAGCACATTCACATGGCCAACTGTGCTGTTACCACAATGACATATGCAGTTAGGGTGCCGAGATTAGCTGGATGCCTGCACATTTGCAGTTCTGGACATCCAGTCCTGGGTTTCAGAGTTAACACCATTGAGGCGCATGGGACACTTTGTATCTCTGTGCTGTTGGGACTTATTTTTAAATACTTTAGGTGGTCTCCTTGGGAAATTGAGTTCAAATGACCATAATTAGCAAATAGTGTGTGCAGTTACCCAATGTGTGTCAAATAGCCACGGTCAGTGCACATGCACATAGGTGTGCAATGTTCATCTAATTTGTATGTGTGTCCATCTGTAGTCAGAGAGAAAGGATAGCCAAGTGGTTTGGGAGCTCTCTGGGACTCAGAAGACACCAGAAGATGCTCTATGTGACCTTGGGCAAGTCCCTTGGCCTCTTTGGACCTCTGTCCCCATCTGTGGAACTGGGAGAATAGCCTTGCCCTGCTGCTCAGGGGTATGTGAGGGTAAAGACATTAGATGTAGGGAGGCACCCAGATACTACAACAGTGGAGGCCAGATAAATACCTTAGAATTAGGCTTTTGCCATCCAGAAAGGCTGGAAATTCACTTTAATGGGAATGCTGCATGGCAGGGGTGGGAATTGAAAGAGACTGTTGCTGTGGTAGATGTGGCTCCTGCGTGTGCTTAAGATCAGTTCGTTGCTGATGGCATTTGGAACAAGCCTGCACCTCTGAGGCCTTTCATTGTTCTGAATCCTGGGTTCAGATCTGCCTTAGGTCAGGTGAAAATGAGATTGACATCACAAAGCCATGGTATCTGGCTCAGGCTGTGTCTGCTTAGAAGTCTGATCAGGAGGGGTTCCGGCTGGAATAGCCTATGGGGCTGCAGGGCAGGACTGAGGAGCAGTGGTAGAGTGTGTGGGGAGCTCAGGTGGAACAGTGGGAGGGCTGTGGGTTGGTACTGAGGGGCACCTGCCGAGCTGTGTGTGGGGAGCATGTACAGTAGAGAAGGCAAAATGACACTGCACTAACTGGTCTGACTGGTTCTACACTTGTTGAGCGCCAGAATTGTTAACTGGGAGCAGATTGTCTGTTCAGCTCCATTGCCATCTGCGTAGTGCCCTCCTCCCGCCTCCTCAGAAGGATGCTGCCGTGTGTATGTAACATGAATGCATAAATAAATGTGCCTGTATTTCTCACCACAGCTGAACTGTGTATCCAAGCCGTTTGGGGCAATCTCTGCTTTACTTGGGAGAAACTGCAGAGAGGCAACAGCTATGCAATGGGGAGTAATGGCTCCTGTTAGCACTGTCTGGAACTCTGGGGGAATCCACAGCAACCAGAGATGTGTGTGATATTTGTCTGGACGGGGTTACTGGGCTGGGATTGTTGGGGTCCTATAGAGATGTCATAGAACTTGCACAACAGGCCCTGCCTCCATTCAAGTCTCCACTGTAAATTACTCATGGGCTACAGAGCACTTTGTCCAGCCTTTAGCTGAAGAGCCATCGCTTACTGGGCCCTTGGATGGATGGGCTCTGTTCACTGCATGGCCCAGGGTTGTCTGGGTGACTCATTGATAAAACTGGAGGTGGGGGTGTGACCTGCGGTGCTTGTCCCAGGCAGTTGGTCATGTGGGCAGATTGGTGGGCTCAGCCCTCAAGGCAGTTGACTGTTCTTCAGCATGAGGAGGGGCCGATTTTACTCAGAGTTCTGTGCGTTTTCTCTCCTGTCTCCCCCAATGTGAAGAGGCCTTGTTCCAGGTGGTATCAGACACTGCTGCTGTAAATTCAATGTGTGTCTGAATGTTTCTCTGCCCTACATCACAATGTAGTAGTGAGTAAAGTCTGCAATCCCAACCGCGTCCTGGGTAAGGGTGTCCCCTCCAAGCACCTCACAGCCCGGTTGCCCACAGGAGACACTTGGCTTCTCATGCAGATCTGTCAGCCTAAGCAGCAAGACACGTGGCAGTGAGTTTGGGGCAGAACCTTGGCCTGGAGACTGTGCGTAGGGTGTGGTGTGGCCTTGGCAGACCCTAGTGTTCAGGCTGTTTCACGGATCAGCGTGGATGGCATTCTGCACTCAGGGAAGGGTATTTGTGGACACAAGATAATATTTGAAGAGGCTGGTCCTGTATGTTGACAGAACAGTGGAAGCATCCTCCCCGAATGCCGGCTGGCTGATCAGAGAGGAGTGCCCTTTGTTTGTGTACTGGTGACAGCAGGTTCCACCTAACTGCTTTAGCAGCCAAACCCTTCCACAATGCTAGTGCAATGGGCAAGTTCTGTTAGGGCAGCCAGAAGAGAAGCGGGTTCTGTGTGTGCCAGGGATGCTGGCATCTTGGGATATGGCTGCATCCATGTTTTGGCTCAGAGCTGCTTTTCTCCCTGTGGGGGCATGGCGGGGGGTAATTTTGTGCATCATCTTCCTTCTGCGCACTTCATGCTCTTGCCTCAGAAATTAGGCCATCCAGACAAAGAATTCCCTAGTACTCCCAGCCGTTCTTTGCCAAGCAGTGCTACCGGCTGGGTGGAGGGTGTGTTATAGCCATGCTCCGTGGGGAAAAGGAGAGAGCAGCCATTTCCCTTAGCCTTTGCTCATCTTGCTGTGACTTGCCAGTTCCCCTGTCCCTTGCCCTCACAGGAATTCACTGTCACACCCAAGAAGAATCTCCAGCAAGAGGCAGGTGCGTTCAAAATGGTGCAGAGATTAGGGTGGAATTGGGGTTCTGGGAAGCTGCGCCAGCTGGTGACACACATGCCAGCAGGGAGCGTTGTGGAGAGGGATCAGTCCTGCCCCCTCCACAGTCCCTGTCTCTGCTTTGCATTCAGTCAGCCCCTGGCTTGCAGTGTGGAATGACTGGGGCTGTGCAAGCATTGATAGCTGGGATCTCCCACTGCTCCCAGTCCCACAGATCGGATTGGTTCTCCTGGAGGAGGCCTCCCCACGCAGAGCGATGAGTAGGGGTTGCTGGTCTCCTCTGCACAGGCTGGGGGAGGGGGAGCATGTCCGGAGCTGCACAATCCGAATCCAGGGTCTGACTGGGTCGGGGGAGGGGCAGACCTGACTCAGGGATCTGAGCAGGGACACGGTGAATGATAGAGAGTTGCTAGGGACTGGGGGAAGGTGGGTCAGCCCCTTTGCAGGTTCTGACCTTGGCCTCTGCTGACCCCATAAATGCTCACGCCTGTGGTTCAGGCAGCTCTCTCCCCTTGGGACTGCAGCAAGAGAAATCATTCCCTGGGTCCTCCCAGGCCCAAGAAACTCCTTGCTTGGGCTGCAGGGTTCACAAGTAGTCCATCCCTCCTGCCCTGGAGCAAAGGAGCCTCTGCCTCGTCTGCAGGTGGTGCTGTGATCCTGTGCACTAGGCCCTCCCCTCTCCATCCTGGGGTGGCAGTATTCCTGGCTTGGCAGGTTCACAGGTCCCTTCCCCGTTCTTGTCACCGCTTGGCTCTCTCACTTGGGTTCCTAGTTACATAGAGGCTGTTGATCACATCTCTAGTAGGCCTGTATTCAGTTGTCTCCAAACCTGCTGCAGATTTGAGTGTGGTTTGTTAACAGACAAATTACTTGAAGCTGCTTTAGTGCCATGGAAGCATTGGTGTCCCCTGGGATCTGCCTCTTAACACTACCTCTCCATGGCTTCCTCAGGCACCGGAGCTTCTGCAGAGTGTGCTGGCAGCAGGATCAGATGATCTGTGCGCCTTGTCTCTGGGGGTTACCCCTGTATGGCAGGTACTGTGGACTTAAGAACATGGTCTTGATCTCAGTTTGATCTGCCCTTGTCTGCCCCCCTCCCCATAAACTTTCACTTACGTGTTGTGGAAAGAACGAACGCCTCAGACTTGTCACTGGTTCTATGTTAAATCAGGAAAAGACCTGAGCATCCTGGTGAGCAGTAGGACAATGAAATCTGAGCTCAGTGTGCAGCTGCTGTCAGGGAATCCACTGAACTATTGGTCTGCAAGAAAGTAACAGGAGAATATTCTAGTGCCATTATCCAAATCAATGAGCACTCTCCCTGGACACAGCTCCTCTGGGCCAGCCCATCTCCAGGGTGGGGCAGGGTTTGGAGGCATTCAAGGGCAGGCAATGAGAAGAATTAAGGGTTCTGAGAGACCACCTGGAGAGAGAAACTGTTGGGGCTGTTTAAAGAGCAGACAAATAAGAGGGTGAGGTAGAGGGATCCACAGTGATGAACAGCTTAGAGAATGGAGATCAGGTGTGGCCATTCTCCTTTGCTCTCTGCACAAGACCAAGGGCCAGTGGAGGGACACTGAAAGGCAGCACACTTGAGAAGGAAATGCTTTTTCACACCCCACAATTGACCTGTGGAACTCACTGCCACAAGGTGTCACTGAAGCCACACATGTAGCAATGAGACAATTAGACGGTGACCTAGAACCATAGGATTAGAAGGGACCGTAAGGGTTATGTAGTCTAACCCCCTGCCACGCTGCAGTCGGTGACAGCCAGAGTTTCATTAGATCAGAATGAGAGGGATCTGAGCCCTTGGGCACGGGGCAAATGCCAGTTGATGGGGGTTAGGTAGAAGGATATTCTCTTCTGGGGGTTCTTGCAGCTGGTGCTGGGGGCTGGATTCTTGTGCTGGTCTGGTCTGGTAATTCCTGTGCTCCTGTTTCAGAACTGTTTGGATCATCAGCCTTGTTCACAGGTGTGGAGAAGTAGAAGATCAAGTCCCAGACATGTTCTTTTTTTTTTTTTTTTTTTGGTGGGGACGGAATGCCTCTGCCAGCAGCTTGGCTCTCTCCTCTTAGAGCCAGGCAGAGGCAGGTGCAGGCAGCATCCTTGCATGTCCATGGTGCAGCTACCCTGGGTTTTCTGTGCCTACGTGTGAGGATAGCGAGGTGGCCAGGACCCTTTTGTCTCTCTCTTCCCTTTTCCCTCTTCCTCCCTCTCTTTTGGTCTCCATGACAGGATACAAGGGTGCTTGGGGTGAAATCCTATCTGATCCCAGGGAGGCTTTGGCTGAGAATTGGGGTTGTTTCTGGGAGTTTTGGAAACCTCCAATGCACCTTTCATTTTTATCCAACTGCAGAAATGGCTGTTGTTTATTGAAGATATTTACAAAAATAATGCTGTGCCATGGGGCTGTGAACTGGCGATGAAGTGCTGAGTCCTTGGGATCAGCCCTCTGGGCTTCTCTCCCCTCCATTTCAGGGGAGCTGCTCAGGTCTGGGTCTTGGGGGTCATAGCTCAGCAGAGAGCAAGCACTGTCCAAATGCAGCCTTCGCTGTGTGTCCTGCAAGAGACTGGGGCAGGTGGCTGTGAGCCCCACCTCCCCTCCCACCACCCAGTGAAGAAGGAGAGGTGTGGGGTGGGGAGAAGAGGAGACAGATGCAGCGGGGGAGCAAGCGACAGAGAGTTCTTCAGCCACCTGTGTCTTGTTCAAGGGCACATGAGTGTGAAATTCAATTTGTAGACGCAAGCTGTGGCTGGTGAGGAACATGGGCCGCTGTCTGCTGGAGCCCGGCAGTCTGGGAGCACTGCAGCCTGTATGCACAGTGTGTCCTGCTTGCCAGCTCCCAGGAAGGCTGACGTCACCACAGCGGAGCAGTGGCTGCTGCAGGACATGTCTGCTTGAAGTCTTGTCAGGTTCTCCCCTGGTGTGGAGCCTTCTGTCTCCATCTGGGAGCTCCCCTCCCCAGGAGCTGAGCTCATGCTACACTGGCACCTACTGAAAGCACCTGGTAGATGTTCCATCGTGTCTCCTTCCCACGGCCTGGTGGGCTCAGGCCGAGATCATGGTAAGAGGGCCAAGATCGTGCCCAGCTTGTGCTGAGGTGTGAGGGGTGCTGGGGCGTGAAGCCTGCGCTGTATGCGCCAAGGACCTGTAGGAAAGCTGGGTGGCAGCTGGTCTCTCTCCTTTTCACTGGGTGGGTTCTGTTCCTCTCCCATCCCTGTGCATTTCAGGGTAGGTTTGTCAGCTGGATGAGACTTGGGTGGTGTCTCAAAGGTAAGGACTCCCCAGCTGGAGGGCAGGTTCATGCCCCTACTGGGGGCTTTTTGGCATGGTGTTCCCCAGACCCCAGCTGAGCAGAGCGGGTTGAATGCTCGCACCCTGGTGCTCGGGGGGGTTGGGAGTGGGAGATGTCCCTGGTCAGGGTTCTCCCGCTGGCCCCAGCTCCAAGTTGCAGCATTTCTGCTTCTGCCTCCCCACAATGCATGGAGTGGGCTTTGCCTGCATCAGGCACCAACAGTTCGGTGGTGATGGTAGGTATTGTGGGGCAGGCAGGAAGTGCCTTCTCTAATGCCCTGGTGTTTTGCACCGCTGCCCTGCTGCTGCTGAGGCTGACACCTCCCAGTGGCAAGAGAGGCTCATAGATGAGTACAGAAGCCTCAGTTTGACACATCCCAAAGAGAGGAGTTGCTTGTCTGAGCTCAGGTGGAGTCCATCAGGGCATTGAGCAGCCTCTGTTGTCAACACGCGCCTGTCTGAGTACAGAAAGAAGCCTGGGGAGAGTCCTGGGCTAGGACAGGTCTTATGGCTCCCTTGGCAGAAATTTGGTGCTCTCTGGGCAGGAGCTGATGGGCTGGCTCTGTCTCTCCTGGATTTGAGTATTGGGAAATGTGTTTTAATGCAGCCAAACAAAAGGCTGTACAGCTAGGAGCAAAGAATGTAGGTCATGCTTTCAGGATGTGGTCTGTATCTTGGAATGCAGCAGCTCTGCAAAGGATAAAGGTTGTGGTAGATAACCAGTGAAACATGAGCTTCTGTCAGGGTGTAGAGGGTGAACACCATCCTGGGATGAATAAGAGAAGAACTTTAAGCAGGAGTAGGAACGTGAAATTGCCTCTGTCTATAGCATTAGCGAGACCACTGCTGGCTATTGTGTCTGTCTGGAAAACCTTCCTTATAGCAAGAGACTAGGGAAGCTCAATCTATTTAGTTTACCCCAGAGAAGGTTAAGGGGTTATTTGATCTTGGTCCACTCCATGGCTGTGGGTTTAGTGTGCAGGTAGTGATGGTGGCCATACTGGCCTTAAACTTGGACTCTAATACTACCTGTGTAGGAGGGAGATTTTTGATAGTAGATGGAAAAGGCCTTGTGAGATCCAGAGGCTAGCCCAATGAATGATGCCACTGTGGATGGTAACAAATGCTCATGGGATCAAGGACAGAGTAACTGACTCTGTGGCCAGGCGGGCAGGCCACTCAGCTGTGATGTGAAAGATCAAGTTCAAGTCACTGTTCCTTTGATTAATTATTTTATACAAATTGGAGCAGTTTCAACAGGAGAGAGTGAGAGAGCCCTACACCAGAATAGTCCATAAACCAGTAGCAAGGACACACTCCTGCAGTGGGGGACCCCCCAGGTGCAAATACATTGTTCTCAGCATGGGTGGTGGGTGAACCCCAACTTTGGGGAGTCTAGGCCCCCCCCATGGCAGGAGGAGCAGGCCCCCCCCCCCAGGCCAGTGAAGCCCTGGCCCAGCTGCCTCGAGCTGCCCCTGGCTGGAGCTGAGTCTCCACCAGCTTCAGGGGAGAAGGGATGGAGGCGAGGTCTCAGGGCAGATCATGGGCTGGGCCATGGCCTGGATTAGGGGAGGCTTAGCCTGCCCTGGCCTTTGATACCCATGCCTCAGGCAGAGGATAATTGAACTGGGGTCTCCAGCATCCCTGATGAGAGTTCTATGTGGCTAGCAGTCATAAAGGAGGCCACCTCCTCACAGATTCCAAGCCAGAAGGAACCATTATGATCATCTAATCTGACCTCCTGCACAACGCAGGCCATGGAGCTGCCCCAAATGGTGCCTCCTTCTCCTCTCCCTGTCTCCCGGCATTTCGTGAGCCTAGTTCTTTGCTTTTCTGAAAATGTCTGAAATTGAAACGAAAAATTTGGGGTTGAAACGTTTTGTTTTGACATTTCAACAATGTTTTGATTTTTTTCAGTTCAGTTGAAACTATTCAGTGACTCAGCGTGGATTCATGAATAGTTGTGGGTCAGTAAAAACTGCATTTTTCAGTGAATAAATGATTTGCTGAAAAATATCCCCCAGCTATAGTTCTGGGCTAGCTGCAGGAATTTTTGGGTGAGGGTCTCTGGACAGTGTTACATAGGGCTCAGATGAGGTGGTCAGACTGAGCCCTTCTTTCTGTCCTCTTGAAATGTGTGAAACGTGGCTGAGGCTAGGGTGACCAGATGTCCCAATTTTATAGGGACAGTCCCGATATTTGGGGTTTTTTTTATATGGGCTCCTATTACTCCCCCACCCCCTGTCCCGATTTTTCACACTTGCTATCTGGTCACCCTAGCTGAGGCAGTCTGCCAATGGGATATTGTCTAGACATGGAGCTGCTGTTGCCACAAGGGGGCAGAAAGCCAGAACACTCAGCAGTGTGGGGGGACCTGATGGTTTCGGCCTGGCACATGGAAGCTCATGTTTATCCTTCCCTAGGTCTTGGCTTTTCCTGTGGGAGCCCATAGGAGGTATTGAGCATTGCCCTGTTCGTGTCAGCTCCGTTGTGACAGGCATGGGAAAGCTGGCCTCTGAGCTGCCTTCTGTCTGATAGATCACTGGCAGGGGATGCATAGGGGAGCATTATATAAAGCAGTCATGTGCGGGGAGTTTAGAAATGTGCCAAAGGGATGCCACTGACAGCCGGAACTGGAACTCTGACAATGATGCAGCAGCCCAGCCATAGGACACAAGGACAGGCCATGCTTCCTATTTGACTCTGAAAAAGACAGGCTTTTTCATATACTGTGAGCCAGTGCGGCAGAATGCTCAGCACAGGAGAAAGGAGCAGAGCTGCCATTCGGTGTTGGGATGACAAGAGAATGGTGTGTGACAGAGGCCTGGGAGCCAGGGGGATAATGTGTCAGCAGTACAGAGTTGCCATCAATCTGTTTTCACCCCAGCCAATTAGCTGTGGGTCTGCAGTGTGAACCTGCTGCAATCCTTGTACACTCTTAGCCACGTGGATGCAGTGCTGTCCCTCACTCATGGTGGTGTGGAGCGGGCCTGGATGTGGTGCTAAGGTCTCCTTTGTGCAGTTTGGGAGGTGCTAATGATGACTGCACAACTGGGATTGCACCAGGAGTTTCCTTTCAATGGGTCCTTTGCAATCTTCTGTTCTGGAACTATCGATTTTAGTCTGGTTGAATATTGCTAAGTACTTTGCGTTGAGAAGTTCTGTAGTCGTTAAATCAGTGTTGCAATATGCCACATTTCAGAGGGGTAGTCTTCCCTTTGTTTGGAACCCTTTCAGTTAAAAACCACGGCATGTGGCCACCTCTGAGCCTGCCCGCAGCAAGAAGTTCACCTTATCCAATGAGTTTAAAAACAAACACACTTATCTCTATGGTAACAGCAGAAGTTTAATGTACCTGAAAAAACTGATTAACCTTGTAGAGTGATGACAGACCAAGTTACAATCTTAACTCTGCCCCTTGCAGAATGACATGGAGAAATGCTGTGCAAGTGTCATGTTATTTGTGTGAAGAGTGAGTTCTGGCTTTTTTGATGAGTTCTGCATTCATGTAACTAACTGCCCAAATGGTCAGGTTTGCGCTCTGTGGTGGTATTTGTAAGTGACGGTAAGTAGCGTATGCGCCCCTCTGTGACCTCCATCTACCTTGCAGGAACAGTGGTACACGCCTCTGATTGGGGCACCTTTGCATGCAGATAAGTCTGTCAGTCGTGACATGGGGTGGGGGGGGGTTGGCCCTGCAGGGGGCAGTCGGTCACTAGCAGTGCAGGGGGGTGCATGCGCACATTGTGGGTGGAGAGGGTCCACACACATTGGCTGGGGGGGTGTTGGTTACTATCTAGGATGCCCATATGACTTGTTTTGGCTGGGACAGTCCCTTTTTTAAGCCCTGTCCCGGCCATCCAGACTTTTTTGGCAGAAGAGGGCATTCGTCCCATTTGCTCTTGCCAACTGGACAAATGCCCACTTTTGTCAAAAAGGTGGGGTGCAGTGCAGAGGAACAGTGTGGAGTGGGGGCGGCAGCATGGTTTGAGCAACCAGCAACAGCCTCAAGTGGGGAGCCGGCAGGGCTCAGGCGAGTGGCTGGGACCAACCCTGTGCGGGGAGGGCGGGCAGCTCAGGTGAGTGGCTGGGGGGGGGAGGCTGGAGGGAGGGGCTTGGGTCAACCCCGGGCAGTGTCCTGTTTTCCCTTTGAGAAATAAGGTCACCCTGTTACTGGGAGGGGAGGGGAGGGGGGTGTATGGTGCTGATCAGCAGTGGCACGGGAGGCATGTGTGTTGGCTGTGGCAGAGGCTGTCACTAGTGGTGAGGGTGATGGGGGGGCCACACTGATCTCTGGTGTGTATAGAATTATAGGACTGGAAGGGACCTTAAGTATCGCCTGCAGTCATGGCAGGACCAAGTTTTATCTAGACCATCCCTGACAGGTGTTTGTCTAACCTCTTAAAAATCTCCAATGATGGAGATTCCACAACCTCCCTAGGCAATTTATTCCAGTGCTTAACTACCCTCGCAGTTAGACATTGGTTTTGTACTGTTTTGATCTAGCGTGTGGTGCTTTGGTTGGCTTTGCGGTGGGCAGAATTGATGTTGTCTGAGTATGAGCGTGGTGACTGCATGGGGAGTATTGGTTTTCCACAGTGTGTTTGGGCGAGTCTGTGCTGTGTATGTGTATGGCATGTGCTAGGTCTGTGGCTTTGAGTTTCCCATTCTTGTCCCTTAACTGACATTCAAACACACAGTGTGAAAAACTCTGGGGTTTACAAAGCCTTGAGTTTCACACTCCAGATGTTGTAGAGCAAGTACATTAAACATCACTGCAGTGCACTAAATATACGGGGAAAATATACTTGGACAGCTCTCTCCCACACTCATCCAATGGGCTGCATGCACTTGTGGACGCAGCACAGATCAACTCCCATTATAGCAGCCAACTGACAGCCTGCCCATGTTTCCACAGATTAGTAAATCACTCTCCAAGTCGTTCTGGGCACCCTAAAGGAGTCTCAGCCCAAGACCTGTGAATCCAGCCCTGCTGTTCCTGGCCATTCCTGATCAGAACAACCAACGCCTCATTCAGGGAAGAATTCTTCCCTACCTCCCTCAAACACGCAACAGTCTGACCAGTCCTAAAGAAACCCACCCTAAATACTTCCATTGTAGCCAACTACCACTCGGTGACATATCTCCCATTCCTGAGCAAGCTCATTTTGACATTAACCAAAGGCCAACTATATGCTCATCTAATTGAAGCCAGTATCCTAGACATGGCACTATCTGGATTCAGGCCAGGACTTGGAATTGAAACTGCTGTAGCGGCACTAATGGATGATCTCCTCCTGTCACTGGTTACAGGGTAGACATTCAGTCTTATCCTCCTGGACTTCTCCACAGTGTTCAATACTGAGGTTCTTCTGCCTCACCTAAAAGAGGTGGCAGGGTTCCACAATTCACTAAAATTGTTTGAATCCTTCCTGGAGGGATACACACAAAAACACAACAGCCATACTGGGTCAGACCAGTGGTCCATCTAGCCCAGTATCCTGTCTTCTGACAGTGGCCAGTGCCAGGTGCTTCAGAGGGAATGAACAGAGCAGGGCAGTTATCGCGTTGTCCAAACCCATCTTCTAGCAATCAGCGGCTTAGGGACACCCAGACCTTGGGGTTGCATTCCCTGACCATCTTGCTAATAGCCCTTGATGGACCTGTTCTCCAGGAGCTTATCTAAATTTTTTTTTAACCCAGTTATAGTTTTGGCCTGCTCAACATCCCCTGGCAACAAATTCCATATGTTGACTGTGCATTGTTTGAAGAAATACTTCCTTTTGTTTGTTTTAAACCTGCTGCCTATTAATTTTATTGGGTGACTCCTGGTTCTTGGGTTATGTGAAGGGGTAAATAACACGTCCTTGTTCACTTTCTCCCCCCCCCAGGCATGATTTTTATAGACCTCTATCCTTTCCCCCCTTGGTCATCTCCTTTCCATGCTGAACAGTCCCAGTCTTTTTAATCTGTCCTCAAATGGAAGCTGCTTCTTATCTCTCCCTTTCCTAGTGGTTCCCAACATCCTGTTCCCTTTTTTAGCTGCCGCTGCACATTGAGCGGACGTTTTCAGAAAATTATCCACAATGACTCCCAAGTTCTTTTTGTTGAGTGGTAACAGCTAATTTAAACCCCATCATTTTGTATGTATTGTTGGGATTATGTTTTTCAATGTGCTTTACTTTGCATTTATGAACGTTGAATTTCACCTGCTATTTTGTTGCTTTTGTAACTCTTTGCAGTCAGCTTTGTACTTAACTATCTTGAGTAATTCTATATCATCTGCAAACTTTGCCACCTCACTATTTACCCCTTTTTCTATATCACTGATGAATATGTTGAATAGCACTGGTCCCAATACAGACCCCTGCGGGAGACCATTATTTACCTTTCTCCATTCTGGAAACTGATCATTTAGTTCTACTCTTAGTTTTCTGTCTTTTAACCAGTTACTGATTCATGGGAGGATCTTCCCTCTTATCTGCTTACTTAGCTTAAGAGATGGACCTTGTCAAAGGCTTTCTGAAAATCCAAGTACACTATATACACTGCATCACCCTTGTTCACATGCTTGTTCACCCTCTCAAAGAATTCTAATAGATTGGTGAGTCATGATTTTTCTTTACAAACGTTGTGTTGACTCATCCCCAGGAAATAATGTTCATCTGTGTGTCTGATAATTCTGTTCCTTACTATAGTTTCAACCAATTTGCCTGTTACTGAAGTTAGGCTTACTGGCCTGTAATAGCTAGGATCACCTCTGGAGCCTTTTTCAAAAATTGGCATCGCATTAGCTATCCTCCAATCATCTGAGACAGAAACTGATTTAATGATAGGTTGCATACCACAGTTAATAGTTCTGCAATTTCATATTTGAGTTCCTTTAGAACTCTTGAGTGAATACTGTCTAGTTCTTGTGACTTATTACTGTTTAATTTATCAAATTGTTCCAAAATCCCCTTTATTGACACCTCAGTCTGGGTCAGTTCCTCAGATTTATCACTTAAAAAAGAATGGCTCAGGTGTGGAAATCTCCCTCACATCCTCTGCAGTGAAGATTGATGCAAAGAATTTATTTAGCCTCTCTGCAATGGCCTTGTCTTTCTTGAGTGCTCCTTTAGCACCTGGATCATCCAGTGGCCCCACGGATTGTTTGGCAAGTTTCTTGCTTCTGATGTACTTACAAAAACTAACAGCATTTTTTTTTCCTTTGGTTCGTTGCTCTTCAAATTCTTTCCCGGCCTGCCTAATTATACTAATTATAATTATATACAGCAAGAAGTGATGGGGAAACTGCATTTCCACTATTGGACCACTCCCCTGTGGAGTCCCATGGGGATCCGTTCTCTCTCTGGTCTTATTCAACATCTACATGGAGCCATTAGGTGAACTGGTCGGAACACCTGGACTCCAGTGTCAGCAACATGCAGATGATACTCAGCTCTGCCTGTCTTTCACCTAGATGATCACACCATTCCACCAAGATGGCCCAGAGCTTGGCTGGAGAACAGCTGGCTGAAACTGATCCTGAACAAGACAGAAGTGGTGCTGGTGGGCAAAGGAGAGTATTTTGAGGAGTTTGCAGCCACGGTGGCATCTACTTCAGTTGAAGATTCATCTCCACAATTAGTCAGTTCAATTGTAGTTTGAGCCTCTTGAATTCCTTGCTGTCACCAAGCTCTCTCATAGCAGTATCTGCAATTAATACTTTCTACCATATCCAGCTGGCTAGGAGACTCTGTCCCATCCTGGTGGACAATGACCTAACCTAAGGGGACATCAGTTGGCAGCTCCTTCACGGAGCCATGACTCGGGCGTGTATCTGGCATGGTTCACCCCCTTCCCCAAGGCCTGCCCCTTCTGTGGCGTGAGGGAGAACCTGGCACATGCCTTCCTCGAATGTGCCAGGTTGCAGCCCCTAACCTCTTGTTGAGGTTCTGGCTGCACTTTTTCCCCACACCAGTTCATTTTCGCACACCCTATCCGTGGCCCCACGAAGTCACGAGACCTCCTTGTCAACCACCTCCTGGCTTAGGCCAAAGTCACCATCTGTAACACCAGGAGGAGGCTGCTGGATGAGGAGGTGCTCTGCGACTGTGGGGCCTATTTCCGTTCCTCCCTGGTCTCGTGCCTCTGGGCAGAGTTCCACTGGGCAATGTCTGCTGGCTCCCTAGATACCTTTGAGGAGCAGTGGGCACTGTCCGGGGTCCTCTGCTCAGTGTCCCCATCCGGTACCCTTGTTTTGAACCTCTGACCTCCACTCCCGATCCTGTTTTCTCATTAATTGTCCCAGGCAATCAGTTGGAACCCAGGTACAGTGGTCCCTCCTGCTAGGCTGGGGAGGGGCCTTTAGAAGTGCGCAGGCTTGCGCCCACCCACCTCCCAGGATTTCCAATAAGGCCTCTGTTAGACACACCTTGGTCACCTTCACTGGACTATGGCAGTACAATATAGGTCAAGCAGAACCCCACAGCTTGGCTCCTTAACAACGCGGTCTACGTGAGCACATCACACCTGTCCTCTGCTCTCTACACTAGCTTTCCATAGAGTATAGCGCTGAGTTGAAGGCCTCAGCCCTTGTCTTCAAAATGCCCTATGGCCTGGGCCTAGGCTATCTAACAGAACCAAAAGTTCTAGGATGAGGGCTGTGGTTGAGAACTCTGCTCCTCTGGCCCAGTGGAATGCTCTACAATAAGGGTAAAGCTTGTCTGTGGTAGACAGAACTTCTCTGGGGACAGTTGCAGACTGTGAAATGAACTTCCCCAAGAACTATCGACCATTCCAGACCGCTCTGCCTCCTGCTCCAAGTGCCTGAAGCACTTCTCGAACTTGCCTTTGTTACATACGCAGAGCAACAAACCCCAAAGAAAACACTACTGCACATCCACTGGATGAAAGAGAATGAACCACATGTGACAGGAGTTAGTCATGTCACTTTGAAGAGCCACAACAATGATTTGAAGGCTGTAGAAAATATCAGACTTTGAGAGACTTAAAGAGGTCAATAAAAATGAAGATCAAGGGGTGTCTTATCTGCCGTGATCAAGGACCTTCTCAGGGACACAATACAAGGTACTAGAAGGCTCTTTAAACAAGTGGAGAAAGGCATAGCAAAAATGGATAGCTGGCCACTGAAGCCAGACAAATTCAAGTCAGAAATAGGACGCAAATGTTGAACTGTTAGTGTGCTTTACACTGGAACAAACTCCCAAGGGAAATCACTGATTCTGCATATCTTGGTGTTTTCAGATCAGGCCAGATGCCTTTTTGGAAGTTATGCTTTAGCCAGACACAAGTTATTGGGCTCAGTGCAGGAGGGACTAGCTGAAATTCTCTGGTCTGTGATATGCAGGAGCTCACTAGGGGGGGTCCCTACTGGCCTTTAGAAAAAATCTCTGAACTCTAATATGCCACTGGAAGGCTCTTGGACACTGTGGTGACATGGCAGGGTAAGTACCTCTCTGGTGAGGAATAGAATGTGCTGTCAGCTTGGCAGAGCTGTTGAGCCATGATTTGAGGGAGCTAATCTAAAGAGGGTGAATTGTCAAGTCTGTGCCTAAAGCTCCTCTGGCTGTCTGGGGTTTTCAGTGCATTAGCAAGGCAGCATGTCTTGGGGTTAGAGCAGGGCTCCTGGAGGCAGGAGACTGGGTTCTGCTCCCAGATCATGAAATCATGGAATCTCAGGGTTGGAAGGGACCTCAGAAGGTCATCTAGTCCAACCCCCTGCTCAAAGCAGGACCAATCCCCAGTTTTTGCCCCAGATCCCTAAATGGCCCATGCAAGGATTGAACTCTCAACCTTGGGTTTAGCAGGCCAATGCTCCAACCATTGAGCTACCCTTCCCCCCCAAGATGTTTCACTGCTCCCTTCGTCCTTAAACAGGGCAGGTAAGGTCAGTGCCTTGGCTTCCCTATTTGTAAGATGTGGGTTGATGCTTCCAGCTCACCGGAGGGTCTCTTATATGCGCACGTGACTGTGACAGTGATTTATTGTTAAGGTCACCTGTAAAATGGAGTAATGGTCAGAAAAGAGTGACCTTTGTACTCGGCACATCCACCCCATGCATCCAAGTGTTTGGCTCGTGCCTGGGACATCTCCAGCCCCCGCACCTCCCCCACTGGGCAGCTACAGTCTCTTTGCAGACCATGAATGCTCTGTAGAGGGAGAAGTTAGCTGCTCTGATATCAAGGGGGCCAACTGACTGCCTCTACCTGACTACCAAATACTTGTTTGCCTTGGTGGCTTCCCTACACTGAGAGGCCTGGATCTCTCTGCTAAGAGCAACAGCCTCTCCTGCATATCTCCTTTGCTCCCAGATACCTGGCAGTTTGCTCCAGAGCATGCCTCTCCCTCTGCCCTTAGTGTGCTGGGGAGGTATATGTAGCCGAACAAGTGGGCTGCTCCGTGCTCACTGGACAATCCTGGCTGGTGCTGAAGGGACAGCTCCCACCTTAGCTGATGCATCCTGTTTGCTGTGCAGATACCACAGGTTGTGAGAGGTCGAGTCCAGTCGCTCAGAAATGATTAGCCCTGCACTGGTTTGGGGCTCTGGGGTAAGATAAACTGGCTAACAAACCCCAACCTGTATGGACAGAGTGGCAGCATCTGAGGGGGAACTGGTGTCCTGCAGCTTGGACTCTCACGTTCAGGGACACGCTTCCCAGGGAACTGCATGATGAAGGGTCTAGGGAAAGCTGTTCAGTCTCTGCCGTTAATTTGGTCCTAAAGGGCAAGTAATTTCAAACAGCCTAAGCCCGTCTACGTGTCATGTACCTAACCCATGGAACTCCCTGCTGCTGGGTGCCCTTGAATCGGGTGCTGCAGCTGAGTTAAAAGGGGCTAGTTCATTTCATGTCCATTAATGTTTTCAGGTAGGTGTTGTGATTGAGTTAATCAAGTCTCCTGCTCCAGGTGGCTGGTGGAGGAGGGACTGTTCTTCCTGTGTGCAGGAGTAGCGAGGGGCTGGGGGTGCTGGCTCAGTGGCAGAGTTGTGGGGGGAGAGTTTGCTCCTTGTCAGTGCTAGTTGGTCTGTTAGGAGTTTTGCAGACACCGGGCAGAATGAGAACCACTCTGAGGTATCAGTCCCAGGATCTGAGTGTGCCGTGGGCCAGGACCGTCTCATTTAGGAGCGGACACAGGAGCCTGGACTACCAGGCAGCATGAATGGCGTGGAGCTGTGAGCACAGCTCCTGTGGCAAGGAGGTTAGCTGAGGTCTCCTTATCCTTGAATATTTTTAGTGCCCACCCCAAGATGTTTTGGAATCAAACAGCAGTTCTTTGTATTTAACAGCCGGGTCTGGGTGCTCTGCCTCAGGAGCTGCCTCCCACAGAGCCGATTGGCTGGATTGGAGGCTGATGGATGAATGTCCATGCAAAGCGGCTGTTCATCTCCAGGGATTCACTTGCAGTTTAGATGGTGATCCTCATTAGCCTCTGCCCCTGCTGAGAGTCATTTACAAATCAAACCCAAACAGGCAGTGGGGTGAGGGAGGGGCTGCTGCCTCTTCACGAGGAAGTCGGGGGAGGCAAGAAGCTGCAGAGTGTGAGATAATCCAGAATGTGGCATTAAATGGTCTATTTCTAAGTAACTGCCTGTCAGGCATTCCAAATCCCAGCCTGGAGACAGACTTCCCTGCAGTGTAGCTGCTGCCGTGCTGGGGGCGGGGGTGGAGTTTGCTCTTGGCACCACCTCTTGCTGTGATGCAGTGGCAGCTGTTAGGTATGTGCCAGCATCAAATGCTCATTTCTCAGTTTGGAGACAAGGACAGAGTTCTAGATGCTAGTCAGGAAGTGTTGCAAGGTTTGCTGTGGGGAATGGTTCATCTGTGCTGTAACTTGGATTAAGGGGCACAGGCACAGCTCACTTTGAAGTGAACTGATGGGCAGAATAGGATGCAGTCTTACACAGGCTCCTTGGCAAAGGTCCCCTGTTCTTTGCAAACATCTCTCCCCTCAGACCTCACATACTCACTGCACCAAAGACACATCTTACAGGATATTTATCCATAAAGAGTAACTTGTAGAATATCTACAGAAAGATCCTAACTTGTCATCCTCATTGGGAGCTGTATGCAGGGGTACTACTTAAGGAACAGTGTATTTATGTTGGAGGTGTGCTTTATGGACTTTGAGTAAAAGTTAGTCACCAGAAGACAATATGGCTACGTCTACACTGCACACCTTATATCGGCGCAAGTGTGCTGCTGCAGCAGTGCCACTGTTAGGTACGCAGGGCAGCTGCTCTTTGTCAGAAAGAGAGCACTTTCCTGCTGACGAAATAAAACCACCCCTAGTGAGGGGCGGTAGCTTTGTCCCACCAACAAAGCACTGTCCACATTGGCACTTTGTGATGTAAAACTTTTGTCAGTCAGGCGTGTGGGGGGGGTTTCACACCCGTGACCAGCAAAAGTTTTACCGAGGAGAGTGCAAAGTAGACATAGCCTATGCCTCAGTGATGGCCCGTTCAAGCAGGAGGGAATTATTACCCCACTCTGGCTAGCCATTTATGCAATGTGTGGCTTAGTTGCCTAACCTTTCTCTGTCCCAAGGCTATCCATGGAAAACCATCAGAGAGAACTGCAAGGAATCAAAACAACTTGGAGGTGAAAAAGAAACATGACAACAGAGGTTTGCCCTGTCTCAGAATAGAGACAAAAGCCTGTTTCAGTATAACACAGAGTGGGGAGAGGCGCTCTGTATGCATTCACTGAAGAAACATCTTGTGGAGTGAGGGATGTTTTGGGTGTGGAAGTTTGGCTCCTGGTTCCTATGAAGCTAGCCACCTCTGCAACAGACCAAACCGGTGGAGGAAACTGACTTATCACAGAATTATAGAAATGTAGGGCTAGGAAGAACCTTGAAAAGTCCTCTGACTCAAGGCCAAGTAACCCAGAGCCTGCCTGACAGCTGTTTGTCTAACCTGTCCTTAAAAACCTCCAGTGACAGGGATTCCACAGCCTCCCTTGGAAGCCTGTTCCAGAGCTTAACTACTCTGAGAGTTGGAAAGATTTTCCTAATATCTAACCTCCATCTGCCTTTCTAAAGGTTAAGCCCATTACTTCTTGTCCCGCCACAGTGAACATGGTGAACAATTGATCACCATTTTCTTTGACGACCCTTAACATATTTGAAGATCGTTATCAGGTCCCCACTCAGTCATCTTTTCTCAAAACTAAACATGCCCAGTTTTATTAACCTTTCCTCATAGGTCATAGAATCATAGAATACCAGGGTTGGATGGGACCTCAGGAGGTCATCTAGTCCAACCCCCTGCTCAAAGCAGGACCGATCCCCAACTAAATCATCCCAACCAGGGCTTTCTCAAGCCTGACCTTAAAAACCTCAAAGGAAGGAGATTCCACCACCTCCCTAGGTAACGCATTCCAGTGCTTCACCACCTTCCCAGTGAAAAAGTTTTTCCTAATATCCAACCTAACCTCCCCCACTGCAATTTGAGACCATTACTCCTCGTTCTGTCATCTGCTACCACTGAGAACAGTCTAGATCCAGCCTCTTTGGAACGCTCCATTCAGGTAGTTGAAAGCAGCTATCAAATCCCCCCTCATTCTTCTCTTCTGCAGACTAAACAGTCCCAGTTCCTTCAGCCTCCCCTCATAAGTCATGTGTTCCAGTCCCCTAATAATTTTTGTTGTCCTCTGCTCGACGATTTCCAATTTTTTCACATCCTTCTTGCAGTGTGGGGCCCAAAACTGGACACAGTACTCCAGATGAGGCCTCACCAATGTCGAATAGAGGGGAACGATCACGTCCCTCGATCTGCTAGCAATGCCCCTACTTATACAGCCCAAAATGCCATTGGCCTTTTTGGCAACAAGGGCACACTGTTGACTCATATCCAGCTTCTTGTCCATTGTAACCCCTAGGTCCTTTTCTGCAGAACTGCTGCCGAGCCATTCGGTCCCTAGTCTGTAGCAGTGCATGGGATTCTTCCGTCCTAAGTGCAGGACTCTGCACTTGTCCTTGTTGAACCTCATCAGATTTCTTTTGGCCCAATCCTCTAATTTGTCTAGGTCCCTCTGTATCCTATTCCTACCCTCCAACGTATCTACCTCTCCTCCCAGTTAATGTTATCTGCAAACTTGCTGACTGTGCAATCTACGCCATCCTCCGGATCATTAATGAAGATATTGAACAAAACTGGCCCCAAGATCAACCCTTGGGGCACTCCACTTGATACCAGCTGCCAACTAGACATGGAGCCATTGATCACTACTCATTGAGCCCGACGGTCTAGCCAGCTTTCTATCCACCTTATAGTCCATTCATCCAGCCCATACTTCTTTAACTTGCTGGCAAGAATACTGTGGGAGACCGTGTCAAAAGCTTTGCTAAAGTCAAGGAATAACACATCCACTGCTTTCCCCTCATCCACAGAGACAGTTATCTCGTCATGGAAAGCAATAAGATTAGTCAGGCATGACTTGCCCTTGGTGAATCCATGTTGACTGTTCCTGATCTCTTTCCTCTCCTCTAAGTGCTTCAGAACTGATTCCTTGAGGACCTGCTCCATGATTTTTCCAGGGCCTGAGGTGAGGCTGACTGGCCTGTAGTTCCCCGGATCCTTCTCCTTCCCTTTTTAAAAGATGGGCACTACCTTTTTCCAGTCATCCAGGACCTCCCCTGATCACCATGAGTTTTCAGAGATCAAAGATAATGGCCAATGGCTCTGCAATCACATCCGCCAACTTCTTTAGCACTCTTGAAAGCAGCACATCCGGCCCCATGGACTTGTGCTCGTCTAGCTTTTCTAAATAGGTCAGGTTTTCTAAACTTTTGTCTTGTTTCTTTCCTCTGGACTCTTTCCACTTTATCCACATGTTTCTTAAAATTGGACAAGTCCCAGAATTGGACAAGTACTCCAGCTGAGGTCTCGCCAGTGCTGAGTAGAGCAGGACAATTACCTCCTGGGTCTTATGTACAACACTCCTGTTATTACACCCCAGAGCGATATTAGCCTTTTTTGCAACTGTTTAAATTTGTAGACCTACATTCAATTTGTGATCCACTGTGACCCCTAGAACATTTTCAGTAGTACTACCACCTACCCAGTGTTAGTCCCCATTTTACATTTGCACGTTTGATTTTTCCTCCCTAAGTGTAGTACTTTGTACTTTTTTATTGAATTTCATCTTGTTGCATTCAGACCAGTTCTCTAATTTGTCATAGTCATTTTGAATATTAATGCTGTCCTCCAAAGCATACTGTTCACTCCATTAACCAAGTCATTAATAAAAATATTGAATAGTACCGGACCCAGGACTGACCCCTGCAGGACCACTCTAGATATGTCCTCCCAGTTTGACAGTGAACCACTGATAACTCTTTGAATAGTTATTAGATAGGAAAGATAACTATTAATAAGTGTAGGCCCTTGTTTGTGTTTTATGATTTTGTTTTGTACTGTAATCATCTGTTTCTAGCACTCACTCTTGTTTTTAGTTGAATCTATTCTTTCTTAAATAAACCTCTTGTTTTATTACAAGTGCTGTGTGTTACATGGATGGGGGATTGAAGGTAAACTGGGGTACACTGCTCCTTTGGGGGCAGAGGATGTGAGATTTTTGTGAGTGGCCAGCGTCAGGCGCTGGATATCACGGGAATGATTCAAGGGGGGTCGGGGACTGAGTTAATGTACAAGGTCAAGACAGGGCTGGCATACTCAGAAGAGAATGCTAGCGTGGCCAGAAAGTTGGTGGTATCAAGGCTCTGACTTACAGCTACCATGGGCAAAGTTCCCTCTTGCTAAAGGCTGGACCCCACCTGAGCAGGGAGGGGAATAGGCTTCTGGTATGGAGGTTAGCACAACTTATTAAAAGAACTTTAAACTAGGAATTCAGGGGAGACACTTGGAAGATGCTCATGTAATCTCCATACTTGATACTAATATTGAGCGGGAGCAAAATCAAGGAAGACAGAATACAGCAATGGAGAAAGGAACAGCAGTGGGTAGGAGAATGGACATTAAGAGGAAAGATAGTGCCAATGCCAACGAAGCTAACAGGTAGGTGATACTGGCAGTAGAATGACTGTTCCTAATTGGGTGAGGAATCTGGGCTAAGCCAAACAGAAACAACTAGATGTTTGCACACCAATGCACAGAGCCTGGGTAACAAAGATGATCAGAGAAATGGAAAACCTGCCTTATGAGAGGAGACTCAAAGAGCTTGGCTTGTTTAGCATAACCTAACAAAGGCTAAGGAGAGAGATGATTGCTCTCTATAAATACATCAGAGGGATAAATATAGGGAGGGGAGTTATTTAAGTTAAGTGCCAATGTTGATACAAGAACAAATTGATATAAACTGGCCATCAGGTTTAGGCTTGAAATTAGACAAAGGTTTCTAAGCATCAGAGGAGTGAAATTCTGGAACAGCCTTCCAAGGGAAGCAGTGGGGGCAAAAAACAGTGGCATAAATTTATGGAGGTTATATGATGAGATGGCCTACAATGTCATGTAGCTGATCTGTGGCTGCCAGTAGCAAATATCTTCAGCGACTGTTGATGGGACACTAGATGGGGAGGCTGAGACAGGTTCCCTGGGGTGCAACCTGGAACTGGGGTGCCACTGAGCCCTCTGTCTTGCCAAACTGGGCTCACTCTCATAGTGTGATGCTGTGACAAGCTACAAACCTCTCCAGGTACTGCACTTAACACAAACATCCACAGGCAGGGACACACCCAGATCTGTTACATGAATGCTTTTGCCAGAGAATCATGAGCCAGCAATAGAGAGGCTCCAGCCAGTTCCCCACAGCTCCTCAGCCTAGGACACCAGAGCTGTACCGTCTTGCCCTGGTCAGAAGCCTGACCAATATAAGGGTATGTCTCCACTAGCAAGTTTCTGCGCCACAAGTTATTCCACTTGTTAAAAAATGCTGGAATTAAACCACTGTTGCATGTCCTCACTGTACTCCTTGTGATTCTGGAGCGCAGCTCTTGCAACGGCAAAGACAGCACTGCATTGTGGTAGCTATCCCACTGTGCAACTGGCTGCAGGGTGTTTTGGGAAGGGTTTGCAATGCCTCATGGAGCAGGCACGGTGTCACACGATGCAGGTTTCCCAGTCCCATTGTTCCATGGGCATCCTACTATGTTGCCAGCTGCTTTTCAACTGAATGGGGGCGGAGGGTGTGTATGGAAGGGTGGAGAGAGACGGTGTGTTTTGGGGGACAGTGTGTGTGTCAGCATGCTGGCTTATAAATTCATACAGTGGCAGGAACCAACCAGTCCTGGGGGAGGGGAAAACCCCAACATCAGCCCCTGCCTCCTTCCCTGGGCATACGCACTCGCCCTCTCTCTGTGTTCAACAGCACGAGCATTGAAACAGTGCTTTGAAAGAGGAGGGACGTATGTCTCCGGGGCAGCCGAGTTCAAAATAATGAAGAGCGGTCACTTGAGGCATTATGGGATAGCTCCGGAGGCCAATTACAGCCTAGAAAGCAATCAAGTGTCTACACCAGAGGTGGGGAAACTTTTTGGCCCAAGGGCCATATCTGGGTATGGAAATTGTATGGCAGACCATGAATGCTCACAGAATTGGGGGTTAGGGTGCGGGGGGGGATGTTAGGGCTCCGGCTGGAGATACAGGCTCTGGGGTAGGGCTGGGGATGAGGGGTTGGGGTTGCAGGAGGGTGCTCCAGGCTGGGACTGAGGGGTTCGGAGGGCCGGAGCAGGATCAGGGTTGGGGCCGGAGGTTGGGGCATGGGAGGGGGGTCAGGAATGCAGGTTCTGGGCAGCACTTACCTCAAGCAGCTCCCAGAAGCAGCAGCATGTCTCCTCAGCATGGCTCCTACATGGAGTCGCGGCCAGGAGGCTCTGCACACTGCTTGAACAGCCAATGGGAGCTGCTGGGGCAGCGCTTGGGATGGGGGCAGCGTGTAGAGCCCCCTGGCTGCCCCTATGCATAGGAGCCAGAAGGGGGACATCCTGCTGCTTCTGAGAGCCGCGCGGAGTGAGTCAAGTCCTGGACTCAGCTTCCCGACTGAAGCATCAGAGCGGGACAAGCCCCAGATCCTGCTCCCTGGTGGGTGCTCAAGGGCCGGATTAAAAAGTCTGGGGGCCAGATGCAGCCCCCAGGCCATAGTTTGCCCACCACTGGTCTACACTGGCAATAGAGCGCTGGAGCCTCTGCGCAAATAGTCTTACAACTCTCATTGAGGTGGTTTTTTTGTAGCACTGCAACTGAGGAGTTTCTATGCACAAAGTGGCTTGGCAGTGTGTACATGTCTGCAGTTTGAGTGCAGAAACGTGCCATTGTAGAGAAGCCCTGAATTTATTACACAGTCCACCCCTCCCTCAGTGTGGGGAGGACATGCACCAGCTCTTGTTCCTGAGCAGATTTCCCCAAGCACTTCAAGCAAAACCCAGTGTTTTAGGTAAAATATAAAACAAATTTATTAACTACAGAAAGATAGATTTTAAGTGATTATAAGTAGTAAAAGTAGAGATCAAGATTGGTTGCCTAAGAAATAAAAAGTAAAATCACAATCTGAGTTCTATAAACTAGAAAGAATTAGAATCAAGCAGTATCTCATCCTGATGGTATTGTTCCTTCATACATAGGCTGGGATTCTCCTTTCCGGCATGGGACCACCTCCCCAGTTCAGTATTTTTCCTTTAGACATGTTTCCAGGTGTTGAGTTGTAGGGGGAGTGAGGCCAAGTGATGATATCAATTCCCCCTTTTCTCCAGCTTGCCGGAAAGATCTTTTGCTGTGAGTCAAACAATCTCTGTTGTGTATGTGCTATCTCTGAGAGGTTTCCATTTTATACAGTTCCTGGGGTAATCCTTGTGAGTGTGTATTCCCTTTAATGGGCCATCAATGCTGTCTGGCTTCTCCATTTTGTACCTGAAAGGCTTGTTGTGGGTGTTTCCAACTTTACAACGTTTCAGCAACACACACATAGCAAAACTTCATAACTTCCCATACAATAATAGCACATACAATCCAACATGATATTAATATTCAACAGATCAAGACTTTTAAAATGATACCGTACAAGGCATACTTTATACAAAACACATCATAATCATATTACCATGGTAAAGATGCGGGTGTCAGGGTATTTCTTTGGGGCACAGTGTCACAGAGGCCTCTGAGTTACTACAGAGAATTCCTTCCCAGATGTCTGGCTTTTGGGTCTTGCTCACATGCTCAGGGTCCAACTGTTTGCCGTATTAGGGGTCTGGAAGGAATTTTCCCTCAGGGCAAATTGGCAGAGACCCTGGGGGATTTAGGCTGCTTTCTGCAGCATGGGGCATGGGTCACTTGCAGGTTTAAATTAGAGTAAGGGATTCTCTGTAACCTGAAATCTTTAAATAATGATTTGAGGATGTCAGTAACTCAGCTAGAGGTTAGACGTCTATTACAGGGGTGGGTGGGTGAGATTCTGTGGCCTGCAATGTGCAGGAAGTCAGACTAGATGATCATGATTGTCCCTTCTGGCCTTAAAGTCTGTACCTGAGTCTAATGGTCCCCAACCAAATGTTACAAGCCCAGGAAATCCAGAGTGAGGGTTACATTTAAAAGCAGTTCAAACATGTTGAGGTATGGGAATGCACAGTTAGGGTGCTCAAGCAACCTCAACTGTGCCCTGTAAGAGACATGAGTACGTCTTTTAAAAACCAGTTTAATATAAGCTGGGACCACAAACCCAAAAATGCCTTAATAATAATCGCATTGTTATTGCATGGTGTCCCTACAAGATAGCATTAGGGTGGTTTGGGTGCCTTGAATGTGCATTTCCATATCTGAATATGTTTGGATGTCTTTTAAGTTTAACCCTAACTCTGAATTTCCTGGGTTTTGTAGTGCTTGGTTTGGGGAAAATTACAACGTCCCTGTATTTTTTTTTTTTACCCTTAAATTACTGATATGTGCTCTCAACTTTAACAATTTTAAAAAACCAAGGAAATTCCAAGATGAAAGAACCATGTTAAGATGAAGCTAATGTCATGTTAAGATTAAGTTAATGTCATATATGAGTATGAAACAAGAAAGCCAAATGGAATGCTACAGTTTGATATTATTAATGATTTAAAGATATGTAGTAGCAAACTTACTTTGGTTTTGCTTTAAATTTTAACTTCTAAGGGCAGATTCCTTGGTACCTCAGCAGCAAGCAGCAGCCAGAATGCACTGGAAAGTTATGCTGCATTTACAGGGTTTCACTTATCTGTGCTGCTCTGATGTTGCAAAGTGCACTGGTAAATGTGGCCATTAATTTGAGATTGGGTCATTGGATCAGAGGACTGTGTTAGTGAGACTATGAGGGGTGTGTAGGGAGCCCAGTCCTCAAATCAAATTTCTCTGTGCTTAAGGGCTCCCCTGGCAGTGCTGACTTGGTGTGTGGTGGAGCTGAAGCTGTGGTGCCGGGGATAGCCTTTGGAGCAGTGATTGCCAAGCCAACATGTGACCATGAAACCTTTAAAGATAACTGACATTTGGACCCAGTAACCCACAGTGAGAACTCTTGACGTGGCTTGAGTTTCTCTCATACCACTGAGTCATCACTAAGGCTAAGATTTTGTCTTGGATATTTGTAGTAAAAGTCACAGACAGGTCATGGGCAATAAAGAATTTGTGGAAGACCGTGACCTGTCCCTAACTTTTACTAAAAATATCCATGATAAAATGGCAAGGGACTGGGCAGCTGCGGGGTGGCTCGGAGCTCCGGGCCCCCGCCACCCATGGAGGTTCAGAGCTCCATGGTCCCCTGGCCCTCCATTGGGCCCCCCACACGGTGGCAGGGGAGCTGCGGGGATCCCCCTGCCATGGCAGTGGGAGGCTGTCGGGCTCCTCCTTCCCCCCGTGGTGGTGGTGGGGCTACTGGGGTCCCCCTGCTGCCCCACACAGTGGTCGCAGCATGGGGCTTTTGGGATCACCCTGCCCTCACTGTGACAGCAGCCAGGAAGCTGTCAGGGTCCCCCTGCTGCTGCAGTGGCTGGGGAGCTTCCAGGGTCCTCCTGCTCCCCCACAGCTGGTGGGGAGCTGTGGGGGTTCCCCTGTCCTGCACAGCAGCTGGGAGCTGCAAGGTAGCCCCGCTGACCTTAGCTCCTGGGAGCTTGGGGACCCGCTGCCTCACAGCTCTCTGCTGCTGCAGGAGGTGGCAGGACCCTGCAGCTACTGGTTGCCAGGGCTGACGTTACAGAGGTCTTTGGAAGTCATGGATTCCGTGGCTTCCACGATCTCCATGACAAAGTCCAAGCCTTAGTCATTTCAACCAATGGGACTGTTGCATGAAAATTAGCTGTAGAGGAAGGGTGGTGGTTGGCTTTTATCTCTGAAGTCACCAGGTATTAACTCTTGCTGTAATCTATATAATTATAAAAGCTAGATACAATAATCATTAATAACTTGCCTTAATTACACTCTGTTCTACTGAAATACAATCTGTAAACAAGACTTAAACTACTTGTAACTATATAGAAAGTTTGGCGTGTGTGTATAACTTTGCCCTGCACTGATACCACAAAAAACAATTCGGATTAAGATGTGTTAGTGTTTGAGGTCCCAGATTAGACTAAATTGATTGTTAAAGTGACTGCAGATATTTTGCATCTCCCCTGCCCTGAATAGTGTCACTGCAGGTCAGAGTTAAGGTTTTTACTGAAGGCGAAACTTTGTTTTGAAGAATAACCAAGGTGGGGGTGGGGGAGTGTACCATTAACCCTTAACAACAAAAAATGTAGCCCAGGTACCGGATTTTGGAGAGCTTTAGCTGTAGGGAAAATTAGGGTCTGTGACTGGGCTGAGTTAAGTTTGTTTGGGTTCCCCTGACTCTGCGTTTCCAGCCTTTCATGTGTTTAGATTGTTTTTAAATTGACTGTGAATTTCCTAGATTTATAAAACCTGGTTTTGAGATAACAGCAACTTCCTAGTAATTTATTTTACCTTCCCTTTCTGATACATAGTCAGCCTTAACATCATCTTAATGTAGCTTGTGCCTGGGAATCTGTTTGTATGTATTGCGCTCTGTTGGTGGGTGGATGGGGAGGGTTCTGTGGTCCATTGGGTGCAGCGCGGAATCAGGAGTGCTGGATGTGGGCTTGGAGCAAGTGAGGTGGGGAGTTCAAGTGTAGGTACAGCAAATGGCAATACCGAAGCCCAGCTTTGTAATGAGTGGAGTGGGAGGCAGAAGATGCTGATTTGTCCTTGACAGCAAATCCCTCCTTTGTTGCTGGCCTGGCACTGGGACTTCTAAACGCCAATCCTAGGAGCATGGTGCTGGCAGCTGGTTGGAAGGGTCAACCACCAGGAGCTGGTGTCCTACGCACGTGTCTAGTGGCTCTGGTGGGTGGGAAGGGAGGATGAAGAAGTCCAGCTGCCTCTCCTCTTATTACTGCTGCTCCCCAGGCTATTCCCTCCCATTGGGTGTCGGGCTATTGTTTCTTGCCCATTTGTAGCCTCTCTGGGCTGCTTTGGATCATGACTCTGTGTGCAGTTTTTCAGATTCGCAGAACTGATTGGCTAACAGCCTATAGACGGTAGCTGTAGTAACATGGTTTCTTCTTCGAGTGATTGTCCCTATTTGTATTCCACACACAGGTGCACATGCGCGCCATGCGCCTGAGGCCGGAAGTGTTTCTTAGCAGTGTTTGTTGACCCACACATGTGTAGTGTGTCTCCTCATGCTCAGGGCTGAGGGAATAATAGGTTATGTGGGTCGATGCCTCTCCAGTTTCCTCTTACTGCTGCATGACCTAAATTGGAATCCCTGTTCTTTCACACTCTTAGTTTGACTAAGAGAGTGACTTTCATAAAATCGTTGAATCATAGAATATTAGGGTTGGAAGAGACCTCAGGAGGTCATCTAGTCCAATCCCCTGCTCCAAGCAGGACCAACACTAACTAAATCATCCCAGCCAGGGCTTTGTCAAGCTGGGCCTTAAAAACCTCTAAGGATGGAGATTCCATCACCTCCCTAGGTAAACCATTCCAGTGCTTCACCACCCTCCTAGTGAAATACTGTTTCCTAATATCCAACCTAAACCCTCCCACTGCAACTTGAGACCATTACTCCTTGTTCTGTCATCTGCCACCACTGAGAACAGCCGAGCTCCATCCTCTTTGGAACCCCCCCTTCTGGTAGTTGAAGGCTGCTATCAAATCCCCCCTCACTCTTCTCTTTGCAGACTAAATAAGCCCAGTTCCCTCAGCCTCTCCTTGTAAGTCATGTGTCCCAGCCCCCTAATAATTTTCATTGCCCTCCGCTGGACTCTCTCCAATTTGTCCACATCCCTTCTGTAGTGGGGGGACCAAAACTGGACACAATGCTCCAAGTGTGGCCTCACCAGTGCTGAATAGCGGGGAATAATCACTTCCCTCGATCTGCTGGCAATGCTCCTGCTAATACAGCCCAATATACCTTTGGCCTTCTTGGCAACAAGGGCACATTGCTGACTCATATCCAGCTTCTCATCCACTGTAATCCCTAGGTCCTTTTCTGCAGAACTGCTGCTTAGCCAGTTGGTCCCCAGTCTGTAGCGATTCATGGGATTCTTCCTTCCTAAGTGCAGGACTCTGCACTTGTCCTTGTTGAACCTCATCAGATTTCTTTTGGCCCAATCCTCCAGTTTGTCTGGGTCTCTCTGGACCCTATCCTGACCCTCCAGCATGTCTACCTCTCCCCCCAGCTTAGTGTCATCTGCAAACTTGCTGAAGGTGCAATTCATCCCAATCATTGATAAAGATGTTGAACAAAACCGGCCCCAGGACTGACCCCTGGGGCACTCCGTTTGATACTGGCTGCCAGCTAGACATTGAGCCGTTGATTACTACCCAGTGAGCCTGACAATCTAGCCAGCTTTCTATCCACCTTATAGTCTGTTCATCCAATCCATACTTCTTTAACTTGCTGGCAAGAATACTGTGGGAGACCATATCAAAAGCTTGGCGAAAGTCAAGACATACCACATCCACCATTTTCCCCATAGCCACAAAGTCAGTTATCTCATCATACAAGGCAATCAGGTGGGTCAGGCATGACTTGCCCTTGGTGAATCCATGTTGATTGTTCCTGATCACCTTCCTCTCTTCCAAGTGCTTCAAAATGGATGTTGTTCATTCTTGTACATAGTTGTACATAGTAGTTGTAGAGTAGATAGTTTAGTTAGTGATAGTTTCTCCCCATTTGGGGACAGTCCCACCTGGGTACTATGCCCCACGTTCCAGGGTTTAAAATCTGTCTCCCCTGCCTGTGCTCATTCTCCATGAGCGACGAGCACCAGAGGTGTCTTTCTGCCTTGGCGAGGCTCACATCGTGGCTTGTTACTCCATCTGCAAGTCCTTCCTACCCTGAACTTGGGAAACTTGGGAGCTCTGCCTCCGTAAATTTCTAATGGGGGAATCAATGAGACTGCATGCCCAATATTAGTGACCATTGCCAGTGGTGAGCACCCCTCTGAGCACTTTGCATGGCTTGGATCAGACATGAGGGCAAGCAGCACTCGGACAGGCACAAGAGCAGATCCCCACAGTGGACTGCTCCCTCACAGCATTTCCTCCCTGAGCCAGGTTGAGTGAAATGTTGTGGAGGGTAAAGCTTGGTGCAAATGAGACCCAGTGGTACTGATGGTCACCTTGGTACCAGCGTGCACACTGCCTATCCTGCCACCACTTCCATGCTGCTTGGACAAGCCAACTCTGCAGACACCCATCGGGGCACTCTGGTATCTCCAAAGGCACTTTACAGACTCCCAGCGGCTTGCAGCCCGTCATTTCCACAGAGAAATTGCTGTTCCTGTACCCACTCTCTCCAAGCCTGTTTGGACCCACATTCACCCGAGCGGTTCCCACTCTGGCAGACAGGCCGCTTCTGCTCCTGCTGGGCAGGCCACTACAGGCGCCGTACCGCTGGTTCCCCCGCTGCCCGTACCGTCCTCAGAGTCTACGGAGTTTTCAGAGCCAGAACGCTCCTTGTCCCCGATGTCACATTGCAAACTGGAGTCATATCCCCAACTGCCTTATTCACCAGTGTATGATCCAACAGCGAGGATCTGTTACTGATACCCATGGGATGCCCTGGTACCCCTACCACCCACACTACCCACCCTCCCAAACATTCTGTCACTCCTCCCAGACTCCTCCATAGATGCCGTTGCCTACACCAATCCCCACGGCAACTTCCTCTTCACCGGACAAGGCACTTACTCCTTCCTTCCTTTCTCTGCCAGATGACCATTGGCAATATTAGGACTTGCTCCAGAGGATGGCAGTGGACCTGGGGATGCCACTGAAGGAGGATCAGGACCAGCAACACCAGCTCCTGGACATTCCCCAATCTCAGGGGCTCTCAAGGGTGGTGCTGCTTATTAATGAAGCCTTCCTCCACCAAGCGTGGACCGCGTGGCATACCCCTGCCTTCTGTGCCCCACACCAAAGTGGGCAGAAGAGATATTGTGCCCAGCTAAGGGGACAAATTTTCTTTTTTCACAGCCACCCCCCCAGCTCTCTCGTTGTCCATGCGGCAGCTGAGCAGCACACCAGCACCCACAGAAGTCAGCCACTCCAAATAGGGTGGCTAAGTGCATGGACCTGTTGGGGAGGAAAATATAGTCCTTGGCAGTGCTACAGTTCCAGATTGTGAATTAACAGGCTGTGCTAGCCAAGTATGATTTTAATAGCTTCTCTAGGCTATCAGAGTAACCAGACCTATGGCAGCAGTTTCAGGTGCTGGTTGTCAAGGTGTGTCTCCAAGTGGCTGTAGAGCTGGCTGACATGTCCTCTTGCTCCCTCATGACTGGGGTCATCATGCATGAGGACTCATGGCTCCAGTTGTCCAGCTTCCCCAGGGAGATCCAACATACAATCAAGGACTTCCCTTATGAGGAGGACAGGCTGTTTCACAATAAAATGGACAAGTCCCTTCATTCTTTGAAGGACTCCAGGGCCACGTTATGGACCCATGGGGTATATACTCTGGCCCCACACACCGGTGACTGAGGCAGCAGTTTCATCCACACCCACACATGCCCTACCTGGCCTACTACCAATGCCAGCAGGAAGCCCCATGCAGGTGGCACCGCTCCCAACGACTGCGCTTCCCTGCCTCTGCCATGACCACCTCCTTGACCCTCTCCCACCAACAGCCAAAACCCCAGTTTTGACATGACGGTAGAGACCTGGGAACCTCCTCTGATACCATCCACGGCACCCCATGTCATCTTTGGGGGTCGTCTTGCCCTATTTGCCCACAATTGGGGCATGACCATTGCAGACAGTTGGGTATTGGAGATCATACACCATGGATGCTCCATAGAAATTTTCTTTTCCCTAACATCAATTTTCCCCCACCCCCAGACATCATCAGGGGAGCCTTCACATTAACGCCTTTCCAACAAGAAGTGGATGCCCTTCTCCTAAAGGGAGCCATAGAACAGGTCCCACCTCCTTACATGGGATGAGACTTCTGCTCCCCATACTTCCTCATCCTGAAGAAGGGTGGAGGGCGCCACCCCGTTCTCAACTTTCGGCTGTTGAACACCTTTATCAAGAAATCCAAATTTCGTATGGTGATGCTGACATCAATTGTCCCATCTCTCCCCTGGAGGGCCTGGTTCATGGCTCTGGACATGAAGGACACCTGTTTCCACGTGGACATTCACCTGGCCCACTGAAAATGTCTTTGTTTTCGGGTAGGACACCACCACTACCAATTTTGGGTCCTCCCTTTCAGCATAGCCACTGCTCCACAAGACTTCATGAAGTTTTTCACCTCAATGGCAACACAAATATGCCACCTCAGCTACTTGGTACATCCCTTCCTAGATGACAGGCTCCTTGTCACACTATTCCGACCAGGAGCTCATCACTGCCATCCTCACCCTTCCCACTCTCCTGGCATCTCTAGGTATTTGCATCAACAAGGAAAAGTCGGTGTTCATGCCTGCACAGGTGATCCACTTTATTGGAGCATGACTCAATTGTGTTGCACAAGCCTTTCTTCTGGCAGACTGATTTGCATCACCTGACAACCATTATTGTGGACCCGCATCATGGTCTGCCATTGTCTCTCTCTCCTTGGACATATGGCAGCCTGCACCTTTATAACATCTCATGCTCGCCTGCCTATGTGTTTCTTCCAGATGTGGTTCCTCTCCATCTACAGGCCCAACCCGGACCGTATGGAGGCCAGGGTTCTTTTTCCTTGAACTGTGCTCTCCTCCCTCACGTGGTGGACCAATCCTTCCAAGGTCATGGTGGATACCCTCTTCACCCTGTTACCCACAGGCTACCCTCACAATGGATGCCTCCCCAACAGTTCCACAATCCAGGGGGTGTGGACACCATGAGAAACCAGGATGGATATAAATGTGCTACAGCGGCGGGCAGTCCATTTCATGTGCCAGGCATTTCTTCCTCATTCAGTCCTGCTGTGTTCATTTGCTCTCCAGCAACATTGTGGCAGTTGTGTACATCAACAAGTAGGGTGGCTCCAAGTCTCCTTCCCTCTGCTCTGAGTCCATCCGCCTTTGGAACTGAGGCATCAATCACCGCATTGTGCTCCAAGCCAAGTATCTCCCAGGCACCCCAAATGCCCTGGTCGACGTGCTCAGCAGGACTCTTTACCTCAACCACGAGTGGGAGTTACACGACAACATGGTCCGTTGCCTGTTCCACAAACGGGACACCCTGCAGGGGGATCTCTGTGCCAATCATGAGAACCCAAAACTGCTCCTCTTTTGTTCCAGGGGAGCCATAGGGAAAACTTGCAGGGTGATGCCCTTCTCCTCCCCATGACAGATGACCTCCACTACATCTTCCCCCCATTCCCCTCCTCCCACAAGTGCTGCACAAGATCCACCGGGACCAAGCCACCACGATACTCGTAGCCTCATTCTGGCCCCATCTGTTCTGGTTAACGGACCTCCTTAGACTCTCCACCTGCACACCACTCTAGCTCCAGACACTCCTGGGTCTCCTCACACAAGGTGAGGGCAGGGTCTGACATCTGGGCTCTCTTCATCTCATGGCCTGGTATTTGGATGGGGCTCGGCGATAGGTCATGCTCCACTCTCGTGTGACGCATCCTTAACCAGAGCAGGAGGGCATCTACAAGTGTCTGCTACAAAGCTAAATGGAGACTCTTCACCTCCTGGGCTCAATAACCATCATCTGAGCGCTATATCTATACCTATTGTCCTTCAACTACCTTCTCAATCTCAAAACGTCAGGTCTAGCCCTTAGCACTCGCAGTGCCCCCCCGCCCACACTCAGTGGGTGGTGCCTCCATGTTTTCACACCATACCACTGTCCATTTCATGAAGGATTTACTCAACACCTTCCTGCCAGTACTCAGGTCCACACCAGTGTGGGACCTTAATCTCATTCTCTCCGCTCTCATGAAGCAACCCTTCGAGCCACTGGCAACCTGCTTCTTCTCCCACATCTCCATGAAGGTGATATTCTTGGTAGCCATTACCTCAGCTAGACAGATCAGTCAACTGGCAGCCATTATGACAGACCTCCCCTTACACTGTATTCCACAAGGATAAAGTTTTCTTACAGCTATACCCTAAATTCCTCCCAAGTAGTGTCGGAGTTCCACCTATATCTGTGCATCCAGCTACCAGACCACACACACCTCACATGGACAGGGTCTTGCACTCCATTGACATCCGCTGTGCACTGGCGTTCTACCTCTATTTGTGGCCATTGCCGACCGATCCAAGGGCCAGGCCCTCTCCTCCCAATGGGTCTCCAGGTGCATCCACAAAAGCTACACACAATGCAATGTACCCCTGCCTGATGGAATCACAGCGCATTCTATGTGAGTGCAAGCTGGCACATTGGCCTGTCTCACAGACATCTCATTGCAAGACCTTTGCTGTGCAGCAACCTGTTGCTCCGTCCACCCGTTCACGTCCCACTACACTATTGCACAAGCTGCAGCTACGGATGCTGCTGTGGGCCAAACCATACTGCAGCCTGCACTTCCTATCACATCCTCGTGCCCACCTCCATACTGCTCACTGCTCGCTAATCACCCACGTATGGAATATACATAGGAAGCATCACCCAAAGAAGACGATCTGTAACTGGAGAGGTCTTTGAGATAGTTTCCTTATTTGTATTCCATCCCTTCTGCTGCAGAATGGACTGGACAGCAGTAAGAGGGATACTGGAGCAGTGTCAACCTGCATGGCCTGTTATACCCTCGGCTGCGAGCACAAGAGGACACTGCTAAGGAACACTTGTGGACTCAAGCGCATGGCATGTATGCACACCCATGTATGGAATACAAATAGGGACCACATATCTTGCGGGGGAGGGATAGCTCAGTGGCTTGAGCATTGACCTGCTAAACCCAGGGTTGTGAGTTCAATCCTTGAGGGGGCTGTTTAGGGATCTGGGGCAAAAATTAGGGATTGGTCCTGCTTTGAGCAGGGGGTTGGACTAGATGATCTCCTGAGGTCCCTTCCAACCCTGATATTCTATGATTTTATGATCTTGAAGAACCCCCAGTTACAGGTAAGTAACCCCCTCTTTCTAGGCCAAATGTCTCCTGTTATGGAGGTTCTGTGCTGATTTCTCAGTGCATGCTGTGCTCCCCTGGCTGTCTTGGAAAGGCCAGACACAGTGGGAGCCCATACCTTAATTACCAGCAGTGAATTAGCTGCACAAATGTAGTGCAACTTTCAGATACCCTGTATGTATTTTTCTCTCTGGATTTTCCTTCTCTACAGAGGTGCTTTCTGGTCTGTGGAGTCCAGAAGTGAACCATTTCCAGCTAGCCAGCAAAAGGCTCTTATTTTATGCTCCAATAACTGCAAGGCACCTCTGTGCAGCCTTCCATGCTCTCTGGGGAGATTTGCCAGGTTGCTACAGAGGCACAAAGGAAAGGGTCCTGCTGCTACCCAGCCTCCATTCCTGGGTAAGGGCAGTACTGCTTAGCCAGGTCCCTACTGCACCTGGCTCCCAGTGGGAGCCCTGCCAGGCCAGTGGTCCCCTGTGGGCAGGGGACTCATCTGTGAAATTGGCCATCGGAGGAAGAGGAGCTGGGCTGGGCTGGGCTGCCAACCGCACTGGTTTTATTCTCCTTCCCTGGCACTGTCTGATGGGGACTTCACAGTGAGTCAGCAGCCTCCACCACCTTTCTCTGCCTCATCCCTGCAGGAGGCAGCAGCATTGAAGGAGAGGGAGGGAGGGAGGGGACTACTAGTTACATAAGAAACAAATGCAGCAGGCAGAATAGCTCCCAGACTGGGGGAGGGGAATGGCGGAGCATTGTAAATCCAAACACCCTCCAGCAAGGGCTCCCTGGTGCAGGAGCTCTGCTTGCTGACACATCTACAGGTCCCCATCTGAAGCAGCTTCCTGCCAGCTTTCCTTCACAGGCAGGGACTGTCCCCCGCTGGGGCTGGCAGGCAGGCACATGATGCCAGGGTTCCCTGCACGAGGGCCCTTGCAGTTTCTCTTTGCTTGACTGGCAACAAAGTGTGAGCGTGTCACACTGACCTGATTGTACTGAGACTGCTCAGCTGCTTCTCCACTTTAATGCCTGATCCATAACGCTGTCACTGGCAGGGGGACCCCTGGTGAGAGCCCTCCAGCCCAGGGTACTGGGAGCTGGGCTAGGACCCATCCAGAAGTGGGATGGTCTGGGGTTGCTTGGAGTGTGGCTGGGAGGTGGGGATAGTAATGAAGGGGACAAATAGTGAGGCGAGGGGAAGGCAGCTGGGCTGACTCAGAGAGGAAGAGGTGACTGTGTTCTAGGAGACGCAGTACTAAAACAAAGCCCCAGGGCTGGCAGTGAGACACCCTGGCAGGGGAGAATGGATGCACAGTGACTGCATATACACTCTGCCACAGAGCAGAAGACAGCTGTGGGTACCATTGCTTCGCTAGGGGCTCCTTCCATTTCCCACTCCCTGTATGCCCCTCAGACAGTACCTGGAGGGGAGGGGAGGGGAGGAGACACGAGTGTGGGGGGCAGCCCTCGCCCAACACATGAATGCTTCTCACTAAGGCAGAGGGCTTTTGCGGTTCATGGCTGCTATGTGAAACCTAGTGGGGAGAGGTCATTGGGCAGGGATTCATGGGGTGGGTTCTGCAGGGGGAGGAGGGCTGAGGGCATCCCCTCACAGTAGTATGCCTCATGATCTTTAATGCATTTATCCTCACACACCCCTCAGCGCATGGGCTGGGGCCCAAAGAGACTAAGGGAGTTGCCCAAGGTTACCCAAGGAGTTCGTGGTGGAGCAGGGGTTTGAACCCAGGTCTCCCAAGTCTTAGGCTTGTGCCCTGACCCTTGGGCTTTCCTTCCTTTCTTCCACTTGTCCAGTGGAGGCTATCTCTGTCCAGCCCCACCAGGCATTCCTTTGTGTTTGTGCTGCGTCTGCAGGCAGATGCTCTCCATGTCAATTAGCAATACTTGGCTCTTCTGTCATGTTACAAGTTCGATTAACTCCGTAACGAGAGATGTCAAATAGTTAGGCTTAATCAACTTCATTAGTCAAAGATTAATACAACATAATACAAAAGGGAAGGTCTATATGTTACCAGCCTGTCTGGGAGGCAGTAATGCAGCTGGTCAGTCTACTGCCTCAAAATCTGAGCTTCACTCTACTACTGTATATATTCAGGTTGTTTACAACAGATGAGTCTTTCACCATTTCTTTGCATTACTTTGGACCTAACATATTATTCTTAACTATATTCTTTGACATGTTTTCAATGATATTTTGCTAGGCCTGTACAGAGCCTGCATGTAAACACAGATTGCAACTAGTTTCTTATCTTGTTTTGAGCACGGCATTCCAGAAGTTAGCAAAATGTTAGAGGCATTCTGCACCAGCTGTGGTTTGGTACACAGGGCATATTAGCTAAGCATTAATAAAACAGTTTGTCCTGTCCTGTCCATCTGGAATTGCTCTGTTACCTAGCTCTGAAGTTATAACACTACACATCTCCCCTTGATTGACGAGATAACTGGCTCTGTGGATGAGGGGAAAGCAGTGGACGTGTTGTTCCTTGACTTTAGCAAAGCTTTTGATACAGTCTCCCACAGTATTCTTGCCAGCAAGTTAAAGAAGTATGGGCTGGATGAATGGACTATAAGGTGGATAGAAAGTTGGCTAGATCGTCGGGCTCAACGGATAATGATCAATGGCTCCATGTCTAGTTGGCAGCCGGTGTCAAGTGGAGTGCACCAAGGGTCAGTCCTGGGGCTGGTTTTGTTCAATATCTTCATTAATGATCTGGAGGATGGTGTGGATTGCACCCTCAGCAAGTTTGCAGACGACGCTAAACTGGGAGGAGAGGTAGATACGTTGGAGGGTAGGGATAGGGTACAGAGGGCCCTAGACAAATTCAAGGATTGGGCCAAAAGAAATCTGATGAGGTTCAACAAGGACAAGTGCAGAGTCCTGCACTTAGGATGGAAGAATCCCATGCACTGCTACAGACTAGGGACCGAATGGCTCGGCAGCAGTTCTGCAGAAAAGGACCTAGGGGTTACAGTGGACGAGAAGCTGGATATGAGTCAACAGTGTGCCCTTGTTGCCAAGAAGGCCAATGGCATTTTGGGCTGTATAAGTAGGGGCATTGCCAGCAGATCGAGGGATGTGATCGTTCCCCTCTATTTGACATTGGTGAGGCCTCATCTGGAGTACTGTGTCCAGTTTTGGGACCCACACTGCAAGAAGGATGTGAAAAAATTGGAAATCGTCGAGCAGAGGACAACAAAAATGATTAGGGGACTGGAACACATGAGTTATGAGGAGAGGCTGAGAGAACTGGGATTGTTTAGTGTGTGGAAGAGAAGAATGAGGGGGGATTTGATAGCTGCTTTCAACTACCTGAAAGGGGGTTCCAGAGAGGCTGGATCTAGACTGTTCTCAGTGGTAGCAGATGACAGAACAAGGAGTAATGGTCTCAAGTTGCAGTGTGGGAGGTTAGGTTGGATATTAGGAAAAACTTTTTCACTAGGAGGGTGGTGAAACACTGGAATGCGTTACCTAGGGAGGTGGTGGAATCTCCTTCCTTTGAGGTTTTTAAGGTCAGGCTTGACAAAGCCCTGGCTGGGATGATTTAGTTGGGGATCGGTCCTGCTTTGAGCAGGGGGTTGGACTAGATTCTAAACATAATATACTTTACTTATTTACTAATAGCTACTTTCTTATTTTGGTGACATAACACCTCCTTTTCAATTACACTTGCAGCAACAACATCAAACAATTCTTGTTCGAGTGCTTGTTCATGTCAATTCCAATCTGGTGTGTGCGCGCGCCAGAAGATTTTTCTCCTAGTAGTATCTGTTGGGCATCCCCTGAAGTGCGCCATCATGGTGCTCAATATAGGGCCCTACCGATCTGCCACCCCCTCCATTCCTTCTGATTGCCAGTGACAGTTAGCTGGAACTTCCCCTTGCTCTTGTCTGACAAGCACATTTGGCAGTCTGTATAGAGTTCTAATTAGTTCTGTAGTTAGTGTTAAGTAGTTAGTAGGTACTTTACTTAGTTATTAAGTTTCCTTTGGAGGGGTTTCCCCTCCAGCACAGTCTTCTGGCTTCAAAGCCTGTGAGGTCTGCAGCAAGTGTGTGCCGAGAAGCGATCCTCACATTTCGTTTTTGAAGTGTTTGGGGGAGAGCCGTCAAAAAGATCGCTGTAGGATCTGCATGGGGTTTCGCCCCAGGACACTGAAAGATAGAGATCAGCGCCTGAAGATCCTACTACAGGAAGTGGCTCTCTGGCCCCAGTCTGATTCCGGGCTGGCGGATCTGGCACAGAGTACCACCTCCTTGGTACGCAGTGCCCCAGCACCCTTGGCATGGGGATGAGTGCTGAGTAAAGACAAGGACTATTGGCACCGTCATGGCTCCACTCACAGCTCACATGCTGCAGGGAGGCACAGTCCCAATCACCGGTGCCGCAGAAGAAGCAGTGGCCGGAGAGGGGTCGTGTCCATCACCTCCCCCGGTAGACTGAAGGAGCCAGCCATTGTGAGACCTGAGCCGGTCCACACTACTTCGGCCTCACTGTGAGAGACAGTTACGTCAACTCCTGCCCCAATGGAAGGGCAGTCAAGTCCGGACCCTTCTTGCTCGCCGAGGCCAAGCCAACAACTTCACCTCCCGTCGACCCCGGAGGCGTTTGAGGCAGCATGGGATCTGCTCCAGCTCACGGCCCCATTCTCCCCACCTAGACGGGAGAGGTTGCTCCCCCAGCACCCTCAAGAGGAAAGCCTGAAATGATGGCCCAGCGATCTCCATCCCCGGTGCACTGCTTCCTGGCTCCAGAACAGGGTCAGGAGCCTCGTCGGGCCCTGAGTCCTTGGCGCAGACCCTCGGTGCCTCGAAGTACCGTTCCTCCATGGTCCTCCTTTTCAGAGACCTCGGAGTCGGACTCCTATTGATCTTGTAAGAGCAAAAGTCGACGGTCCAGATCATCATGACACCGGTACCCTTACCTGGCACCATGGCCCGTGCCGTGGCAGCCCCCCGCACAGTGGCCCTTTTGGACTCCCTGGGTCCAAGGACTCACTAAGGCCAAAGGCAGAGCGAAGGGTCGCATTCTAGGGCGGTGGCGGAGGCCTCAGCCACTTTCGTACCAGCATCGGCAGGATCGGGGGTAGCTCCATCACTCCCCCTGCTATGCCAGCGCCGGCTATGCCAGGCCCAGCGGTATCAGTGCCGACATCCTCAGCACTGGCAGCCCCAGCACCACTGGGTCCAGCTTCAGCACTGGCGGCCTCAGTACTGACGTATACAGCTCCGGCACAGAGGGCCATGGCACCATTCGCGTCGGCTCCAGCCCAGGATCCCCAAGCAGCGCAGAACCCCTTGGGCACGGAGGGAAGAGAGCAACCACTCTTTGCCGGGGGTCTCTTCCGCCTCTCCAGATGAAGCGCTAGTGGGCGCTTTGGTAGCCCTGGCCCTGGAGGACAACAGGGTCCTACAGCAATTGCTGAGGATGGTTGCCAAGGGCCTGGGCATTCAGGCGGAGAGGGTAATGGAGGACGCAGATCCAATGGTGGATATCCTCGGCCACTCTGGACCAGCATGTATTGCCCTACTCCTCATGAAGACCATTGCCAACACCACAAAAACCTTGTGGCAAACCCCAGCTTCGTTGCCCCCATGCCTAAGTGCAATGAAAGATGCTATTTTGTGCCGTCCAGGGGCTACGAGCACTTGTATACCCATCCTCCACCAGATTCCTTTGTTGTGGATGCTTCTAACCAACACGAGCACCAGGGCGACCAAGCCCCCTCCCCAAGGAATCAGAAGGCAAAACAACTCAACCTTTTTGGTACAAAGGTCTACTCCACTGGCGGCTTGCAGCTCCGCATTTCTAAACAGCAGGCCATTGTCAGCAGGTACTGCTACAATACATGCGGGGCAATGGCAAAGTTTGCAGAGCTGCTGCCGCAGGACTCCCATGCTGAATTCTCGGCCCTGGTGGAAGAGGGCAAACTCATTTCCCGAGCTTCGTTGCAGTCCACTCTGGATGGGGCTGATGTGTGGCCACTCAGGTGATGTCTACCAGGATTGTCTTGAGAAGGGGCTCCTGGCTCCAGGTATCAGGTCTGCCATACAAGGTCCAGCAGACCATTCAGGATCTCCCCTCTGAGGGGACTCTATTTTCCGATAAGACGGATAAAAGGCTACGTAGCCTAAAAGACTCAAGCGCCTCCCTAAAATATTGCTGGGCTTCCACACCCCCGCCATGCGCAGAAGCATTTTAGGCTGCAAGCTCCTCCGCATTTCTACCAACTGCAGAACTGGCAGGATCGCTCATGAAGGAGAAGCAGGAGCGGCAGGAAGAGGCGGCATCCATCCTCAGGCTAGGGTTCTGGCCCGTCCAAACCTTTGTCTAGCTAGAAGTAGGCCTTTTTAAGGGGCGAACAAGGATGGCACACTAGAACTTGAACTGGATCCGACCCGCCTAATCTTCTCGTCCCAACTATCTCCTTTCTACCCTGCGTGGGCCCATATCAGATCGGACTGCTGGGTGCTCCACATGGTATAGAAGGGATACTCCTTCCAGTTTTCTGCCCGTCCACCCCCCTTCCCTGTCCCTCTTCAGGGATGCTTCTCAGGAGCAACTCCTCACACAGGAGGTGCACTCGCTTCTTTCACTGCAGGCTGTGGAAGCAGTTCATATTTCCTAATACCGAAAGCCAAAGGCAGCCTCAGGCTCATCCTAGACCTCGAGAGCTCAACAAGTGAATGAGGAAACTGAAGTTCCACATAGTCTCTTTGGCCTTCATCATCCCTTCCTTGGATCCAGGGGACTGCTATGCCGCTCTCAACTTGAAGGACGGATACTTTTATATAGCAATTACAGCGTCCCACAGAAGGTACCTCAGGCTTGTGGTGAGCAGCAGCCACTATCAGTTCACAGTCCTCCCATTTGGCATGTCTGCAGTACCTGCCTTGTGTGTTTACCAAGTGCCTGGCAGTCGTGGCCGCATTCCTACACAGGCGCCAGGTACAGGTGTTCCCGTAGCTCGACGACTGGCTGAGCAAGGGCCGCCGCAGGGCACAAGTGGAGCCACAAGTCGACTTCATAAGAACGTCTTTCAATGAACTGGGTCTTCTCCTGAACGTGGGGAAATCGATTCTGTCCCCTGTTCAGCAGACAGAGTTCATAGGGGCGGTACCGGACCTGACACAGACCAGGGCATACCTCCCGGAAGCAAGGTTTCGAGCCCTGGGTGACATCATCTGAAGTCTCAGGCAGTTTCCCACCACCAAAGAATTGCCTGAAGCTTCTAGGACATATGGCCTCTTGTACCTATGTGGTGCAACATGCAAGGCTCAGACTCCGGCCGCTCCAATTGTGGCTAGCCTTGGTGTATTGGTCAGCACAGGACAGTTTGGACAGGGTCGTGACTCTGCCTTGCCCAGTCCTCGACTCCCTCCAGTGGTGGCTCGACACACAGGTAGTGAGTGCAGGGATCCCCTTCAGCAGTCCTCAGCCATTTCTCTCACTAGTGATGGATGCGTCAGCTCTGGGCACATCTGGAGACTTCAAGACACAAGGCTTCTGGTCTCAGGTGGAACTCGCTCTCCACACCAGTGTCAGAGAGCTGAGAGCGGTGCGTCTGGCATGCTAGACTTTCTGAGCCCAGTTGACAGGGAGATGTATATCAGTCATGACAGACAACACCACGGCGATGTTCTATATCCCATTCTACAAACGGGGGTGCATGCTCCTCTCCCCTGTGCCACAAAGCCCTCACGCTGTGGGACCTTTGTGTAGCTCATTCAATACTCCTGCAAGTATCGTACCTCCCTGGAGTACAGAATGAGTTGGCAAATTGTCTCAGCAGGTCCTTTCATGGCCATGAGTTGTCCCTATGCCCGGACATCACAAACTCCATCTTCCAACGGTGGGACTTTCCCCAGATGGACCTATTCATGACACAACAGGAAGAGCCAACAGTTTTGCTCCTTCCTGAACCACAGCCCGGGCTAAATTGCAGACGCGTTTGTCCTCCCATGGGGAGGCCCTCATCTCTACGTATTCCCACGCATCCCTCTTGTTCACAAGGTACTCCTCAAGATACGGCAGGAAGAGGCTTCAGTGATATCGATAGCTCCAATTGGGCCCTGCCAACACTGGTACATATCTCTCCTGGAGATGTCTGTGGAAGCCCCAGTTACCTTGGCACTCTTCCCAAATTTACTAATTCAGGATCCCAGGCATCTCCAACACTCGAACCTTGAGTCATTGCACCTCATGGCATGGAAGCTCCATGGATGAACCCCACAGAGCTCTCCTGCTCAGACCTGGTTAAACAAGTCCTCTTTGACAGTAAGAAACCCTCCAGCAGGGCTACCTACCTTGCCAAGTGGAAGAGATTATCATTTTGGTTGGCGCAGCATCACTTGTCCCCGATGCTCGCCTCTGTACCACTCATACTGGACTACCTTCTCTATCTCAAGCAGCAGGGACTGTCCATGTCGTTAATAAGGGTTCACTTGGCCACCATCTCTGCCTTCCATCCAGGCCAGGGGTGGGCAAACTTTTTGGCCTGAGGGCCACATCTGGGTATGGAAATTGTATGGAGGGCCATGAATGCTCACGAAATTGGGGGTTGGGGTGTGGGAGGAGGTGAGGGCTCTGGGGTAGGGCCAGGTGAGGAGTTCAGGGAGTAGGAGGTGGCTCTAGGCTGGGGCAGGGGGTTGGGGTGTGGGGCAGGGGGAAGATGAGGGCTCCAGCTGGCGGTGCGGGCTCTGGGGTGGAGCTGGGGATGAGGGGTTGGGGGTGCAGGAGGGTGCTCCGGGCTGGGACCGAGAGGTTCAGAGGGCAGGAGCAGGATCAGGGCTGGGATATGGGGTTGGGGTTCAGGAAGGGGTCAGGGGCTCAGGCTCCAGGCGGCGCTTACCTCAAGCAGCTCCCAGAAGCAGCAGCATGTTCCCCCTTGGGCTCCTACACGGAGGTGTGGCCAGGCAGCTTGGTGCTGCCCTGTCCACAGGTGCCGCCCCTGCAGCTCCCATTGGCCCTGGTTCCCAGCCAAGGGGAGCTGTGGGGGAAGCATGCGGAGCCCCTTGGCTGCACCTATGTGAAGGAGCCGGGGGGGGACATCCCACTGCTTCCGGGAGCCGCATGGAGGAGGGCAAGCCCCTCATCCCACTCCCCAGCTGGAGCGCCAGAGTGGGACAAGCCCCGGACCCCACTCCCTGGCAGAAGCTGGAGGGCTGGATGTGGCCCCCGGGCTGTAGTTTGCCCACCCCTGATCCAGGTTCAGAAGACCGGTTGGTGTTTTCCAACCCTAGGGTCAGCCGTTTCTTGAAAGGTCTCAGCAGGCTATATCTGCACATCCAGCAACTGACCCTGACCTGGGACCTCAATCTGGTCCTTTCCAAATTGATGGGTCTGCCCTTTGAACCGCTGGTGACGTGTGCCCTACTCTACCTGTCATGGTGGCATTTCTGGTGGCGATAACCTCAGCGAGGAGGGTGTCTGAGCTCAAGGCCCTGACTTCAGAGCCCCCTTACACTGTGTTCTATAAGGACAAGGTTCAGCTCAGGCCATATCCAGCTTTTCTCCCGAAGGTTGTCTCCCAGTTTCACATCAACCAGGACATCTTCCTCCCAGTGTTCTTTCCTAAGCCACACTCGAGTGGCAGGGAGCAGAGGCTCCACGCACTGGATGTCCGCAGAGCGCTAGCCTTTTACATTGAAAGAAAGAAATTGTTTAGGAAGTCCATTCAACTGTTTGTGGCTGTGGCAGACAGGATGAAGGGTCTTCCAGTCTTCTCCCAACGAATTTCCTCATGGATCATGTCCTGCATCCATGAATGCTATAGCCTGGCAGAGGTGCCTGCTCCTCTGCTCACTGTGCACTCCACTAGGGCGCAAGTTTCATCAGCAGCATTCCTGGCGCAAGTCCTGACCTGGAAAATATGCGGAGCGGCGACGAGGTCCTCCATACATACTTCCATCACACATTATGCAATTACCCAGCAGGCCAGAGACTGTGCGATGTTTGGCAGAGCGGTGCTCCAGTCAGTGGACACTTGAACTCCGACCCTGCCTCCTGAATTTAGGCTTGGGAGTCCCCTGATGGGAGAATGGCATGAACAAGCTCTCGAAGAAGAAAAAACAGCTACTCACCTTCTCGTAACTGTTGTTCTTCGAGGTGTGTTGTTCATGTCCATTCCAATACCCACCCTCCTTCCCCTCTGTCAGAGTAGCTGGCAAGAAGGAACTGAGGGGGTGGCAGGTTGGTGGGGCTCTATATTGGGCACCATGATGGCGCCACTCCAAGGGGCGCCTGGCCAACCCGACAGATACTGCTAGGGGAAAAATCTTCCAGCTGCCGTGCACACGCACACACCTGATTGAAATGGACATGAACAGCACATCTCGAAGAACAACAGTTACGAGAAGGTGAGTAACCATTTTTTCCCATGTTTTGATCAATACCATTTTGCTTGTGAGAGCTGACAACATCAGTTTTCTGGTAATTAGCAATAAAGCAATTTACATTCCTGGTTAATTGTCCTGTCTGTGAGAGCTGGTTTCCCAGTATATCTGTTGATGAGTCAGCTTCACAAACTTTTATAAAGTTCCAATCCTTATCTGGTAATTGCCCCGCAGCATTCAGCAATATATGTAACAAACTTATCAAGCAGTTTTTCCATTTCACCTTTGGCCTCATTGCAAAGCTCCATGGGGCTTTGACTTAGTTTGGTCAATGGTCATGCACTTCATCTCAGGGTTTCAAGCTGCTCTCAGGAGAACCCGGCTCTGTATTGTTCTTTCCAGGAAGGGAAAGCAAGTCATTTTCTCAAGTTGTGAAGGGAATGGGGAGCAGAGTTGAGTATGGAACCAAGCAGTACTGATTCCCCATCCCAAGCTCGAAGCACTAGGTGCTCTCTTGGCCTGTTGACTATTCCTGAAGTCTGGCAGCCTCTTGCTCTAGTCACGTTCTTGCTAGTGTGCTCCTCAGACCTGGACTCCGAGGAGAGGGGAAGAGGTGGTTCATCTTTCTTCTCTGGTGGTGTCCTTTCCCTACACACAGGCCTTCTCGCTTCCCCTGCAGCCCCGGGATACCATTAGCATGGGCTGTCTCTCTGTGAACCTTGCCCCAGCCTTAAGCCAGTAGCTGGTGTGCAAGCTGCTTCCCCAGTTTGTGGTTGAATCCCCTTTTCCTTAGTATCATCTGTCTGCTCTGGGTGTCTCAAGCCTGGGTGCTGGACCCATGCTTCTGCAGTTCACACACACATACCTCCTGCTCTGGAGTCTGAACACCCCACCTCTACAAGGCCTCCGATCCCCTTTTCCCCCAGATCTCCAGGAATCTCTTGTCCTCCTCTGCAGCTGGCACCACTTAGCATGACCAGACTGTAGGGCTGGCTGGTAACTGGGAGGCAGCAGCAGTGGATTATCCAGGGGCTCTTTTCTCTCTCTAAGGCTGGAGGTGAGGAGCATTCTGGTGAGGTATTAAAATCTCTCCCCCACCTCTGCCAGGCTCTGGAATCAGGGGGCTGGGGATGTGCTGGTGGGTTCCAAGGTCCCTTTGTGCTGCAGATTTTCTCAGTCAGGTAGAGCTGCCGTTCTCACCAGTGAGAGAGTGCATGTCTGTTAATTCCTCTCCCCCTCTCTCCACAGAGCCGTCAATCCCGTCAGGGCTGCTCTGTCTGACGGTGAACAGCAGCAGGCAGGCTGGGGGCTCTGAAGAGGAACACTCCCCAATCTCCCTGGCTCACTGTTTCCAGTTCGTTTCTGGGTTTATGTTCCAGTTTCTGTCCTCCCTTGGTGTCTGGCTCTGCGTGACAGATAGCAGCAGCCTGCCGTGATGGGGTTCCTCTGAGCCCTCAGGAGAGTGCTTAAGGCTTGGATGGTGGTGCTGCTCATCGCAGACAATGTGGCTGATACTTCAGAGAAACCCGTCCTTGTCCCCTGTTCTCCAAGTGCCTGAGTTGGCTGCAGGCCGGGACCTTTGCCTCGTGCTCTGGGTTCTAAGCTTGGCCATTGTACAGATGGATGGCCAGGTCTACTCCCCGACTGTCAACACGCACTATGGGAAGTTACGAGGGGTCCGGGTTCCACTGCCTAGCGAGATTCTGGGTCCTGTGGATCAATATCTGGGGGTGCCTTATGCAGCCCCTCCCACTGGGGAGAAGAGATTCATGCCCCCTGAGCCACCCTCCTCCTGGTCTGGAATAAGGAATGCTACCCACTTCTCACCAGTCTGCCCTCAGAACATCCACAGTGCAGTCCCGGAAATCATGCTGCCCATCTGGTTCACCTCCAATCTGGATATAGTTGCCACGTACATTCAGGATCCCAATGAGGATTGCCTGTACCTCAACATTTACATTCCCACCGAGGATGGTGAGTCCGCCCAGGGTGCCAGGAGGAGACGTGCACTCTCTGGGTGGGTGGGGGGTCCCAGAGTTATTCTGCTCCTTCTCAGCTCTGGTTGGTCTCACCTGGATGTTGTGTTTGAAGCATGTGCTTGTGGAACCTGCAGCATGCTGTCGGTCTGCGGAAAAGCTTTTTCTGGCCACTCAGCTTGCCCTCTGCCTTCCAGCTGTTTTTCCTCTCTCTCTGTCTCTTGTGCTCTCTCTTCTCCCCTCCCCCCCACAGCTCTCTCCCTTCCCCTCCATGGCATTGTCACGGGTTCCTCTTTTGTGTTGCCAAAACTGAAAGGGACTCTCTGACCGCAGGTCCACAGAGTGACGAGCTGGTTTGGGTTCCCGAGGCGCCGAGTGCCAGGCTCCGTCTTGAGCTGGTTTGGGTTTATGTTCCCTCGCCACCCTCCCCACCCTCAGGTTCTTGCGCTCGTTCTGGGGCGTGGGTTGCTGCAGCTGGCTGGGAGGAACACTCTCTCTCTTGCTGGGATGGGATCACCCGCCACTCGTGACTGGAAAGGGACCAAGGAGAGCTGGGCTGGCTCCTCTCTGTGGTGCCATGCTCTGCTGGAGGTCAGGGGAGATGTCTGCATGCACGGCACAATGCAGTAGCATATGTGCTTCGCTGGGACCAGCCGGGGCTAAGTGCGTGGAGTTGGGTGGGGGCTGGAGCACTGTGGACCCAGCCCCTTGTGGTGAGGCTGAGTGCCTCAGGGTGCCTCTTCTCTCTCTAATCTTTTTCTCTTATAGGGGATTCCAGCTGAATTGTAAGTAGCAGTGCCCAGAAGGCAGCACCCTTTCCTCAGGCCCGTGGCAGCCTCACCACAAGGGGGAGTTGTGGGATCCCACGGGCTGTGCCAGCTGCAAGAATCTCTCGATAACACAAGAGCCTATGATGGAAGAGAATGGGAGGGGGGACAGCCTGCCATATCCTGAGCAGTTTTGTGGGAAGACAGCTGCTCTGGAGCCCCAGCCACTCTGCTTCTCTTCCCTTGGGGGTTCCAAGCTGCAGGGAACAGCACCATAACTTCCTTCCATCCCAGTACACTTGGCCCCAGAGTTTTCCTCCCACAGCGGTGCTCCACGTCCCGCGGTCCCAAGAGGGGGTGGCGGGAGGGTGGGCAGTGTGGTTGTAATTGCATGCCCACTCCAGCCGGTGGAGCCTCCTGTTATTTTGTAGTCTTTTATTCATTTTACAGTAAAACGGATTTCCAAGGAATGCGCCCGAAAGCCCAACAAGAAAATATGTAGGAAAGGAGGTATGTAGCAAGCCGGACCTGACAGAGAGGCACAGAGAGAGGACAGAGAGAGAGAGAGAGAGAGAGAGTGGGAGGGGGCACCTGTCCATTCTCTCCAGGCCTGCGGCATATTTCTTCAGCCTTCCTCTCGTGCCATGTGATTAAGACGGTGGGCCCTCCATGCAGCCTGCAATACTGTCTGTCTGTCCGTCCATCCTCTGCTCAGAGGAACCTTCGGGATGCTCCTGCTACATGCTCCTCCCTTTCCAGGGCCAGGCTGGGCTCCTCAGTGGGAGGATCTGGGTTTGAATCAGGGCAGGACCAGGTGTGTTTCCAAGCCTTTCAGAACAGCTGCTTTCACATGCTGAAGCCAGTGCAGCAGGCTCCCATTGAGGGTGTATGGGAGATGGGGAAATATGGACTTCACACCCCATTCACCCAAAGCCTCCAGCAGGTCCCAGCTCCCAAGGCCTGGGAGTGCTGCTGTCAGGGAAGAAGTGCTCTCACCTTCTTTAACATTTAAATGCAAAACATCCCATTCTTTCATCCTACGGCAGCAAAGGCAAGCAAAAGCACCTTTCACTTGGTCTCTCTGAGCTGGGGACACCTAGTCAAAGGTCCCACTGAAATGTACACCACCAGTGGGCATGTTTGTGTACATGGGTGTGCACAGCCCCATTGTGAACAGACCTAGTAGAGTTCTGGTTGCTGTGGGAACTGGGACCATGTGTGTGAAAGCTTTGCCCTCTGGCTGCATTAATTTCCTGTGTCTCCCTGTACAAATATGTAAATCCGTCTGGCTGTGGAATTGTGCCTCCACCCCATGTGGCTCCCTCAGTCAGGCATGCCACCTCTGTGTGCACATGCACACACACGCCTCTCCTTTCCCATTATGCTGGCCCCTGATGGCCCTACTCCTGGGTTGTCTGGCACACATGGAAACCTGCTCTGTAGCCCCTTTAATAAGCCGTTCTTTACTGCCCCTGGGATCCCTGCACACATGGCTGCCTCCTGGGATGCTGCGAAACAGTTCCAGTTCAGAAACTATTCTGCTTCTAGCCTACGTTCCACAGCCCCACCTTGGAGTCTCCAGCCCCAAGGCAGGGACAAAGCAGGATCTTTTCTTTGGAGTCCTGTGTGCAGTTTCCACCTGATATCAAAATCTGAGACATCACAGTCCTCTCTGGGAACGGATTTGCCTGAGAAAGCATGATCCTGCATCACTGTTACAGACCCCGGTGTGCAGGAAGGAGAGCAGCTGCTGGAGACAGACAGGATTGTGGGAGAAGATGGGAAATGTGCTCTAGAATCATACTTGGGTTTTCCCCAGAAAGCAGCTTTCTATGCACACCAGCAATACAGACCCAGCTCTGTCCCAGTGGCCTTGAGTACCTCCTCTGTCCCTTGCATGCATCTGTGTGCACTGCACTGGGGTGGTGAGGCAAGGGCCCAGAACTTGCATATCCAGGACAAGGGTTCCCCTTCTCCCCCAAAGGGGCAGTGGGGCAGTCAAGCTCTTCTGAAAGGCTACATGTGGGGAGAGAGGAGAAGCCCCAATGTGGATGGACTGCCACTCTGGCCACACACAAGCACACATAGTGGGGTCCAGCCCAGTGGCTCTCAAGTAGTTGTGTGGCCCAGGCTCTGGAGCACTTCGTGTAGCTGGGCCCTTGGGCTGCTTGCCCTGGGAGGGTTTGTCATGGCCTGGGGTCCTATGTCCTTCTGTTCTCTTCTCTGTGCATTCCGCTTGGTGTCCAAGGCCTGGCGCAGTGCGGCACAGCTTGGAGGTTTGACGAGAATTCTCTTTCCTTCCAGAGATTTCCCTGAGTTCTGTTGTTTGGTTTCTTTGCTTTGCTTTCCCTGTTGCTGTCTGGCTACTCACACGCCATCTCTCTGTGAGTGCCAAGGCTGCCCCGAAAGGGCCAGCGCATCAGGGAGTCTCCACACGCTGCCTCCGGAGTGGGCTGCTCCCTCTCATGCTGTGCCAGCAGCTGGCCCTTCATGAGCCACTTCAAAGCACTTCCTCTGAGAGAGCTCCCCAGCCCTCTTCTCCCAGCCTGCCATTGGCTGCCAGGGCTTCACAGACCCCTTGCTTTGGAAGGGGAAGCCGGCACTTCAGCTGGTTACTGGGTGTGCAGGGGGTGTGGCGGGGGGGGATGTTTATTACATGCCATTAATAAATGATCTTAGGGGAGAGATGCAGCCTGGTTCCCCCCTCCCACCACTTCTGCCTGTGCTAGGGATTTCTGTGCTGTCCATTGCTGATTCCTGGGTATGTTCCATCTGCAGAGGAGGGACCCTAGAGGCTGCCTAGAGGGGTTGGCTCTGGTTAGAGGAGGCTCAGCCTCTCCTGTAGGAGGATAGTGAAGGTGCCTAGTACACATCAGTGATTATCCCCACCCAAGTGTTCCTAACAGGAATATTCAGAGTTCTGGTTAAATATAAAAGTAATCCAAATGCATAAGAAATGGAAACGCATAGTTAAGGCACCCAAGCAACTTTACCTGTGCCTTGTAGGAAGGCCATGAGAGGTTAAAAATGAAAAAGATCCATTTCTAAGCATATTTCGATTGCTTTTACATTCAACCTTGACTCTCAGCTTCCTGGGTTAGTAATTTTTGGTTTTGGGATAGGTGTAACATTCTGGAATGTTTTTACATAAGTTACTGCTATTTACTCAGCCTTAACTTCAGTAGAACGTGGATTTTTGTCTTTGAATTTCCATGTACTTTAAAGTTATTAAAATTTCATATGTGAATGGTAAACAAGAAAAGAAACCCAAAGAGCAGGTTCCTGTGTGATATTTCTAATGATCAGAAGATAGGAAGGGTCAACTTCAAATCAGTATTTTATTTTAACTTTTTATTTATGTCCATATTAACCTGTACACTTGGGTCACCCCACTCTGGAGCAGCCAGAGCACCCTGACCAGTTCTCCACGCTCCTCCATATTCCCCTGTACACACGCACAGCCTGGCTATTCCTCGCATTCCCCTGTGTGCACACACCTCAGACACACTCCCTGGTCAGTATACCTGTGTGCAGTGTTAGGGGTAACAGTCCTCACTGCAAGTGTCTCCTTCAGCAGGGGCCAGTGGGTATCCCGAAGAACAAAGTGGTCTCCCTCTTTTTTCCAATGGAAGGGAAGTCAAGCTGTACCCAAGGTGTCCCCTTCTCTTTCCCTCAGGGTGGCTTGGCTTCATTCTCACTGGAACCAATGGGAAATGGTGACTATTTTGAAAAAGGACTCCGCCTTAGTCTTGCTTCCAGGGAGAGTAACAGGAGCCAGCAGCCATTTTGAAAGAGGAGTTCTTTGGGGTGTTCATGAGCCCCTGCTAATAAACAGCAGCATGCAATGATCCTTCTCCCTAACATACCAATTTTTGAATATGGCCTCCTACGATGTCAGGGAGTTCTGGCCACCTGGGGAGCTTTAGGCATCCCAACTACCTCCAGAAGTTCATTCTGTCCTTTGTAAGTCCTGGTGGTCTGTGGAGGGCACGCTGGCTCTATTTTTGCTTTACATGCAAAGCTGTGCTCCACCTTAACCAGGGAGCTGCACACACCACTTCCACCCGGAGCAGTGAGCTTACAGGAGGCCCTGCCCAAGGCCCTGCCCAACGCCCTCTGCGGTCTCCACCTCTGCCAAGTCTGATTTCCTTTGGGAGCCAAACCCCAGCATGATCCCTGAGGGGATGTGAATAGTTGAGAAGTAAGGTCTGGCCTTCATACAGACTTTGTGCCAGTAGAACTGGGTCGATTAGGGCTCTAATATGATTCTACCAGTACAACCCCTAGTGTGGACACAGTCTGACCGGTATCAAAGTGCCTTATACCACTATAGCTTATTTCCCTTCCAGTACAGGACGATCCTGGGAGGACTGTCCTGCTTTAACTAGACCAATACAGCTAAAGCGCCAGACCCCTTGTGTGTAGACAAGCCCCTGAGTGGTTACAGAAGTGCATCAGCTAGGGGGTGACTTCCCACCCTGACTATGTGAGAATTGCAGTGGTTTTATTCTAGAACAGCTCTTGCCTCCTTCCCTGAGGCCTGCAAACTTGTGGGTGTTACCAAACAGCCACTGACCAAACTGTTGGAAATAGCTGCACCAGCAGAGTGGAAGGGGCTGGGGGAGCTCTGAGTAGAGGAACTCACTAGATTTGATATTAATTGGGTCTGTTTCTTATTGCTCCCTTGTGGTGCCTAGTTAGATCTCTGCCCGCTACAGGAGGGATGACACACCTCCCTCAATGGCCACGGACTCCTCACTCTTCCTTGGGAGCCACCAGAGCCCCACAGGGTTAGTTATTTGTACAGCTCCATAGATCTGTTTGACTCTTTACTAACACAAAAGATGCTCCTGCCAATGGGAGTCAAACAGCTGGTGCTCTCTCTGTGCCTTTCTCCAGGAGGTCCCTGAGGTGACGGGTGTGCGCTGGTACTCCTTTATTAACACCGCAGCCATCTGGCTTTTTTGCACAAATCGCCTCCATGAGCAGCCTCCCCTCCTAGCAGCCCAGGCCCCAAGCCCGCTGGACACAGAGCTGCTAAACTTGGAGCTGTTGTCATACTTCAGGCAGTTCTGAATGGCTCTCTGCTGGGGTGCCAACCAGCATGCAGTCACCTCCGTTTATTTGCATAGTGCAGATCTATTAATTAAAATTAAGAGGCGCTTGGAGATTTCTGTCCTTCGGGAGAGTTGCTGTTAGTGTCCCAGGGCTGGCCCTTTGTGGAGTCATAGTGCAGGAGGCAGGGGCCCTGATGGGCTTGAAGCCCAGGTTCTGAGACAGATGGAATAGCATCCTGGAGGCCAAGTGGCCCGTTGCTGCCCAGGGCACTTGGACCATTGTTTGTATTTGTGACAGTTTGTATGAAAGTTGATTTTTTGAAATAATTTTTAATTGAAATGGTGCACTGGTGCATGCTGGTGAGAGCTGAGCCAGTGTCCTGGGCAACTGTAATGCAGCAAGGGTAGGGCGTGTCTGTCTGCCTCTCATGGGGAGATTGCCATGCTGGGAACTGCAGTGTCTCCTTCCCTTCCTCCCATTCCCCCAGCCTGGCTCTGGTTTCTGTGGCTACCCAGTAGTCCCTGAAATCACAAGGAATGGACAGAAGAGCCCTGCTAAAGCCCAGGCAGGGCTGGTCCCTAGGGTCGGGTTCCTGCCTTGAGTGGGTCCCAGCACTCATAGGCCTTTTCCATCCTTAACTCTTTGGGTCTGTGATACCCTAGGTAGCTAGGTAAAAGGGGCAAAGGAAGGGTTAATCTGTCACTGCTCTCAGGCCAGCTCTTTTCCTACCCCACTACCCACTTTCGCTTTATCTTAGCCATCCCTAAACTGGGTCCATTTGGAACCTACATGACACTAGCACCTGCCACAGCTTTCAGCTGGTCTCAGCAGGTGGGGCCAGCCCACTCTGGGGCTGCCTTGTTTTGAAGGAGAATAGGGCTGGTTTTGGACATGCTCCGGCTTGGGCTCAGAGTGCTATGCTTCTCCTGCTGTTGGTGTTGCTAATCCCCTAAAGCTGCCATCCTCCCCGTACCTTAGGTCTTGTCTACAACAAAGTTGCACTGGTTTAGTTAAACTGGTGCAACCCCTGTGTGGATACTGGTATTTTGGTGTGAGTAGCTGATTTTGGTTAAGCTTAAACATGTTTCTAATACACTTACGCTAAACTGAAATGAGTATCCACACAGCCTTTGGTGCTGGTTAACATTAAGCCAGTGCAGCTTTGGGGATAGCTGCAGAGGGTTTCCTGCAGAGGAAACAGGCTCCTGGTAGCTGAGGAAAGGAGGAACCAAGTGTCTTTAATTTTGTCAGTTGCATGTCTAGGGATGTAAATAAACAAGCTGGTGAGCAGCTCTGGTCTGGCCCTGAAGACTGTCTCGATTGGACCTGTTAGAGCTTCTGTGGTCAGGTTTAAGGATTTGGGATCTGAAGTGAGTTGGTGTATTTAGATGCAAATAAACTGGTAACTAGTAAAACCTATTGGGTGATACCCCAATTCTGGGAGGCAGGGCAGGATTGCTCCATTCAGTCAGGTTCTGGCCACCACACCCCTGTGAAGCTGTTTCCACAATCAAATGCTTCACTACTGCAGGATGTTTCCTGATACTCAGCCCAAATTTTGGCTGAACTTAATCTTGTTGCTCTTAGTAGTAATCGCATAGGGCCCTGCCCAGTCCCTGTACCCTTCACACTTGTAGCTCCTTGTTGTAACCACCCTTACTCTTCATTCAGCCAAGTCCTACGTAACTGATTCCTGTAACCAGTGGTTACGCTGCTCTCTCTAGGTCCTTCATTGTTTCTCCGGGAATTCAGAGTAGAACCTGAATTTGTCTCCAGCTTCTGGTGATGGGGCACTCAGAAATGACAAAGTATTCATAGATTGATAGATTCCAAGACCAGAAGGAACCATTGTAATCATCTAGTCTGACCTCCTGAATAATACAGGCCAGAGAACTGCCCCAAAATAGTAATTCTTACAAGATATCTTAAAGAAAACATCCAATCTTGATTTTAAAATTCCCAGTGATGGAGAATCCACCACGACCACTAAATTGTTCCAGTGGTTAATTAGTCTCATTGATGGAAATTTACACCTTATTTCTAACATGAATTTGTCTAGCTTCAATTTCCAGCCATTGGGTTGTGTGTTAGACAAGCCCATCATCAAATATTTTTCCCCATGTAGGTATTTGTAGACTGTAATCAAGTCACCCCTTGACCTTCTCTTTGTTAAGCTAAATAGACTGAGCTCATTGAATCTATTGCTATAAGGGATGTTTTAATCCTTCAGTCATTCTCAGGGCTCTTCTGTGATCCCACTCTAATTTATCAACATCCTTCTTGGATTGTGGGTACCAGAACTGGACACAATATTCCAGTAGCAGTCACACCAGTGCCAAATACAGAGGTAAAACAACCTCTCCCCGACTTGAGATTTCCCTGTTTATGCATGCGAAGTTCCCATTAGCCCTTTTGGCCACAGTGGCTCACTAGGAGCTCATTATCATGGTTGATTATTAACCATGACTCCCAAATCTTTTTCGGAATCACTGCTTCCCAGGATAGAGTCCTCCATCCAGTAATTATGGTCTACATTCTGAGATGTATAGGTTTACATTTAGCCATATTAAAATGAATATTGTTTGCTTGCATCTAGTATACCAAGCAATCCAGATCGCTTTTTATCAGTGACCTATCCTCTTCATTATTTATCATTTCCCCAGTTCTTGTGTCATCTGCAAACTTTCAGTGATGACTTTACGTTCTCTTTCAGGTCATTGATAAAAATGTTAATTAGTGAAGGGCCAAGAACTGATACCTGCAGGATCCACTGAAAGTGCACCTGCTTGATGATGATTCCCTGTTTCTTCTTTGAGTGGTTGCGAACTTGTATTCCATTCAGCTGTGCGTACGCCCAGTGCACCAAAGTCAGAGGATTTTGCCCAGCAGCACCCATGTGGTATGCTCATGCCCCTCCCTTGGCTATATAAGGGCAGTGCTTCCCTGACCTCCCTCAGTTCCATCTCACTGCCCGTGCTGGAGTGCTTAGTGTGATCTTTCCCTACACTTGTCTTCACAGCTTTTTGTGATTTTCTTGTATATAGTGATAGTATAGTTATAGTTAGTAGCCGCAGTTAGATAGTGATAGTAGTAATTGACTAGTTTCTCCTCCTCCCTGGGGTTTAAACATTGCCCTTCATCTGGGGTGGCTATCCCCACACTGGATGTCATGGAGAAGGACACGTTAAGGAAAGGTGTTCTATTTTTCAGTCCTTTAAAAAGAGGACTTGAATGGTTAGAGACTTACGATTGAAGCAGCACCTTCTCAATCTGGCCATGAGGCCTTTCTCAGCCCTGAGGACTGCTGTCGAGAGTCCGGCACCTCAAAGAGCACTGGAGCTAGTACAATATGGGACTTCTCAACCAAGCTGGGATTACTCGCCCCGAAGAGACTGCTTCCCTTCATTGGGCCCCCTGAGAAAAAGAACACATAAAATAGACCAGGGCCATTCCAGAGGTAGAGGAGACTCGTCTTCCCTGTTTAAGAAAAATACGGACCAGCACCAGAGTTCCCCAGTGCTCAGGTTACGTGCTTTCCGGTAATGAGCAGGGAAAACCTATACCATTGACTCATTGGGTTCCCATTAAGTCCAGTACCCTTGGCAGAGACGGTGGCACTGTCAGTCTACACCCCAACAGCAGATTTGCTGTGCCTGTCTTATCCCTGACTCACCACTCATTCAGGACCAGCTGACTACACTGGCATCCTGGGCATCCGACTACACTTGGCATCCTGGGCTCCACCTGGTTTGGTAGCAAACTTATTGTTGTTGCCAACACCATCATGTGCACTGTGGTTTACCCTCGGTTAGGGGAGCTGTCGACTTCCTGCTTGGCACTTTGGGCACACGCAGAGACTCTTCACTACTGATGCTCACTGCGACGCAGCCTGCATCGCTGGCCTGGGACCAGCTTCATTTAGGTTCCCAAAAGAAGCATTGGTACCGAGTATGAGATCGAGGCTGGTACCAGTATCCAAGATAATATTGACTGTTCACTCAGTGCCGATGGCACCATTGGGCTGGGCCAAGGATAATGCTGGACGTTTTTATCAATGATGTCCATCAACTATTTGGAGGGATCCTCAAATATGAGCTTAGAGGCATCTCCCTCCCCTTCCCCATTTTGCTTTTGAAGATTGTCAAGACACAGCGAAAATCATAGTCAATGACAGGATTGGTACCATTCCTGCAATAGAGACATGGGACACTGGCCTAGTTCTTTCTGGGTGCTGATGCACTATCCTCATCCACAGTGACCTCCATGGAATCCCAGGGTATTCCCTCATTCAGCAAAATCATGGTCACCTGCTCACCGTAGGGGAGATCACCTATGTCTTCAGTGCACTCCCTGCCGGAACCACTAGCGGGCTCCCTCTGCGAAGAAGCATCCTGAACCTTTACGACAGTCAGCTGTCATTCCTCAAGGGATTCTGTTGTTCCCAGCTACGTCTTCCTCTTCGTCACCAGATAATGCAGCAATACCCTAGTCATCCTCTCTGGAACCAGAAGACTTCAGTTCATATCAGGACCTGCTCAGGCGCATGGCATTGGCCTTAGAGATTCAGGCTAAGTTTGTATAGGAAAACACCCATAAATTGGTGGATATCCTTCAGCCAAGGACCTGTTCTGGGTCCAGTTCTGTTCATAAATGACTTGGATATGGCACAGAGTACACTTACAAAGTTTGCAGCTAATACCAAGCTGGGGCTGGGGGTTGCAAGCGCATGGAAGGACAGGATTAGAATTCAAAATGAGCTTGACAAACTGGAGAAGTGGTTTGAAATAAATAGGATGAAATTCAATAAAGACAAATGCGAAGTACTGCATTTAGCAGGGATTCAGGACATTTTGGTTTATTTGTTGCATTTGAAATCTTCAGGTCTCACTCTGAGCTCCCGGAGGGTTTACTTGGTGGCGATCTCAGCTTTCCACCTTCCCATTCATGGAAACTTGGTATTCTCAAAACGTATAATGGTGAGGTTTTTCAAAGGGATTATCTGTCATTTTCCACCAGTGAAGGTAAGAGCACCATTGTGGGACCTTAATATGGTCGTGGGGCACTGATGGGTCTGCCATTCAACATATTCATGGGCTCTCCTCTCTCAAAAGGCGCCATTCCACCCCCAAGAAGAGTTAGCGAACTGCAACCCTTAATGGCAGATTCTCTGTACACTCAAGCCTTCAAGGAGGCTTTAAGGCCACACCCAACATTTTTGCCCAGTCAGGTTATTTACTTACCTATATTTTTTCCCAAAGCACATTCGAGCTCAGAGGAGTAGCAGCTATATAGCTCAGATGTGAGCTGGTGCTTAGCATCTTAGTTAGAAAGAACTGAGCCGTTTTGTTCGTCACCTTGGCTCTGTCCTTCGCTGAGTGGTTGGAGGGACAACCAGTTGCTACTCAGACCATTTCCAGGTGGATAACTGCCTGCATTACCACACCTTCTACACTGGCTTGGTTGATACCTCTGCAGTCATTGCGGGCTCATTCGACAAGAGCTCAAGCGACACCGGATGCATTCCTTAGGGATGTCTCCGTGGTGGATATCTGCAGGGCTGGAATATGGTACTCCTTGCATACCTTCACTAAACATTATGCTATCATCACGGCACTGAGAAGGGATGCAAACTTTGAGAAGACAGTTCGGCTTTCACAGTTTAAATAGACTCTGAGCCCATCACCTGCTGGAACTGCTTGTGGAATCAGAGTCTTATTTAAGTGTACTCTGTGTGCCATTATTCAAATCATTTGTGAAGATAGTGACTGGAACCAGACCTGGGGCAGATCCCTGCGATGGCTGGAGGATATTCACCAGTTTATGTGTGTTTTCCTGTACAAACTTGAAAAGACGGTTACCTACTTATATTGTAACTGTTGTCCTTTGAGATGTGGGTGCAGACATGTATTCTGCGACCCACCCTCCACCCCTCTGCATTGAAGACTCCAACCTGGGGTTTTGGTGTGAAGGAACAGAGTGCTGGCCTTAGCCTCTCCCCTGGGTATATATGTGGGATGGGGCATAAGTGTTGCTAGGCAAAATCTCCAACTTTGGTGTGTTGGGTGTGCCCTCTCCTGAATGAAATACGTGTCTGCATCCACATCTAGAACAACAACAGTTACAATAAAGGTAAGTAACCATCTTTTATAATTACATTGACACCTATTAGTTAACCAGCTTTTAATCAGTTGCATGTGTGCCATTTTAATTTTATATTGATTTAATATTTTAATCACCATGTCATGTGATACCAAGTCAAATGCCTTACAGAAGTCTACGCATATTACATTAACACTTACCTTTATCAGTCAAACTTGTAATCTCATCAAAAAAGATACCAAGTTAGTTTGACAGGCTCTATTTTCTAGAAACCCATGTTGATTGGCATTGATTATATTACTCTCCTTTAATTCTTCATTAATCAAGTCCTGCATCAGCCACTCCATTATCTTGCCCAGGATTGATGTCAGGCTGACAGACCTGTAACTACCCGGATCATCCTGTTTACCCTTTTTAATTATTGGCACAATGTTAGCTTTCTGTGAGTCTTCTGGGACTTTCCCTGTGTTCCAAGATTTATTCAAAATCATTAACAGGCCAGCAAGCTCCTCAGCCAGCTCTTTGAAACTCTTGAATGCAGCTCATTGATGGCTCATAGTCATCTGTAATCAGTCCACACACAAGGGTCCCTCTCCTCCTCTGTTACTTCCAATGGATGAGCCCCCAGTTTGTAGCATAAATTCCTATTAGACCCTAAGTGTGTGACCTTGGATTTTGTACTATTTAATTTCATCCCATTTCTGTCATTCCAGTCTTCAAGGTCATCCAGCTTTTCCTGTATATTATTCCGATCTTCCTCTGTATTGATGGTGCCTCCCAATTTTCTATCATCAGCAAATTTCATCAGCGGAGTCCCACTTTTTTTGCCAAGGTTGTTAATAAAAACATTGAATAATATTGGTGCCAAGATGTATCCTGGAGGGACTCCCACTAATACTGTCCCTCCAGGCTGATAATTCAGTTTTCAGCACAACCCATTGCCTTCTCACCTTTAGCCAATTCCTTATTCAACTTACAATGCTTGTACTGATCCCATCTTCCTTAACTGCACTAATTATTTCCCATGTGGTACCATGTTAAATGCTTTACGGGAGTCCAAGTATATTAGATTTCCTGCCCTTCCCTTATCTAAAAAATCAGTGATTTTTTTCAGAGGAGGAAATCAGGTTAGTCTGGTGTGATTTATTTTTGGTAAACCCATGTTGCATTACATCCCCTTTACCATTTACCTCTATTAATTTAATTATTCTTGAATTATTTATTGAATACTTCTGCCTGTTCTGCATTATTATTGGTAATTATATCATTTCCATCTAGTAGTAGACCAATGCCATTGTCAGGATTCTTTTTGTTCCTAATATACTTAGATTCCTTCTTATTGTCCTTAATTCTATTGCCCATAGATTTCTCACTGTGTCCCTTGGCTTCCCTTATGAGTTTTCTACAGTTCCTAGCTTTTGATTTATATTCATTACTATTGACTTCCACTTTCTTCCATTTGTTATATATATATTTATAGCTGCCATCACTTCCCCTCTGAGCCAGGATAGGTTTTTAACCACTATGTCCTTCTTCCTCAATTATGAAATTGTGGCTTTTGGGGCATCTAGTAGATTATGTGACCTCACCAAAACTATGCACAGAAGGGCCGTTCCTTCCCAGCTTGTGGAATGAAGGCCTCTGGGCTTGGAAGGTGAGCACAGGATCCTGGGGGGTGTCTCTCCAGAGAGGGATAGAGAGGGGCTCCCACTTCATGGGCTGGGCCATGCTTTCCATTTGCAGCACAGAACTGCCCTGCCCTTTGTTTCCATAACACTCTTAATTCCCTACTCCTGTCATTCCTTTCTGCTGTATCTACAGTTTGCCCTTCCCACTGGGGAAGTTTTTAGGTTATTTTCTCCCAGACCCACTAACCGCATTTCTCTCAGCGGAATCCCATTCTGTTATTTCGTGCTCGGGTTTTCCAGCCTCTCTGACCCCTTTAGATCATGCTTCTGGTCTCCCAGAGGTTCTGGCTTTCTCTCAATTTAGTGTCACCTGGGAATGTCACCCACATATTGCTCACCACTGTGTCTGTGATCGCTAACATGCTAAATCAGGCCAGTCTAACTGGAGTCCTCCTGGCAGCTGTTTCCCCCATGCCATCCGCTGCCCTCTGTTTACATCCTTCAGCCAGTTTTTCAGCCCTTGCAAGTTTCAGATCTATGCCTGTTCGCATTATTACAGTCCAGGGAAGCAAAGCTCAGGGCACACACTGTCTTGGGGTCTCAATGTCTCTGGGGTTTGATGGCATACAGACTTCTTGGCAGCTTTGGGCGTTCGTGGCTGACTGTGCCTGTAATTGGTTTGATGTGAAAGGACAGAGCTTCAGCTTCAAACCCTGCCTGCAGTACAGTGAAAATAAGGGGGTGCCACCCAGTGCCAGCAGGAGAGCAGCCCCTTCCACCGAGCAGCATGCACACCCCTGGGATGGTGAGGGGTTGATGGGGAGAGAAAAGGGAGGCAGAGGTGTTTGAGAGTCAGGCCTGGGCTACAAACTAACTGGCACCGGTTTAGTGGAACCAAGATGATGAGTTAGTGTTACTGGCTTTCTGCCGATGGGCAGGGCACAGAGCTTACCCCAAATCAGTCCAAGAATCAGTTGCAAAGTGTGGGCCACGGGGAGGCTGAGGATGTAGCGGGGAAGGCAGGAGGGCACACAAGCTCATCTGCTGTCCTGCTTAAAGAGGCCTGTTCTCTCCCTCTCCTGGGCCCCAGACCAAGGAGCACATGTTCCCAGGGAAGACTTCAGTGGGCGGGGGCCGGCAGCCTGGAGAGGCAGTCCCTGTCTGCTCTGAACTGTGGCTGTGCTTGGCCAGCCGCACTGGCCGAGCCCATGGAGAGATGCGGTGTGAGTAGCCAGGTGGTGCTGTGGGCCTGGCCTCCTTCTCTGCTATCATGCTATTTTTGAATTCTCTTTTGTTTTTGTTTTTTGTTTTTCTTTTTTGTTCTGTCTCCTCGTGTTTGGTCCCTAGGAGCCAGCGCTAAGAAACAGGGCGAGGACTTAGCGGATAATGACGGGGATGAAGATGAAGGTATTTCTGTGCTCGAGGCTGCTGCTGCTGCATGACACGCAAAGCAAATCCGTTTGCTTTCCATTCTCTGCCATTTTCAGGGAGCCCTGTCTGTCTGTGTCTTTGTTTCCTTGGGCTGAGCAGTTGCACGGGGTGGCCAGGTGGGGTGACCGGCTGTGCAGGGGCGCTCATACCTTTCCTTTGAGGGAAGCTCAGGGGGTTTTGCTTTAGAAGGAGTTTGCTGGCTGCCCAGTCTGCCTCTGTGTGAGCAAAAGGCTCTAAGGAAGCATGGCGACATGTGAACAAGAGAGGAGCCAAAGGGTGCCTGGGTCGATTTCACCCCACACCCAGTCACATTTCACCTCCAGCCTCCGTTCTCGCTGAACCTCAGACTTACTGTGTCAATGAAGAGACTTTCCTTTCTGGCTCCACCCCCATGCTGCCATCCCAACCTCCCTTCTCCCCACCGTGCACAGTGTCAGAGCAGGCAACACCTGACCTCATCCCCTTGTGTCCCGTGCAATTCCCTCTGGGGCCCCACTGGCTTGCAGGGAGCATGCATATGGCAGAACGCAGTCCAGGCCTGCTTTAACCCATGTCCGGATTTGCTATCTAGAGTCTAGTCCGGCTCACTCTCTCTCTCGCTCTCTCTCTCTCATGTGTCCACTCGCGTGCACTCTGCCACTGCCACTCCCCACTGCAGGTGCAGAGGAAACTGGAAATATGGATGAAGGCAAGATGCTGAGCACAGAGCTGTCAGGAGCTCTGGAGACCTGCAGAAGAGAGCACTGTCACTTTACTGGCCTCTGCTTTCTCTCCAGGGTTAGCATCTTCATTTAGGAGCAGGGGTGCCCGTCACCTGTCCAGTGAAGGGCAACTGGACCTGCAGAGAGTAGCCCTGAGCGTTCTGTTGCAGGCTGTGCCGTAGTGTCCGGTTAACGTCACCCAGGCTAGCTCAGCGGGTTAGATTTGAGGGGGACAGAAGTCCCCCATTTGGGTGTATGATCTTCTGCTTTAAATACCTGGTTGTGCTTGCTGCACAGTTGCTGTTAAGGGCAACCATGCATTTCACAGCACTCTGCTCGTGAGTCAGTAACTTGCCAGCTCTGGGCCCAAGCCCCATGTGAGTGGATTCGAGGAGGACAGCAGCTCTCATACTGTCCAGGCGTGGGTGAGGACAGGCATGCTGTGCTGCTTGTTGAGGGTATGGCAGAGCATGTGGGTGAGAGAGTGAACATGCCAGCGCTGGATGGGGCTGTCTGGCAGGAGCGAACTGGGGCACTGTCTGCACGCTGTCACAATGAGCTGGTGAATTTGGCAACTGGTCTCACGAGGGCCTGGCTGTGGGAACGGGAGGGAAGGCAAGCATTACTTCAGTGGCTTGGCCACCCCTCTTGGGGAGCTGGGCTCTGTGTGGCCAGGGACAGATCAGCCTTGGCAGGTGGCTTTTCTCAGCAGAGTGGAGAGGAGTATCTGATTTTGCCTGCCATGTCCATTGCAGAACTGGGGCCTGGACAGTATGGGAGGGTGCAGCTGATTTGAGTCAGCAGGGGGCACTGGGAGAAGTGGTGCTGCCCTGTGGCAGGTGGTGGTCATTGCGATGGCAGCCTGATTAACTGTGAGTTAATGACCTTGGCATTTGGGTGGCTAAACATTAGATCCACCACAAAGGAATAGGCAAGAATTCCCCAAGTTAAGCCCACGGCTGGAGGTGGAGCCATGGGCAGCAGCCACCCAGGGCCAGGCATGCTTTCTGCTGCTGGGGCAGTGCATGTGATGATTGGCCAGGGGGTCGGGTGCGCACCAGATGCTTTGTATCGTGCCAGCACCCTGGTATCAAGTCCCTGGAACATGGGGTGCTGATGTCTCAGATGGAGCAGGCCTGGACTAAGGAATCAGCGAGGCTCAGAATCTAGAGGCAGAGAAGACCAGTTCGATCTCTGCCAGTGCAGGGTTCCCTGTGGTACATTCATGTTCAATGTGGTGGCCACGGGGCTCCCAGCCTGCCCCGCAGGGGTCGATTCCCAGCCAACACTGTCCCCCAGGCAAGGAGTGCAGGGCTGTTCCTGGGGGGGTGCTAAGGCAGTGGTTTCCAGCTGCTCAGCCTAAGAGGCCCTTTCTCTGTTCATCTGGCAGCAGCAGGAGGCAACAGCTGCGTGGCCAGAGCTGTTCAGCGCCTCAGAGAAGGAGCAGCTGGAGTTTGCTGTGGTGGGAGCAGTGTCTGGGCAGGCTCAAGGGTTGCAAGGTCAGAGTGGGGCTGGAGAGCAGCACAGCAGGCTAGATGGGAGATCACCAAGGCATAGAGCTGGACAGGGAAACGACTGGGCTGGCAGCAACTGGGTGGGAAGGGTGATCCCAAGACACCAGGGGGATGGTGGTGGAGAGTGGGGCGGATGTGGGCTCTGGAGTTTGTATCTAGGTGTACTAGAGACCAGAGACACATGGAGGAGGATGTGGCCCTGCCTGCTGGAGCCTCCCTTGGCTGGTACGAAAGGCCAGTCATTTGCCCCTCTCTGTGTGTCCCGATACCCCCCTGGTAGTGAGACAGCATTGTCAGGGCTGGCCTTGCTCAGCTCCTGGCCAGAGCCTCAGACAAGCCTAGGAAGGAAAGGGGGAGCCTGCTCCCAGCAGTCACATCAGGGCATAGCCAGGTTCTCTCACCCTCTCAGGGCCCATGGCTGCTCCCTGGGTCCACCAGGGTCCCTGATGAACACTCACGCATTCATGGGGTCAAGCCACACGCCACTCTGGAGGTCTGGTGTGTGAGACCAGGAGGAGATGGCCAACCCCAGATGGTCAGGAGTCACAAGCCAGCCCCCCAAAAGTTGTGAGATTTAGAGAAAGAAATGTGGTGCTGGGATTTTCCATCTTTGCCCTCTCAGCTCTGAGCCTCTACGCTGCGCTTGGTCTTGTGGATTCAGGGCTTAAAATCAGCTGGAGCAGAGCTCCATTAAATATTTTCAAACCCCCGGGAGCCCTGGTGCCTCAAGTTGGGCTCAAGCCCCAGGGCGCTGGGAAATACTCAATTCCATATAGCTGTCTGGCTATAGTGGGGAGGTCTGCATTAGGGGAGCACCCTTCCAGTCCTTTCCCACTCTGCATCTCTCCTGTCAGAGACAGGAGCTGTTTTTCCACACCCTAGAGGGCAGGTGTGACTCCCAGCAGGCTGCTACATGGACAGTCCTACCTCCTGCACTGGGCAGTGCCCTCCGGAAGGGGGGCATGTGGCTAGCTGAGGCAGCAGAGCCTGGTACATGGATGGCTTAGGCATGGCCTCTGCCGCTGCTGCCTTCAAGTCTCTGTAATGCTCTTGGTTCCATGTGCAGTTGCCAGTAACCATGGAGTAGGGTTCCCCCTGGGGCGCCTCAGTCCCTGGAAGGTGCAGAAAGGGGGGGTTGTGGTCCTTTCCTGCCTGGAGGAGCTAGTGCAAGGAGGTGTCTCCCCCTGAATCACAAAGAGCCCAGATTGCTGGCAGTGAAAACAAAAACGAGGGTGGAGCAAGTGGGAGTAAACAATAGGCCCCAAAATTTGCAGATCAGCAAGGACCTTGCTGTGCCCAGAGGCCAACGCCTTGCCCTACACAGTTGCAGCAGCATAACTGAAGATGGGCTTTTAAGCTGACTGAGTCACACTGGTCCAACACCCTGTCTGGATGCTCTGAATTCAGTTTAAACCTGGCTTGTATCCATTTAACTTCACTCGATTCCCTATTGATACAAGCCAGGTTTAAACTGAATTCCCAGCATCCAGGTATGGTCTTGTATCACTTTAACTGAAGATGTGATTTTAATCCGGAGCAACTTGGAATGTAGATCAGGCCTAAGGAAGCTGCAAAGTTGGCTGGTACTCAGTATAAAAGGCAACTGGCCTATCATGTTGGCAGGTGGGGAAGTTTACAGAGGACACAGCTGTAAATTGATGTCAGTGGAAACTGGTGAATTGTGAGAGTCCTATGGCATTCTGGGCACCCTTCTGGCAGATGGAATTTAACCTGGCAAAACCAGCCTGTCTTTCCATCTGCAGCCTTTTGCCTCTGTGATCCCTGCCCCATCCCAGAACCCCTTGTACTGTGACCTAAATTGGTGTTTGTCTTCAGTGCACATCACTGTGATAAATTCACCTCATTGGCAATATCCTTGGCGGACGCAATGTTGAGGATTGCACATTCTCTGGCACTGTGTGGCCCTCAGCCTCCTCACTGCAGCTGTGGCATTTGGGAATGGGGGTGTCTATGTATGTACACATGGGTGCTTAGATGGGGGGGGGCAGAAAGCAGCTTCCCCTTTTGTGTCACAACGTCTCCCATGCTGCACTGGCTTAGCTACACTAAGGCACCAGGGGGTAAGTGGCTTGGTGATGACAGTCCCATGTGCAGGACTGAAAAACCGCTGTGCTGAGAATGCTGCTGCCAGAGGCATTAGCTCCGCCAGGGCTGAGATGCGAAAGGTCTGAAGAGGGACCCAGTCTGAGGGATTTAAATAAGAAAGGGTCCAGAACGTGTAGCCTTTCCACCTTGTGTGGCCCACCCACAGGACAATGTCCAGATGCTCTGTGTAGCAACTCCTCCCTGTAGTTGCCTCAAAGAATTCTCCACCCCAGGTGCAGTCGCGGGGCTTGCTGCCACCTGGTGACACAGCAGGAGAGGGTTCTGCCTTCAGCACCAACAGGTACGCTGCTCTGACAGTGACCAGGGACTGTAAGCTACTTGTAAAAGCCAAGTGAGAATCCCCTTGGTGCCCCCGATGCATTTGGCGAGCTTCAGCCTAAGGACTGGGCTGGGCTGGGAGGTGTAGCCTATGCTGCTGTGGCCATAGTTGCTTGTGCCACAAGTGACAGGTAGCAACTGAGCAAGCTGCAGTAACTTAGAGCAGCCCCAGGGTTGCTCTAAGTTACACACCAGGGGCTGTTCTGACCCTGCAGTAGTCCAGAATTGGAGAGGGTGTAGAAAAGAGGCACAAAAATTATTTGAGGGCTGCAGAAAATGCCTGACAGTGAGAGAACTTAAGAGCTCCATCTTTTTAGCCCATCAAAAGGAGGACTGAGAGGTGATTTGATCACAGCATATAAATTCCTTCCCAGGGAGAAATAGTGCGTTCTAAAGGGTTTGTAAAATTGAATTCTGCCAAGCCTAATTAAAGTTTTTGATAATTTCTAATGGAGAATAGCAATGTTTATTTCTAAGCATTTGTTAGATTTGTATTGATTTTAAAATTTTCAGAGTGCACAAAATTCTGGGTTTTAAGTATTTTTAAAGATTTTTTATCATTTTAAATGTTCATAGTCATAGAAAATTATGGGGGTGTCAGACAATAATTAAATGACAGTAAACATTGAGATTTCAAAAGTTAAAGCTTTATAATTGTTAAAACACATATTGTCAACATCACATGTCAATTATGCTAAGTAAATACTTTTCAATCAAATTAGTAATTTCTGAAGCAGCATTTTTCTTACTTTGCCTATCAGTAAATGTTGTTAATTATCAATGGAAATATCTTTCCACTAGTTTGTGTGTGCATGGTGAAATCGACACTTATCAACATTTACTGACAAAGAATCTAATCCTTCCCAGTGCCTGGAAACTGAAGCTAGATAAATTCAAATTAGAAATTAAGCAGAGATTTGCAGGGCTGGATTAAGGCAGGGATTTAGGGGCTGCAGCCCAGGGCCTGGGTTCAAGGGGGGGCCCTGCAAAAATAAATCACAGGCAGCGATCTCCAACTCTGGGCTGCTAAAAGTCCCGCAGAGCAGCGAGATGCTCAGGCAGGCTGCCTGCATGCTGTGGCCCCATGCCACTCCCAGAAGCGGCTGGCTGCTTGCATGTTTCTATGGCCCCTGGCAAGGGGGGAGGTGGCTCTGCACACTGCCCTCGCCCCCAGCACTGTCCTCACAGCTCCCATTGGCTGGGGGCGGTGCTTGCAGGCGCGGGCAGCACACAGAGACATGCTGTCCCCCTCCGCCCAGGAGCTGCAGAGATGTGCTAGGAGCCAGCCGCTGCCAGGAGCAACATGGGGCTAGGGCAGGCAGCCTGCCTGAGCCCTGCTGCGCTGCCGGCCAGGAGCCGCCCATGGTAAGCACCTCCCAGCCGGAGCCTGCACCTCGCACCCTCTCCTGCATCCCAGTCCTCTGCCCCAGTCCCATCCTGCACCAAACTCCCTCCCAGGAAACAGACTTGTATACAGGGGCCCCATAAAATCTAATAGCCCCAGACCCACAGGAGAGTTAATCTGGCCCTGGAGATTTGTAACAGCAAGGGTGATTAACCACTGAAACAAACTCCCAGAGGGAATGGGGATTCTCCATCTCTTGATGTCTTCAGATCCAGACAGGGTGCTTTTCTGGAAGTCATGCTTGTCAAGCTGTCTGAAGTGGCTCATGGCCACAAGTGCTTACCTCAGGGCAGACTGTCAAAAACAGGACAGACACCCCAAACTGGCAGTATGTTCTATAATTAGATTTCACCAAGCCAGTAACAAATGTGAACCCCTGGATCACTATAACAGTCTTACCATGGAGTCACAGACAATCCCCTTAGGCTACGTCTATACTACGGACCTTACAGCTGCACCGCTGTAAGGTCTCCTGTGTAGCCCCTCTATACCACTGGAAGAGTGCTCGTCCCTCGGTATAATTAAACCACCCCCAATGAACCTGACAGGCTGTGGACACGCTGCTTTGGTGGTAGTTCTGGGCTTTCCCCTCAGCGTTCTGACTCCAGCTGCAACCACCAAAAGGCCATTCCAACAACTGGAGCTCGGGCTGGGAGCCTCAGTGGCCATTTCCTGTATGCTGCTGTCTCCCCAGCCTTTGGTCAGGGCTTGAGAGGTTTGTGTGTCTGACAAAAGCAAATCACAGCATCAGAGGAGGGCTGTTTTGTCTAGTGGTTAAGGAGCCACCTTGGGACTCAGGAGTCCTGGCTTCAAGGCTGGTTGTGCTGCAGGCTCTCTGCGTGACTGTGGGCCGCTCCTGGCCCCAGCCTCCAGTTGTACAATGGAGTGGATGTCCTCATCCTGCCCAGCATGGTGTGTGGGGATGGGTTCAGCGAGGAGTGTGGTGAAGGGGGACGGTAAATTCCTTGGCAAGAGACTAAGCTAGATACCAAATGCATTCCCAAGTCAAGGCTGAAAGCCTGAGAACTTCCCTCTGGGGAAAGCCCTGCCCAGCCTCTGCCTGCTCAAAGGGGATTCAGCACCAGCCAACCAGAGAGTTTGAGGCATTTGGGAGTCGCTGGGCCTGCAGAGAGGGGACACTTATGGCCACATGTAGAGGGCTAATAGGTGGGCTCTGCTTGTAGCCTCAGGAGATGCTCTTCTCACAGGCACACTGACCTGTAGGCCCCTTCTAGGGAGAAGGGCCATGACTTCCCCAGGTTCCCCTGGGAAGATGGGGGTGAGGAAGGACCAGATGCCCCTGTATCTGTCAGGAGTGCTGGGAAGGTCTCGCTTGTTGGTGTCTGGGGCAGCAGTCAGCTTGGTTCCACAGAGAACTCAGAGCTGAGGTTAGCAGACCCGTCTGAGCCCCGTCAACCGTCTGGCCTGGGGTGATGCTGCCCTGTTTGTGTGCTGCCAGCCTGGGGTATGAAAAGTCATCTCTTTCACCAGGGCAGCCATCCAAAGGAGAGACCAAAGCCCCAGGCCCAATGCATGCATGGTAGCCCAGTGGGGTCCATGGCCAACCAGTGCCGCTGCCCGTGTCTCACTACCCTGTGGGCCCCTGTCCTGCTGAGGGTGCTGGAAGGTTTGTCTTGCTCAGAATTGAGCCTGCCTGGCCTGGGATCACTGTGTGTCTGCAGGGGCTCTCGGCTGCTGGCACTCAGCAGGGAGAGCAAGGGGAGCTAGGCGAATGAGCAGTTATAGAGAAGTGGGTCCCAGCCTCAGGGGATGCTGTGGTCAGAGGGCTAGGCCAGGCGGCAGAGGAGCACCTGTAACATGGCTGTGTGCCTCTGCTCAGCCAGTGCAAAAGTATTGCCAGTGGCCGGCACTGGCCCTTTCAGGCATTGCCTCGGGAGACAGAAAACAGGGCAGGAGTCAGCAAAGGGCTGACCTACCTGTGCTGGACCCCCAGCGCCTGCTGAGGAGAGCGAGAGAGATGCTGAGGCCAAGCATAAGGAGCGTGAGGTCTGTAGCCAGAGACGGAGGGACTCCAGTGCCCACTCCTCTGGCAGGCATGCCAGGGGTAGGGCTGGGGTGCAGCAGGACCTTCCGTTGAGATGTTCACAGACAGAAGAGAGGGCACCTGTTGCCTCCCATCCCCCATATCCCCATATCATGTAGCACTCCTCCCCCCATGACCCCTCACTCTCCAGCACCCCCTCCATTGGCATTCCATTCCACAGGACCTAGTCCAGCCCCCACTCTCCTGTATTCCCCTCATTCCCTGCTCCTCCATCTCCCCCATTCCCTGTGCCCCTCTGGTCAGTCTATCTGCCCCTCATTACCATGGTGTGTCTGGGCACTGGGAGTAGAGCTAGGAGGACGTGGTAAGAGACAGAGGGGTTCCTGCCTTCCATGGCAAGGTCAGAACTGCGAGCTGTGATCTCTCTCCACCTGCCCCAGGTCCTGCACATCCCCCCTCCTTCCCAAAGCAATGTCAGCTTCCAGGACTCAGCTAGCCACCAACCTGCTGCAGCTGGGGTGTTTGCAGGCTCCTGCAGCCCCTGTGCATGCAGGACGCTCCCTGCCAGGCTGCTGGGGAAGGAGCCCCAGGATGGGCCCAGTGCTGAGTGACGTACAGCAATATCCCATCTCCAGGGAAATGCACCACCTGGGCTGGCAGGCCAGGAATCCCTTTCAGTGGGCCTGTGGCCTGCAGAGCCCTGACCCACCTGGGGCAGCTGGCTCCGTGGGCCTGGTGAGAGAAGTGGTGCCAGGATCTGACACCGAGGGGGTTGGGCCTGTAAGGTCTCTGGGAATCCCAGGGGGCAGGTGACTGCATGACCTGTGGTGGGCTGGGCTCCGTTTGTTCTGGGTGAGATGCCCAGGCCTTAGCTGGCGTGGGCATGGCTGCAGCGCAACCCCTCCGCAGGTCCTGGCAGCTGGTTTTGTTCCCCTCCCCTGGGTCCGCCCCTCCTGGCAGAGTCCTGTGTTTAACCTCCTCTTCTTTCAGACATTCGCGACAGTGGGGCCAAGCCCGTGATGGTTTATATCCATGGTGGCTCCTACATGGAGGGCACAGGGAACATGATTGATGGCAGCATCCTGGCCAGCTACGGCAACGTCATCGTCATCACCCTCAACTACCGCGTGGGTGTGCTAGGTATGGGTGCAGCAGGGCCAGCTCCCAGGCGGGGGCGAAAGGGGGGCAAGGATGTGTGGGGCAGAGCCCTGAGGGACTCATCTCTTGTTAGGTGGGGGGAGCAGGAGTGTGGGAGACAGAGCCCCAAGGGCAGGGAGCAAGGGAGCAGAGGGCAGAGCCCCGAGGGCAGGGGTGTTGCGGGAGGGCAGAGCTCCAGGGGGACTCTGCTCAGGCTGGCCTAGGAAGGGAAGTGGCCTGCTCAGAGAGGAGCTGACAGGCTGGAAGGAAGTCCTGCTGCGCCCTGTGGGGTCAGAAGCTCCATGAGGAGGCCAGTTTGGTATCCCTGCTGGAGGCTGTGCTCTGCCCTTCCCCTGCAGTTCCTCTAGCTGCAGATCCTGGTCTGCTCACAGAGGTGAGGGTAGAACCTCAGCCCAGGCCTCTCTAGCCCTGCCCTCATGTCTCCCCGTGGCTCAGGGAAGGGGCCCAAGGAAGGGGTCAGGTTATGGCCAGAAGGGTTGGGGCAGAGGGATGAGGATGTCATCGAGACTGTTCAGTCCTGCTAGCATCACCTGAGAAAGGTGGGAGTGGTCTTGGGGCCTCTAGCTGGCCCTTCTTGCTTCCTGCTGCCATTCCTGACCTCTCTGCCAGCTCTGTACATGCCTGCGGCTGGGCCCTAGGGGAGTGCTGAGGCTCCCTGGGCTGAGGAGTTTAGTTTCATTTACACAGCCTGGCTCAGCTGAAAGCAAATATTGATCTGTGGTTAAATAATTAATACATGTGTTTATCCAGCTCCTCCTCCCTGGAGGCTGGGAGCAGCAGCTGCCTGGCCAGCACTAATGAGCCGCCCCTTGAGACATGTCCCAACCATTCTGCCTCTGGAAACAGATCGATGGGAACTTTCTCGAAGGGCAGATGGCTTACCCTTCCGGTGTACCACAGAAGAGCCCAGACCCAGACTATGTCAGTGCTTGCAGAGCACAGCTCTGCTCCTGGCAATGGCCAGTGGGCCTGCCAGCGCTGGAGCCATGCAGAGCTGGCCGCTGCAGATGGACACGGCCATGTCTAGCCCCTCTCCCCCAGGGCAGCCTGTGGGCTTGGTCCCTGCAGTGTGTGTATTCTTCCACCTTTCCCTTGACAGATTGTCCTGTGGAGGGAGGATTGGCAAGGGCAGGCCAGTTGCAGATGTGGGACGGAGTCACTTAGGAGAAGTGTGCTGACCTGAGACTCCTGGGGCATGATTCCCAGAGCTCACACTGACATCTGCTGGGGCTAGGGACACATGGGCTTCTCAAAATCAGGCACCAGGCACCTCTTCCCAGCTCTGCAACAGCTTCCCCCCTGCCCTGCCCCAGCTCCAAGAGCCTGGGCTGGAGCATTCCTGAGGTGGGCAGAGAAGCTGCCTTGTTGGGAATCCTCTCCTGTGGCCAGGTTCATCCGGAGCCCCCTCGTTGATGCCTGGAGCCCCAAACCCTCCCTCTGCCCCAGCCCAACTTGTCTGTGAACAGGGGCTTTCTGAGGGCTTTCCACTCCCCTCCCGCAGCCGCCCCCAAAGCAGTGCTGGTCGAGCGCCCTGGGTTCTGGGAGGCGTTCGAAGGCTGATGGCAGGATGCTCAGCCCGGGTGCTCTGCAGAATGGAGGAATGTCGGCTCTGCCAGCTGCTGCAGGTCTGGTGAAGGCTAGGGGCTGGACCGGTGAGCCCTGCCACGACCAGCAGTCATACTGCTCTGTGCTTGGAGCCCTTGAGCACAGGTGCCTCTCTGGGCTGGTGCTGGAGTCAGGGACTATGGGGCCTGGTTGTTTCTTTCGCTAATGCCCCAAGCCAATGGTTTGGCCTGAAGAAATCACCGAGGGCAGAAGCTGACGGCTCCCCTGGGCTGTAGGGAGCCTGCAGATGGCTGAGCCCCACCACTCTGGGGAAGTGAGCCGCCGCCCCCTGCTAGAGCAGTGAAAGCCACAGGGACTCTGGCTCGTGTATGAGAGAGTGTCTGCAGGCAGAGAGAGATGATGCCCTGTTGGGTGATGGGGAGGTGGCTGGGGGACTCCTGGGTTTGTCAGCCCAGCAGGACAGCTTCTTGCAGCCTGTGCTGGACAGGGCTCAGGGCCTGAGTCACTCTATTGATGGTGCCCAAGGCTCTCAGTGAGCGGATGGCTCAGCCGAGTGCCCACGCAGGCTCATTCCTCTGCACCTCCATTTCACAGCGGGGATGGAGGCCCCAAGAGATTCAGAGCCTGTTCCTGGGGGTTCTCAGTGGGGAGATGCCAGGGGCTGGCAGGGGATGGGGGCCCCAGGGCTCACAGTGGGGGTCTCTGGCCTCAGCCCTGAGGCTCACAGTCAAAGGAGATCCCAGAGGCTTGCTGCACGGCCTTGTCCACAGTGCTCGCAGCCAGAGGTTTGAGAGGGGCTCCCAAGCTGGCTGGGGCTGGAGGGGATTGTGGGAGGTCAGGAGACCGGCTGTTTGCTGTGTCCTAAGTGGGTTCCATTTGGCCGCAGGATTCCTGAGCACCGGGGACCAGGCAGCCAAGGGGAACTATGGGCTGCTGGATCAAATCCAGGCGCTGCGCTGGATCAGTGAAAATATTGCCTTCTTCGGGGGGGACCCCCTGCGAATCACTGTCTTTGGCTCCGGCATCGGCGCCTCCTGTGTCAGTCTGCTCACTCTCTCCCACCACTCGGAAGGTAAGTGTGGGCACTCCCACCCTGGCTGTGAACCACTCCCCAGCCAGTGCTGCTGCTGAGCCAAGGGGCTGCCGAGCACTCCTTAGCAAAGGGAATGAGAATCTAGTGGTTAGAGCAACAGAGACGCAGGCAAGGCACTAGGGTTCTGTCCCCCTTCTCCAGGCCTGCATTTCCCCACTGTAAATGAAGAGCGTAACACTGACCCCCCAGGGAAGGGGAAAGCAACTAACAGGCAATCTAACAGGTGCTAGATGGGCCAAGCATGGGCTGTCCCCCGGAGAACAAAGGTAGGGGAGTGTCTGAGAGCATGTGTAGGTAGAATGACCAGATATCAAGGGTGAAATCAGGACAGGAGGTAGGGGATAATTGGCACCTATATAAGACAAAGCCCCAAAAATCGGGACTGTCCCTATAAAATTGGAACATTTGGGCACCCTACGTGTGGGGTTGGCCTGGATCTGTAGGTCTGTAGCTTTTTGGGGTGTGGGATCAGGAACAGAGATGCCAATCCAGACTGGGAATCATAGAATCATAGAATATCAGGGTTGGAAGGGACCCCAGAAGGTCATCTAGTCCAACCCCCTGCTCAAAGCAGGACCAATTCCCAGTTAAATCATCCCAGCCAGGACTTTGTCAAGCCTGACCTTAAAAACCTCTAAGGAAGGAGATTCTACCACCTCCCTAGGTAACGCATTCCAGTGTTTCACCACCCTCTTAGTGAAAAAGTTTTTCCTAATATCCAATCTAAACCTCCCCCACTGCAACTTGAGACCATTACTCCTCGTTCTGTCATCTGCTACCATTAAGAACAGTCTAGAGCCATCCTCTTTGGAACCCCCTTTCAGGTAGTTGAAAGCAGCTATCAAATCCCCCCTCATTCTTCTCTTCTGCAGGCTAAACAATCCCAGCTCCCTCAGCCTCTCCTCATAACTCATGTGTTCCAGTCCCCTAATCATTTTTGTTGCCCTTCGCTGGACTCTCTCCAATTTATCCACATCCTTCTTGAAGTGTGGGGCCCAAAACTGGACACAGTACTCCAGATGAGGCCTCACCAATGTCGAATAGAGGGGAATGATCACGTCCCTCGATCTGCTCTCTATGCCCCTACTTATACATCCCAAAATGCCATTGGCCTTCTTGGCAACAAGGGCACACTGCTGACTCATATCCAGCTTCTCGTCCACTGTCACCCCTAGGTCCTTTTCCGCAGAACTGCTGCCTAGCCATTCGGTCCCTAGTCTGTAGCTGTGCATTGGGTTCTTCCGTCCTAAGTGCAGGACCCTGCACTTATCCTTATTGAACCTCATCAGATTTCTTTTGGCCCAATCCTCCAATTTGTCTAGGTCTTTCTGTATCCTATCCCTCCCCTCCAGCATATCTACCACTCCTCCCAGTTTAGTATCATCCGCAAATTTGCTGAGAGTTCAATCCACATCATCCTCCAGATCATTTATGAAGATGTGGGAGGATGTGGACAGACACTTTTGGGACCTCTACAAGGGGCTTCATCCTGGCCCCCTGATGCAAGGCCATGGAAATATAACTGGACACAGAATTAGCCTTGAAAATATCACTACAGCTCCCCGGACCCCTGATGCCTAGGCTGAAGGGCGCCTTCAGCCGTTCAGCCCCAGGAATCCCTGGCCCAGGCAGTGTTAAATGACACTGAACTGTGTAATGTGACCCGCCAATCCAGCCCCTCCCTGCGATGGGCTCTGGTGACTAATTACCCTACGGTTCCAAAGCAGAGATGGGTCAGAACTGGCTGGGGAGCAGCAGCTGCAGACTGTTCTGTCGTTTCCTCCCATTCCCCAGACAAGAGCTGTGCTATTTGGGTTACACCTGAGGGGACATTTCAGCACCTGAGGGTAAAATACATTGTCGAGATGTCATTATCCCCAAGCCCTGAAGCACGAGCCCGGGAAATTCACAGTTCAGGGGAAGTTTAACAGCACTCTAGATATGGTAAGGGCTGGAAATGCAGAGCTAGGGCCCCCAAGTCACCTTAACTCTGCCCTGTCACAGACTCTCCCAACTTCCTGTGTAATCAAAGTCTCTCAAATCTTGTGACCGGCTTCCCACCCTACAGACACTCCTGATGGGTCCACACTGCATCTGGGAGAGTCTCCCAGGCCAGGTCCACAGACTTGTACCAATGGGGCTCACACTAGGGCTCTACAGAGAGCTGTGTAGATGATGCTTTGATGTTCCAGTTTGGGCTGGAAGGAGAGTAAGGGAGCTTGAGAGCTCCAGCCCACAGCGCTATCATGATCCCTGCTATCACGAGTCTGTGGAGCCAGGCTGGGAAGCTTCCTCCCAGTTGGAAGGTCGACACACCCTCGTTAACAAATCGACAAACAACAAATGACAGGTGATTTGCCTGCTTCATAGATCACAGAACCACTTTAGACTCAGCCTGGCACCTAGAACTGAACCTTAAACTTGCTGCAAAATGGAACAGTTGGGAAAATGTGACCTCATTAAATCCGCATACCAATCCATTAGTTGCAAGATAAAAACTAACATGCAAATGCAGGAAGGCCTCCAAGCCAGAATGGGGGTAAAACCTCAGCCCAACCCTCTGCAACATTGACATCAGTGACCTACGCCAACCTGCTGTGACCCTTTTTGGGGGTACCCGAACTGTCTGGGGTGAATTACTCCTACCTGCTTACTCACCGGCCACCAGCTGCTGCCAACACAAGGCATTGTGGTACAGCTCCGTGACTTCTGCTGGCTAGCAATTTAAACACTCCGCTTTGTGACACTCAAGGGCCCAGTCCCTTAGCTTCTGAACACCCACAGTGCATGCCAATCCGCTGCCTCTCTGGAGACAGTGCAGCCCAGTTCACTGGTTTCACCTCAACTCCACAGTCTCCTCAGCACAAGGCGCTTGGATAGGGTTCATAGTCAAACCAAATTGGAGTTTATTGAACAGAGCTTGAGATAAAGATTCCAGTAAAAGAATGTGGAACTGTAAGGTTACAGTTAGGAGAAAAACACTAAATGCAATCCAGAGCCTACACTTAATAGCAAGCTCCTTTCCTGCCTAAGAAGAGATTTTTCACCCACTGCTTAGTTCTTGCAGCGCTTCTCCAGCTCAGAGAGCCCACTGGCAGAGTCACTCCTTCGTAATGGTGCACCATTTGGGCCATTTCTTCTCTCAGACAGTCTCAAGCTACTCTTCCTTATCTCAGGGAGAATCATTTGTCTTTGTAAATCTGCAGCCTGCATCCAGTCCAGCCAGTAAATGCAGGCTGTCTCCACAGATGCTGAGTGGGTCAGCTCTCCGCCTTCCCCTCCTCAGGTGAGAGCTTTCAGTCCCAGCATCCTGCGAACACAACCTTCTACACATTGCACAGCGCTGAAATTGTTCCCGTACAAACACCTTGTAATAACCATGCCATTCACCAAGTTCTTAGCTTTGGGCAGAGAGCATGCGGCCCCCTCAGGAAGCTGTTCTGAAGTTGGTAGAATACAGAGGTGTGATCTACCTATCTGGGCATGGCTGGCTGTATTACACCAGGGACCCCCACTAATCAGCTGCCGCCTGATGATCTGGTCATACTGTCACCCACACAAGGGTGTCTACAAAGGACTGTATACTACCTGGAAGCCCCTGCAGCACACAGGCTCTGCAGGGCCCCTGGAAACAACAGAAATTAGGTGATTTCCAGAAGAGCCCCAAACAATCACATTTCATTACAGAAGCATGAACATTGAATACAGCCTAATCACTCTGGCCTAGGCTGCCTCCTAATGCTGCAGAACATTTCCCATTGCCAGGGAGACATTACAAGGAACAACTCTAGGGGAGTGTGCATATGCTGAGGGATGTAACAGGTGAAGCATGGGGCTCTATGCAGGTACCTGGGGGCTGGGGCATAGGGTGTGTGTATATGGGGGTGGGGGGGCAGGCAGGAGAGACGGGAGTGTGTGCATGTACCCCTGAGAAATGGGGGGGGGAGGTTGAGTCATAGGGGTGGGTGCAGGTACCTGGGGAGGGTTAGAGGTATATATGGGGGTGGGAGGGTGGTGATATGTGAGGTTCGGAAACGGGAGCGTGGGGGTACCAGTGTTTGGGCATGGATATGCGGGAGTGGGATATAGGGGAGCGTGCAGGTATCTGTGAAGGGGTAGGCATATGGTGGGGGAGGGGTACAGGCTGCACAGGGGTATCTGTGAGCTGGGATATGGTGGAAGTGGGCTATAGGGGTGCATGCAGGTATTTGTGTGGGAGCTGGGGTGGGTTACAGGGGTACATGCGTGTATCCGTGTGGAGAAGAGATCTGTTTGAGTGGGGTACAGGGGTGTTTGCAGGTATCTGTGGGGGGGCGGGGATATGGTGGGATGGGGTACAGGGGTGCGTGTATCTGGGTGAGGGCGGGGATATGGTGGGATCGGGTACAGGGGTGCATGTGGGTATCTGGGTGAGGGCGGGGATATGGTGGGATCGGGTACAGGGGTGCATGTGGGTATCTGGGTGAGGGCGGGGATATGGTGGGATCGGGTACAGGGGTGCGTGTATCTGGGTGAGGGCGGGGATATGGTGGGGTGGCTATCTGGGGCAGGGTCTTGTTTGAGTGGGGTACAGGGGGTGGGCATGTGCCAGTGACTCTCCGAGGTGCGTCGCTGGCTCTCCAGAGGGACTACGGTCCCACTTGTGCGGGTGCGGGAGCTGGTCCCTCCCTCAGCGTTGCCGTGTTCTGACGGGGGGATGAAGCTGCTGTGCTGCCCTCTTGGTTCCCTCTCCCATGCTGCCAGTGAGGGGCCCTGCGCGTTTGTTCATGCGGTGCTCGTTTGAGACTCGGAGATGTCTCCAAAGCTGTGCTCGCTTCCGCGGCAACGTCCTCCGGGCTGTTCTTCCCAGGCCGCCTATCACCCCAGCTTTAGCCTGAGTGAGTCCCAAACGGCAGGGTGCCAGCACCTAGTGCCCTAGGGCTCGTGTAGCTCCTTCTGGGTGGGTGCTGAGATGTGCCTTGCTGGGCTCCATTGAGCCCTGCGGCAGAAGCAAGGGGGTGTGTGATGGGGGTGAAGGTGGATGAGAGGGCAGTGCCAGCCAGCCCTCGGGAGGGGCAGGAGCAGGCCTGCATACACGGTACAGGTGAAGGGTAGATTCTCAAAGAACTGGGTGCTGAGTTCCAGTCGCGGGTGCTCAGTGCCACCCAGCAGATTTGGCTCCCTAGGCATTGGGGTCCCACCCTGAGAATCTGCTGGTAGAGGAAGCTCAGCAGCTGCCTGCCTCTGATGGACCCTAGACAGATGGGTCCTTTAGAATAATGGACCATGGGATCAGTTTAGCATAAGGAAAGAAAGGATCAGAGAGACAGGGCACAAAGCCCCAGAGAGTGCAGGCCAGCCATCACATCTTGCCACAATATACCCTCTCCTCCCCCTGGGAGCGGTGCTTGCTCTTGCTCTACGCAGCCCCGGGGATCATCAGGAGGGATGTTCATGAGCACGCAGTGTGGGGATTCGGAGAGCCAGACTGGCCCCTAGAACCAGCGCTGCCAAAGGGTGGCCCTTTAGCACTGGATGTGCGGGAAGTTTGCCAGCCCAGCTGCAGCAAAGGCAGGAAAGCTTCTGGCTCACTCAGTCAGTTTCGTGATGCATTAGCGGGGTCAGATTCCTTCACGCCGAGGAGATTCCACTTGGGTGCAGGGGGCCGTAGTGCCCAGCGGGGCTCTTGCTGATGGACATGCACTGTGCAGGCCCTAGGTAATCTCCGGATCAGAGGCCAGGGAGAGTGTCACTGGCCTCTGCAGCTGGGAGCCAGGCTTGTGTCTCCCGAGAGGTGTTTCCTTTTGTATCCTGGAGCAGGGTGAAAAGGAGGGACCAATCCCTATTCAGCCAAGTGCCCTGCCCACCCCGCTGCTCTCCAGTAGACCTTTCCAATCCCACCTCTATGCACACCAGATGTGCACATCCTTGCAGCCAGCACTCCAGGGCACGGGCAAGCCACCATGCTCCTCCCAGGGGTTAGCCCTCTGCAGGTCCCCAGGGCTGGGTTTGGCCTAGTGTGACTCTGATGCATACAGTTGTCTTCTGGGCTCTGTCACCTGCTGCCTATGCAGCGGTGCCCCAGGGGCTCCTCCCCCGTCCCTGAGAGGCTTGCACCAAGACAGAGCTTGAGCCACTCTCTGAGCGTGTTACCAGACCCTGGGTACTGAATCTCCTTTGCCTTTCAGGCGCTGGCTGCGCACAGAACTGCTTGGGTCTGAGTTTTGTTTGTGGTGACAGACCTTTCTGAGGAGGGAGGGTCTGGCTGAGTAAGTGGGTTCCTACCCAGTGGGTGCAGGGGGACAAGAATGGATGTGGAGGGTGTTCAGTTGTGCAGCTCAGATGGGGTGGTGAAAGGCTACTGGCTCAGGCATCTTCCTTCATCATGTGTTGGCAGCTCTGTGAGCTCTTCGTGCACTCAGGGCAGGGGTCCCAGCCTCAGCCCAGGGCCTAGTGACCAGGCTTTGAAGCCCCCTGTTGAAAGGCCTCCATTTGGTTGGATATGGCTGTAGCCCTGGTGAAACGAGGCAGCTTCAGGCTCTGGTGGCTGGCTTCCCAAAGGATACGTATGATGGTGCTGTGGACTCTGCCCCTCCTACCCCCGCACCATTCTGCACAAGCTGGAGTGGAAGAGGTTATATCAGAACATGAACACCCTTTGCCCGTCCAGCCTGCATGCAATGTTGGTACTGTGGCTGAGCTGTGCCCTAGATCCAGCAGCTGCCTTGCTGTGTGTCTCACTCCCCTCCTTAGGTCACCCGGACGCAGGTGTGCCTAGGGCATGGGTGTCATGTTTGCTGGCCTCAGGTCCATTTTTGTTCAGGAAATTTGCAGGTCTACCAAGCGAAGTTCTCTGCAGACTTTCTCGAAGATCTGCTGCTGGAGCAGCCCTGCACTCCTGCTGTGAGCTTGTACAAAGGGGCCTGGGTTCAAAATGAGGTGAAGGCCAGAGCCTGCATGCTTCCTGCTGCCCTGGCACAGTCCCCACGTGGGACATGGCACCTCCCAGGGCACCTCCTGCTATGGGCTGTCATGTCTGGGAAGTGCTCCTCTTTGGGACGGGCCTTGGTTTCCTCTGATAACCTCTCGTCTCAAGAGGTGTGTGCTCTGCACCCCTCACTGTACAGGTGAGCGCTGCCTCCTGGTGTGTGTCCCTAGGGCTGGACCCAGCTTTCTCCCTCTGCTGGGCCAGTTCTTTCCCTGTGCAGCCATCCCAAGAACGGACTCTACCCGGGCACGCACCTCTGGAAAGGCGATGACAGCCAGCTGCCTGGCTCTGTTCAGCCCTGCTCCACAAGGCTGCAGATGGACGTTATTTCTTATGGCACCTGAAGCATTTATGAGTGTCTGCACGAGGAAAGACGGCGGGGTTCGCGCCTTCACTCAGCACAGTGACTCCTAGCGTGGGCGAGGCAGCTGCAATGTCCCTGTGTGTGATCTGGTTGGGGAAAACCCTAGGCTGCCCCTGCTGGAGCTGCTACATGGAAAAGCCATGTCTTCCTCCTCTGGATGCCGGCAGGGAGTGTTTAAGCGGGGGTGGGGTTTGCATCCTGGGTGTACGAAGGCAGCAGGTGTGTTCATGTGTATTCCCAGAAGTGTGTGCATGCATGCAACTGTCTCTGCATGTGTACAACATCTGTGGAGGTGCAGGTTTGTGGAGAGGAGGGGTTCTCATCTAGGGGTACATGTACCCCTGGGGGTACACAGAGCTCTGCCAGGGGTGCATCAGCTCACCTAGGTATTTGCCTACTTGTACAACAGGTGACATAAAAAGCACTCGTGAAGTCAGTACAACCTAAAATTTCGTACAGACAATGACTTGTTTGTACTGCTCTATATACTGATACACTGAAAAATAAGTACAAGATTTATATCCCAATTGATGTATTCTATAATTATAGGGTAAAAATGAGAAATTCAACAATTTTCCAATAAGACTATGCTGTGACACTTTTGTATGTTTGTAAGCAAGTAGTTTTCACGTGAGGTGAAACTTGGGGTACGCAAGAAAAATCCAACTCCTGAAAGGGGCACAGCAGTCTGGGAAGGTTGAGAGCTACTGGTGTACAGAGTAGGCGGGTGCCTCCCTGCAGGAGACTGTGTGCATGCTATTGGACATACAGTCAGGTGTCAGTGTGTATATATTGGTGCAAATCTGCTTGTAGGAGCAGGTGTGTGTTCCTAGTGCATGTGCACACACGTGTAGGAGCAGGTGTGTAATGTGTGTGCAGGGTATGGATTTCCCTGGAGCTGGTGAATGTCAGTGGGAGGGGGAATGGCTTTCTCTGCACCTCAGGAGGGCGAGGAGCCGGTGGGCGTGAGTGGGCGTGTGCGCACACTCAGCAGCGTGCAGGCTGGCTCTCTCCGTCGCAGGAATGCTGCAGGGGCAGGCTGGTGACGGGCTATGAGGGCGGGGTCGCGCTCTGTGCAGAGATCATTTTTGGCGGGGCAGATCCACTGCTGTAGCGCTTCGGGTTTTTTCCTAGCGAAACAGTTACACCTGCTTGGAATGCTGATGATCTGCTCATCTGCCCTGATGGTGCCCGGCCAGCTCCTCCCCGTTCATTCCCCTGGGCTTCCCAGAGCCTGCACATGCCCAGTGGGCCAGCACCCGCCGCAGTGCTGGAGGAGGGGAGTTGTTTACCTGGAGAAAGATGGCAGGGGGCTGCCTCGGTCACTGGCTGTGGGGCCCTGGACTGCAGCTGCCAGCTCTCTGCCCCGGACATGGCGTTCGGCCTGCATCTGCTCCTGTCCCTGCCACACGGCAATCCATCGGAGCAGCAGGCCGGCCAGCGGCCCAGGAGGGATGGAAACCTCAGCAGCAGCTGGGGTTACTGAAGGTCGCTTGCTTTGCTTGGTAATCAGAGTAAAATCCCAGCGTGGACGAGAGGAGAGAGCCCCGAAGGGGAAGTAACTGCCTGAGAGGCTGCAGAGCAGAGCCCCGCTCCGAGCCCTGCCTTTCCTCTCCCCCTGCAGGAGCCCCACCTGTGCCAGGAATCCTGGGCTCGGCTCTGAGGGGACAGTCTACACTGCAGTAAAAGACAGGCGGTCTGGCCACGGCTGGCCTGGGTCAGCTGACCCAGGGTCCTGGGGCTAAACATTGCAGTATAGATGTTTGGGCTCGCCTGCTGCAGCCTGGGTTCTGGGACATGTGGTCAGGCCATCCCCCACACAGGGGAGCCAAGGCAGCCACCCTGGGGCCGCAGTATGTGGGTGCAGAGCCCAGCGGTGTGTACGAGGATGCCCCAGGGAACCGTGCTGGCCCTGGAGCACTGGTGCTCCTGCTGCCATTGGTCTTTGTATGTGTGATCAGGGCCCTTGGGCTGGGCGCGGCACTAACAATAACCCTGCCCCAGAGACTCTGGGGCAAGACATGGCAGCAGGGTGGGGGGAGAGGAGGGGCCACGTGGGGCTGGGCTTCAAAGATCAGAGCTGGAAAGATCAGGTGGGTATAGGCTTCCTAGGTTTTACTTTAATAAGATAAGTGATCAAGAGCTGTTAATGAATCACTAATTAGTGCATCCTCTCCCAGCATTGTGAAAGGCAGAAAGGGACATGTGCTGTACCAGGCTGCCCTGGGGAAAGCACCCCCCAATGTAATACATTGAAATCAAAGTGGATTCCTTGCCAGGAAACAAACCACCAGCACTGTCTTTACCCAGCAGACACTCATTAACAAGCAGGAGGGTAATTGCTGCTGCATAGATTTTAAAACCGCTCCCAACCCCGTCTGGCAGCCAGAACCTTAAAGCTGCCGCAAACAAGAGTGGCTGAGAAAATAGACGGCAGCTATCCCAGGCAGCCATGCAGGCAGAGGAGTAAAACACCCTGTCCTCTGCACCATACACATCAGTCAGGGACCCGAGAGTCCCCCTGGAACAGCCCCCACAGCCTGGGAGCCCCACCCCATCCCCCCAGCACCAAGATAAAGAGCCTGCATCACCCACACGAGGGTTACACCTCCTGGAAACAACAGCCTGAGAGTTCAGAACTAGGGTCTGTCTATACTACAGGGGCAAAATCACGGTACTGCAAGCGTGCTGCTGTAGCGCTGAAGTGTAGATGCTTCCTACAGCGCCAGAGGGGGGTTTCTGTCAGTGTAGGTAACCCACCTCTGGGTGATGGAAAAAACCTTCCGTCAACCTCGCCGCATCTCCACAGGGGCACTAGGTCGCCCTAACCCACAGCACTCAGCGTGACATTATCACAGCTCGGAGCAGCAGAGCTAGGTTGGCATCATTTTCAAAGTGCAGCCCAAGCCCTAGTGTTTTGAGGGCAGCAGCTCGCCAGGGCCTGGCCAATGCACGACAGCTCCCAAGATGGATGTGGCATGGGGAGGGGCTAGCAGGCACTGCCCACATACTTCTGGGGTGGTTTCATTTTGTCTTCAATAATGTAAATTCTCCTGTCCTACCGCTCCCTGTGCTCCACCCCCTCTCCAGCCCCAGCCCCTGACACCCTCCTGCCAAGGAAAGACAGTTACTGCTGAGATGTATCAGAGTAGCTCACGAAAGCTTATGCTCTAATAAATTGGTTAGTCTCTAAGGTGCCACAAGTCCTCCTTTTCTTTTTGCGAATACAGACTAACACGGCTGCTACTCTGAAACCAGTAACAGCCGTGTTAGTCTGTATTCGCAAAAAGAAAAGGAGTACTTGTGGCACCTTAGAGACTAACCAATTTATTTGAGCATGAGCTTTCGTGAGCTACAGCTCACTTCATCAGATGCATATCGTGGAAACTGCAGCAGACTTTATATATACACAGAGAATATGAAACAATACCTCCTCCCACCCCACTGTCCTGCTGGAAATAGCTTATCTAAAGTGATCATCAGGTGGGCCATTTCCAGCCCAAATCCAGGTTTTCTCACCCTCCACCCCCCCACACAAATTCACTCTCCTGCTGGTGATAGCCCATCCAAAGTGACAACTCTTTACACAATGTGCATGACAATCAAGTTGGGCTATTTCCTGCACAAATCCAGGTTCTCACATCCCCCCCACCCCCATACACACACAAACTCACTCTCCTGCTGGTAATAGCTCATCCAAACTGACCACTCTTCAAGTTTAAATCCAAGTTAAACCAGAACATCAGGGGGTGGGGGGGTAGGAAAAAACAAGAGGAAACAGGCTACCCTGCATAATGACTTAGCCACTCCAAGTCTCTATTTAAGCCTAAATTAATAGTATCCAATTTGCAAATGAATTCCAATTCAGCAGTTTCTCGCTGGAGTCTGGATTTGAAGTTTTTTTGTTTTAAGATAGCGACCTTCATGTCTGTGATTGCGTGACCAGAGAGATTGAAGTGTTCTCCGACTGGTTTATGAATGTTATAATTCTTGACATCTGATTTGTGTCCATTTATTCTTTTACGTAGAGACTGTCCAGTTTGACCAATGTACATGGCAGAGGGGCATTGCTGGCACATGATGGCATATATCACATTGGTGGATGTGCAGGTGAACGAGCCTCTGATAGTGTGGCTGATGTTATTAGGCCCTGTGATGGTGTCCCCTGAATAGATGTGTGGGCACAATTGGCAACGGGCTTTGTTGCAAGGATAAGTTCCTGGGTTAGTGGTTCTGTTGTGTGGTATGTGGTTGTTGGTGAGTATTTGCTTCAGGTTGCGGGGCTGTCTGTAGGCAAGGACTGGCCCTCCACATACAATCCCTTGGGGGCCTCGAGCTGGCTTTACAAGGGGAAGCTCCGTGGACCTCTAAGCTATAAAGAAACCATGAGTTTGAGCCAGCCCTCCAGAGAAGTACAGCTGAAAACATTCAACAGCACAAGCCCACTGCTTCCGCTTTATGGGAGTGAACAGCCAGTAACGCTGACTGGCACAGTCCCCTGGCAACCCATGAACCAACCTCCTGTGTGCCCAGGGCCTCCAGCACCAACAGCCGCTGAGCAGAACCAGGCTGGTTCCCCTGCAAAGAAACCCTCTGTGTGCCCAAGGGCTCCAGTGCTGATAGCCACTGAGCACCGGGGTGGTTCCCCTGCCCACTGATGTATAGAAAACAATATTCAACTTCTGGCACCAAGTCATCTGAAGCAGTAAATGCTCCCTGCCCTGCAAAGCACGAGAAGGTCAGAAGCTCAACCAAGTCAACCCCAGTGCCCACATGTGCCGTTGCTCCCCAAACACCAATACATGTTTTTGTCATGCAAAACTAATCCCAGAAGTGGCAGTTCTGGTCCCCCTGCCCAGAGCAATTGCGTGCCTAGGCCCCTCCTAACTCTGCGTGTGGACCCTGAAAGCCAGCTGGTCACTAACCAGATGGGGCACGGTGTACCCCTGCAGATGCCACACGTGGGGGAAAGCCCAGCCCTATTCCATTGGGATGTGGTTAAGAGTCCTGGCAAGCAGTCCCTTGCTCTGAGGCTCTGGACACCCTCGTCTCCACTTATTCAGACTTTTCTTTCTGTAATTTAAAAAACCCAAAGAAATTCCAAGAAAACCTGTTGCTGTTTGCCACCGTGAAGCTCCCGCCATCGGCAGTGTCTGCTGAGCTGGGCACTAGCCCAGGCTGCCCTGCTGAGTGAGTTCTCACCGCCCAGGCTCTTGGGACCTGTTGAGATCTGCTCCCACAATGTAAACTGCTGCGTGCCAGAATGCTGCATGTGCTTGTGAGCCTTGGGGAGGATGGCAAAATACTGTGGGCGGCATGCTGTCTGAGTTCCCATTCAGCAAACGGTAGGCCACAGGGACTGTGGTTCATTCATGTGGCTGAGGGTGGGGAGGGGCATGGTGCGTAGGGGAGGGAAGCCGGCTCTGGTCTCAGACCGGCCTCTGTTGGCCCAAAGGACATTTTGACTATTTTCCTTGTAAATTTGCTCTCCCTGTGTAGGGGCTGCAGCCCACCTGTGACTGCAGCACTTGCCGGTGTAACTGCACTAACATGGCTAAACAGAGCAGTGAGGGTGCAGGAGCTACAGACCCTGGCATTGCGTCTTCACTCTTATTGTTACCTCTGCTGCAATGGCAGCTGGGATTGCCGCGTAGCCCCCCGGGGCTGGAGCCTGCCCCCTCTCAGTGCAGGGGGAGGCACAGCAGGAACGGAGGAATTGGTAGCATTCCGTATACGGCAGCTCAGTATCCTGGGCGCGGGGTTGCCCCTGGGCACTGGCTGTAGAGTGGAGCTTTTCAAACCAGGAGGGAGCACGTCAGAAAACACATTTACACATTAAAATCCTCAGCGTTCGCAAGGAAAGTGTTTCCACAGCCAGGAGGGAGTTGCAGCAACAGGTGAATCTCTGCCCAGGCAAGAACGCAGGAAGGCAAGAGAGAACCTAGTCGGGCTAAAAGGCAAACCAGGAATCCAGCCCAGACGGGGTCAAGAGGTAGGAGCGTAAACGAGGGCAGAGGAATGGTGGACATTAGAAGGCTAAGGGCTTGTCTGCACACACAGATGCCTACGCTGCACGTGTCCAGTGTAAGCAGTACAGCCTTGTCCTGGGATAGCTGTTCCTGGATGGGCAGGGGATGAGCTGCCTGTGGCATGTTCGCTACCTGGCTAACTGAGCCACCCTTGGGAGCGTGCTGGTAGAAGTATGTTGTTAAAAAGTTACTTCCCCCCCACCATTATATTGGCACAAAAATCTGTGTGTACAGGGTTGTGAAGCACAAATAGAAAGAAAAACAAATCTCTTTTCTGAGCGCATACAATCAGGAGCCTGCAAGAGACTCTGGGGCTGCTGGAGCAGCAGAGAACAAGGTGAAGATTGGGGGTGGCATGGGTAAGGATGGTCACAGTGCCTTTACACATACCCATGCTCCTGGATGGGCATCGTGGACCTGGTACCCTCCAGCGTCCAGCCTCAGCCAGAGCTCAGACTGGCTGGGGCTGGGAAGCAGCTTCCTCCAACACTAGCTATAGAAGGGCTTCTGCGCTGGAGCTAGGGAACAAGTGTCAAGGGATCACAGCCCCTTGCCCCCTTCCCTTTGTGCCGAATGGAGGGCGTGCTGGCTAAGTCCTAGCTAGGTGGGGGCAGGCCTGCTATGGAAAAGGCCAAGACTAGCAGCCGCCGGTAGTGTCAGAGTCTGGCACCTGGGCAAGCGGGGCCCCTGGGCCAATCCCAGGTGGGAATCCCGGTCTCCAAAGGGTCCCCTGTAGTCCAAGCAGCCCTGCTCCCTCCTGCTGCTCCCAGTAGGACCCCTGGCCGGGGAGCTGAGCTGGACAGTTCCCTGGTGCCACACAGAAGGTATGCTGGCCCAGGGAGGTTAATGGTAGTTGGTAGGACAGGTGTCAGGAAGCTGCCATGTCACCTTAGTCCTGTTGCCATTGCGCTGCTGGCAGGTGCCATGACAGAGTTGGGTTGGCAGCATAGGGGACACAGCAAGATCCCCGTTGGGCCAGGTCCCAGAGGGGCTGAGCTCTCAGCTCCCCCAGGGCTCTCGTGGCCTGAGCAGGCAGAGGAGCAGAGAGCCCCAGGGTGTGCACTCCAAGACCCGTCTCCTCCCATCTCAGCCCCCGCAGGCTCCATTTCCTGGGAGCCCTTTGTATTCTGAGCACAAGTTCCATTGATGTGGAGCTGGAGTTTGGCCATGCATTCCACTGCCTTTGTGGCCCTGCTTTCCAGGGCAAGAGTCCACTCCCTCCTGTGTTCCCTCCAGCAGAAAGGCCTCCTTTGTGTCCTGCGAGGCCTGCATTGGCAGCCAGCTGGGCCCAGCTGGGCAGGAAGTATGTCGTGGGGGACGGGGGGAGAGTGATGGTACCCAGAGGGAGCAGCTGAATGGGACATGCAGGGTTAAGCTGCCCTAGCACAGGCTTAGCTCTGCCAGCTACCAACACTGTGAAGGGTCATGCCAGGGCAGAGCAGCTGGAGGGATTCTCTGGTGCCATCACGAGCTCTATTCAAGACAGGTGGGCGGGAGGCTGCTGGACAGCAGCAGGGCAGGAGCATCACCCCCTTCCAGGGCATAGCAGCTCTGTTTTCTGCTCTGCCTGTAGGCCCCGTGGGGCCAGGCCCCAGCTGTGTAGCACTGAGCAGGCTGCTGCTGCAGGCCGCAGGCATGGTCCCACTGTACCTTGCATGCCTGCAGCTCTGTACTCCTGCTGCTTTGAAGGGAAGTGCTACAAACGCAGGCGGAGACAGTGAGACGTGTGTCTGTGCCCAGCCCCCCAGGGAGCTCTGCCCCCTGCTGCAGCTTGTCTGGCTGTGCTAAGCGGAATTGGTGAGGTGCACGTTTCCCCTCTGCAGCGAGTTACTCTCTTAGCTGCTTGTATAAACTCAGCCTGTTGCAGAGGAGACACTGACTGTGTTTTACAGCACCTAGCGCAGTGGGCCTGGGACCAAAATCACTGGCAGCGCTGTAATTGTCTCAGGCACGGGGGGCGGACAGACCAAACCCATGACTTAGACTTTTGAGAAGTTCCTGTGATTGTTGGGGCCTGGGGGACGCTGCATTAGATGTAGCCCTGAGGCAAGCTGCCCATGGGGCTCTGCATTAGAGAGCCTTTAGGTGCCCATCAGTCAGACTCACATCTCACTCTTGCCGCACCAAGAGAAGGAGAGCAGGAAGAGGCCTGCAGGCAATGTCCCATGCCCCCCAGGGTCCAGTCCTGCATCATCAAGGGCCTCTCCTGAAGCTATGGCCCCTGCTTCTATCCCCCCATGTGAGATGATTGTGTGTTTGGGGGCTCCTACACAGAGGAGCTGGTTAGCCCCTTCTGTGCTGTGCCTAGAGTGCCCCTGCCATGAGCTGCCATTCATGCTCCTCTTTGCCTGCAGGTCTCTTCCAAAGAGCCATCATCCAGAGCGGCTCTGCCCTCTCCAGCTGGGCAGTCAACTACCAGCCTGTGAAGTATACCAGCCTGCTGGCCGACAAGGTGGGCTGCAACGTGCTGGACACTGTGGACATGGTGGATTGTCTGCGACAGAAGAGTGCCAAGGAGCTGGTGGAGCAAGATATCCAGCCAGCCCGCTACCACGTGGCCTTCGGGCCCGTCATCGATGGAGATGTCATCCCGGATGACCCTGAGATCCTGATGGAGCAGGGCGAGTTCCTGAACTATGACATCATGCTGGGGGTGAACCAGGGTGAGGGGCTGAAGTTTGTGGAGGGCGTGGTGGATCCTGAGGATGGTGTCTCAGGCAGTGACTTTGACTACTCTGTCTCCAACTTTGTGGATAACCTGTATGGCTACCCAGAGGGGAAGGACACTTTGCGGGAGACCATCAAGTTCATGTACACAGACTGGGCAGACAGGGACAACCCTGAGACACGCCGCAAAACCCTGGTGGCCCTGTTCACTGACCACCAGTGGGTGGAGCCGTCAGTGGTGACGGCTGACCTGCATGCCCGCTACGGGTCCCCAACCTACTTCTACGCCTTCTACCATCACTGCCAGAGCCTCATGAAGCCCGCATGGTCTGACGCGGCCCATGGAGATGAGGTGCCTTATGTCTTCGGGATCCCCATGATTGGCCCCACTGACCTCTTCCCTTGCAACTTCTCCAAAAATGACGTCATGCTCAGTGCCGTGGTGATGACGTACTGGACCAACTTCGCCAAGACTGGGTGAGGGATGCTGAGCCCTCCCTGGGCCTGTGTGTGTCTGTCCACCTCCCTGTGTATGTCTGCACACGTGCGTGTGTGCACGCCCTCCCCAGATGTGTGTATGTGCATGCTTCCTGTGAGTGGAGGGGGTGTGTGTGCGTGCGCCCTGTCCCTGGGTGTGTGTCCACAGGCACTCCCGTGTGTGCGCGTGCGCCCTGTCCCTGGGTGTGTGTCCACAGGCACTCCCGTGTGTGCGCGTGCGCCCTGTCCCTGGGTGTGTGTCCACAGGCACTCCCGTGTGTGCGCGTGCGCCCTGTCCCTGGGTGTGTGTCCACAGGCACTCCCGTGTGTGCGCGTGCGCCCTGTCCCTGGGTGTGTGTCCACAGGCACTCCCGTGTGTGCGCGTGAGCCCTGTCCCTGGGTGTGTGTCCACAGGCACTCCCGTGTGTGTGCGTGAGCCCTGTCCCTGGGTGTGTGTCCACAGGCACACCCGTGTGTGTGCGTGAGCCCTGTCCCTGGGTGTGTGTCCACAGGCACACCCGTGTGTGTGCGTGAGCCCTGTCCCTGGGTGTGTGTCCACAGGCACACCCGTGTGTGTGCGTGAGCCCTGTCCCTGGGTGTGTGTCCACAGGCACACCCGTGTGTGTGCGTGAGCCCTGTCCCTGGGTGTGTGTCCACAGGCACACCCGTGTGTGTGCGTGAGCCCTGTCCCTGGGTGTGTGTCCACAGGCACACCCGTGTGTGTGCGTGAGCCCTGTCCCTGGGTGTGTGTCCACAGGCACTCCCGTGTGTGCGCGTGCGCTCTGTTCCTGGGTGTGTCCACAGGCACTCCCGTGTGTGTGCTTGCTCCCTTTCCCTGGGTGTGTGTCCACAGGTACTCCCGTGTGTGTGCGTGCGCCCTGTCCCTGGGTGTGTGTCCACAGGCACTCCCGTGTATGTGCGTGCGCCCTGTCCCTGGGTGTGTGTCCACAGGCACTCCCGTGTGTGTGCGTGAGCCCTGTCCCTGGGTGTGTGTCCACAGGCACTCCCGTGTGTGTGCGTGAGCCCTGTCCCTGGGTGTGTGTCCACAGGCACTCCCGTGTGTGTGCGTGCGCCCTGTCCCTGGGTGTGTCCACAGGCACACCCGTGTGTGTGCGTGAGCCCTGTCCCTGGGTGTGTGTCCACAGGCACTCCCGTGTGTGTGCGTGCGCCCTGTCCCTGGGTGTGTGTCCACAGGCACTCCCGTGTGTGTGCGTGCGCCCTGTCCCTGGGTGTGTGTCCACAGGCACTCCCGTGTGTGTGCGTGCGCCCTGTCCCTGGGTGTGTGTCCACAGGCACTCCCGTGTGTGTGCGTGCGCCCCGTCCCTGGGTGTGTGTCCACAGGCACTCCCGTGTGTGTGCGTGCGCCCCGTCCCTGGGTGTGTGTCCACAGGCACTCCCGTGTGTGTGCGTGCGCCCCGTCCCTGGGTGTGTCCACAGGCACTCCCGTGTGTGTGCGTGTGCCCGTCCCTGGGTGTGTCCACAGGCACTCCCGTGTGTGTGCGTGCGTGAGCCTCACTCAGCTTTTGTGTTAGTGTGGCAGGAGAGTGTGTCTGCAGATCTTCCCTCTGTGTGTGCGTGTGTTTGCACACTCACACTCTGGGGTGCAACCCAGACTAATAAGTGTTGTGTCACCATCAGCCCCATAACCTGGGGGGGTCTCAACACGCTTTGCTGTTACAGCTCCCTCTCACAACCAGCCACCAGCGTGCAGGGCACACCCAGAGTGTTTGTGTGTGTAACGATGCTGGTTCTGGCAGGACCCAACTGAGAGTGTCAATGCAGGACAAATTGCTTAAAATAGGACAGTTACAGCCCAAGGCTGGGGTTTTTCCACCTCTAAGGCAAACCAAACCAGCCAGACAGAGAGGACTTTGGTTTTACCCTACTGGCGAACCACAAGTCACACAAGCAATTCCCTTAGACGCTCCAGTTTCCCAGTAGCCCCACCAGTGCCCCTCGTTATGGGCACAAATGGTGATGAAAACGAACACCCCAGTAAAAGAAAAAAGGTTCCCTCCATCCCAAAGGACCAAGCCCCAGACCCAGGTCAATATACAAATCAGCTCTTACCCACCAATCACGCTGTTGCCCATCCTTTAGACTCTAAAATCTAAAGGTTTATTCATAAAAGGAAGGAAATATAGATGAGAGCTAGAATTGGTTCAATGGAATCAGTGACATCCAGTAATGGCCAGCTTCTTGGTTCAGGCTTGCAGCAGTGATGGAATAAACGGCAGGTTCAAATCCAGTCTCTGGAGAACATCCCCAGCTGGGATGGGTCATTCAGTCCTTTGTTCAAAGCTTCAGTGTAGCCAAGTCCCTCCAGAGGTCAGAAGCAGGATTGAAGACCAGCTGGAGGAGCTGCAGCAGCTTTGTATAGTCTCTTGCCATGTGGTCTCTGCTTTCTGTGTCCCAAGGACAAGCTGCCCATCCCATGGCCTGGAAACACCTCAGAGTTCTGTCCCTAGGCAGGTCCCTGCACACCTGGCTGAGTCCCCAGGCGTGTCTGCCTTCTCTCAATGGGTCACTTGTGTCGCTGATGGTCCTTAATGGGCCACCCAGCAGGCTAGGCAGAGCTGACACCAACTTGTCTGGGGTGTCACCCAGAAGCACAGCAGAAATTTCAACTACAGACAGTACAGAGCCAATACTTATATCTTTAAATACAAAAATGATACATGCATACAGATAGCATAATCCTAACCAGCAAACTATAACCTTGTCTTAGACACCTTATTTGACCCCCTTTATACAAGATTTTGTGCCACTACAGACCTTGGTTGCAACAATGATCTGTACGGTCTGTACAGTCCCAGATTATGTCAATAACGTCACAGTGGGTAGCTGGAGCCCTGGTCTAGCAGCACTCATCCCCCAGCCACACTCAGCCACAGCCTTGGTTGCTACCTGTAGGGTGACCCTGACACACGGCCAGTCCTGAATTTTCTCCCAAAACGTGTCTTCTGCACCGTCCAGTTCTTTCCCGGGCAACTCAGATATTAGAGGTCCATTGCCCCTGTAAGGGGTCAGTGCACAACAGTTTGCTACTTTAATTGGCATTCAGTGTCAACACAGCACTGGATTAGGTCTGCTTAAAAACACAAACCTATTTATTTAACTACAGAGAGCTAGATTTTAAGAAAGAATACAGGTGTAAGGCAGTAACATGAGAAATGGTTACGAGAGAAATAAAGCTAAAACACTTTCCAGTAACTAAGGCTTAATGAGCTAGACATGGCCAAAGAATGGCCAGGTAACTGGTGATGGCCAATCAACTTTGATGACACCTGGCAACAGTGTCTTTGAGAAACAGGCTTACCCCCTCCCCAGACTTGTCTGGTAAACACATTTCAGTCGTAATTTCATCTTATGTTCCTGACTTTACGTAGAATGTGGCTGCACATGTCACCATTGTATTATTGACCAGTGAGTTACTAGTTTTCAAATGATACCTCATAAGGCATATTTTGTACGAAGATTATTACAGTGATGTGTAGGGTGTGAATGCAGGGGTGCATTCGGTCACACACTTCCGTGTGTGTGTTTGTGTGTGTTTATGCATGCCCTCCCTCCCTGTGTGTGCACACCCTCTCTCTGGGGCATGCGGGGCCCTACCGTATTCTGGGGCCAGGAGTCAGGCATTAGGGTGAGGATCCTGCCCTGACAGGAACTCCTCAGGGGGGCGGGCATCACTGCGGAGCCTTCTGCACAGGCAGAGCCTTGGAGGGGTGACATTTCTTGAGGCACTGCGAGGATGCTGGGAAATCCCACGAGCAGAGACATGGGTGCCATTCGGAGGGGGTTGCTAGACTGCACGGGGTTAGCGTAGCCCACTCAGCTCTGACTGGAGCAGCCTGGTGCTCAGCTGGGTCAGGCACCTACTTGCCATTCTGGAGGGCTGAATCCAACGGAGATTTCACAAGAGCCGGGATGGGGGTGGGTTTAGCTTAAGCCCACGTTACACATTCACCCCTTTCACTGTCTGCGCAGGAGTCCCCTACTACAGTCAGGTGTCCAGCTATGGCAATGAGGGGAAGCATGAGAACCGAGGTCAGAATCAAGGAGCGTTGGCGGAGCTGGGCCAGCAGGGGCTGTGGGTCAGGATTGATGAACACCAGCAAGGGCCGTTCTGCGCTGTCCGGGGCTCTAGGGCATTGGTAGGGTCTCTTCCAATGGGCAAACCAAGCCCAGGCTGGGCCCCGTCTGAGTGTGGCTCTCCCACAGAGCTCTGTGCAGCGCCCTGTCTCTACGTGCTTCTCCAGTGCCACATGGACGGTTTCTGTTGTGTTTCCCAGGGACCCCAACAAGCCTGTCCCCCAGGACACCAAGTTCATTCACACCAAGGCCAACCGTTTTGAGGAAGTGGCGTGGTCCAAGTACAACCCTCGCGACCAGCTGTACCTGCACATTGGCCTGAAGCCGAGAGTGCGAGACCACTACCGAGCCACCAAGGTGGCCTTCTGGAAGCACCTGGTGCCCCACCTGTACAACCTACACGACATGTTCCACTACACCTCGACCACCACCAAAGTGCCACCACCAGACGCCACGCAGAACTCACACATCACCCGCCGGCCCAACGGCAAAATCTGGACTACCAAGCGTCCAGCCATCTCCCCAGCTTACAACAGCGAGAACCCCAGGGAGAAGTGGAGCCCGGAGCAGGAGGCTGGGACACTGCTGATCGAGAACCCCCGGGACTACTCCACCGAGCTGAGCGTCACCATCGCTGTGGGCGCCTCCCTGCTCTTCCTCAACGTGCTGGCCTTCGCCGCACTCTACTACCGCAAGGACAAGCGCCGGCAGGACACACACCGCCAGCCCAGCCCCCAGCGCAGCGCCCCCAACGACATTGGCCACACGCCTGAGGAGGAGATCCCCTCCCTGCAGATGAACCAGGCCCATCACGAATGCGAGTCAGGGCAGGCGCACGACGCCCTGCGGCTCACCTCCCTGCCCGACTACACGCTGACCCTCCGCCGCTCCCCAGACGACATCCCTCTGATGACCCCCAACACCATCACCATGATCCCCAACTCCCTGGTGGGCCTGCAGACCCTGCACCCCTACAACACCTTTGCAGCAGGGTTCAACAGTACGGGGCTCCCGCACTCACACTCCACCACCAGGGTATAGCTCCAGGGGCTGTGCCCACCCATGCCCGCACACACCCACGCACACCGGGGACACAGGCTGGGGCTGCGGGAGCTGACGGATGCAGACTGGGCAGCACACACAGATGGACCCACCTGGCGGGGCAGGGCGGAGCAGAGCCCCAGGGCTGGCAGGACCCCTGGTGCGAGACAGATGGGCTGCTCGCCCCTCCAGCTCGCTCTTTATTTTGTTGTTCTTATTTTGTAAAGTGCTTTGACTCTCCATGTGCAGAGAGGGCTGACGCCAGGGCAGCAGAGCCCAGCCAGAGTGGTGCAGGAGAACGGACAGCAGAGCAGGTGCAGAGAGCATCACGCAGCCCTGCATGCTGCATCCCACTGGAAACCCCCATGCAGGACAGTGAGAAGGACCCGCCTGGGGAGGAGGTGATGGCGCACCTGCCCCCTGGCCTGTACATGGCACTAGAGGACTCTGCACCCCTGGGGAGGTGGTGCCTCCCGGAGCCCTCTTCCCTACTGCCCAAGTACATTGGGGACTGGCTAGGAGCTGTCCTTGGCATTCTCTTTCCATTGGACCTGTGGGGTTGATTGAAATTTGCCATTCAAAGTGCCATGGAAAAGGCTCCAGCACTCTATCAAATTGTGGTGTGAAGCAGCTGCCTTGGACCACTGGCACTGGTGGGTGGGCTCAGTGCCCGGGTTGTTGCTGGGTGGGTGGACTCAGTGTCCAGTCCGGCGCTGGGCAGGGGGGTTCGGTGCCTGGTCCAGCCCCGGGCAGGCGGGGGTTCAGTGCCTGGTCTGGCACTGGGCGGAGGAGCTCGGTGCCCGGTCTGACGCTGGGGGGTGGGGGTGAGGGCTTGGTGCTTGGTCTGGCACTGGGGGGGGCGAGGGCTCAGTGCCCAGTCTGGCAGGCCAACCCTAGGTGTGGGGGTCAGCACCTCTGCTCCTCTTGCTGCAGAGAATCTCTTTTGTGTCGGTCGTGTCTCTTTGCAGAGATGTTTTTAAGCAGATCTTTAGTTCTTTACACACTAACAGAGTCGCTGCGTTTTGTCCTTTGTAAAGATTTTAAACCAGGTGTTCTTGATATAAAGTAAAAAAGCCAGTTAGAATCTCAGCGTGTGCCACGCTGCTCCCATCAGCCAGGCCCCCGCTCGCTGCCTTCCCAAGAGAGACCATCTGTGCCATGCCACCAAACCAGCAGCCTGGGCCGGCAGGGCACGTACCCGCGGGACTGCCATGCAGCCCTCTTTTCTATTTTTGATATTTCCCCTCCCCAGTTGTTCATGTCTGTGTACTTCAGCCAAATAACTTGTGTGCTATGGCCCAAGTCAGTGATCGTCGTTCTGCGCTGCCAACAGCCATTGCCACCCGTCACACGCCTCGTCCCCACCGCACCGCCCGGCCTAGGACCCCTACCCCTTCACTGATACCTTGCTACACCGCCACCTCACTGCTAAATCCTGTTAATGCCCAATCATCCGCTGGCTACCCCACCGCCCAGCTCCACCGGCTCCTCCTCTGCCAACTCCCCCGCCCCATCCCCTGCCGGCCCCCTCCCCGCCATCCTCTGCCAACTCCCCCGTCCTCTGCCGGCCCCGCCCCCGGCCCCTGTCTGCCAGCTCCCCCACCTCCTGCCAGCCCCCTCCCACCCCATCCTCTGCCAGCTTCCCCTCCCCACCATCCTCTGCTGGCTCCCCCCCCACCCCATCCTCTGCCAGCTCCCCCACATCCCTGCCCCCGTCCTCTGCCAGCCCTGCCCCAGTCCTCTACGGCTCCCCCCCCAACACCAGTCTTCTGCCAGCTCCCCTCCCCGCAATCCTCTGCAACTCTTGATGTTTTTCACCACTGCCATTGCCATATCTTACTGCCCTCCGCCAGTCCCATTGCTGCTCCCATCCTTCGCCAGCCCTGTTGCCTGCCACGTTCTGCCTCTGTCCCTGCCTTGTGCCTCTGGCTCCACTCTGCACCTGTGGGAGCTGCTGTTGGTCAGTGCAGGGACACGGGATCAGCCAGCTGCACAGGAGAGCCCTGGCTCACCCAGCCTGGTGTGGAGAGGACTCAGGTCGTGCCGGGGGAGGGGGCCACCTACTTGGGTAGTGCAGTGAATGGTGTGGGGGGGGTCACACAGTATGTGGGGCTCAGGGTAAGTTTTATTGACATCTCAGCTCAGTCCTTGCTAGACACTTCTCTACCTCCCAGAAAGACCTCAATGTTCTAGCAGTCACCATTCAGGAGTGGCCAGGTCTGTGGGGCAGGATGGAGGGGCACTGTCAGGGCTGTGGGGGGCCCAGGGCTGGGCTAGCAGGCACATGTAGCACAGCTGGGTAAAGTTGGGGTGATATGAGTTTCTTCCATTCTCAGCACTGGAGGACTCTGCATGGGGCAGCCCCGGGGGAGCAGCCCTCGAGCCCAAACACAGCTATCGCCCTGGAGGGGGAGAGACCCATGGCTGCGTTGAACCCGGGCTGTTGGACACAAGCTGCCCTTGGCCATTCCCTCCATGCACGGGAGCAGTGAACTGTACACCATGGCTGTGCCCGAGGATGCGCCCTAGGGTGCCAAGGGGACGGGGGCCCTGGCAGAGGCACCCTGAGGCAGCGCCTGCCCACATGCGAGCTGATGCGGCATGGCTCCAGGCATCAGTGTCCGGATACAAGCGGGCTCGGGGGGTGCAGGGGTTGGGCCCCAGCCAGTGAGAGGCCAGGGGCTAACCCACTGTCCCAGCAGCTCTGCAGAGCAGGCTCAGCCTAAGGATGGGGGGCTGCAGATTCTGCGCCAATGGCTAGGCCGCTCCTGCCTCCCCCTGCATGGCTGCTGGCTGACATGGGCACGCTTCGCTCGCTCCACAGGACCAAGCCAGAGCTGCGGCCATGCGCCTCCCTTCCCCTGGATCTGCCCCCCACCCTCCCGCCACCCTTGGGCTCTGCTCTCTGCCCCTCCCCCACAGGGCCTGACTCCCACCCCAGGGCTCTGCCACCTGATCCCGCCCCCCCAGGGCCTGAGTCCTCTCCTCCCCGCAGGGCTCTGTGACCTATTTCCTCCCGCCCCATCCCAATTGGGTCAAAGGAGACCAGAGCCAGGCCAGGCCCATTGTGAGATGGTCGGCCAAGTGTGCGTTCCCCATTTCATGCCATTGAGGGCAATGTAGGGGATATCTCCCCAAAAACGGGCAGAGCAGGGCCTTGGGGCAGGGAGGGCATGTGGGGGCAGAGCAGGACACTAGGGGAGAACAGGCGATGCAGAGTCTCGGGTAGGAGGGGGGCTGTGCTGAGTGCAGAATGTATTTATACCATCACCTGCGCAGAGTAACAAACTCCAAATAAAACAAATGCTATTTTGAATAGTGTGGCATCCTGTGAGCTGTGTGGGAGGCCAGGGGAGGAGTCTCAAAGGCCAGCTGGCGGCGGGGGAGGAGGAGGCCACCAGAGTCTAGCGGGGGACAAGGCAAGATTCCCAAAGCCAGGCCAGGGACTGGGCAACCACAGCCCAGCATGGGGGTTCATTGGCATTTACCGGCCCCAGCTACACAGGCCTTGTGCCTGGTTTGCCACCAGGGGCCTGGGGGCAGCCCTCAGACAGCGCCATTGGCAGCAGATGCTGGCTTTGCATGGGAGGGCTAAGAAGGGGAGTGGGGGGGTCTGCATGGGGCGGGAGGGGAGCTCCTGAGCCATGGGGTGGCAGCTGGCTGCAGGCTGGGGCAGGGGGGTCCAGTGTCTTACACCTTGTACACTCCCCAGCCCACTCCCGCGCACCGCTGCAGCTGCTCCAGCCCCTCCAGGTCCCTTCTTGCTGCCCCAGCCTGGGTGGACCCATCCAGCAACATGCCGCAATATTCCCACTCCTCCCCCGTTCCACCACCCTGGCATCTGCCCCCCACCGCTTCCAGCAATCACGGGTGCTGGGCAAGTAGGCCTCAGGCAATTGGCCACTGGCAGCTCAGAGAAGGTGGACGGCTCGGGCAGGGTGGGTCCCTAGCCTTGGCTACACCCCAGTAGTCAGGGTCAGACCAGGCTTTGCCCAACAGGGGCAGTGTCTGTCTATGGCACTGTGCTGGCAGTTCCCAGGTGACTCCCCTACTCTGCTGAGCCCATCCCCTGTACCCTTCAGGGCAGGGCAACCCCCTCCACCATACAGCCGGGGCCTGAGCCCGAGAGGCCCAAGGGCACCCTGGGAGTCTTAGCTCAAGGCTAGTGCCCAGCCCACTGGCCCATCCATCCTCTGACAGCCCAGCTCCAAAGCCTTGCAGCGCAGCAGCCCCTAGGGCCACTGGGCAGGGCCCCACTGGTGGTGCCCCAGGCAGTGCTGAAGCTGCTAAGTGGCTTTCCCCTCTGTGCTGGGGCTCCCTGCTCACGGAGCAGCCAGGGCCAGCTGCTCTGGGGAGTCCTCTGTAAGGATGCTGGCTTGGGTGGGACCCAACTGAAAGGACCAATTCAGGACAAATTGCTTCAAGCAGGGCAGTTACAGCCCAAGGCTGGGGTTCCTTTGCACACCAAGGCAAACCAAACCAGCCAGACAGAGAGGACTTTGGTTTTACCCCACTGGCTAACCACAAGTCACACAAGCAATTCCCTTAGACGCTCCAGTTTCCCAGTAGCCCCACCAGTGCCCCTCGTTATGGGCACAAATGGTGATGAAAACAAACACCCCAGTAAAAGAAAAAAGGTTCCCTCCATCCCAAAGGACCAAGCCCCAGACCCAGGTCAATATACAAATCAGCTCTTACCCACAAATCACGCTGTTGCCCATCCTTTAGTCTCTAAAATCTAAAGGTTTATTCATAAAAGGAAGGAAATACAGATGAGAGCTAGAATTGGTTCAATGGAATCAGTGACATCCAGTAATGGCCAGCTTCTTGGTTCAGGCTTGCAGCAGTGATGGAATAAACGGCAGGTTCAAATCCAGTCTCTGGAGAACATCCCCAGCTGGGAGGGGTCCTCAGACCTTCGTTCAGCACTGCAGCGTGTAGCAAAGTTCTGCCAGAGGTAAGAAGCAGGAGTGAAGACAAAAATGGAGGAGCTGCAGCAGCCTTTTATATTCTTTCTTTTGTGGGTGGAAACCCCTTGGTTCTCCCCTGCAAAATCACAGCAAGATGGCGTCTGGAGTCACCATGGGCAAGTCACAGGTCCATGCCTGGCTCAGTTCTTTACAGGCCCATGCCATTTTTACATGTTAGTTTGAACTTTCTCAGGAAGGCTCAGATGTGGATTGGCGTCTCCCAAATTTCATAGACAGCTAAGTGTTTCTTGACTGGGCACTTGCTGAGACTGGTCCCTTCTCAAGAAGCTGACCAAATGCTTCACTGAAGCTACTTAGAAACAAAACACACAAAACACACTGGACGAAGTGAGCTGTAGCTCAGGAAAGCTCACGCTCAAATAAATGGGTTAGTCTCTAAGGTGCCACAAGTCCTCCTGTTCTTTCTGCAAATATATAACAGTGGTTGCAGCAATGATCTGTACGGTTACCGGTTACGTCAGTAACGTCACACCCTCCACGAAGGGACCTGCCAGCACCGTGCTGGCTGGGGGCCTGGCACATCTCTGGGGTGGGGGCAGGGCATGTGGCCCAGCAGCCAAGTCCCAGGCACCTCTGGGTGGCATGAGCCGCCAGAGTTCCAGCTCCCTGAGATCTCCCTGCTGCGAGCTGGCCCCACATGGGAGAACAGGACTGGCTGTTCCTATGCCCCAAATGGACCCTGGTGTTTGTGCCCCACCCCTCGCAACGAGCACTGTGAAAAGCAGGATTTGCCAGTGCCCTGCACCCTGCACCAACCAGCTGGGCTGCAGCGTCCTGCATCACGCTCTGTGCGGGGGCGGAGGCAATGGTGGGCATGCTTGCCCATCCCCCACTGGTGCTGCCCCTCCCCCGTCTCACTGCTCCCCCCCATTTATTATCCCAATCACCCTGTCTCTCCCCCACCACTCCTAGGCATCAGTCAGACAAAATCATGTGTGGCTGGGGGGGGGGGAATTGTGCCATCATGTACAGCATTAGAGTTAATTATGTTATCGCCTGCAACAACTGGGTGAGAGGGGAGTGAAAGATAATGGGGGGGGCAAATCAAGGTGGGAGAGGGGAATTGCCCTCTAGCCCCATCACAAATCACACCCCTGCGTCCCCCCCATGTCTCCCCCCACTCCCATTTGCCTCCTTCCACTGCCCCCCACTTTCTTGCCAAGCAGAAAAGCTGCTGATTTAATTTCTTTTTAATGTAATTTCGAACAGGGTTTCCATAGAAACCACTCATGGGGCCTGACTCGCCTCCAATGATTGCTCAGGCCTGGTGAGCCAGAGCTGGGGTCCTGAGCCAAGCAAGGGGCTGTGTCTCTGCCCAGGGTACACAGGCCCTTGCATGCAGGTCTCATGGGCCTACTGCTCTCCAGGGCTTTTCCTGATTTACCACGGTGCTAATGATGTGGCTGGGAGGGGCTACGGCCATCTCGGGGCATCGCGCAGCGCTGAATTTCATAGGAATGTGCTTATGCAGCCAATGCACCAAGGGAAAAAGACAGGACCCTCACCCCCCACACACACCCCAAGTCCCATCTCGGCGAGGACAGGCATGCCTTGCAGCTGTGGCATGTGGGTCCCTGGCTTCGCCCCCCTGGTCCTTCAGCACCAGGGGGCTAGAGACAGCTTGTTGGGTGTGTGGACAAGAGCAATTAGTCATTAATTGTCATTATTTCTCCTGCTGTCGCTAGCCCCAGCGCTGTGCAAGGCAGTGCCACGGCCTGCCCCAGGCCCGGCCAGGCTGCAATGCACCATGAGACCAGATGCTCTGGGGCTGGAGGGCCTGAGATGTAAGGGACGCATGGGTGAGTAACCACTGGCTAGCGGCGCAGAGCAGCCAGGCTGCACTCAGCGCCCAGCGCGGTGGGACCAGGGGCATCACGACCAAAGGGCGGAGCTAGGAACGCCTCCCTGTAAGCAGCTGTGCCAGGCTACGGCACGCACGGCTCGGCCGGGTGGGAGCCCAGCATCGGTGCCAATAGGAGCCATGGCCGGACCCACACCCCCCGGTGCTGGACTACCTGAGCCAGCCAGGCCCAGACCCCTGTGTGTGCAGGGTGTGTCACAGCATCAGGGTGTTAGCTGAGGGGAATCAGCAGGGACGGGGCAGGGGCTGGCTGCGGGGCCCCAGCGAGGGGGCGCAGGGCGGGTTTGCCATGGTCATGGGGAGCCCTGGGAATGGGGGGGGGCTGGCCCCAGGGAGGGGCGCAGGGCGGGTTTGCCATGGCTGAGGGGAGCCCCGGGAATGGCGGGGGCTGACCCCAGGGAGGGGGCACAGGCGGGGTTTGCCATGGCTGAGGGGAGCCCCAGGAATGGGAGGGGGGCTGGCCCCAGGGAGGGGCGCAGGGCGGGTTTGCCATGGCTGAGGGGAGCCCCGGGAATGTGGGGGGGCTGGCCCCAGGGAGGGGGCGCAGGGTGCTTTTGCCATGGCTGAGGGGAGCCCCGGGAATGGGAGGGACTGGGGGGGTGCAGGAGGGGTTTGCCATGGTTGAGGGGCGCCCCGGGAATGGGGGGGGCTGGCCCCAGGGAGGGGGCACAGGCGAGGTTTGCCATGGCTGAGGGGAGCCCCGGGAATGGGAGGGGGGGCTGGCCCCAGGGAGGGGCGCAGGCTGGGTTTGCCATGGTTGAGGGGCGCCCCGGGAATGGGGGGGGGCTGGCCCCAGGGAGGGGGCACAGGCAAGGTTTGCCATGGCTGAGGGGAGCCCCAGGAATGGGAGGGGGGCTGGCCCCAGGGAGGGGCACAGGCTGGGTTTGCCATGGCTGAGGGGAGCCCCAGAGACAGGCTGAGGGCCCCCCCCGGTTCGCCACAGTGGCAATCAGCACAATTGCTCCCTTTCCTTTCGCCTGGGAGGTTGGTGCCTCCCTCAGTCCTGGGGGTGGGATCAGGCCCCCGCAGGGGAGAATGGCTGAGACCTCTGCGATTAAAATAGAGCCTAACACAGACGTAGTCCTGCCCTGGGGCTCAAGGCTGCCTGGCTCAGTGGGTGTGTAAGGAAATGAGAGACATCCCCAGAGAAGGATGCGGCCACGGGTGTGCGAGGCCAGCTGAGCCCATGGACAGGCAGACGCTGGTGCTGCCGGGCAGCCTGGGTTTGAACACTGACCCCTGCGGCACCAGATTTCGCTGCTCGCTAGGGAGCCTCCTGTGCCCCGAATCTTGGCACTGGCCCCCGTGGGGGCTGGACGTCCAGCCTGGCAGAGTGTCCTGTGTGAAGACACACGCGAGAGAGCAGCCTTTGTCTACCCCAGGGCTGGCTCAGTGTTCCCCCATTGTGGGCAGGTACACAACAGGCTGGAGGGGCGGGGGGGTCAGGGCAAGGGCACCAGGAAGGCTGGTTTGTTATGCTGGGCTGTGGGGCTTGGGAGGTTGGAGTGGTGGGGGGTTAGGGCTGGGAGGATTGGGGATTGTCACAGCTGCGAGAGACTGAGGGGCGGGGGTCAGGGCTGGGGGCTGTTCTCTTTACCATGAACCACTCAGACTACATTGCCTAACCCTGTACTTATGGCACCAGACTGGGCTAGGTCCACCCAGGTCTGTCTGCTCCCACAGCACAGCCTGAGAGGAGAATTATTGCAGCCAACCTGCCCCTCATTGCTGGGCCCTGGCTGGGGCGAGGGCAGGGGCGGGGGCGGGCCAGGGCCCAGCCCTACGTCAGCCAGCTCAGCGTGCAGCCTCTGGCCGGAGAGGGCCGAGGGAAGGGAAGTAGACGCCTGCGGGCACCAGGCGCAGGAGGGAGCCAGAGGCTGCCTGGGTGCCGGGAGCAGCAGGCTGGGGGAGCCTGGACACGGGCCGTGGACGGAAGGCCACGGGCAGGCAGCCCGAGAGCCAGGCTTGGCAGCAACTCGTTGCCTCTCGTTGGCTGGGGGCTCCGTAGCGCTGCCAGTCCTGGCTCCCTCCCGTCCTTGTCAAAGCCTCCAGGCTCCCCCTGCTCCCCCCAGCCCTGGCACCTCCCTTCCTGCAGAGCAGTGGTGAGGGCCCCAGCCCCACTCTGCAGCTCTTGGGTCCCCGCCCTGCCACTGGCCCGCACCCTCCCGCTGCAGTTCCCACTCCCACGCCAGTCCTGCAGCGCCCCCTGCTGTTGGGCTCGGGCGCAGCCACTGGCCCCCGCAGGGTCTCCCCCCTTGCCATGGAAACAGAGATATTTTAGTGACCTCCTCGGGTGGAAATTGACATCAATCTCTTCAGGGGCCCGCTGTTGCCATAGAAACGTGAATGCTCAGACACCGGTCTCTGGCAGCAGGGAGGTCCAGCCAGGGGCAGAGAGTTGTATGGGCCCGGTGTGCCTGGGCTCCAGCAAATGCAGGCCCCCGGGCCTCGGCTCCACCAATGTTCGGGGCCGGGTGTCACCCTCCGCGCGCCTCCCCCAGAGCGGCCCCCGGCCCTGCCTGCCGCCCCCGTGCACCTCCCCCCGGACTAGCCCTGAACAAGGAGCTTTAGCAGACTAAGGAACCAGCGTAAATCCCTAAAGCTGATTCTTTCTCTCGCTCTGCTTCACTGCAGAGCTTCTGCCTAGGCCCGTCCCCCCCTCCTGCCTGCAGATTTAAAGAACCACCACCACCCCCTCCCCTCTGGCAGTAGAAACATCCTTAAACAGGAACGAACCAGTCAGCCATGAACCCTGGCTGCTGCTGAGTCACCGTCTCAGCTCTCCGGCGTGGAGCAGGGTCTGGGCAATCGACTCACTTGGATTATCCCATCCTACAAGTGCAGACATCTGCGTGATAGATTACAGCCGTCTCCTTTAGGATAAGCTCCAGTCCCTGAGGTGTTTTCTTAAACCCCCAGCTCCTGGAGTCATGTGAGACTGCTTTCATTTCAAAAGCAAAAACGATTACCTACTTTTTGTAACTGTTGTTCTTCGAGATGTGTTGCTCATGTCCATTCCGTTCTAGGTGTGCATCCATGTCATAAGAGATTTTTGTCTTAGCGGTATCCATAGGCTTGGCTTGGCTGTGGCACTCCCTTGAGTGTCGCACTCATGTATCGGTAGATTAGGCACCCTCTCACCGGCAGCTCGGACAGAGGGGCAGGAGGGTGGGTAATGGAATGGACATGAGCAACACGTCTCGAAGAACAACAGTCACGAAAAAGGTAGGTTATTTTTCTTCGAGTGCTTGCTCATGTCGATTCCATGAGAGGTGACTCACAAGCAATATCCCTGGAGGAGGGCTCGGAGTTCACGGTCAAAAAGCCAGTGTCGTCTCAAACTTGCTGGGTAAGCACATAATGAGACGCAAACGTGTGGCCAGATGACCAGGGAGTGGCCCTGCAGATCTCCTGGATTGGTACCTGTGCCAGGAAGGCTGCTGACAATGCTTGTGCCCTAGTCGAGTGAGCCATCATGATCACCAGCGGAGGCACCTTCGCCAGCTCATAACAGTAGCGGATGCAGGCCGTGATCCAGGCCAAAATCCTCCCAACAGACCCTGGACGACCTTTCATTCTGCCTGCCACTGCAACGAACAACTGGGTTGATTTACGGAACAGCTTTGCTCTATCAATGTAGAAGGCCAGCACCCTCCTGACGCCCAGTGTGTGTAGCCTCTGCTCCTCATCTGATGCACGAGGCTTTGGAAAGAAGACCGGTAAGTAAATGTCCTGGCCAGTATGAAACTGAGAAACGACCTTGGGCAGAAAAGCTGGGTGCGGTCGCAGCTGGACCTTATCCTCGTAGAAGACCGTATAGGGTGGCTCCAAAGTGAGCACCCTGATCTTGGACACCCTGCGGGCCAACATTATCACCACCAGGAACAAGACCTTCCAGGAGAGAGCCAGAAGCCAGAGGCTCAAATGGAGACCCCATGAGTCTCAACAGCACGAGATTCAGGTCCCAGGGAGAGATGGGATCCCAGACATGAGGTAGACATGCTCCAGACCTTTCAAAAACCATGCCGTCATGTTGTGAGCAAAGATTGACCTGCCTTGGAACAGAGGATGGAAAGCTGAGATAGCAGCCAGGTGGACCTTGATCGATGACATGGACAAACTTTGGAGTTTGAGGGGCATCAGATAATCCAGGATTTCCTGCAATGGGGCCTGCTCGGCCCGAATATGCTGTTCCAAGGCCCAGCATGTGAACCTTTTCCATTTGGCCAGGTAAGTCGCTGTGGTGGAGGGTTTTCTGCTACCCAGCAAGACCTGCTGGACACGGGCCAAGCATGCCCGTTCATCCGTGTTTAGCCATATGGTAATCAAGCTCTCAACTGCAGCACTGCCAGCTTCAGGTGCAAAAGGCTGACGTGGTTCTGGGACAGCAGATCCGGCCAGAGGGGCCGCTGCAGCGGGGCGGCTACCAAAAGACTCAGCAACATGCCGAACCAGTGCTGGCGAGGCCATGCGGGGGCTGTTAGGATAATTCTCGTCCTGTCTTGCCTGATCTTCCAAAGGACTGTGTGTGTCAGAGGCACTTGCGGGAAGGTGTACATCAGCACCCCCAAACACGGAATGAGAAAGGCGTCTGATAGGGAGCCCCTGCCCATCCCCCGGATCAAACCGAACACGTGGCATTTTCTGTTCTGCCTGGATGCGAACAGGTCCACCTATCGAGTCCTCCACCTCAGGAAGATCAGGCTGACCGTATCCAGATGGAGTGACCACTTGTGGTGAGATGAGAAGGTTCTGATGAGGTGTAATGAGGCTGGTTCTGGTGGGACCCAACTGAGGGTGCCAATTCAGGACAAATTGCTTCAAGCAGGGCAGTTACAGCCCCAGGCTGGGGTTCCTTTGCACACCAAGGCAAACCAAACCAGCCAGACAGAGAGGACTTTGGTTTTACCCCACTGGCTAACCACAAGTCACACAAGCAATTCCCTTAGACGCTCCAGTTTCCCAGTAGCCCCACCAGTGCCACTCATTATGGGGACAAATGGTTATGAAAACCAATACCCCAAGAAAAGAAAAAAGGTTCTCTCGAGCCCAAAGGACCAAGCCCCAGACCCAGGTCAATATACAAATCAGATCTTACCCACCAATCACGCTGTTGCCCATCCTTTAGTCTCTAAAATCTAAAGGTTTATTCATAAAAGGAAGGAAATATAGATGAGAGCTAGAATTGGTTAAATGGAATCAATGACATCCAGTAATGGCCAAGTTCTTGGTAGCCAAGTCCCTCCAGAGGTCGGAAGCAGGATTGAAGACCAGATGGAGGAGATGCCGCAGCTTTTTAATAGTCTCTTGCCATGTGGTCTCTGCTTTCTGTGTCCCAAGGCCAAGCTGCCCATCCCATGGCCTGGAAACACCTCAGAGTTCTGTTCATAGGCAGGTCCCTGCACACCTGGCTGAGTCCCCAGGCGTGTCTGCCTTCTCTCAGTGGGTCAGTTGTGTCGCTGATGGTCCTTAATGGGCCATCCAGCAGGCTAGGCAGAGCTGACACGAGCTTGTCTGGGGTGTCACCCAGAAGCAGAGTTTGAGCAACAGACAGTGTAGAGCCAATATTCATAACTTTAACTACAAAATGATACACACACACAGACAGCATCATCCTAACCAGTCAACCACAACCTTGTGTGAGACACCTCATTTGACCCCCTTTATAAAAGATTTTGTGCCACTACAGGACCTTGGTTGCAACCATGTTCTATATGGTCCCAGTTCAAGTCCATAACGTCACATGAGGTTATCCACCAAGATGTTCCTGGTTCCAGGCAGGTACGTGGCTACCAGATGAATGGCCTGCCCATAGGTGTACATCCAGGGAATTTTATTTTATTTTATTTTATTTTAAATGTCAACATCTATTGAATACTCAGTCATAAGGGACATTATTTTTATTCATCAAACAAACTAAAGAAACTAAAACTTAACTAAACTTAATTTTTTTTAAATCAACAACTAAACCTTACTTAAAAAATACAAACTTAAAAAATGAGACACAAAATACCAAATTTTTGCTATAGTGATAACCAGGCGTATACAAAGATACATTCAATTTTCTTTATCTTTAACCAGATAATGAGCTAACCCAAATTGACCAGAACAGATTAAGGTTTCTTCATCTTCCTGTCCTAGAGAATGAGACGTCAGTCACCAGGTGTTATGGACTTAAATTCCTCAATCACATCATTGAAGCCAATTCTTGTTCAATGTACAAAATCAAGAGTGAGTCAAAGCACTGTTGGGACATTGTACTTGTTTGTTTGTTTTTTACATGTACTAGTTTCAAAAAGGCTCTTTCACATGAACAGCTTGTAACAGGTAAGACTGCAAAGCATTGAATAGATTTGTAAAAGAACTGGAACATGGAAGACCGATCCGATTCCTAGCCCTGTCCCATTCTTCAGGGGGACACAGGGTACAGGGCAGCCTGGGGGCTTAGCGGGGGGCCTGACACTAGCAAGCAACCCGGCCCCAGCACACCCCGCCCCACCCCACCTCTTTCTCCCCCACAACCGCTACCTCTCCACCCCTTCCCCTAAACCCCCGCCCCTGAGCAACACTGGGAGCCGGTGGGGTGGAGCAGAGCGGGCTGGGGCCAGGTCTCTTGCTGCTGCCAGCACCAGGCCCCCCACTAACTCCCCAGGCTGCCCTGGACCCCTTGTCCCCCGAAGAATGGGACAGGGCTAGACACCACCATGTTGCGTGACAGACACTTGACAAAGTTATCGGACTTAGTGATGGACGTAGGAGGGTATTATGTCATTCAACCTGTAAAATAGCACACAATTTTCCACACTGAAAAAAACCCCAGTAACCTAGTTAATTATTATTAGTAGTAGTATTAAAATAATAATAAAATCAACTCATACTGAAAAATGTGTGTATACTGTATATGAGATTATTATATGAGAAATGAAAATGAGCTTGCTTTGGGATTTTACAAGGCACTGATATCATTTAAACACATTTGGTACCCTGAGTAATAACACTTCTTGCAAATCACATAAACAGGGATCTCATGGTCCCCTTCCTTCACCCCATTGCAAAGGCGCAGGGGTTATTGCTGGCTGCCCTAGGGCTGCAGAAAACCCTATGGGCAAAACATATGGAAAGAAGAGGATCAATTTATACAGAGGGCTGAAGGGGGACTCCCATAGTGCATTAATTAACACTTAATAAATACATCAAAATTAAATACATTACAGAGATAAGAACCTGTAATGACAGCTTTACTTCATGAGAAGCTCCCGAGAGAGAAGACCCAGAGGGAGGAATGGCAGGGGGAATCCCAGGGAGACCAAAGGGGCTGGTAGAGGCAACAGACAGAGAACAAGGGTGGAGGCAGAGTGGCTGCAGGGTTGGCCCAGTCTTCTGCATCTCCCCTGAGGGTGGAGACACCAATCTCTATCACTGTAAGAGGGAACAATAGAATGGAGTGCCCAGAAGAATGAACGACTTGAGGACAATTTCCTGAGGGACCCATACCCTTGCAGAGCTTTTCTAGCTCTGACATTTACATTTCTACATGGTTTGGCCCACAGAAATAAAAATCTGAACATCTTCCATGTGTTTTTGGACCAATGGAAAAAAACAGTTACAATTCAAGTGACTTTTAAAATTCCCTATGAAACTGAGTTAACAAAATAAATGAGCTTATGAACAATCAGAAAATATACTGCTCAAGTGAAAAACTATAACTGGACTTCTTTGCAAAGAAATTGTAAGTTTTCTTACAGGAAAAGCCACAAACTGTCTGGAAAGGAAGAGTCGATTGAATTACTTGCCTCAGTGAAATTAAATGCCCAGAGCATTGCTGGGCCTGTGATGACGGTGACCGGGGTTTGCTCACCTGTGGCTCCCCCTCCCCATGCTGTGGGGGCACCGTCTGCAAGGAGGCCCCTGCCTCAGGTGCAGCTCCCATCGGCCTTGGTGGCCAACGGCCTGGGAGCCTCCTGGCCAGTGGAGCTGGGGGCGGGAGAGGGAAGGCAAAGGGGGAGATCGTAGGGAGCTCAGGAGCAGGGGGCAGGGGAGCTGTCTTTGGAGGCACAAAGGGAGGGGCTCTCTGGAGAGGGGTGATGGGGGCACAGCGGCTGGTGGGGATCTTCCAGGGGGGCAAAGGGTTGTGTGGGTCTCTGGGGGGGAGGGGAGAGTGATGGACAGAGCCAGCTGCAGCCTGGGTCTGGTCTGTGGGGGAAGGAAGTGTTGCTATACCCCCCCCCACCAGGAAGCCCCCTCTGTACTGTGTATTTTATGCCAGCCCCGGGGTGCCCATCACTGCTCCTTTCTCCTGCCCCCGGCTCCATCTGTTGGTCTGCCCCCACAGTGCCCCCCCGATCTGTGTCTGACAGTGACGGACTCCTGCTGCTCTCTCTGCCTGCAGCTCCCTCCCCCTCCCTGCTGGGGAGGCGCAGTCAGGCAGCTCTGGCACCCCCCACTCCCCCCAGGTTCCCGGCCCATGGGCTGGGAACCGGGTCAGCTCTGGGAGGGGCGACGGAGGCAGCATGCGGAGCTGCCCTGCCTCTGCCGAGACTCTCCGCAGCACAGGGACGCCGGGGAGGGGGGAGCTGCCCGCGAGGGGAGAGCACCCCACATTGCCGACCCGTGGACCATGGGCACCACAGCCCATCTCGCCGCTCCCCGTCCCCCAACTGCCCCGCCCCTTATCCAGCGCCCCGGCCCCCCTAACCATGAGGCTCCTAGCAGCGTTTGGCTCAGCACGGAGCCCCGCCCCCCCAGAGCTCTGCCCTGCATTAGGGTGTGCCTGGGCACACCCGGCACACCCCGTGCGCACGCCTATGGCCGGCCGCACACAGAAGTCCCAAAGGCAGAGAGCTTCTTGACAAACGCCCAAAGACCTGGCACCACCCCTTCTGTTAATGTAATAAATCATGGCGGTACTGTCAGTCAGGACCTGCACCACCTTGCCCTTCAGGTGGGACAAGAAAGCCTGGCAGGCCAGGCGAACCGCTCTGAGCTCCCTGACATTGATGTGGAGGGCCAGACTGTCCCGCAACCAGCAGCCCCAGGTGCCTAGCTCGCACAGGTGGGCTCCCCAGCCCAGATCCGAAGCGTAGGAGACCAGAGTCAGGGATGAGGATGGGGTCACAAAGGGAACTCCCTCCAACACTGACCCAGGGTCCAACCACCAATCCAGGGATGACCCAATGTGATCCAGCAGCCGGACTACTCAGTCCAGGTCATTCCTGTTGGGGATGTAGGCTGGCGCCCGCCGTGCTTACAGGGGCTGGAGATGGAGCCAGGCATGATTGATCATGTATGTACATGCGGCCACGAAGCCCAACAACCGCAGGCAGGTGTGAGCCGCGGTGAGCGGGCGGCTCTTTACATGGGAGATCAGCTCCGACACGGCCGGAAGGAAGGCTCTGGCTCGTGTGGAGTCGAGCACCGCCCCAATGAGCTCTATTCCCTGGACCGGCGTTAAGGTGGGTTTTTTCTCGTTTATTAACAGGCCCAGGTTGTGGCGGGTGTAACTCACCAGACCGAGGCTCCTCTGCACCTGCTCCTGAGACCTGCCCTTGGTGAGCCAGTCGCCGAGATACGGGAAGACCCGGATCCCTCAATGTCTCAGGTTCACATTTTGTGAATGCCCCCGGGGCCGATGAGAGGCCAAAAGGGAGTGCTGTCAACTGGAAATGGTGTCCGCCCACTATGAAACGTCTGTGACCTTGGTTCTTCAAGTCGAAGGCAGTGTACCAGTCTCCCGGATCCAGGGAAGGGATGATGGAGACCTGGGAGACCATGTGAAACTTCAACTTTGTGAGAGATTCGCTGCGGCCACGCAGGTCCAGAACAGGTCTGAGGCCCCCTTTTGCCTTTGGGATTAGGAAGTAGTGGGAATAGAACCCTGTTTCCTTCATGTCCCGTGGGACCCCCTCCACTGCCCCCACACACAGACAATTCTCAGCCTCTTGGTCACGGAGCTGCTCATGAGAAGAGTCCCTGAAGAGGGATGGGGGAGGGAAGGGTGGGAGAGAGGGCAGCTGAAAATTGCAGGGTATAGCCCCAAGATACTATGTCCAGCAACCAGCGGTCCGAGGTAACTGCGACCAGGCCGAACAATAGGGACGAAATGGTCGAGGAAAGAACAAGGTGGATCCGGGGAATTGACTGGGGCGTCGCTCTCGAGCGCACCTTCAAAACGAAGCATGCCGGGGGCCAGAAGCTTATTCACCAGGCTGGGCTGTGCAGGTGAGCGGGAGGAGGAAAGGTGGCGGCAACTAAAGGTCGTGTCTCTGTCCCTTCTCCTTGCAGACCCCTGATGAGGCTGCCACGGCCTTGGCTGGAACTGCTTCCGTGCAGACTGCGGCGTATGCATGCCCAGCAAGCGAAGGGTGGCCTTAATGTCCTTTAACCCATACAGCCTCGCATCAGTCTGCTCCAAAAATAGACCGTTCCCATCGAATCGTTCCCATCGAAACTAGACCATTCCCTGGATCAAGGTCTGCATCTCGTGGGACAGGCTGGCGGTCTGAAGCCAGGAGCTGCGTCTCATGACCACCGCCGACGCAAACGCCCTAGCCACCAAGTCGCACAGCATCTGGAGAGAGCACCTAGCCGCCGCAGTGCCCTCCTCCACCAGGGTGCCAAATTCCTGGGCCAAACCCTGCGGGAGGGACTCCTTGAACTTACGGAGGTTCATAAGTTAAAATTAGTTAAAATTGTACCTGCCCAAGAGGGCCTGATGGTTCGCCACCCGGAATTGCAGGCTGGCTGCTGAATAAATTTTTCTCCCAAAAAGGTCGTCTTTTGGCCTCTTTATTTTGGGGAGTTGAGCTGGTGTGCCCTGCTTGTCCTTTTCATTGGCCGCAGAGACAACCAGAGAGCCCGGAGGTGGGTGGGTATAAAGGTATTCGAACCCTTTGACCAGGACAAAGGACTTCTTTTCAGCCCTTCTGGAGGTAGGAAATATAGTGCCAATCTATAAAAAGGGAAATAAGGACAACCCAGGGAATTACAGACCAGTCAGCTTAACTTCTGTACCCAAAAAGATAATTGAGCAAATAAAGCAATCAATTTGCAAACACCTAGAAGATAATAAGGTGATAAGTAACAGTCAGCATGAGTTTGTCAAGAACAAACCCTGTCAAACCAACCTGATAGCTTTCCTTGACAGGGTAAAAGTCTTGTGGATGGGGGGGAAGCGGTAGACATGGTATATCTTGATTTTAGTAAAGCCTTTGATATGGTCTCACATAAGCCTCTCATAAACAAACTAGGGAAATGCAACCTAGATGGAGCTACTATAAGGTGGGTGCAAAACTGGTTGGAAAACTGTTCCCAGAGAGTAGTTATCAGTGGTTCACAGTCATGCTGGAAAGGCATAACGAGTGGGGTCCCACAGGGATCAGTTCTGGGTCCAGCTCTGTTCAATATCTTCATCAATGGTTTAGATAGTGGCATAGCGAGTACACTTATAAAGTTTGCGGACGATACCATGCTGGGAGGCGTTGCAAGTGGTTTGGAGGATAGGATTAAAATTCAAAATGATCTGGACAAACTGGAGAAATGGTCTGAAGTAAATAGGATGAAATTCAATAAGGACAAATGCAAAGTACTCGACTTAGGAAGGAACAATCAGTTGCACACATACAAAATGGGAAATGACTGCCTAGGAAGGAGTACTGCAGAAAGGGATCTGGGGGTCATAGTGGATCACAAGCTAAATATGAGTCAATAGTGTAACACTGTTGCAAAAAAAGTGAACATCATTCTGGGATGTATTAGCAGGACTGTTGTAAGCAAGACATGAGAAGTAATTCTTCCGCTCCACTCCGCGCTGCTTAGGCCTCAACTGGAGTATTGTGTCCAGTTCTGGGTGTCACATTTCAGGAAGGATGTGGACAAATTGGAGATAGTCCAGAGAAGAGCAACAAAATTATTAAAGGTCCAGAAAACATGACCTATGAGGAATGATTGAAAAAAACTGGGTTTGTTTAGTCTGGAGAAAACTGAGAGGGGACATGATAACAGTTTTCAAATACATAAAAGGTTGTTATAAGGAGGAGGGAGGCGAATTGTTCTTCTTAACCTCTGAGGCTAGGACAAGAAGCAATGGGCTTAAATTGCAGCAAGGGCGGTTTAGGTTGGACATTAGGAAAAACTTCCTGTCAGGGTGGTTAAGCACTGGAATAAATTGTCTAGGGAGGTTGTGGAATCTCCATCATTGCAGATTTTTAAGAGTAGGTTAGACAAACTCCTGTCAGGGATGGTCTAGATAATCCTTGGTCCTGCCATGAGTGCAGGGGACTGGACTCGACCTCTTGAGGTCCCTTCCAGTCCTAAGATTCTATGTTCAGAGAGAGGTGAATAAGGGGGTGAGATGGCGGGATCTGGAGTGATGAACAGTTTGGAGAAGGGCACTCAGGCATCACCACTCACCCTCACTTACAACATGAGACAAAGGGCCAGTGCAGGGACACTCCAGGGCAGCACTCTGAACATGGAGACAAGGAAATGCTTTTTCAAACCCAACAATTGATCTGTGGAACTCACTGCCACAATGTGTTGCTAAGGCCATGCGCTTAGCAAGGCTCAGAAGTGGATTGGACAGGGACGTGGGTGATGACAGCCAGAGTTCCATTAGCCAGGCTCAAAGCCAGGATGACTCTGGCTGCTGCCCATTGTACTAAATCCCAATTGCTATTCCGTGTGAGCACCAGACCCAGTGCAATGGGGCCCTGATCCCACCCAGGGCCCGGGACACTACTGCGAACACCACCATGCAGGCAGGGCCATATTAACCTAGCACTAGGCCCTAGGCAGGCAGGGCCCTACCTTCCACACCAGAGAATGGGAACAAACCTGGTGTGTCCCCAGTAACACATGGGCTGACTACAGCTGCACCAAATACCGAACTGCATGGATAACCCTCTCCTAGCCAGGTCAGACAGAGACTGGCTCCCGCTGTACACTGCCCTATTAACCCCTTCGTGTCTGCCCCCCACCCCTGGCTCTCTGCCATCCCTCTCCCAGCTGGCTCCCCCATGTAGCACTCGCTGCTGATCTGTCCAGTGCCTGATGAGGAGAGCGAAGCTCCGGCTGGTCTGGTTCAGGGACGTGAAGCTGGTCGCAGGGTGGTTGCTGGACAGAGCAGACGGGACATGAGCAGCTGGACGTGGGGCAAGGCCATACAGGCTCCTGGGGGAGCCCTGGTGCAGGAACTTCCCTCATGGCAGTGGCCATCCCACATCAAGATGGAGGGGCAGCTGGGCCAGACTTGGGAGGTGCTGCAGCCTGATGCGTGGGCTCCCAGCATCGCTGAGGGTCCCCCCCACCCCCATTTTGGTCCCTAGGCATGTGCCTGGCATGCTTAGAAGTTAACCCAGCTTCCACACAGGGCACAAGCCAGTTCTACCGGTGGGCACGACAGCGCCTCATGGGCGAGCTGTTCTGGAACGGCCCACTAGGGGGCACTGTCCTCAGCAGCTGCTGCTCCAAGCCCCTGAAGCTGCTGGAGCAGTGGGCCAGCTAGGCTGACCCCACTTCCCCTGCCTGCCCCACTCCCTGCCCCCCACCTGCACCCCCTGCCCCCACTCCCTGCCCCCCACCTGCGCCCCCTGCCCCCATTCTCTGGCCCACACCTGCGCCCCCTGCCCCCATTCTCTGCCCCACTCCCTGCCCCCCACCTGCGCCCCCTGCCCGGACTCCCTGCCCCCCACCTGCACCCCCTGCCCCCATTCTCTGCCCCACACCACGCCCCCAGCCCCCCTGCCCGGACTCCCTGTCCCACACCTGTGCCCCCTGCCCCGCTCCCTCACCCCCTGTCCCACACCCCGACTCCCTGACCCCCACCTGCGCCCCCTGCCCCCATTCTCTGCCCCACACCACGCCCCCAGCCCCCCTGCCCGGACTCCCTGTCCCACACCTGTGCCCCCTGCCCCGCTCCCTCACCCCCTGTCCCACACCCCAACTCCCTGCCCCCCACCCTGGGCCCCCTGCCCCCATTCTCTGCCCCACACCACGCCCCCAGTCCCCCTGCCCGGACTCCCTGTCCCACACCTGTGCCCCCTGCCCCGCTCCCTCACCCCCTGTCCCACACCCCAACTCCCTGGCCCCCACCTGCGCCCCCTGCCCCCATTCTCTGCCCCACACCACGCCCCCAGCCCCCCTGCCCGGACTCCCTGTCCCACACCTGTGCCCCCTGCCCCGCTCCCTCACCCCCTGTCCCACACCCCAACTCCCTGCCCCCCACCTGCGCCCCCTGCCCCCATTCTCTGCCCCACACCACGCCCCCAGCCCCCCTGCCCGGACTCCCTGTCCCACACCTGTGCCCCCTGCCCCGCTCCCTCACCCCCTGTCCCACACCCCAACTCCCTGCCCCCCACCTGCGCCCCCTGCCCCCATTCTCTGCCCCACACCACGCCCCCAGCCCCCCTGCCTGGACTCCCTGTCCCACACCTGTGCCCCCTGCCCCGCTCCCTCACCCCCTGTCCCACACCCCAACTCCCTGCCCCCCACCTGCGCCCCCTGCCCCCATTCTCTGCCCCACACCACGCCCCCAGCCCCCCTGCCCGGACTCCCTGTCCCACACCTGTGCCCCCTGCCCCGCTCCCTCACCCCCTGTCCCACACCCCAACTCCCTGCCCCCCACCCTGGGCCCCCTGCCCCTCTATCCCGGGCCCCTCTGTCCCCACCCACTCAAGCCCCAGCAGGCGCACAAAGAGCTCCCTCCTCTCCACTGGGGTGTGACGCCCCCGAGGGATCCGTGCCAGGGCACTGGCCGCTCAGACCTGTCCTGCTGTTATCCTGAGGGGACACGCGCAGGGTGCCCAGGCCAGGCCATGCTGCAGGGAGGGCAGCTGCTGCATTAGCTCCATTCCCATCACTTGTTATAATTCCCTGTGGCTGGAGGGGGCCTTTGCAGGAGGGGGTCAGCTCGGGGTGGAGGCCCCTCGTGCCCAGCACAGATCCCCAGAGCACCGAGCCCTTCCCACGCCTCTTAGTTCTGCTTGAGCAGCAGTAGATGGGGCTGTGGGCGGGGCCGTAACACGCCCTCCCCGGGCTGGAGGGGGCAGGCAGGAAGGGCCAGGGGCCAAGGGGCAGCGGCACTGTCGGGAGCGGTGACTCAGCTGGCTGCCAGCGGATGCATTAACCTCCAGCTGCAGACAGAGCCTGGAACCTATCCGGGCAGGCAGGAGGCTTCCCTCTCTGGGTCCCTGTGGGGGGATGCTGGCAGGGTGCCCTCCATATGGGCTGGTGCTGCGGTCACCGCTGGGCACGTGCTGAGATGGGGGCTCCTGGGCCATCTCGCCCGTGCTGCTTGGGGTGCCGGCTGGGTTGGAAGGAGCCCTAGCTTCCCTGGGGGAGTGACTCAGCACAGAGCATGTTCCTCGAGGCACCTGTGCACATGGGAAAGCGCCAGGTCGTCCCCTGGGGCTGTGCAAAGGGCACAGATGAGGGCAGGATGAGGGCACGAGATGAGATGCCCAGATGAGGGCACGAGCTCTCCCCCTTCTGATCCCAACAGCCCAGATGCAGAGGGAGCAGGCGCTCCCACTGCCAGGCTCAGCCTTCAGCAGTAAGACCCTGCCAGGCCCCCCACCCTGCAGCACTCGCTGGGCTCAGCCCACAGCCCGCCACCAGCTCCCGGGGAGGCAGCCTCGGCCTATGGCTGTCAGCCACGCCAGCACAGAGAAGACCCTGCCCAGGCCCTTGGTGCTGCCCTGCATCCCCAGCTGGGGGGCAAGACCCAGCCCCACCCCAGCCAGCCCGGAAGGAGCCCGGGGTCCCGTATAACCTGCCAACAGGCCCCTGGTGCAGACACTGTGCAGAAAGAAGTGATGGGGGAGCCAGGCCACCTGTGCCAACCGTACCAGACCCACACGCAAGTCAGAGAGAGCACCGGCGAGCACCTGGTGACCCCAGAGTGCCTGGCCCCCCAACAAGGCCCAGCCCCCCCTCGGCCTCCACCTACAGCCTCCCTCACGGCAAGGTGATGCTGCTCCCGCAGGGCACAGGAGTGTGTGTTTGCATGTGCATTGACCTGCCCTGGCCACCGCGTTGGGCTCCCCACCTTACAGCACCTGACCCCAGGCCACCCCTCCAGCTGGCCCAGTCTGCTACCTGCAATCCACGCCCTTCTGCCTAGCCTGCAGTCAGGGCCATCCCACAACCCATCCCCCCTGGGGTCATGCCCTTCCACACGCTGCCCCACCCCCCGAGCAGCCCCTGCCCTGCTCTCTGTGCTGCACCACAGTGGGCACCATCCCTGACTGCCTCGATCCATTGGCACAATGGACTTGCCACCCAAGCAAGATGCTGGTGCAGGGGGCAGTGGCTGCGCCCAACCCTGGGCCATGCCGAGGTACCCCGGAGCCTCAACACTTCAGAATGCCCGACTTACCTGCCCGCAGCAACCAGTCCCTTCTGCCAGGCAGCCCGGGTGGAGAGCTGGCTGACTTGGAGCCATGCTGGGATGGGGCTAACACCATCCGCACAGGGCAGCCCGGAACAAACGTTAAAATTCAGGCGGGAGACAAGAGCCACCAGTTCTGGAGGATCCCTGCTGTGGGCAGCCTCTGCCCAGCTCCCTCAGCAGCCCTTCCTGGGGCTGGACCGCAGGGCAGAGGCTAGCACTAGCCAGCCTGCAGCATGCAGGTGGGATGTGGTAGCAGGCACAGAGGGCGAGACCATGTGCTCGGCCAGGAAAGGCTCGCTGGAGTCTGCTCCCCGTGGCACAGAGGAAGCAGGCACCCGGCAGCAGCAAGGAAACCTGAGTCTCGTGCATCAGCCCCAGGCCTTGGGGAGCCAGTGCCAGGTGTGGGGCACCAGAGGCTCTCGAGTGCTCGCCCTGCGAAGGAGGCAGGGCAGGTGTGCCAGTTGCACCTGGGCAAACCTCTCCTCTGGACCGAGGAACAAGAACTTGGCTGCACCGAGCACAGCAGCTACGGCCAGGACTGGATGGAGCCCCCTGCAGAGCCCCACTCCCAGAGGAACGGCTCAGCACCTGCGCTGCACCACCTCCCCACGTAGAGCCCCCCGTGCTCTGGTGCTCTGGGACTCACCTGGTGCTCGAGAGGCCGGCTGCCTCCTCACGCCTAGCGAGGTGGGCAGCCCCTGCCTGCCCGCTGCCCTTCTGTTCCCCCAGCTCCACTCGGGCTCATCCAGCTCCTGTGTCCTGAGGCTGCCAGACTTGGGGGTGGCTCTGGATCTACAAGTTGGGTCTTGCGGGCTCTGGTGGCCAGTGACTCCCAGCACCGCAGATGGGCAAAGTAGCCGAGTCCCCAGCCTGACCCCTCCACACTCAGGAACGCCAGGAGCACCTGCAAGGCTCCAACCCCTAATGGAGAGGTGGGCAGGGAAGTGCTCCCAGCAACACCCCAGCCCCTGCCCATGGGGCTGAGCACTGCTGGGCCTAGCAGGGGCAGGGAGACCAGCCACTCCGCATAGCACCCAACAGAAAAACAACCAGCTAGCTAGCTGCCTTGCCTGGCCTCTACCCCTGGAGCCACACACCAGGGCAGGCCCCCAGGCTTAGCTCCCATACCCCTTTAAACTCTGCAGCCCTGCCCCTCTTCCCCCAGGACCTGTCAAGCGCAGGCCAGGCTGCTCATTACCTGCTGCCCGGCTATTTCGCTGCCCTGGTGGCCAGCTGAGCCCAGGTTCCCCGGGAACCCTTTTGCAGGGAGTGCGGCCTGCCTCAGCCCCTCTCCCGCTATGGCCTCTCTGCAGCTCCAGCAGCTCTGCTGCCAAAGTCTCGCTGCCCGCCTGGTGTGGCGCTTCTGCCTGCAGGGGTGGAGTGGGCTGCACTGGGCCTGGCCGGGCACCGCCAGGGCTGGGGCAAGGTGGCTGGCAGAGCCTCAGAGACCAAGCTCCATGCTGCCAGGGGGACAGTGGTTGCCATCACTGCCAGCAGCTGCCTGGGCACGGCAGGGGAGAGCCGGTGACTTCCCAGCTGCACCGAGTCCCCCTACCGAGCTCGCTCTCACCAGCTCCCCTGCGTTCCTCCTTCCACCAGGGATCCTGAGCCGTGCCCTGCTGTGGCTAGCAGGACCCGCCCAGGACCGCAGGCGAGCCTCCCGTGAATGGGACGGCAGGCTGCGCTGGGCCGCTCTGCACTGTGGCATGTAGCATGAGCCCTGGGTGATGTTTTGGGGAGACTGGGCGGGGGCTGGTGGTGTGCTGGGGGCACTGGGGGGGCAGTTTCTGCTGGGGGAGGTGCTGTGTCAGGGGGGCTGGGTGGTGTGCTGGAGGGACTAGGCGGTGTGCTGGGGCTGGGGGCAGTATTTGGGTGGTCTGGGTAGTGGGATGGGGGAGGCACTGGGGCTGGGGGAGCTGGGTGGTAGGGGGTGCGGGGGGGGCCTTAGCAAAGGGGAGCAGAGCTGGAATAGTGGGTGGATGGCAGAGCTGGGTGGGGCAGAGGGAGGGCTCTGGTTCCCTTGCAGGTGGGGGACCCGTGGCTTGGGGGTAGCGGGGCAGGGCACATCCCTTTCACATCTCCTCTCGCCCCTCAGGTGTGGGTGAAGTACTTCCACACTGCTCACTTTTGGGCCTTGTTCTGCCACACGCTGGAGGCTGCTCAGCTGCTGCAGAGACCTGCAGGCCACAGGTGGGGCCACGTGCCTTCCCTTGCACTCCCCGGCCCTTTGGGGAGACAGCGGCTCCTCCCCGCCCCACACCCCACCCTGTTATTCCCTCCCCATCCTCTGAGGATGAGGCCCCTCCGCAGCTCTGCTCAGGGGCCAAGCAGGTGCCCCCATTTCCCACCCCACTCAGTCCCACGTCCTACAGTGCTTTGTGCTCAGGCCACCCTGTTTCAGCTTGGGCCTGTGTGAGCAGCGGCCAGGCCTGGCTGCAGGGGCCCTGGCCCCGGCGGGGGCTGGCACTGGGCTTTAGGAGCTGTGCTGTGGGAGGGCCTGGCCAACCACTCTCCTCTTGCTTTGCTCATGTCCTTGACTCCCTACTACCTCTTGTGCTGCAGCCTGTCCAGCACCCAGTGCCTGTGGGGCGTCCAGCATCTCCTGTCCCCTGCCCTGCCACAGGCTCATGCCCCTTCTCCCCCAGGTGTGACTCGCAGCACCCACTGGTGCAGTCCCTGGCTGTGGCTCACTACACTGCTGCCTATGTGCCCCTCTCTCTGGTCCTGCTGGTGAACCCGCTGCTTCTCTCCAGGGCCCTCTGTGCAGGTGAGCCAGCCCCACGCCCTGCCCCAGGGCCCCCCCGGGAACACTGGCCCCGGAGCAGAAAATGGGTTGGGCTCAGGCTGAGCAGGGGGCTAACGGCATCTCTCCTGTAGCCGCAGCCCTGCTGAGGAGGCAGATGGGCAGGTACACAGCCAGTGAGCGGCTCCCGGAGCAGCAGCTTAGCGGGAGATCCACCAGCATCACTGTCACCTTCACTGCCTGGTAATGCGCCCACCCCCTCACTGACAGCCCCCTTCCTCCAGGCCATCCTGAACCCTGTGTCAGGGCTCCTGCTGTCCCTGGCGTTGGTGGGCAGCCAGCGGGCAGCGCAGCCAGCGGGCAGAGCTCTCAGCAGGGACGGGCAGAGCAGCAGCGAGGACTCTCCTGAGCCTGTCGTGGGCCTTGTGGCTGCGCCTGGCCAGTTGCGGGCCCCGAACCTACTCCACCTCCTGGTCTCTAGGGCATCCCTGGTGAGTAGGGGCAGAGCAGCCCTGCCCCCGAGGGCCATGGCCGGGGCAGCAGCTGGCACTAATGGCTCTGCCTGAAGGCCCCTGGTCAGGGCTAGGGAGCCGTGCGACTTGCCCTGCCCTCTGGGGGCACCCCCAGCTGGGGCACAGGCAGACTGCTAGGGCGCCGGGAGCAGCTCGCAGTGCAGGGGCCAGGTGCATCTGAAATGCTGAGTCTCTACCCCTGTAAGGACTCTGGCCAGCAGCCTGCCTCTCACATGCAGAGGCCTGGGGCTGCAGGGTGGGCGGCCTCTCTCCTCTCCCCCGCCCGCCAATTTCTGGTGCCATCTGCATCTTATACCTCCTCTGCAAAAGGAGCTGGCCTGGTGGAGACCCGGGGGGGGCGGAGGGGGAAGAGGGCAGGGAGAGCTGAGCTTCCCTGGGAGGCAGTGGGGCTCAGCCCTGTGCCAGGGGACAAGGGGCTGCTGCCCCCCAGCCTAGGGTGGCAGCTGGTTACAGGATGCTGTGGGGCTGGCAGGCCCAGCATGTCTCCCTCCCTTGGCAGGACCTGCCCCCACCCTCACTGACTCCCCCTCCCCCGCAGAGTTAATCTCAGTGTGGCAGAGACATCTGCTCTGCATCCAGAGGACTGGAGGGAGCGGCAGGGCGAAGCTGAGGGCACCTGCCCCAGGGGATGACTCGCCAGATGGACGGACTGACGGCTGCTGCAGTGTGAATAAAGGCTGCTGTGCTCAAGCCCACTGGCCGCACCTCCCCCAGCGTGGGCCAGGCTGGCCCCGGTGGCTGAGTGCCTGGGGCGGGAAGGGGTCACAGCATCTGCGTGGGCTGCAGACGGAGTTGCCTGCTTCCCCAGGCTGGCGGGGGAGCAGACTCTGGCTGTGGGCTTGAGCCAGCCAGGGCCTGGCAGGAAGAGCCCCTTGCCCTCTGAGCGTGCAGCCCAAATTGTGCCCCCACCCCCCACTCATACTAGGGCCTTCCCAAGGCCGGGGGGCGTGGAGGGTGGGGGGGAAGCTGTGCCTGTGTTACGGAGTCCCCGGGCGATGCTCTGGAACTGCTCCCCATGAAGCCAGTCAGGACTCTGGGGCAGTCACCTTCCTATGAGCAGCCTGTCTGCAGGACACACAGCTCACACGGCTTCCACCTTCCTGGGTCTGACCTCGGAGCATTCAGCATCCTCTGCCCCTCCGTGCACTTCCACCCAGGCGGGGTCCTGGGGAAGCCAGAGGGTCCTGCCCCCCAACACCGCAGTCAGACGGGACTCTCAGCCAGCCAGTAAAACAGAGGTTTATTAGACAACAGGAACATGGTCTAACACAGAGCCTGTAGGTGCAGAGAACAGGACCCCTCAGCCGGGTCCATTTTGGGGGGCAGTGCGCCAGACAACCACGACTGCCCTTCACTCCATGTCCCAGCCAGCCCCAAAACTGAAACTCCCTCCAGCCCCCGCTCCTCTGGGCTTTGTCCCTTTCCCGGGTCAGGAGGTCACCTGACTCCTTTGTTCTCCAACCCTTTAGCTCTCACCTTGCAGGGGGGAAGGGCCAGGCCATCAGTGGCCAGGAAACAGGGTGTTGGCCATTCTCTGTGTCCAGACCCCTGCACACACCTGCCCTCTAGGGCTCTGCAACTATCATACACCTTTATCCCACCCCCTAGATACTTAAGAACTGCATGGGAGAAACTGAGGCACCCCCACACTATTCAGAGGAACCATTAAGAACAGTCCCACTTCGTCACATCTCTCCCCCCTTCGAGATCGAACTGAGCAGGGTCACTTTAGCCGGCGACCTGGGGAAGTTCGAAGCCACCAACGTTCCCATGGATGCTTCAGCATCTCTCCCATTCCTTGGTAGGAGTTACACCAGGCCCTTCCAGTTTCACGTCCTCCCTTAGGTCAGAGGTGGTTGATAGCACTTGCAGGGTGCATGTGGGAAGGTTTATGCAGCCCGTTCCCTTTTGGGCACCCCAAAACCCCAGGGGGGTCAAACTGGGATTGGGTCTTCTCCCCAACAAGCTGGCCAAACACATCCACTTGGTTATAGGACTGTTTAACTTTCTTAACAGCTTTCACTTCATCTGAGACCTTCTCAAAGCTATCCACACTGGCTCTTTCAACAGGAAAGTCAGTAGATCCATTCACAACAGAAAATTTCTGGCCATTAGGAACTGAAACTTTCTTGATTAAATTACTTTCACACCCTTCAGTGGCAGTAAACTGCTTGCAAAGACTCCATGAGGATTCCTTTCCCTAGGGCTTTTCTATGCAACAATTCACCCCTCACAGAATTCTGCCCTTACCCTCTTCACCTAGGGCTTGCTCTAGAGGAACACTTTCCTGAGCAACAACAGGCTGTTTCTGGGTCTCCCTTACATCCAGAATCACCTCTGGTCCATCCGGCAGATTCCTACACAATCCCCTTTCAGGCAAACTTACAGACTTCCTAGATAAAAGGTTAGAAGCATTCTCCTTCCCTTTGCCACACACAAGTTCAGGAATCTTTTCCTTCTTGCTACCGGTTGCCACACCCTCAGTAGGTAACACAATCAAATCACCTTCATGCTCTCCTTGTGCCCTGGCTAGGATCTCACCCTGATTAGACAGAGTTGCTCCACCCTTTCCCAACAACACACTAGCAACCGGCAAAATACAAGCACCAGAATTGTCTGGTCTCTGGGATTTTACATAGACACTAACTGGATACGACCTAGTTACAGGGCCATTCTCCCGAGCAGACACAAACTTCGGACCCTTCCCTTCCTGGGCTTTAGCTGAATTCAGAATAAACTCTGAGAAAACTACACTACCCTCAACCATCACAGGCTGAAAGGCCCCTTCTGTCTGCTCCACAGACAAAGAAGAGCCGGACACACTTTCTCCTTTACCAGACACACAGCTTGGGATCTCTTTCCCCTTGTCCCAGCAGACAAGGCTGGTCACAGACAACTGCTTGGAGACCGGGGTAGCTCCCTCCGTAGGCAAGTCAATAGCCCTGACAGACACAGGAACATTTCCTTCTCTGTCACAATTCTCCACCCAGGTAATAGGTAAGGTCCAGGGACACTCCTTTTCCACTCTCCTCGCCTTCCCACCCTGCTGACTAGACAAAGCCATCAGCTCACAAGGCTGCCTAGGCTCATCCAGACTCTCCTTACCCAGCACCTTGCCACTCCCCACAGATCCCCTGCCCTGCCTGTGTCTCCCCCCACTCAGCTGGGGTCTCAGCTCCCACTGTGCTCAGCGCTGCCCTTGCTGTCCCAGTGGGGGTAGGCAGCGAGCTCGCTGCTTTCCTCACTGCATCAGAGCCAGCGTGAGCCCCCTCTCCAGTGTGCAAGGGGGGCAGGGAGCATCTCTCTGTCCCACCCAGCCCCAGGGGTCTGGTTACAGGCAGGCAGGTAGCCTGAACCTAGCAGCTCCTCCCCCCTGCCAGCCAGGTCATCTGCATTTTCACTGACCATTTCCCTCCGCCGATTGGTTCCCTGGATTCAAATTCAAACCCTTGGCAGTTACCGGAGCAGGGCCTGGATCCTGTCCCAAAGAGACAAGTCACCCCACAACAGGGTCTTGCAGCTGGTATCCTGGAGAACCCCAAAGACCAGCCAGCCCCACCCCTCCTGTGTCTGCACAGGGATCTGGGCCATAGGCAGGGCGAAGGGCTTCGTCCCTTGGACCCTCACCCAGCTCACACAGCCCCTCAGCCTCTGAGGCTGCACCACCCAGGGCCTGACACCAGTTCTCTCTGTCCCAGGATCTCGCCACCCCAGGAATGTCTCCCCATTGACCATCACCTTCCGCTCCCACTGGAGGTCCGAGGGGCCTGACCCCAGGAAACTCCACACAGACATATAGGTTGGGACCAGGAGTGGGAGCCTGTCCACCTCCCCACCCATTTGGCTGACTGAGTCTACGGCCTTGGGACCCAGCAAGGGAGCTAGACACTGGGGCTTTTCCGCAGGGTCCCCCTGGTTCAAATCTCCAGCCTGCTCAAAGGCAGTGAGGTGGGAATCCACATCCCCACCGTCCTTAACCAGGGGCAGCAATTTAGTCCCAAGGTTCCATGCGGAACTGGCCCTCCGAGGTCTATCCCCACTCACCCCGGGGAGGTCCCCTATGCCTCTCCACTCCCCCATCGCCAGTTCATGCTGCTGCTGCTTCTGCAGCTCTTTCTCGGGCTCTCGCTGTCTCCCACAGTCCTCTTGCTCTCTCGGACTCAGCTCCAATCCCGTCCGTCTCCGATCCCCCGATGGGGAACCCAATCCTGAAGACCCCCGTCTGGTCGGGGACAGGAGTCTTGGCGATGCCTGGCTCCCACTCCAGCTGCTCCCAGATCCTGCTATAGCCCCATTTGGGGTCAGGAATCTGTTCCTTAGAGCGGTCATCCTCCTCCAGCTGCACGATTAACTGTGCCTTGGTGAAATTTCCAATGTGTAACCCTCTCTTTTTGTACAGGGTTACAATGTCCTTCTTAAGGAGATGGTGATAGGCCATCACTCCATTGTTCCCAAGTTGTTGTGGACTCACAGGCCTGTGTGCTCTCAGCTTCCCACGGTTTCCAGGGAGAACCCCTAGTGTGCCAGCCCTTCTCGAGGTCACCTCCTCTTTGCCAGGGTCGAGCTGCAGAGTACTCCGCCCCTGGGACCGCTCGCTGCAATCCCCCAGGGGACCCTGTTACTGCAAAAGTCCTTCTCTCTGGTCACACACTCCCAGGGGTTACCGTCCCCTGAAACCCTCTCTCTGAATCTTCAGCACACCTGGTCCCCGTCAATCCCCCTTCGTTTTACTGCTTCCCAGTCACTTACTGCAGGAAGCGCCATCCACGGGGTGCAGTACATCCCACCGCTCCCACCAGTTGTCACGGAGTCCCCGGGCGATGCTCTGGAACTGCTCCCCATGAAGCCAGTCAGGACTCTGGGGCAGTCACCTTCCTATGAGCAGCCTGTCTGCAGGACACACAGCTCACACGGCTTCCACCTTCCTGGGTCTGACCTCGGAGCATTCAGCATCCTCTGCCCCTCCGTGCACTTCCACCCAGGCGGGGTCCTGGGGAAGCCAGAGGGTCCTGCCCCCCGACACCGCAGTCAGACGTGACTCTCAGCCAGCCAGTAAAACAGAGGTTTATTAGACAACAGGAACATGGTCTAACACAGAGCCTGTAGGTGCAGAGAACAGGACCCCTCAGCCGGGTCCATTTTGGGGGGCAGTGCGCCAGACAACCACGACTGCCCTTCACTCCATGTCCCAGCCAGCCCCAAAACTGAAACTCCCTCCAGCCCCCGCTCCTCTGGGCTTTGTCCCTTTCCCAGGTCAGGAGGTCACCTGACTCCTTTGTTCTCCAACCCTTTAGCTCTCACCTTGCAGGGCGGAAGGGCCCAGGCCATCAGTGGCCAGGAAACAGGGTGTTGGCCATTCTCTGTGTCCAGACCCCTGCACACACCTGCCCTCTAGGGCTCTGCAACTATCATACACCCTTATCCCACCCCCTAGATACTTAAGAACTGCATGGGAGAAACTGAGGCACCCCCACACTATTCAGAGGAACCATTAAGAACAGTCCCACTTTGTCACAGCCTATATTTCTAACTACAGGGGGAACAGGCTCCTGACCCCCCCCAACACAGCTATGCCAGCCCCTGTCCCCTTCCACCCACGGCTAGGCTGGCTCTACACCCCACCCTTGTATTCAGGGGGTCAGGCAGGAGAGTGAGGGGAGATGGTAGCTGGGGGGCACAGATGGGGCGGAGGGAGGGTGCAGCGCACCAGCCACAGGCTGCATCTAGCTGACTCAGCCAGTTTTATACCGGCCACCACCCCCAGGCCCTGCCCAGCCTGGCAACTCACCCCGGCCCACCCCCACTAGCCCCTGCCCTGCTTACACTGCGAGCCACAACCAGCTCCCCTGGTGGGAGACGCCGAGAGCTCCCCCCACAGCCAGGGCCTCCCCTCATAGCCAGGGCCCTTGTTATACCAATAAAATAAAAACCAGCAGGATCTTATTAAAGGGGATAAAACAAAATGTCACATTTATTGTGAACACAGAAAGAATCATAGTAGGCAGTCAGAAAGAAAAGGAGTCCTTGTGGCACCTTAGAGACTAACCAATTTATTCGAGCATGAGCTTTCGTGAGCTACAGCTCACTTCATCGGACGCATTCAGTAGCCAGTTGGTAATAGCTATAACATTTCATTCATTCACACATTCATTCATACACACACACAGGTGCTGCAGCTGCTGTATAGTTACCAGTTTGTAGCTTGGGTTCGTAGCTTGGGGCAGCTAACTGGCCAGGCTAACTCTGCCTCTGGGGCCCGTGTGGTTGATCACCCGTCAATTGCAGACATGACTTTCAGCCTAGGACCTGGCTTTGATGTTTTTTCAATTGTATTTTTTTTCTTTTCTTTTGAGGGTGGACTCCTCTTCCTTTGTCAGGGCTGTTGTCTGCATCTTCAGCCGTTGGGTGTTTACACTTTATTTCATCAGGACAAGCTGGGGCTGGAGTTGATTCATTCCATCATCCGTTCTTACCTCATTCACACATCTAAACTACACCCATCAGATTACAGCCAGGTTTTTCAAAAATGAAGGTTGCAGCATTTACAAAATGGAGTGAGCATTTTAAAATGAAGTTTGGGACAAGTTAAAATGGAGTTTGAGTTACAATATGGACAAGTGTAAGGAATGGCAAACAGTGAGCAGAAGTTACAGTGTTGAAACAGGTTTCAGAGTAGCAGCCGTGTTAGTCTGTATCCGCAAAAAGAAAAGGAGGACTTGTGGCACCTTAGAGACTAACCCATTTATCTGAGCATGAGCTTTCGTGAGCTACAGCTCACTTCATCGGATGCATTCTGTAGCTCACGAAAGCTTATGTTCAAATAAATTGGTTAGTCTCTAAGGTGCCACAAGTCCTCCTTTTCTTAATGTTGAAACAGTGTAAGTTTCAGCGATTTAAGCAGCAATTGGATTGAAAGTGAAACTCAATTAGCCAGTTATTGGGGTAACCGGTTTTATGAATGAATGTTGTTTCATTCATAAAACGTTGCTTATGAAGTTATATTAATAAAATGAACAATTAAAACCAATCTCATTGATTAGTTCTACACCCTGCCCCGCCCCCCACAGCGCCCCCTGCTGGGAGAGGCTGGAACAGCTGGAAGCTCCCCCCACAGACAGGGCCCTGGCCCGCCCCCACAGCGCCCCCTGCTAGGAGAGGCCGGAACAGCTGCGAGCTCCCCCCACAGACAGGGCCCTGGCCCGCCCCCACAGCGCCCCCTGCTGGGAGAGGCCGGGAGCTCCCCCCACAGCCAGGGCCCTGCCTCGCCCCCCACAGCGCCCCCTGCTGGGAGAGGCTGGAACAGCTGGAAGCTCCCCCCACAGACAGTTCCCCTGTCTTGCCCCCACAGCGCCCCCTGCTGGGAGAGGCTGGAACAGCTGGAAGCTCCCCCCACAGACAGTTCCCCTGTCTTGCCCCCACAGCGCCCCCTGCTGGGAGAAGCCAGAACAGCTGCAAGCTCCCCCCACAGACAGGGCCCTGGCCCGCCCCCACAGCACCCCCTGCTGGGACAGGCAGGAGTATCTGGGAGCTCCCCCACAGCCAGGGACCTGCCCCACTTCCAACATCACCCCCTGCTGGCAGAAGCTGGACATTCTCTGCAGAGCTCAGCTTCGTAATCTGTGCTCATTGTTTGGCTTACACTTTGCTCCAGGCCCTTCCCTTCCTGTGGGCAGAGGCAAGCGCTGAGCCAGGAGATAATGCTGCTGGCAGCCACCCCTTGGCAGGACCTGATCCTCTGCCCTGCTTCACTCCCCTGTGTGTGTGAGTGTGTGTGTGTGCGGGCGGGTGGGGGGCTGTTCCAGGGCTATGGGGCTGATTAATTGCCCTGGGGGCTCAGGCTGCAGCCCGGCTCTGGGACCCCTCACCTCATAGGGTCCTAGAGCCTAGGCTCCAGGACAAGCCCAAGCATCCACATCCTAGTGCAACAGCCCCTTAGTGCCCATCCCAAAAGCCTGGGTCAGCGGGTGTCTGATTGCAGTGCACATGGCCCCTGTGGGACATGCCCAGGCTCCATAGGAGGAGTGTGGGCCAGTGGGGAACTGAACCTAGGACTTCACCCAGGCTTGTGCCCTACCCACTGGGCCAGCCTTCCTAGACAACTGCCCCCCCCAGCTAATCCCACCCACCACCTCCTCCTAACACTAACCCCCGCACTTGACCCCCCAGCCCCCTCAGACACAGCTCCACATCCAGCCCCCCAATGTCCCTGATGCAGCCCCCCCAGACAGCTCCCCACCCAGCCTCACCTGACCCCCCACAGTCCCCCACCCCCTCAGACACAGCTCCTGATACTGCCCCCCAGACAGCACCCCCCTGACAGCCCTCCCAACCTAAACAACCTACTGCCCCCCACAGCACACCCAACATGACTCCTCAGTTCTAACAACCCACCGACAGCCCCCCAATCCCTAACCACCCTACCTAATACAGTCCCTTCTAACACAATCCTCTATCCCACACACCACTTCAAACTATCCCCACCTGCCACACCTAACCAGCCCCATAGCTGTCCTACCCAACTGCCCTTCCAAACCAACTCTAACGCAGTCACCCCCAATGATGCCCACACAGCACTCTCAAACCAACACCCACAGCCCCCCAGCTTCTCCTGCCACCTCGTCCCTCCCAACCCTCTCCTGCCCCACACCAGGTTGTCCCCCACAAGTCATGTTGCCTGAAGGCTGGGAGCTGGGTCCTTGGCTGTGCTGGAAGTGGGTAGGGGAGAGTCCAGCTGCCCCAGGAGCAGAGGGCCCTGGCTCGGTGCCCGGCCTCCGAGCTGAGATGAAGGCTAGTGCCAAATTTGGAAGCTACGTTTCTTGCTGTTCCCTCCTGGGCCAAGCAGGAGCCAGGGTCCGGGGGTCACCACACGCCAGGGATTGCATAGGCTGGTTTTGGCTCTGTGTTCACTGCAGAGACCTTGGAGCTGGGCGCAGGCCCCAGTGTCCGAGTTAATCGGTTACAGCCTGTATTTGCCTTTGCAGCTGCCCACAGCACGGTTGGACTTGTTGAAATTCAGTGTCCCAGGGAAGCCGGGAGGCCTGGGTCGAGGCACTGAGTGCTGGGTGATGGGGACCCCACCAGCCATTGACATGTGGAGACAGGAGAGGCTCACGGGCTTGGGGCCCCTGCCTGGGGGCCCCTGCAGGGAATCTCGGACTGCTGCAGCCCCCAGCTGGAGTCGAGTCCAGGCCCTCCCAAGCTCCCCTGCGGGTGGGCCTGGCACTGCCAGCTCTGGGCTCTCACCTGCCTGAGGAGTCCAAGCCCAGCAGTTAGTTCTGGTGCAGCTGCCGTGGCATGAGGCAGGGGGCACGTGGCTAATGGCTGACCAGGGATGGGCTGTGGCAGTCAGTGAGTGTGGGCCCGTCTACCGGGCCCAGGGTGAGGATCCTGCAGAAGGGCAGGGCTGGCAGCCAAGTGGCACAGCTGGACACACCTGAGGCTGTTTACCTGGAAAGTGAGCAAGGCTGGATGGCGTCAGCCCCACTCCCTGGTCGATTCTGAGGGCTGGCCTCCTGCGGCAGGGGAGGGCCAGTATAAAGGTCCCAGCTCTGCTGAAGCAAAGCACTTTCAAGAGGACAATTGCACAGAGCCCTACCTGTTCCTCGGTGCCAGCGGTGAGTCTGGGGCCCCCTCCACAGCACGTGCTGCCTCAGCCTTCTCCAGAGGCTGGTCCCCAACTCCCACCCCCTGGGAGCGGGGGCCCGGCGCAGGGCTCTGGCTCACAGTTCTCCATGCTGCCCCAAGAGCCCTAGGCCAGCGGTCCCCAGGGGTAACCTCCCTAGCTGAGGGGTCTCCTTTCGCAGCCCAGCCCAGCTGAGGCAAGTTCTCCCCTCTCCTTGGACTGGGTAAGGGGGTCTCTTTCCTCCCCCGTCCCTTCACGAGCTGGAGGAGCAGTTTGGGTCGGCAGGGAACAGAGGGTGACATTATCCAGCTTCCTGCCAGGGATGTGCCCGACTCGTGAGCCAGGAGGCATAAGCTTGGTTGCAGGAGAGAGAGCAGATTTACTCCTCTGGCAGTCCCTGCTAAGGTCTGTTCTCCAGCCACCTTTATCATATGGGCAGCTAGCTCACAAACACCTCTGAAGGGCTCTGCAGCCCAAGCCAGCGGCCCTGTGAAGCCCTAGCTACCGTCCCAGCTCAGGGGCTCTAAGCAATATCCAGCAGCTCCTTGGGGTGGTGCAGACCCCTCGGCACAGCTGCTGGATTTTCCCAGATCTGGAACCTGGGGCCAGAGGAGACAAACCTCAGATCCAGCCTGCTTCTCTCCTAGGGGCCTCCAAGCCTGCTGTTCCCACATCTGACACCCACCCCGCGCTCCTCAGGCAGACGGGCCACAGCTGAGCCTTTGTGCTTCTCCTGCTGCCAACCCCAGAATGATGCCCAGAGCGTGCTGACCCCCCAGGGGCAGGGATCCCCCTCCCACCAATGCCAAGTGCACGCTGACAGTCTTGGGGGACATCCCAGGCCATTTCCCAGCATGCTCCAGTTGCTTTCCAAGCGAAGGTCCTTCCCCCCTGCCCAGGGCTGCTGTGCTGCCCTGTGTGGCCCCTGGCTGGGGAAGAGTGGGGCACAGACCCACACCTGGGCTGGAAGCTGGGGGTCTCTTCTTGGGTGCTGGGACATTTCCAGTGAGGCAGCCTGAGAGCCCACCAACCCTCTGTGCCTCCGCAAAAGGCAGCAGGTCACTCCTGCTCCCGGCAGACCTGCTGTGCCCAGCGAGGGCGGTGCCCAGTGAGGGGGGGCCCTGAGGCAGTGTCTCATCTACCTGGTCTAGGGCCTCGGTCTAGGCACTGTCAACCACTGGAAGAGGCTGGTGCTAGGCTGCCGCTGACGGGGGGGGATCCCCGTCGGGTCACTCCCAGCACAGGCTTCCTGCCAGTCCCTGCCTCCAGCGTGGGGCTTGCTCATCTCCACACATGCCACATGTTATCACATGCTACCAGACCCAGCTCCGGTGTGCTACCCCCCTGCTCCCCACAGCTACCAGACCCAGCTCCGGTGTGCTACCCCCCTGCTCCCCACAGCTACCAGACCCAGCTCCGGTGTGCTGCTCCCCACAGCTACCAGACACCCCCGGATCAGCTCCGGTGTGCTACCCCCCTGCTTCCCATGGCTACCAGACACCCCCGGATCAGCTCCGGTGTGCTACCCCCCTGCTTCCCATGGCTACCAGACCCAGCTCCGGTGTGCTGCTCCCCACAGCTACCAGACACCCCCGGATCAGCTCCGGTGTGCTACCCCCCTGCTCCCCATGGCTACCAGACACCCCCGGATCAGCTCCGGTGTGCTACCCCACTGCCCCCCTGCTCCCCATGGCTACCAGAGTCCCCAGACCAGCTCCAGTGTGCTACCTCCTTCTCCCCATGGCTACCAGACCCAGCTCTGCTGTGCTACCTCCTGCTCCCCACGGCTACCAGAGTCCCCCGACCAGCTCCAGTATGCTACATCCCCTGCACCCCACAGCCCCCTGGACCAGCTCTGGTGTGCTATACCCCCCACTCTCCAAGGCCAGAGGAAGGCCTCCCCCTTCCCTGCACAGTACCAGGGAAATGCAGCCCTCTCCCTGCGCTCACACTCCTCCCCAGGTCCCTCAGTGGCCATTGCAGCCCCAAAGCAAGAATTCGGCTGCACTCTGGCAGTCAGAGTGCCCCCCCGACACTCCCCGCCCCCATGTTTCAGGGGGTGTGAGCAGCACAACACCCCCACTGCCTCCCCTCGTCAGGCCGAGGCAGGCCCTCCCAGTCCCATCGCCTCTGGAAACCACTTGGCCTAGTCACTGCCCCGGGTGGGTCCGGAAGCCCTGGCGAGATAGCGCTCAGGCTCTTGTCTGGCTTGGAGTAGAGTCCAGCCCAGCTCTGTACCCACCCTGCCAGGCTTCTCTCGGGGCTTCCACAGCACTGGGTGCTCAGGAAACGCCCAGGCAAAGCCTGGCTGGGCCTGGGGCTCTGGACCACACCACACACAGCAGCAGCTTCACCAAAGGAGACCTCTTCAGAGCCGGGCTGCTAAGCCAGGGAATTTGGGAGCCCAGCCATCCATGGGCTCAGCATCCTGGTGTCCAGGCACATTCCTCACCCCACACACCCCTGAGCGCCAGGCAGGGCCACCCTCCCCCTTGTACAAACAGGGGCTAAAGTCCAGAGGGGCAGGGGACTTGCCCCAGGTTACATAGGCAGGGCCTTGAACACAGGCCTGGGCAGCGGCTGCTGGCCTGGCCTTTCTCTCCTCACACCTAAAGGTGGTTTTATCGGATCACAGGAGTTCAGAGGGTTCACAAGCTCAGTTCCCTCTAAGCTGTGTGACTGCACAGCTGCCTATTAAGCCCCACACAGGGACTCAGGGCTGCGGCGGGGAGAGATGCCTCTCCCCCAGCACAGACCTGCCACAGCGGGGAGAGGTGCCCCTCCCCACCGGCCCCAGTGCAGACCTGCCCTGGACTTGCTGCCGCTGGGGAAGAGGAGCCCCTCCCTCAGCCTGGCCCAGGCCCACCGGAGCTGTGCAGCTGGAGAGAGGAGCCTCTCCCCCTGCCTGCACCCCAAACCCCTCCTCCCTGACCCCACTCCAGAGCCTGCACCCCCCAGACTCAACCCTCTGCCCCAACCCTGAGCCCCCTCCTGCACCCTGAACTCCTTATCCCCCACCCCTCCCAGGGCCCGCGGCCCAATCCTCTGCCCCAGCCCTGAGCCCCCTCCCACACTCTGAACCCCTCGGCCCCACCCCCACCACATGAATTTTGTTATGTGCACCCATATGAAGGTCATGTGTCACATGTCACCTCCATATTGGTACACATAACAAAATTCATTCTGCACATGGACATACAAAATTAGAGGAAGCACTGCCCCCAAGGACCCTAAGGTGACCAGCAGACAGGTTTACAGCTGCTCAAGAGATCCAAGTTCTTTGCTGCTTTAGGGATGAGGTCCTTTCCCTTTTCTTTAGCTGGGCCCAGTGGGCATTTCCTGGGTTTATTATAATACTGTGGTTTGTCTGCAGCTCAGATTTATCAAAAAACAGCTTTAACTCTGACCCCCATCAGGGCCCGACTCCTATTCAGCCATTCACCACCCCTCTGCAGCTAGCCACTGGGCTACGTTTTCTGCATGATCACAAACATCCCTCATGCGACACGAACTGCCCTGAAAAGCACCCGCTGCTGCCATAGCTTCCTCCCTGAGAGCGCCCCACAGCCTGGGCCAGCTCCGTCCACGGCAATGGAACCCGGGCGCACTCGCTGCGAAGAGGGACACAAACCGGCCTAGCCTTAGAGCTCCCATGACTCAAGCCGAGAAAAGGACACCTGCCGCAGCCCCTGTACAGCGTCACACCTGTGCAACTAGAAGGGCTTGTAAACAGCTTGAAGGGAACTGACCCTGTGTGGACTCTCTGAATTCAACTGAAGCCTGGCTTGTGTCAGTGGGGAAGTGAGCTAAGCTACGTTGATACAAGCCAGATTTACACTGAATGTAGAGCATCCAGGCAGGGCCTTGTACCTTATGCCTGTTTAAGGAAAGGGGAGATTTTAAAACAGAGCAACTTTGAACATGGACTGGACCCAGTTTGATTTCACTGCACGGGTGGGAAGGTGGTTACTTATAGCCCATCATTTTTTCAGGAGACTCTTGAAGAGGACTGTTCATGCTCTGCAAAATCCCAGTCTTGAGACACCAGATCCTTCTCCCATAAACAGAACGCTCCGGAAACAGGGCAGTTAGTAGCTACAGAACAAGGGTGGACAACTTTGAGCACCAGGATTGTCCTGCCCCTGTGAAATCTACAGGAGGGGCCTTGGCTTGTCAAGCGACACCCAGATTGTCGGGTGCCAGAGATGTAACCTGCATTATGGGACAGCCTGGGAAAACCAGTGCTGCCCGAAGGAGGCTTCCGAAGAGCACAGCCATCTCGGCGGGGGAGAAGAACGCTCGTTACACAACCCACACTGCACCTTCGTCAGGACGCCAGCCACCTAGCAGGGCCCACCCCCCTGTGGAACAGAATGGCGCTGCAAGTACCCGAGCTGCTCCCCTCTCCCCACCCCCAATTCTTGGTGGCTTGGCCCTCCAGCCCCCCGCCCCTCCCTGACGGGGTATCAAAGTCCAAACCAAGCCAGTTTCCTGTCTCGCTGTAAGCTAGACACAGCCTGGCTTCCCAAGGGTCTCGCTTCTCTTCATCTCCTTTTCAGCCCATCCTCTGGACTCACCCCTCCTAAGCCTCCTGGGGCAGCCTCCTTCCTGGGCTGTGTGGGGGCCCCACAACAACCCGCTTTGGTGGGCTCCCCAGCCTGGGAACTCTCTGTTTAGAGCTGCCTGCCCTCTTCTCCTTCCCAGGGCCCCTCCCTGCGCAGCTGAGCTCCTTCCCCTGGCAGCCCTCCCTGCTCACTTCGTGGCAAACTCTGCCACTTTCCTTCTCCCCTCTGGGCCGCAGGCCTGGGAAGGGTGAGCCCAGTCCTTTCTGGGGCTGCCTTTGCCTCAGGGGCTTTCCCTCAGCCCCCCGGCATTGTGGCTCTGCTGGGGCATCTCAGCCTGCAAGTCTCTGCCGAGCTCCCCCTCACCAACCCACTGGCTGCCTGTCCACTTCTGTCTCCCACATGCCTGAGTGGGCTCTTTGTCCCCTGACCCCATGGGGTGCTGGGCTGCATCTGGCATCCCCGGAAGTACCAGCTCACCCTGTGACTCGTCTCTGGCCTGGTGGACGCTATGCCATGGGCACATGGGGATTACGTCTGCCGGAGGCAGGAGATGGGCCGAGATGGGCCATTGGCCTGCGGCAGTCAGGGTTCAAGTGTGTTCAAACCTCTCAGGCTGGCTCGGAAAAGACTTCTCACTGGGGCCTCCTCTGGCCGAAGCCAGGCCTGCTGTGGCCAGGACCATCGTGCGGTGGCAGCAGCCTGGTAACCCTCTCAGGGAACGCGGTGCCAGCATTCTGCTGTGGCCATGCTGGTGCCTGGGGAAGCTCCCAGGGACCTACCGCCATGGAGTGCTGGCCCGGTCTGACTGCTCCTTGCACCCCCTCAAAGCTGACTCCTGCAACCTCAGCAAGCTGCCTCTGGGCTCTGCATGTGGGCGCCCCTAGCAAGGGTCGTCTAAGCAATGCTGTGTCGGGACCTCTATCCCAGAGCCCCTGCCATGGGACCAATGCCAACACTGCCCCACAGAGCCTGGGCGTGCTGGAACTGGGTCGTGGCTGGCCTGCAGCCCTACTCTTCATGCTGCCCTCCACGGCTGCATTCCCAGATCTACCCCGCAGTGCGGAGAGTCCCTGTCCCCACAAACCCCCAGCCGGCTTCTCTGCTGCCTTTCAACTGGGCTGCTCCAGCCTCTCTTAGGAGCAGGGAGACCTGAATGCTGAGCCCTGAAACAGCGCCCAGACGGGCGCGTCACAGCCCCTGCCCTGCCCCTGCTCAGACATATCTAGTTAGTAACGCCTGAATTGCAACACCAGTCCCACCCCACTGCTGTTATCGCCCAGCCCTGGCCCTGTCTAGCCTGCCCCGCCCACTGGTATCACTGTCCCTGCTCCCCGCCTACTCCCCGCAGCCCATTTACCCCCTCCAAGGCTCCTCGGTCCACCTCCATCTCCCAGCCCATCTCCCCAGACTCCTCTGCCTGCCTCGCCTTCCCTGATGCTGTCACCATGTGTGTGTGGTAGGAATGTCCCTGCAGCTCTCCAGACCTCCTTCCCTGGTGCTGTCTGTTCCGCAGGCAGAGCTCCTCTTACGGACGGACGTCTCAGCCCTCCTTCCTCCTCACTGCTAGCTCATAATTTATGGCCACCTTAAAAGTGTTGTCAAGTCCCTCCCTTTTCCAGGCTCTGCAGCGCACGGCTCGTATGGTCTAAGTTTGTGCAGCACCTGGCACAGCCGGGCCCATGACGACAATACAAACAATTTTAACACTTCTGTTGAGGGCAGGGGGGAGTCGGCAGCAAGACAGGCTGGGTTCAGTTTTTTAGGGGTTCCTAAAGGCTCAACCTCAGCTCAAGCCCCCATTCAGAAACTTGGGAACCTATATACGCCGCCCAGGGCGCCTCTGATAGGCAATAGCTTCCGTCTCACAAGCCCTGTGCCCAGGGGTTCAAAACCAACCCTTGGGGGGAGGGGAGACAACACAATAAACGTGGGCCAACCTGCAAGTAATAATTCACTTACACCCCTTCAGTCAGACCCAGTGTTCCCTCTAATTTTGTATGTCCATGTGCAGAATGAATTTTGTTATGCGCATCAATATGGAGGCGATGTGTGACACATTACCTTCATATTGGGGCACATAACAAAATTCATGTGGCAGGGGTGGGGCCGAGGGGTTCAGAGTGTGGGAGGGGGCTTAGGGCTGGAGCAGAGGGTTGGGGTGCGGGGGGGGTGTGGGCTCTGGGGTGGGGCCGGGGATGAGGGGTTTGGGGTGTGGGAGGGGGCTCAGGGCTGGGACAGAAGTTGGGGTGTGGGCTCTGGGGTGGGGCTGAGGATGAGAGGTTTGGGGGTGCAGGCTGCCCCAGGGCTGCAGTGGGGAGAGAGGACTCCCCCCAGCCCTCTCTCGCTGCAGCAGCTCGGGGTCAGGGGGGAGAGACTTCTCCCTGGCTGCGGCAGGTCCATGCTGGGGAGAGGCATCTCTCCCCGCCACAGCCCTGTGCGGGGCTTAATAGGCAGCTGCGCGGCCGCCCAGCTTATAGGGACTTTAGGTCAAACCCTCCCGCCCCAGGGCCTGCCCAGCAGCCCAAGCTCAGGCCTTCCCCGGCCGCTGCACCTGGCTCATGATGAGCTCTTGTGGCTGGTCTCAGGCCATGCAACTCCCCTGAGCTCTGCACCAGCCGTCAGCCCAGGCTAGGCCAGCTGGAGTCACCGGTAAGAGACACCCGGCCTTTGCCAGCAAATAACCCCACTCCATTTCCCAGCCGGGCCAGAGCGACCCAGCGCCGCCGGGGCGGTTCTCCTGTCCGCCCTTTCCCAAGAGAGTCAAGAGAGTCTTTTATTGCCCACAAACTCAAAATTTAACTGTATTTTAACCAAAACAGCCCCAAATGCCGTAGCACTGAAATGCGAATGAGGCCTGTCCCCCAGTCAGCTCCCCAGCAGACGGCAGCAGAGAGCATCCCCTCCCTCGTTGGAGCCCTGTCTCACCCCGTGGGGCCCCCTGCTCCCCTGGGTGCAATGGGCAGCTCCCTGCCCTCCAGAGCTCCAGCGCTTGAGGCTCCCACAAGACCTTCCTCCTGAGCACGCGTCCCATGGCTGCACTAGCCCTGCTGCCGGCTCTGCTCTGGCACCATGAACCCTGCCCTGTCTCCCGTCCCAGGTGCTTGGGGCTCTTGTCAGAGCCCGGAGCTCCTCTCTAGAGAGCGGCCCAGGAGCCTGTAGGGGTGCCGGGGCGCGAGCAAGGAGCCGCGCTCCGCTGGCTTGGCTGGCCCTGGTGTCAGCAGATTCTGAATGCCATTTTTGCTCTTCACACAACCAAGCAGCAAGGACCCACACAGGTGCAGAGGGGTCCCATTACTCAGACCCCTTCCCGCATGCCGTGCCGGGCCTAGCCCCACACCCACTGCCACTCCAGAGGGGCTGGGGGCTTCTCAAACACACAGTGCAGCGAAGGCCACTGGGACGCTCACAAATTATTGAAAGGGATATGCCCCAATGCTCATGGAGTCCGACCTGCAGCAGGGGCCAGGCTTTCCATGTGTCAATATTGGGCTCGTGGCTAGGGCACCGGGCTGGGACCCAGCACATCATTTCCCAGCTCTGCCCCGGCCAGCTGTGTGACCCGGGAAGTCACTGACTCTCCCTGGGCCCCGCTCCCTGCTGGAGAGGGGTGCACGTGCAGGAATGGCAGTACCCAGCAAGAGGGACACAAGAGAGGCTGCTCTCCCCTGCCTGCAGAGCTGTCTGGCAAAGCTGTGATGTCTCCCCCGGCGTGGCAGACGCTCATCTCTCGCGGCACAGCGGGCTGGCGGTTCTTGGCCTCTTATGGCCCGCGGTGCAGCAGAGGGCATGACAATGCAAGGCCTTGGGTGGTCCCAAGAATGGAGGCTCCTGCATGCCCGGCTGGGACACTGGGCTCTGACACAGTGTTCTCGTTCCAAGAAGGAGCTGCCAGTTGCTAGATGTTTGTCAGAAGCCACCACAGTGACTGATACCAGCTCTGCACCGTGGTGAGGGGCTGGCCTGCCTCACCCCTAGTCAGCCCTCTGACCCACCTCCTGGCAGCAGCTGTGCACCAGAGCTCCCGAGACAGGCCCCTGAACATTGCTCGCTGCATCGTGTGCTTCAGCCACCAGGGAGCTCTGGGGCCACAGCGAGCCGTCCCGTCAGCGAGAGCCCGGATTGTTCCCTGGGCCCCGGGGAGCCGTCCCGTCAGCGAGAGCCCGGCTTGTTCTCTGGGCCCCGGGGAGCCGTCCCATCAGTGAGAGCCCGGCTTGTTCCCTGGGCCCCGGGGAGCCGTCCCGTCAGCGAGAGCCCGGCTTGTTCCCTGGGCCCCGGGGAGCCGTCCCATCAGTGAGAGCCCGGCTTCTTCACTGGGCCCCAGGGCCCTGGCGAGCTGTCCCATCAGCGAGAGCCCGGCTTGTTCTCTAGGCCCTGGGGCCCTGGCGAGCCGTTCCGTCAGCGAGAGCCTGGCTTGTTCTCTAGGCCCCGGGGCCCTGGCGAGCCGTCCCGTCAGCGAGAGCCCGGCTTGTTCTCTAGGCCCTGGGGCCCTGGCGAGCCGTCCCATCAGCGAGAGCTCGGCTTGTTCTCTGGGCCCCGGGGAGCCGTCCCATCAGTGAGAGCCCGGCTTCTTCACTGGGCCCCAGGGCCCTGGCGAGCTGTCCCGTCAGCGAGAGCCCGGCTTGTTCTCTAGGCCCCGGGGCCCTGGCGAGCCGTCCCGTCAGCGAGAGCCCGGCTTGTTCTCTAGGCCCCGGGGCCCTGGCGAGCCGTCCCGTCAGCGAGAGCTCGGCTTGTTCTCTGGGCCCCGGGGAGCCGTCCCATCAGCGAGAGCCCGGCTTGTTCTCTAGGCCCCGGGGCCCTGGCGAGCCGTCCCGTCAGCGAGAGCCCGGCTTGTTCTCTAGGCCCCGGGGCCCTGGCGAGCCGTCCCGTCAGCGAGAGCCCGGCTTGTTCTCTAGGCCCTGGGGCCCTGGCAAGCCGTCCCGTCAGCGAGAGCTCGGCTTGTTCTCTGGGCCCCGGGGAGCCGTCCCATCAGTGAGAGCCCGGCTTCTTCACTGGGCCCCAGGGCCCTGGCGAGCTGTCCCGTCAGTGAGAGCCCGGCTTGTTCTCTAGGCCCTGGGGCCCTGGCGAGCCGTTCCGTCAGCGAGAGCCCGGCTTGTTCACTGGGCCCCGGGGCCCTGGCGAGCCGTCCCGTCAGCGAGAGCCCGGCTTGTTCACTGGGCCCCAGGGCCCTGGCGAGCTGTCCCGTCAGTGAGAGCCCGGCTTGTTCTCTAGGCCCTGGGGCCCTGGCGAGCCGTTCCGTCAGCGAGAGCCCGGCTTGTTCACTGGGCCCCGGGGAGCCGTTCCGTCAGCGAGAGCCCGGCTTGTTCTCTGGGGCCCTGGGCCCTGGGGAGCCATCCCATCAGCGAGAGCCCGGCTTGTTCTCTAGGCCCCGGGGCCCTGGCGAGCCGTCCTGGCAGCGAGAGCCCGGCTTGTTCTCTGGGCCCTGGCGAGCCGTCCCGTCAGTGAGAGCCCGGCTTGTTCTCTGGGGCCCTGGGCCCCGGCGAGCCATCCCGTCAGCGAGAGCCCAGCTTGTTCTCTGGGGCCCTGGGCCCTGGGGAGCCGTCCCATCAGCGAGAGCCCGGCTTGTTCTCTAGGCCCCGGGGCCCTGGCGAGCCGTCCCGTCAGCAAGAGCCCGGCTTGTTCTCTGCGCCCTGGGGACAATCACCTCTGCAGATGGGCCGTGAGCTGGCGTCTCCCTGTGGCAGTGTGAGGCTCTGGCCGTGGTCCCCAGAGCCCGTTAGGGGGCAGTGGAGAGAGCACCCCAGTGGGGTCCCTGGCCACAGACGGCATGCCAGGAGGGCAGGGACCCGGACTCGTTCTCATGGGCAAGGTGGGAGCGGGCACGGGGCTGGGCCTGGCTGGAATGCAGGACACTGGCACTTTGTTTGGCAGGGGGTAGGCGGAAGTCAGGGCGTTTGATCTGAATTCTACAGTGTGTTGTTCCCATAAAGGCCTCATTGTATGTGAATAGTTTATAAAGCAGCATATGACTTCCCAGTGCAGGGCAGCGGCAGATAGAGACAAGGGCAGGCAGCGCGGGGGGCTGAGCCGCGCACACTCCTGCCTGGAGACATGAGAGCTTAGCGGGGACCCTTCTGGGCTGCTCAGAAAGGACACTCCTCACCACAAGGTAACATGGCCGCTACAGGGCCCCGGTCCGTCTCCTGCTCTTGGCCCTCTGCAGAGCTCTGCACGGGAGCCAGTGGCACAGGCGGAGCCGACGGGCAGAGGCAGGCGATGGCTGCAAGTCGTGTTTCTGGGTCCGTCCGGGGCTGGTAGCCCCAGCAGGGGGATGGATTGGACACTCGTCCGCTGGGCACACAGCGGCTGCTCCCAGTGCTCTGGCAGGGGGCAGGGAGGAGTCGTAGGGGTCCTGGTGCCATTCTGTTCTGATGGTTTGTGCCACGTTCTCCTGGTCTTGGCTCTCCCAGGGCTCGGGCTAGAGTCTGGAGAAGGGGGCAGGCAGCAGGGCGCTGTGCCCTGAGCTCTCTGCTCCTGCAGGGCCAGGCTGCGGGTGGAGAGCAGAGTCCCTGACTGTGCCTCCCCCATGCTGGGGGACAGCAGCAACCAGGGCGCATGCCAGGGAAAGCTGCACTCCCTCACCACTCCTGAGGGGGAACAGCCGCCCCATAGGTCAGGGCCCACCCTCGTCCTCCAGCCAGCAGGCCCTAAATCCCAACCCAGAGTGCCCTGCGGGGCGGAGGGGGGCACTGCTGCAATTAATATGCAAATGAGCAATCCAATCAGTACACCTTCCCCAGGCCTCAATCGCTACATGAGATTCAATGTATTCTAAGCTGCTCCTACCTCCTCAGCTTCACCGTGCTGCAGCCGGGGGCTGAAATCACAGGGCAAAGCTGGAGGGTCAGACAACTGGGGCAAGGGCAGGGGGTTTGGAGCTAGGGAGCCCCAGGAGGAGGGAAGGGATGAGCGTATTAGTTGGATTCTCCTGTGAAATGATCAGCAATGAGGGTGAACTATGTCGAGAATGAAAAGCACATTGTGAGTGTAACCCACACACCTCCTGGGGGTGGTTTCTGTCCCATTTAGCGGCACTTTGAGAGAGAGAGAAAAAATGAGTCTGCAACTACAGCCTTAGCTAAGAGCCAGTTGTCTTTGAGCTCATGCTGTAGACGCTCACGCACTAAGCTCCAGAGGCTCCAGGCTTGATCCTGCCCGTTGACAACCAGGGTCTGTCGGCGTTACGTTAGGTTTCAGAGTCAACACGTCACTGAGGTGTCAGGATTAGCTCCCACCTCCCTGTGCTCGTTTCAGACTGCCTGCAGACTCTGGCAGAGAGCATGGTGTTTGTTTCAGTGGTCAACATTCTCCAGGCTTCCTTTACAAGCACGAGGGCTAGAAACTCAGACCAAGAGTGTCGCTAGTGGTGACTCAATTTGGGTGCCCACCTGCAGACACTCAGGCCTAACGTACAGAGTGGTCGGCTCCCCAGCTACCACTGGCCAGGCCTTGTGGACACTCGCGTCAACAGAGGAAAGGGCTAAGTAAGAAGCATGGTGAATGCTGCCCCTGGAGCCTCGACTGCTTTTGGCCTCTGGTCTCCATTCCTCTCAGCCCACAGGGCCCATCCCTAGGGTCTCTGGGCTGCTAACTTGACCTCCTGCTGCTGTCTCTTGCAGGCGTGAGGCACGATGAATTGGGCAGGCCTCTACACAGTGCTGAGTGGCGTGAACCGCCATTCCACTGCCATTGGGCGCATCTGGCTTTCTGTCATCTTCATCTTCAGGATCATGGTGCTGGTGGTGGCAGCTGAGAGTGTCTGGGGGGATGAGAAAACTGCCTTCACTTGCAACACGCAGCAGCCAGGCTGCAACAGCGTCTGCTACGACCACTTCTTCCCCATCTCCCACGTGCGGCTGTGGGCCTTGCAGCTGATCCTAGTCACCACACCTGCCCTGCTAGTGGCCATGCACGTGGCCTACCAGCAGCACCAGGAGAAGAAGCTGCTGGTGCTGACAGGGCATGGCGACACCAAGCACCTCGAGGAGGTGAAGAAGCACAAGATGCGCATCTCAGGCTCCCTGTGGTGGACATACACCTGCAGCGTGATATTCCGACTCCTCTTCGAGGCTGTCTTCATGTACATCTTCTACATGATCTACCCTGGCTACCAGATGATCCGGCTGGTCAAGTGTGAGGCCTACCCATGCCCCAACACCGTCGACTGCTTCATCTCCCGGCCCACCGAGAAGACCATCTTCACTGTCTTCATGCTGGCCACCTCAGGCATCTGCATCATCCTCAACATGGCCGAGCTGGTGTACCTGGTGGTGCGGGCCTGTGCCCGCCGGGCCCAGCAGGACTCCAACCCCCCATCAGGGAAGAGCTCCTTATATGGCCACAAGCTCTCCCCCGAGTACAAGCAGAATGAGATCAACCAGCTGCTGACGGAGCAGGACAGCTCCCTCAAGGACATGCTGCGTCGCAATCCGGGGCTGCAGGAGAAGAGCGATCGCTGCTCTGCCTGCTAGAGGCGCCAGCTCCATTGGGTGGGGCCCTGGCACACAAGGCCCCTACCCCTCAGCCCTCCACCGGGAGCCATGGGGGACAGGCTCTGGCGGGAGATGAAGAGCATTGAACGGAGCCTGTTGGTACACTCACAACTGCCTGAGCTCTGGCCCTAGGACACTGCCAACTTGCGCACGGTGTCGTGCCAAGCCCTTCACCCCCCACTGCAATGGGCCCCCAGCCACACACAAGCCAAGTCCTTTTCACACCCTGAAACCCATTAGAAGGGCTGGGGTAGCTGCAGAGCTCTCAGAATTTGCCTTAATTCATTGTGTGATGCCCCCCAAGCCGTACTGGTGCCCCCAACAGAGGCCCTGTCTCCCAGAGGGAAAGGAGCCACCCCCACTGCGGGGCCCAGCCAGTGGGTCCGAGCGAGGGTCAGTTTCCTGCGGCAGAGAACACCAGATGGGGCCTGGCAGTTGGAGTACCAGAGGTGTAGGCCATTAAAGCTGTATCTCAGGAGCTGACTCTCTCTCTCTCTGTCACCGGGGGTTTGGTGAGGGCTCAGGATCTCTGGGGCAGCGGGACTGCAGGCCCCCCCAAACCTCGCCAGGTCAGCCCGCTGGGCCAGCTCCTTCCTGTCCTGCTTGGGGCTGGGCCAAGCACACACTGAACAGGGAGCTGCATCCCCCCCCCCCCCCCCGACAGCTGCCAAGCCTTCCGGACATCCCACGGCAGCCAGGCCCTTCCCCTGTGTCCTGCAGGCCAGTGTGGTATCCAGGGGCTGCTCGGACCTGTCCAGCCCCATAATGCTGACAGAAGGCGTGCAGAGCGCCCAGGGTCTGTGAGCAGCCTGTGAGCATCCTTGGACAGCATGGGATGCCTCTCCAGCAGCATGCACAGCAGGACAGCTTTCTCCCCCAGGGCCAGGCCCCATCTCACTGCACATGTAAGTCCCAGACCCCTCTGCCCCCTGCTCAACGGGGCACACTCACAGGCCAGAGACCACTTCAAAGCCCAGCTCTGTGACATACCAGGGCACAATCCAGACTAGTTGGGGGCTGTGTCACCCCTGCCCTGCAACCTTGGGTGCCTTGCTGTAGCAGCTCCCACTTGGGCCACTCACGAATAGCCTCCAGCATGCAGGGCACCCCCTGAGTGTCGGTGTGAAACTGCACCCAGCCAGCCACACCCTGGCTCTCACCAGTCTTGGTTACACTGCGAGGTGACCCCAGCACACCCCCAGTCCTGGATCTTCCCCCGGAAATGTACATTCTGTATGCCCAGCCCTGGCCCGGACGGTGCAAATATATTACGTCCAATATTCCTTTAAAGGAATAATAGGCCAGTCTATTACCTTAGATAGTTCTTCAGACACTTCACTTAAACACACTGGCTTAGATAAAATAGCCAAACATGTTTATTAACTACAAGGAGAGAGATTTGAAGTGAGTACAAGTAACAAGGCATAAAAGTCAGAAATGGTTAGAAGAAACTAAAGAGAAGCCGTTTGGTGGTGCCTCGTTTAACAAACTACAGCAGAGTCAAGCAAAACTTCTCACCACATGCTGCAGCAGATTACTGTCCAAATGCTCAGGTCAGGACCCTCCCCAGAGTCCAACAGCTGCTTCCTTCTGCTCTTCAGGTGCAGTAAATGTGATTGAGGGGCAGAGGGGAGGCACATTGGGGTGTTTGGCCCTCCAAAAACATTTCCAGCTGGCACCAGGAGCCCCAAAATGTCTAGATGGAAGGATGTTCCTTGCTGTTTTTTTCTTACCTGTTTGAGCTTCATTTCCCTGCCTGCTTGATGATTCTGTTTCCTGCTTAAAGACAGATGAAGCAGAGTGTGCTCCTTTGTGTAGGGCAGACCTGTCGGCCTGGACTGGCTGTGGAACATGTGCTAAGCACCATCCAGGGGAACCCTACCACTGCACATTTTACCAGGATGCTACTGACCAGCAGATGAGTTTTCACAGGATTCCTGCGCAAAAGGTGATTCCAATAGTGAGCAGGTGTGAATACAGTCCTGCCCCCCAGCCCTGTGGGTGAGGCATGCTCACAGGCCAGGGATCCCACGGCAGCCCAGCCCGCAGGTTGTGCCGCATAGCCCTGGGGCAGGGCCTGTCGGCACCCAGCCCACCTGCTCACCACAGGCAACAGCCACCAGAGTTGGGGCTCAGGGGAGACATCAAGGGACCCCCTCAGAAGCTGGGGGAGGGGCTACTCCCTGATAGCCTGGGTGGAGGCTTAGCAGGGTGGGCTGTTCCCTGCTAGCCTAGGGCTGGGGTGGGGCTCAGCAGAGGGGGCTGCTCCATGCTAGCCTGGAGGGCAGATCAGCAAAGGGGGCTGCTCTCTGCTAGCCTGGGGCTGGGGCGGACTCAGCTATATGAGTCTTTCATTTTCATGAATGGTTTTACGAGGTAATTTCTCCCCTGGCTGGCTGGACATGGGGCCCCTGAGGGGAGGGCAAAGGAGGCACTGAGCCTTACATGTGTGGGGGGACACCATGCTGGAGGAGAGGACCGGGGCACCACGCTTGGGAGAGCTCCATGCAGCTGAGGCTGTGGAGCATGCAGGGTGCTGCGTGGTGTGGAGCAGGGACATAGCCCAGCCCAGGCCTGTCCTGCCCCCTTGCTGACAGTACCACACTTGGGCTGCACATGCAGCCCCTCGACCTGCCCCAGACAGACAGGGCTGCGGAGGGCAGGGCAGCATGGTCACCACAACTGGCCCTTGCACTGAGCAGATACAAGGGCCTTGTCTCTGCCCAGAGAGCAGCCTGGCACCGGTCGCTGTCCCCGGGCACCGGGCAGCCCCGGGAGGCAGCAACACATTCCCAGCCTGCTGCATGGCTCCAGGCACTTTCTTGGCCACAGAAATGCTGGGGGCAAGCAGTGCCCTGCAGGTACAGAGACTGGCATGAGCCAGGGGATAGGGCACACTGAGGGGCTGAGGGAGACACCAAGTCCTGCCAAGTGTCATGGGGCCCCGCACACCCACAGCAGCCAGCCCCCGCCCCATTCTGACGCTAACCCCAGCCCAGATTACAGGAGGGCAAGGCTGGCTCACACCTGCTGCCGGGCCGAGTCGGCCACTTACCCGCCCCGCTGGGTATAGGGTAGTGAGGCCTCAGGGCACCTGCAGAGCACAGGGCACCACCCTCCCCAGCTGCCGAGGCTGACCCACGCCCTGGCAGGGTGTCTGCGCTACGCAGGCTGCAGGCAAGGAGAATGGTGCCCCCACAGCACCTCGCCCTGGGCCAGCATGCAGCCCCCGTCACCTACCCTGCTGTGGCACCAATAGCCCCCCAGCCCTCCCACCCTGCTCCAGCCTCTCCATCTCCCCAACCCCCCTGCTCCTGAGCCACCAGACCGCACCTGCCCCATGCCATGACTTACCTGACGGTAATGGCTACTGGTTTCGGAAACGTGCCAGATGCAGGTTTTGCTGTTACCCTGGCCCCACCCAGCAGCTGCAATCAGCCCACAGGCAGAGATCGCATGGGGGGCAGTGCCCGAGGCTCCGGCAATGGCAGGGAAATGAGTCAGTGACGCAGACCCAGAGAAACCCCCCCCTCTCCCCAGGCTGCAGAGGAAGGCAAACAACCCAACATTCCTGCCAGTCTGACCTGGGGGAAATTCCTTCCCCCCTCCCCCCCCGGCCCCCACACAGTGATCACAGCCATGGGCATGTGAGCACGAACCAGACTGCCATGCACCTGAGAGAGAGACTGCTCAGGGCCACCTCCAAGCCCTACCCGCCCGCCCCGGCTCCATCTCCAGCCGTGGCCAGCCCCACTGCTGCAGAGCCAGGAGAGGCTGACATCCTGGGGACCACCGAGACCAGACAGGGGTTTCCTCACCACCTGCCCTGTGGCCTTGTGGCCTTTGCACTCATCAGCTCCTTGACACCAGTCACCTGCCCTCCAACACAAGGTCCCCCCGGCTTTCCCCCGCCTCGGCACTCTGCAGGGTGACCCATCTCCCAAAAGCCGTATGTCCTGCGTTCTTACGGAACAGACACGGGCTGGCTCCCTGCCTGGCCGGGCTCAAACCCAGCCCTCAGCCCCTGCATGCCTTGGCACACCCACCACACAGTTTGCTTGGGGTGAAAATAAACAAACAGAAAAGTCACAGATTCAAAACTGAACTAGTGAGAGGGCCAAACGTCCGAGCTACCCAGGGAATAGCCACAGCTGCGCCCTCAGGCTTCACAGGGTCACATTAGATACAAATCCCTTTCCTCAGTTTCCCAGCAGGAGGCCCCAGCTCAGGGGGGTCCAGCACTCACAACCAGCCTTCCGCCGCCAGACTCCCCCGAGTGCTGCATGAAAACGCCTCCCTTCCAAACCTGCTGTTCAAATGCTTTTTCCTAAGGCCCCGGTGACTCGTGCCTTGCTCTTGTCCATTTCCAGTTGTTTCAGTGTCCTTCCACTGACACTCATGGGCCACCATTCTCTGTTCCTGGGCGGCAGGATATTTCTCTGAAAACATCCGCTCAATGCACTGTGTGCATCGGAGCGAACAGATGTTAGGAACCAATGGAAAGGGATAGCTAAAGACAGTAAAAATCATATTGCCACGATATAAATCCATGGTATGCACATCTTGAATACTGTGTGCAGTTCTGGTTGCCCATTCTCAAAAAAGCAATATTAGAATTGGAAAAGGTGCAGAGAAGAGCAACAAAAATGATGGGGGGTGTGGAGCAGCTTCCGTATGAGGTGTGATGAAAAAGACTGGGACTGTCTCTCAGAAAAGAGACGACTAAGGGGCGAGTTGACAGAGGTCTATAAAATCATGCCTGGGGGGGAGAAAGTGCCTAGGGATGTGTTATTTACCCCTTCGCATAACCCAAGAACCAGGGGGCACCCAATGAAATTACTGGGCAGCAGGTTTAAAACAAACAAAAGGAAGTATTTCTTCACACAATGCTCAGTCAATGTAGGAACTTGTTGCCAGGGGATGCTGAGCAGGCCAAAATGATAACTGGGTTCACAAAAGCATGAGACTAACACATTTATTTGGGCATAAGCTTTTGTGAGCTAGAACTCACTTCATCAGATGCATGGAGTGCATGCATCTGATGAAGTGGGTTCTAGCCCACAAAAGCTTATGCCCAAATAAATGTGTTCGTCTCTATGGTGCCACAAGGACTCCTCATTGTTTTTGCTGATACAGACTAACACAGCTACCACTCTGAAAAGAATGAGACATTCCTGGAGGACAGGTCCATCGATGGCTATTAGCCAGAGGTCAGGGACCTGCTCCGCCCTGGGTCAGAACAGTCACTGCAGGAGGTGTCCCTGGCGCCTGGGCTTGGTGTCCCTGCTGCTGGGGGTGCAGCGTGTGGGCATGTAGCCAGGCTGTGCCCTGGAACAGGTAGAGGGGGCCGTCCCACAGCTGGCCCAGGACAGGGTTTATGCTGGGGATGTGTCTGGTATTTCGTGGATCTCACGGGGCAGGCTGAGCCCCAGAACCCCAACCACCCAGTCTCCCTGCCCCCTGAGCGTCTACAAACTGAAGGGGAGGGGCAGCTAACTTCACCTTTACATTATAAATATTAACAAGGGGGCATGCCCCACTGCAGTGAGAAGGGCAAGGAGGGCTTTGCAAGCCTCCACCCTTCCCTGTGCAGGATCCCAGGGGGCACTGGTCCGCTGAGCTTTGTTGTGCAACTGCAGCACAGGGCTCTGACTGGAGTGCACCCCAGCTGGGATGCGCCAAGGGCTGCACTGGCCATGCCCGCATACTGGGGCATGGTCCCCCCCAACTCAGGCAAAGCCTTCCCTCTGCGTGGAGGAGCCCAAGGCACCGTGTGAGGATGGCGTCAGAGATGGGGCATTTGCAGAGGCCCCCAGGCCCAGCAGCGCATGGAGCAGGTCGGTCAGGAAAATGACCCTCCAATGGCATTGAGGCGGCCAGAGCCAGTGAATTGCATGGGCTCGGTCACAGAGAGCTCTCCCAACTTGCTGTCCTGACACCCTTCCCTGCAGTAGGGATTATATTTAGAAATGTGCTCAAGCCAAAAATAAAGAGGTAAAAAGGTTTCCCAGGGGCTGTTTCCGCCGTCAGTCACAGGGACAGCCATGAAGCGCCTGCTCCAACATAACCTGCATAAAACACGCTAGGCAGACAGACAGACAGACAGACTCACACGCCTGCCCCTTGCCAGAGACCAGCCGGACACTTCTGCCCCCAGAAGAGGAGTGGGGACACGTCCTGCTGGGGCTGCAGGGATCTACTACGCAAGAGGCACGGGGCAGCGGAGTTGCCTCCACGGCCACAGGATCTGCAAACGGTGAGGGAGTGTCTTTGTTTTTTGCCTGGCCTGTGGTCTCATGGCACTAGGCACTGGCATCTGCTCCAATGAGCACAAATGGGCCCCGACCCTGCCCTCCATTTGTCTGTGGGAGAAACCCCGGCCCTTTGCCCCAGACTCACCCTTGTGTGGCCTTGGCTGCGCAGGGAGCAGCTTTGGGCTAGGCGTCTACCTCAGCTGCCAGTGCTGCAGGACAGGCTCACCGGGCAGCGCTTTGCGAGCCCCAGGTAAAGGGCTTGAGCAGAATGGCTTTGACTTGAATTCTAGCCTTGGAGCTTTCAACCTGGGTTAATCCCTAGAAGAGGAAGCGCAGTGCAGGCTCCCCCCTGCTGCCCAGCCACTTGGCTTCCTCCACAGGGACCTGCTCAGCTGTTCTGTCTAGGAGGCCACTGATTTCCAGCTGCCTTGAGAGGCTGCTGCAGAGCTAGGAACAGAGCTGAGCTGTGCTGAACCTGGGGCCACCGCAGAGCCAGTCCCCAGCAATCAGTGCTCTTAAAGCAGGATACCAGGGCCAAACAGGGGTTAATCCTGGAGGGGTCTTGCAGCCACAGGCAGCTGATGGGCTCAGGTAGCCTCAGGTTAACCCACTCCCTGCCCTGGCTTTGCTCTTGAGCCAGGCACATGGCTTATACAAACACATCCCTGGCCACAAAAGGCAAGCATGGCTGTGCGCTGTATCTGGCTATCAGGCATTGCTGTTCTGGGACCCGAGGGAGGAAGCTCCGGATGCTGGTGTGTGCAGCAGGGCCGGGGAGGGCTCTGCTGTAGGGACGTGCCCAGTGCAGGGTGCCCCCATGCCAGCTTCTCACAGGTCTGGAGCAGTGCAGGGTGCCGGAGTCTCTGGGATGCCGATGTCTGGGCATGTTCCTCTCTTTTAGGATGAGCCGGTATTTGCACTCATGGGTGACTGGAACCTGCTGGGGAGGCTTCTGGAGAGTGCTCAGGAGCACTCCACAGTGGTAGGGAAGGTCTGGCTCACTGTCCTGTTCATTTTCCGTATCCTTGTCTTGGGGGCAGCTGCCGAGAAAGTCTGGGGGGACGAACAGTCGGGCTTCTCCTGCGACACCAAGCAGCCAGGCTGCCAGAACGTCTGTTATGACAAAACCTTCCCCATCTCTCACATCCGCTTCTGGGTGCTGCAGATCATCTTTGTCTCCACCCCCAGCCTCGTGTACCTGGGCCACATCCTGCATCTGGTGCGCATGGCGGAGAAGGAGCAGCAGCGAGAGGAGACTTGGGTGGCCCAGCAGGAGCCCCTGGTGCAGCATAAACCTTCCATCAAAGATGTTCATGGCAAAATCCGCCTGCAGGGGGCCATTCTGAGGACTTATATTTGCAACATTGTTTTTAAGATGCTCTTTGAGGTGGGCTTCATTGTGGGCCAATACGCACTGTATGGGTTTGAACTAAAGCCTCTCTACACGTGCAACCGCTGGCCCTGCCCCAACACGGTTAACTGCTACATAGCCCGGCCCACCGAGAAAACCATTTTTGTCCTCTTCATGACGGGGGTGGCCTGCCTGTCTCTGCTCCTCAATCTGATAGAAATGTACCACCTGGGCTCCACCAAGTGCAGGCAGGGGCTGGCAGCCAACCACTGCCAGGCGCCCGACCCCAAGGCCAGCTCCAACACTCCCAGAGAAACAAGCGACCACCACATTCCTCACTGTCCTGTGGCCAACCGCCTTCCCCATCCTGCTGACCCCAGCCTTCCATTGCAGCTGTACGCCAGCCAAACAGCTCCCTCTGCGGGCAGGGACAGCCATGCAGCATGGAGCAGCCGTGAGACAGGCAACCAGGGCCTGGCCATGGAAGAACCATTGCAGCAGGGCAGCAGGTCCAGTAAATCTAGCACTAAGCTGAGACCCAGTGACTTGGCTGTTTAACTGTGGCGGCCCAGCCCTGCACTGAGAGCTGGATGCACTGGCCCAGAGCTGACAGGCAGGGGAAGGGGGCTCTTGTTCCAGACAAGCACTGTTACCGCGAGGCTGCATCACAGGGAGCACAGCTCGGCTCAGGAGCCCGTTGTGTTTCCATGGATGCCATGTTGTCCCCACCATGGAAATACTGGGCCCGTAATACAGACACCAGTGTCCAGGAGCCTGAAACCTGGGCCAGACATGCACAGCTCAAGCCCTCTCCCCTCAGTGGCTCTGCAGCAGCCTTGTGGCCGTCAGGGGCAGGAGGCAGGGAGCCGAGAGGGGTAAGCTCCACACTTGATAGGACGCAGGCAGGGCCTGTAACTTTTCCTTTCCCATGTGACAAGGCCTCAGGGCTGTGTTGGACCTGGGCAGCCCCACTGGTGTTTCCCCTTTTCTAGGTGGAGAGCACCCCCACCCCCTTTTGCTCCTAGGCAGTAGCAGAGCTCAGGAAGGCCACAGCAGAGACTCACAGTAGATGGCTGCTCAGGGCCAAGAGACCCTTTCCAGGCCCTAGCAAGGAGAATGGGACTGGACATAGCCTTTGCCACGCACCTGGGGCCCTGCTGGATGGTCCACAGCTTTGCAGGCTGCTGGTGTAACAGCCTGTCAGGGAAGATGGAGCTGCTCCAAGCAGGAAGGCCTAGGCCCCACTACCACTGCATCCTAGCCATGTGGCTCCTTCCCCAGCCCTGTGCCCCAGCCGGGGCGACTCTCAAACCATCTCTACCTCCCAGGGCAACGTGTGTGGGAAAGCAAAGACTGCAGCTGTGATAGTCAGGTGACGCTGAGGTTTCAGCAGCCTCAGCTGTTGGACTCCTTCCAAGGCTGCACTGAGCCCTGTACTTGGGCACCTCCTGCTGTGACAAGACTGACTTCTCCCTCGTGAAAAGTGGAACAAGATGACGTGAGCTCTGCAGAAGGCAGGCACATTGTCCCGTAGCCAAGGCACAGACCCCTAGCAGGAGAGGGGAATTCAGTCCTAAACTGCTTCTCTCTCTGCCCCTGCCCAGGGTATCTGCGTGCAGGGCCACAGCACAGGGGCAGGAAGGGAACTTCCTGCTGGACAGAGCCTCTGCTCTCCCCAAGAAGGATCCAGGCCCTCGCTCTGCACTGGATGAGAGAGGCCCCTCCCTGCAGCCTTCAGGATTCCTGGGCTTTGCTGTGGGGACAAGGGAGAAGGATCCAGGCTTGGGCTACATTACAAGGAAGCGACCTCTGGATTGCAGTTCTGTCTCATCCTCTCTGGTCACTTGCCTTAGCCTTGGGAGGGTCACGTGGGCAGGGAGATTGCTGCAGGTGTTGCTACGATCGCCATAGTAACATAGGGAAGGGACCATCACTGCAGCTGGAACCAGGGCTAGTGCAGGAAGCTTCTTCCAAGGCCAACAGCAGCTGGAGAGATGGCGCCTGCAGGGCCCACCATTTCATTTCAGCCCCCCAGTACTAGAACAAGTTCAGCTCGTTGCAGGGAGGCTCCGTGAACCTGGACCTAGGGCTGCTTGGCTGTCTCCTGTCCACACTCTCCTCTGGTCCCATGCAGGACTGGTCAGGTTGCCAGCTGCAGAATTGTAGCCTCTGGAGAAGGCTGTGTTGCACACAGGCTGCCCCTCACTCCCTCAAGGGCACAGCCTGGCCACTCCCTGCTTAGCTCACAGGAGATGGAGGCAGGAAGGCCATGGGCCTCTCTCCCGCTCCACATGAAGGCCGGGCCTGCTCCCACCACAATTCGTAGATCCTAATGCCAGAAGCGACAGGCCACCATGGCCACACAGCTTTAGGCCCTACCGCAGGCAGAGCTCGCAGGTCGACCCATGCTGGGAATTACAGCTCCCAGCTGCTGGATAGGGTGCCCTGGCAGGTGAGCTGCCAGATCTGGTCCTACATCCGGCACAGACCCTGGGATGGATGGCAGGGGCAAGGTGACAGGGATCAGGCATAACTCCCTGATGACTGAGCCCTTGAGACAGGCAAGGGGCAGCGGCCCTAGCCTCCTCCCTGGAGCAGAGGCAGCCCCTGCTCTGCCCTTCAGTGGATTAAGGACAGCAGCTGCCGGCAGGTTTTTGCGTCTTTATTTGAAATGAATGGTTGCTAGAGACACAAGATTAGCCTAACGCCCCGTTAGCACTACAACAAGACCGGTGACTGGCTCACTCTTGACATGGAAACAGAGGGCCCCGGGCCAGGTCCCAGAACAATATATACAGACTCAACAGACAGTGCCGAGTCCCATTGACAGCTGATAAAAAAAATCAAAACAAAACACCAAGGGGAGGGAGCCAGAAGGGAACAGCAAAGCTGGGGCAGGGGCTGGGCGAGCAGAGAGACCCAGGCAGCCTCCACTCCCTCGTTGACCTGCGGCCCCCCTCCACTGCTCGCAAGTTCTGGCCTGGTGCGGCCCCGCAGAATTCTCAGTCTAATGCAGGCTTGGAGGAGACGGGCCCAGCAGCAATGAGTCCAGGCACAGAGGCTACCTCCTCCATCTGATAGTGTTAGGCTAGCAACGGGGGCACCATCCATTCTGCTACAGCTTGGGGGGCAGGGAGGGGTCCCTGCTCCTCAGCCCTGGCAGCGAGGATGCCCCTTGGCTCCCATGCCCGATGCAGAATTCAGACCTTCAACGGCCCCCAGTGGCTGCTGTGAGTGCACAATGCAGGGTGAAGCCACAGCTAATGCAGAGCTGGGGAAGGGAGATCCCAGGAGCCCCCTGGGCACTGACCTCTGTGCTGCTGAAGAGGAGAATGAGATGAGCCAGAGACAGCGCAGCCAGGGCCCTCTGGGAACACAGCCCCCTCCAGCAGAGATGGGAATGGTCCAGCCAACAGACTCAGCTTCTGGGAATGGCCCTGCTACCCCGGCTGGCACAGCTCCTCCCAGGGCCCTGCGTGCTGCGCATGGCTCCCTTCCCCACTCCTGCTGCTTGGGCAGGGAGCTGACTGTAGGCTCAGGGCCTCCTGTGCGGGCTACTAGGCCCAGTCTGTCCCCACTGCACTGAGCAGTCTCTTCCCCATGGCCCCACAGCCTGGTGTTCATGTTACACCAGGCAGGGAGAGACCGAGAACAGCCCTGGGGAGAGGGGACAGGCAGGGCTCACCGGCCCAGTGCCCTTTGGGGCTCCTGGCTGGGAGAGGGACTGGCTCTGGATCTCCACCCCTGGGAAGAAGGCGGGAGAAGGTGGGACACTGCCTCAGTCAGGCAGAGCACAGGAAGGGCCTGGGTGCCAGGGGGCTGATGTGGGAGGGGGACGGCAGGTTACTAGCATCAGGCAGGGATGTTCAGAGTCCTACACGCACTGAGCTGGACAGTGCTACCACTTCTGCAGGGCTGGGAGCGGCACTACGCCCCCATGCCATGCCACACTCACATGCCGCAACCCTGGCCAGGTAGGAGGAGCAGGGGAGATGCCTTCCCAGGCCAGAGCAGACCCAGCCCAGCGGGCCCTGGGTGCCGCCTGACCATGCTCCAGCCCTGGCCTGCGCTCAGTCCATGTCCTCCTCCAGGCTGCTGCCCCGGCTGTGCTCCTCGTAGATCTCCCGGACGGCCAGGATGCGATTCAGCATGCTCTCCAGCATGCTCCTGTCCATGGGGATGACCGAGTACCAGAGAGGCGACTCTGCAATGCACGACCGCTCTGGCTGCAGGTAGAAGACGTCGTTCCGGTTCCGCAGGCTCTCTGGACTGTGGCAAGAGGGGGGCAGAGTGAACCTCACCCTAGAGCCCAGAGAGCCCTGGCCTCCTCAGCCATCCTGAGCCCATAGGGTCCTTCCCTCCTGACCTGGAACCCAGCAAGCCCCGGTGCCCCCCCATTCACCCAGGAGAGGCCTAGAGCCCACTCGTCTGAGCGTCTGTAAAGGAGACGCTAGCACTGCAGGGAAAGGCCCATGAGCTGGGCTTGGAGCTCCTCTCCCAAGGTGACCCAGGACAGTGCTCATGGCAGGCAGGAGTGGGGGGTCCCGAGGCACCTCAGCCACCTCCTCCTGCCAATCTGAGGGGAGGGAGGGATATGAGAGCAGCCAGACAGGGTGAGACCAAAGGTCCATCCAGCCCCGTGCCCTGTCTGCCGACAGTGGCCGACGCCAGGTGCCCCAGAGGGAGCTAACCTAACAGGTGATGATCTAGTGATCTCTCTCCCGCCATCCATCTCCACCCTCTGACAAACAGAGGCTAGGGACACCATTCCTTACCCATCCTGGCTAATAGCCATTAATGGACTTAACCTCCATGAATTTAACCAGTTCTCTCTTAAACCTCGTCGTAAGAATGCCCACTGAGGGTGGCGCCCACTGAGGGTGGCGCCCACTGAGACGAGTTACTCAGCCCTAGAGCTGTGATCACAGCACTCCAGCAATGGCAGACACAGACAGGACTTGGGGATGTGAGAAACCAGCCCCTGGAGACACACACCCCATGCCTCCTGCTTCACTGGCAGGGCCCTGGCAGTCAGTGCTCTGCACAGCTCTTTGCAAAGGCAGCACATGTCGGGGGCAGCTGGGCTGCTCCACAATGTCCTTCCAGCCAGTCAAGGGGCCAGACTGGGCACACGGGGCTGCAGGAGTGCAGGGGATACCCCGGCAGATGGACGGTGGCTCCCTCTCCCTAGGAGACTCACCATTTGGAGAGATAGAATTCATAGAACTTGACCGGGCACCGGAGCGGGTTCATCCTGTTCTCCCGCTGCTCCAGGATCGGCAGCTCCTCCTCTCGCTTCCGCTTCCCAGAACTGCTGTCTGCAGAGAGAGGCCAAGTCAGAGCAGTGCACACACGGGGCAGGGGCGGGGAGACAGACACGTGCAGGCCCCTACCTCGCCCTTTTTTCTGCCGGACGGGGGCGTAGTAGCGGATGCTCACCACCTTGGTGGTGCCCCGGGCTGTAGTGCACTTGCGGGACTGGCGCACCACGTTGGTGAAGGACAGCTGCATGTGCTCCTCCGCAGTCTGCAGGCCGAAGAACTTGGTGTTGAAGAACATGAGGGTGTTGAGGAGGACAAAGGGGGAGTACACCCCCAGCTGCTTACACTCCCAGAGATGCTCCTCCTCCACGCGGGAAAAGATCGTGTCTGCAAGCACACAGCGGAAGAAGCTGGGTCACACGCGTCTGTAATGCTGTGGGCTCCCCGGCAAGCTCTGGCCCGGCAGGGAGACTGGAGGGGATGTGGCTGCTGCCGCCACCACCACCAGCCCAGCTTAAGCCACGTGTGTCAGGGGAACATCAACCAGGGCACTGGGGCCCTCCCCCGGATCTCTCTCCCTGCCTGGGGCAGAGGGAGCTTGGCTCAATGGTTCAGTGGAAGGACAACAGCTGTTACAACAGAGCCCCTTGCCCTGTGGAGTAGCGAGAGGAGCCATGCTTGCTGACACCAGGCTGGGAGCTGTCCCACTGTACCCTCCCCAGCCATGACCCAGCCTAGGTTAACCCACCACAGCACAGCTGGTGCAAGCCAGCCCCGGACCATACCAAGGGGCCCCCGCCCCACAGCTCGGTACGAAGTGTCACGCACTGCTGCATGTGCTGGTACAGTCAGAGAGAAAGGGAGAGCAGCAGGCAGGACAGGAACAGGCAACTCCCATGCAAAAGCCAGGCAAACTGCTCCAGCCCAAGAGCTTCCCCTGGCAGGCAAGAGGCTGGGACAGTTAACTTGACTGCTCTCAGGGTGCATGGAGACAAGGGCACCCAGCCTGGGGCCCGGAATGGGAAAGCACAGCCCTTATGAAGGTGTCTAACTTGGAATGGCTCTCTGTTACTGCTTGGACTATGCCAGGAAGCCAGGGAGATCAAAGACCTCTGGCCTGGGAGTTGGGAAGCAGACAAGGGTTCATAAGCCCCCGGGTCTGACACAGTGCTACCCAAAGGCTGGGGCAGGGCCTTCCCCTGCTATGGAAAGCAGCAGCCTGGTCCAAAAGTGGCTGGATGGAGAGTCCCCTATTGTATCTGGACAGAGAATGTGGTTTTCATGGGCACCTGCTAGCCTGGATTCAACCCTCAGCCAGCCTGAGATGCTGAATCCCAACTGCCGACAACCCCTGGCCCAGCTCTGCTGTTGGGTCCTGGGGAGAGGTTACATGCAGCTCCAAGATGCAGCAGGGGCAGTGGACTTCCCCCTCTAGGAATAAGGGTGGGCAGGCCTGGCTCTGTGCGCTCAGGAGGATTCAAGGATCCACTTGTCTCCTATGGCAAACTTCCCTCAGAAGCATCCCAAGGAGGGGAAGGGGCAGAGGTGGTCCCCGCTTGGCCAACTCCAGCCAGGCCTGAGAGCTTGACCGTAGTGGCCGCTAATAAAGGACACGTACTGTTTGGTAGGAGTGTGGGCTGCCAGCCACTCAGGGACTTGTTCAGCTCCTGCACGAAGGTCAGGTAGTAAAGGTCTGTGAAGATATTCACCATCCGGTTGTTCTCCAGCAGGTACTAGAAGGGAGAGAACACATGGTCAGTGAAGGGAGACAGCAGTGTTGGGCACAGGATGAAATGGTTCTGTACTGTAAGTGTGCTGCAGACGTGTATTTCACTTGGTGTGTGCCCAGCGTGCTGGAGCTGGAGAAGTTTCCCTAGCAGTACCCATAGGAGGCGGCACTCGGACCTCGTGCTCAAAGCCTTTCCCCTGGCTATCTAAGGTGGCCGGCGCCCTTCCCCGCCTCAGTTCCTTTGCACCGAATACCCAGAGACTGGACTCCATGAACAGCCCCCGATGCAGGTCAGGCAATGGACAGCGAGAGGAGGAAGATCCCGACCTGGACGCCAAGGAATCCGGGGTGTCAGGGGATCAAGGTGGCAGCTGTCCAGAGCGTGTGAGCAACCAGTCTGACTCACCCATAGCCCAGAATGGAGGGAATTGGGGCCGATGGTGGAAACAGAATCACCGGCACTGACTACACCTCCATCATTTCTGGTGCTGGAAGTGGTGTCAACCTCAAAACCAGCAGTGGTACCCAGGTGACTGACGGAGCCAAAGTGGAGAGTGATGAGTGCACGCTCACAACGGGATACCAAAGTTGTTCCTGGCACTGAGGAGATCCCTTGTGATGAGCCTGGTCCCAGCCCCACTTCCACTGACTGTGGAAGGGAAACATCGGTGTGTGGTGCTGACAGATCCACAGGTCCATCAATGGCTATTAGCCAGATGGGCAGGGATGGTGTCCCGAGCCTCTGTTGGCCAGAAGCTGGGAATGAGCGACAGGGGATGGATCACTGGATGATTATCTGTACCGTTCATTTCCTCTGGGGCACCCGGCACTGGCCACTGTCGGAAGACAGGTGTGACATTGCACTCCATATGTTTTATGGAAATACATTATATACACACTTATAAACCTAACTGGAATATACCTTATGCAAAAGGTCTCGTCAGGTACCATTACAAAGCTTATAATCTACAGTGTTCATCCTATTTGTATGAATGTATCTGTCTTGTATCTGAAGCTAGAAATATGAAGTATTACTCTGAAGTCCTATTGTAACTATGCAAAGTGTGGGTCATTAATGGTGGTTTGGAATCTTGATAGCTCCCATTAACCAGGAATCTTGATAGCCATTGGTTGTAAATGGCTCTGTTGACTTGTAAGCCTTCCTGTGTTCCTGTGAGTCAGGCCGGGAAGAATGGAGGCTTGGGGTCTCACAGGACATGTGACCATGTCACCTGGTACTGGAATCCACCTTAAACATGGTGCCTTTCCATTTAGAAGGAGGGGTGGGGACCCAGAGAGACAAAAGATTCCCACCTTGTGCCAAAGCCATAAAATGGGGTGGAACAGAACAAAGGGGGCTGCAACCATAAGAAATCCCCCTGTTAGTTACCACCTGAGCTGGAACTAACAAGGACTGTACCAGGGGAAAGATTGGGCCCAGACTAGAAAAGAGTCTAGACTGTGAAAGAAGCTTATTGGAAAGAAGCTTATCTCTGAGGGTGAGATTTACCTGTATTCAGTTTCTAAATGTATTAGGCTTAGACTTGTGTGTTTTTTATTTTGCTTGGTAACTCACGTTGTTCTGTCTGTTATCACTTGAAACCACTTAAATCCTACTTTTTATATTTAATAAAATCACTTTTGTTTATTAGTAAACCCAGAATAAGTGATTAATACCTGGGGGAGCGAACAGCTGTGCATTTCTCTCTATCAGTGTTATAGAGAGTGGACAATTTATTAATTTACCCTATATAAGCTTTATACAGAGTAAAACAGATTTATTTCGGGTTTGGATCCCATTGGGAGCTTGGTGTCGGGGTGCTGGAAATAGGTGACTTGCTGAGCAGCTTTTGGTTAAAGTCTGCAGCGTTGGAGGCATGGACCAGCCCCTGGGTCTGTGTTGCAGAAGCTAGCGTGTCTGGCTCAACAAGGCAGGGTTCTGGAGTCCCAAGCTGGCAGTGGAAAATGGGCTCAGAGGTAATTCCGTCCCAAGGGGGTCTCTGTGACCAAATCCGTCACAATAGAATACTGGGCTAGATAGACCTTTGGTCTGACCGAGTATGGCTGTTCTTCTGTTCGGTTCAGCAGCCTGCCCAGTCAATGGGCTATAAACGATGCAGCCCTGGCAAAGTCCTGGACCAAGGAAGAAGTCGGGACGCAAAAGCAGAGGTCCACTGCCGCTTGCTACAGAAACAGCCAGTGCTGGCATCACCCTTGTCGGTACCAGACTCAATGGATGCCAGGGGGCCAGAACTGGAGACAACAGTACAGGGTCTCTGACCTCCCTGTGCAGTACCGGGGAGTGGTTGAGGGAAACTGCTCCAATGCATCGTTTCGGTCCACACTCCTTCTGGAGGAAGCAGACGAGTACCCACACAACCTGAAGCAGCCATGACCAGTCCTATGAGACCTCTTGCTTGGCATACTCAGCAGGGAGAGACTCCTCCATCTCTTCAGGGAGGTACCAGCTCCAGACTGTGAAACAGCAGCACTCTCAGAACCGGAGGGCGACTTCCGATCCCATGTAGGCCTTGGGGCCGAAACAGGTCACATGCCTGTTCAAGCAGGCGCTGCTTCAGACCAAGGTCTCTCGCTACCTGAGTCCGTTTGGTGAATGATTTGTAAACCGAACACCACTCCTTGCCGTAGCCTTTGTCTGAGCACAGCAAGCTCTGCGTGTGGGGACTGTTGCTGGGATCACCCCGCACACGGCGGACAGTGTTTAATCCCTAGTGATGCCGTCACCAGGGAAATACTGGAACTAAGACTAACAGACGCCAGACTAAGGGCACTAGTTAACTAGACCCAGCTGGAGAAAGGCACTAAGACATTGTGAGGTTAGAAGCCACACAGCGCTCCGGCTCCGGCCAGGAAGAAGGAACGGAGGGGGTAGAGGCAGCGCTGGCCTGCAATAGCCAGGGAGGGACTATCAGCATGAGGCGCGAGCTCCGCCTTCTCCAGGTACTGCTAAGCTAAATTCTCCAGCTCCGGTGTGCTGGGCGCGCACACACCTACGTGGAATAAATGGGTGCATCTGACTGAGCAAGGAAGACTGCTGCAGAGACTATCACAGGGTATCATGTTGCCTCTGTATAAATCCATGGTATGCCCACACCTTGAACACTGCGAGCAGGTGTCGTCACCCCATCTCACAAAGGATACACTGGACATGGAAAAGGTTCAGAAAAGGGCAATGAAAATTATTAGGGGTTTGGAACAGCTTCCGTATGAGACGAGATTAATAAGACTGGGACTTTTCAGCTTGGAAAAGAGATGACTAAGGGGAGATATGACAGAGGTCTATAAATTTATGACTGGTGTGGAAAAAGTAAATAAGGAAGTGTTATTTACTCCTTCTCATAACACGCAAACTAGGGGTCACCAAATTAAATTAATAGGCAGCAGGTTTAAAACAAACAAAATGAAGTATCTTTTCACACAACGCACAGTCAATCTGTGGAACTCCTTGCCAGAGAATGTTGTGAAGGCCAAGGCTATAACAGGGTTCAAAAAAGAATTAGATAAGTTCATGGAGGATAGGCCCATCACTGGCTATTACCCAGGATGGACAGGGATGGTGTCCCTCGCCTCTGTTTGCCAGAAGCTGGGAATGGGCAACAGGGGATGGATCCCTTGATGATGACCTGTTCTGTTCACTCCCTCTGGGGCACCTGGCATTGGCCACTGTCAGAGACAGGATACAGGGCTAGATGGACCTTTGTTCTGACCCAGCCTGGCCATTCCTAGTACCGGTCAGATCACACATTGCAGAATTAGAGGGAGTTCAGAGAAAGGTGAGGAGAGTTAGAGGCCTTGGAAAAAAAAAACACCTGAAGAGACAGCCCCCAGTGTGATCCTCACACAGCTAGAACACAAAGAACTGATAGTTACTAGGGGTCATGGGGGGAGCAGGCCAGGGGAGCCCCGCACCCTTGGCTACAGGTTTGGGTGGGGAGGATGTGAGGCCCAGGAGAGAGCCTACTGGTACTAGGGTGAGGGGGGTGTGGAAGGCCTGCCCACGCTCTCCCATTGCCTGGCATCAGGATGCAGAACACAAGGCCAGGGGAGCCCCCCTACCTGCTGGATGCCGAGGCAGAGGTAATAGATGCTGTCTGGCTCATAGCGCTCGCCATTGGGCCGTGTTATCTCCTTGACGAACTGGGCAAGACCATAGTTGAGCTCGGCAGCGGTGCAGGCCAGGATATCCTCTTTGATGCGCATGGGCTTAGCTGCAGAGACAGAAGCAGATCAACCTCAGGCAAGAGCTCTCGTGGGGGTGGAATGCTCAGTGCTGACAAGGGAGCCTGGCTGCTGGCGTTGGGGACAGGTCCCTGGGGCTCGCTGGACTCAGGGGCTCCTTGGACAGGCTTCCCAGGCCCACTGGGCTCTGCAGCCTGATGCTGCAACCCCTCCCAGCAATCCCTGGGGCAGAGGTAGCACTTACGCCCAAAGCGCAGCTCCTCTCCCTTGCTGGACTCCCCGCCGGCATACTTTGTCTGCACCCAGCACTTCCAGGCATTCACCCCATACGAATAATTCAGTCCTGTGCAGCTGGGCTGGCTGCTCATGGAGTCCCGGGAGCAGCTTTCGGAGAGCACGAGACGCTTCTGACCCTGCGGAGAAGTGCACCGTAAGGCTGGGAATGCCAGAGCATACGTAGTGCAAAGGCAGGTGTTACTGACAGTCCCAAAGGATCCCAGAATGCCCACAGACTCAGAAACATAGGACTGGAAGGCCTCTCCTGAACGCCCACAACAGTAATGGTTAGGGCAATCAGCTGTGAGACCAGGCTCAGATGCCTTATTAGCACGTTTGGCATGCAGGAACAACCCATCCTCACAGCGTGCTACAACAGACCAGTGCTGGCACTGCTGGGGCAAAGGACCAAAACCTGCTACCAATGAGGGCAGACCGGGGGCAGCCACGGAGCTATCACCAAAAGGAGACGGCCAACCAACAGACCAGCCCTCTCCCACGCAACAGGAGCTGCAATAATGGCACTAATTCAAAATGTTAACAGAGGCTGTGAACTCCCACAGCAAAACCAATAAAGCCTAGAAGCTCTGAGGGCCAAAGTTCTCTGGGTCAGGGAAGTCAGAGATATGCTCAGCTGAGCATTTGATCTTCATGTGACATTCCCAAGGTTTGTTTAGCAGTCTGTGTTCAGACACAGCTACAGACAGCCCTATACCCTCTAACAGGCTGACTATTGTGTTCAATTGAACTCAGGACCCCTCTACACTTAGAGCTGAGTAGCCTGGCTCCTTCAGAAGGAAAATCTCCAGCAAGACGGCACCTAGCAGGACATAGAATCACTGGACTGAAAGGCACTGCAAGAGGTCATCTAGTCCAGTTCCCTGCACTCAAGGCAGGACTAAGTATTATCTAGACCATCCCTGACAGGTGTTTGTCCAACCTGCTCTTAAAAATCTCCAATGATGGAGATTCCACAAAGATTCCTCCCTAGGCAATTTATTCCAGTGCTTAACTACCTTGACAGTTAGGAATTTTTTCCTAATGTCCAACCTAAACCGCCCTCCCTGCAATTTAAGCCCATTACTTCTTGTCCTATCCTCAGAGGTTAAGAACAATAATTTTTCCTCCCTCCTCTTTGTAACAACCTTTTATGTACTTGAAAACTGTTATCATGTCCCCTCTCAGTCTTCTCTTTTCCAGACTAAATAAACTCAGTTTTTCCAATCTTCCCTCAAAGGTCATGTTTTCTAGGCCTTTAATCGTTTTTGTTGCTCTTCTCTGGACTTTCTCCAATTTTGCCACATCCTTCCTGAAATGTGGTGCTCAGAACTGGAGACAGGCCTAATCAGCGTGGAGTAGACTGGAAGAATTACTTCTCGTGTCTTGCTTACAACAGTCCTGCTAATACATCCCAGAATGATGTTTGCTTTTTTTGCAACAGCGTTACACTATTGATTCATATTTAGCTTATGGTCCACTATGACCCCCAGATCCCTTTCCGCAGTACTCCTTCCTAGGCAGTCATTTCCCATTTTGTATGTGTGCAACTGATTCTTCCTTCCTAAATGGAGTACTTTGCATTTGTCCTTACTGAATTTCATCCTATTTACTTCAGACCATTTCTCCAGTTTGTCCAGATCATTTTGAATTTTAATCCTATCCTCCAAACCACTTGCAAGCCCTCCAAGTTTAGTATCATCTGCAAACTTTGTAAGTGTACTCTCTATGCCATTATCTAAATCATTGATGAAGATATTGAACAGAGCCAGAACTGATCCCTGCAGGATCCCACTCGTTATGCCTTTCCAGCATGACTGTGAACCACTGATAACTACTCTCTGGGAACGGTTTTCCAAACAGTTTTGCACCCACCTTATAGTAGCTCCATCTAGGTTGCATCCAAGGAGAGAACCTGGCATCTGGGCTGCAGCCCACTCAGTGGCAAAACTCCCTCCCACAGTCCACCTCCTGCCTCCCACACAGCCCAAACTGAGACCAGAACCCCACAGCGTTCAGCAGGCAATGCCCACCAGCTGCCCTGGGCCACTGCAGCCCCGCACACGCAGCACTCACCTTCCGAATGGTGCGAGGGAGGTCTGGATCTGTGGATACATCATCTGGCCCCACTAGGCCACAGTCAAAGAGGAAATCCACACTGGGGTTAATGTCCAGAGGGTCTGACGGGAAACAAGGCAGCACAGAAGGGTTCAAAGGTGTGGGATTTTGCCAGCCACGCCATCCCCCCAAAGGGACAGAGCCAGCCGGGCCAATGTGGGCATTACCCAGGGATCCCCCCAGGGAGATCTCCTAGCCCCAGCCAATGGCAGGCAGCAGCACTGACAGCACCAAGCCATAGTGCATGGTAACGCTGGGCCTCTGAAAGAATTCAGCAAACCAACCCTTTGAGGGGGGTTCCCCAAAGGCACCTCTCGAGCCCCTCTTGTGCCATGGTCCCAAATCCTCTCCCTCTTCCAACGCTGTGGCCAGGCCGCTGCCCTGCTGGGTACAGGGCTTGTAAGCACGCTCCCTCAGTCCCACAGTACTTGGCTCATTGGAGTCTCCCACTCCTTGACAGTGAGGGGCCCTGCTAAGTACTCCAGGGATCGCTGACCTGCACCTGCCTAGCCAATGAGCCAGCCCCCTGTGGAGTTGCCTGCTCTATTTCCTGCCCACACTTCTGGCCTCGGCACATTGGATCAGTCTGCTGTTTATTCAGCCAGATCCCTGGAGCAGATTTAGCGAAGGACAGACCTAACCCATTCCCTGATGGATGCCTCGCCCTGCTCAGAGGTCACTTGGCACTAGCCTTCGGTAAAGCCCTATTTAGGGGACACTGTCACAATCCAGAGCAGCCAAGCTCACTTTGAGACACACCAGAGCTGAGCCAGGATTCTCCAAGGGATCTGGCACAGCCATACCCCGCTTCGTCCTGGACTCACCTTTCTGCAGGTTTTGCTGCTAAACTGATCTGTGTCTCCCTGATATTACTCCTTATGCCATGCAGTGTGGGCCTCCCACTCCCTGCCCTTTATAGGCTGCACGTAGTGAACCTGACTTGCCAGGGCCCAGGGTCACTGCTGAGCCTAACTGGCTTCCCTGCAATTGTACAGAGAGACTTCAGCATGTTCACTGCCCTCTTGGTCTCTCCTGATGCTCATGTTGGAGGGACCAGCTCCACCCCTCAAACATATCCGCCCCCTCTGCCTCCAGCTGCCACTGGCCCTGTGTGCCCAGCTGGCCATTTGTTTCTTTGACAGGGACAGTTCCTCTGTAAATGCTGCCTGTGCAGCAGGGTCCCTAGGGCAGTCTGAATGCGTCCCTGTGCCCCACGCAGCCTGCTCTTACTTTTGGGGAAGTCGGCCTCCAGGTCCTGGCCAGGTTCATCCAAGACATTTGCCATCTTGACAGCCATGGCTAACACATCATCTCTCGCTGGCCCAAACAGGTCGCAGTCCTCCAGGAGACCCTCTGCGCTCTGGTTACTCACCAGGTCTGAGGATACAAGAGCAGCTCAGGATACTCACGCTCCAAATTAGCCTCCCCCACCCCCTCCAACTGGAAACAGACATAATGGGTCAAATGACACTTGCAGAATTAAATAGACTCTCATAGGCTGAGGCTCTGTGCTAAAGTTCAGCTGACCTCCCTAAAAGCCACGCTGCAGAGCCTTCTCCAGTGCTCGGAGCGGCCCCAGGGCCTCTCCCGGAGACCAAGTCAGAGGCTGCAAAATAGGACTCAAGAAACGCAGCTCTCAGGTGACTGCTTGGGAAATGCTTACTCCGTGTGCAGTGCTGCACACCCATAGCCCATGAGGGACAGTGACCTGCACTCCTGCCAGGAACTCCATTTTAAAATAAATCATTTGGAAATGAACCCAGGGTGGTTAAGGTACATGTGTAGTACTCCCATCCCCACCAGACAGGGCTGCAAGCACAGCTCTGTGCCAGAAACACAGCTCTTAAGGTGCCTTTTCAGTGGCATCCATCTTAGTGGTGGTGCTCCCCACAGTTAGCAACCACCGCCCACCCCTCAGGCTGTGCAGAAGCTGGAGCATGGACAGAAGGGCTGTCTTTTGTAGCAACTGAGCCCAGGCCAGGTCCTGAGAGGGGCTCCAGCACATGGAATGGCGATGAAACCTACCACACAGGTCTGAGGATGCCTTGTCCAGCTCCTCAGCCTCTGCGATCATCTCGGCCATGGCCAGGATGTCAGCCTCCAGGGGATTGGAAGGGATCTTCACCTTCAGCTCCTCAATGGTCTCCACTATCTTATCCGTGCTCTCCAGCGTTGTGGGCAGGAACATTGGCACAGGCACCTATCAGTCAGCAGGACACCAGGCAGAGGTCAGAGCCAAACACGACCTCCGCTTTGGGGCCCGCACCTGACAGCAAACTGGCTCTGCCAAGTGCACCCAAAGCCAGGAGAGAGGAAGGAAGGGGGGCTCAGAGAGGCCCGTGCAGAAGAGGAGAGTCAGGGGAAGGGGAGCTCGAGCAGATGGGTGTGTTGCTTACCGGGACAGGCATGGAGAAAGGCACGGGTACTTTCTGGCAGTACATATGCATAGGCACAGGCACGAAGATCGGGACAGGGATCGGCAAGACAATCACCTGTGGCTTCCAGTCTGCCTCTGGCACAGAACAAAGGGCATGTCAGCGCCTTCTGCTGGCTCGGATGGGGACCAGTCTCTCCCTTGCACGCCCCCTTGGTTCTATTCCTTGCAGCACCCCTGGCTGGCTGTAAATCTCACTCTCTTCCCTATGCGGACACCCATTGCAGCGCTACCTGGTCCTGCATGCACACCCGGACATGAGCTCCCTTAACTCACAGGCAAATCCTGTGTGATGGGCTATTGCTGCAAACCCTCCTCTCCTAGAGAACCGATGGCCAGGGACACGTCTTACAGTGCTAATGGCATTTAGATGGCTGACTCCCCCAAGAAGGGACTGCCACGAGCACATCAATGGCTCGCCCGGACAGACCTCTTCGGCAGTCTGCCTGGAGCCCGTTGGCAGGCTGGCTGGGATGCTGCTGCCGCCCAGAGCCTGTGCATAGTCAGCTTGCCCCCCGGCCCCCAAATGAGACTGGCTCTCTGGAGTGGCATGCAAGAACTGCCAGAGTTGAAAATCCCACTTGGCCCTAAGGAGAAGGCACAGTCCCCTCATGCCTGCTGTTGGGATGCATGCAGCACCAGCAGGGGCTAAGTAGTGGGGATTGCTGGGGAAGTGGCCAGTTAGCCAGTTAGCAAGCAAAAGGTACAGAATTTTCTGGCTTTCTAAAGGAAGGGGTGAGGAGCTTACAGGGGCCGGTGGCACAGGTGCTCTTCGAGGAGTAAGCTAGAATGTGGACTGGGCCAACTTGCTCCGCACTCAGCAGGGGCAGACCACCTCTCTTTGGCTGGCACCTACTGGTGAGTTGGTTCCCCTCCCCTCCAGGCTTTCTGCACAGGAGTTACAGCCACTCCCACTCCCCTCTCAATTTGGTGCTGGGTGTTCAGTGAGTTTACACACACTCAGGAGCTTGTCCCAGTGGTCCCTGCTGCCCCAGGAAGACACAGCATATGCTCTTACCTGTCTGACATCCCTTGGACTTCACCTCTATCTTGCAGGACACACCCCGGTTCTGCATCAATGGTTTGCACATAGCAGCCTTGTTCTTCCGAGGCGTGGCTGGAACTGGTGGCGGTGGGGGGGCTGGGGACATCTGGGCTGAGGAGGCCTTTGCAGACACCTATCAAGATCCAGAAAGGGGCAAGTCTGTGTCCTGTGCTAGCGAACACCCCTTTCCCCCAACAACCCACATGGCAAAGGCCCAGTCCTCATGGCCAGTACCCTTCTCCCTGAAGCTGCTGCTGGTGGTGCCTCCCGCTGCCCCCATCTCAGGCAGTACCTGCAGACCCCCAGGTGCCCACCCCAGCCCCATTCACTGCTCTCAAGCCAAACACCCAGCAGGTGCTTGTACCTATGGACACACCCCATGCCAGGGAGCCAAGCCCTGAATGGGATGCACTGCCCAGGGGTGCAGACATGGCCAAAGCAGCAGCAAGCTCAGAGCTGGTGACTGACGAGCCCCAATCAGCAGGGAGTGTAGCACCCATTAATCCCACCCTAGGGAGCAGGGAAGGAATTTGGTCTTTTCAGGGTCCCAGGCTTTTGCGAGTGAAATGAACAGCCATGGGCCAGGGGGGGAAACAGGGTGAGGGCATGCATCAGGCGACGCTGGGAACCACTCAATAGCTTTACACTGATGTGCCTTCCCATGGCATCTGTCTGCTCCTAGGGCCAGTCACCCATTGCCACTTGTCCATGCAGCCATATTGCCCTCTCCACAGGCTGGTTCCCAGCAGCACACCTCAGGCTCCTCTGCCCACGCACAGAGATGCTGCCCCAGCCTCAGATGGGGCCAGTGCCACCCTGGAAACACTGGCCAGGTCCTAGAATTTGTTACCAACTCAGGAAGTCCCCCCTTGGGGCAAGGGCAGCCCAAGGGCCTCACCATATTAGTCTCTGCTTTCTGTGGGGAAGAGCCAGGAGGTTTGGGCTCTGGAGTCTGACCTGCAAGGGAAAGAGAAGAACCATGAGCACACGCTGCATTCTTGCTTGCCTGTGCTCTCAGGCTGGTGGATCCCTGGACAAGGCAGCAGCAACCGGCCAGAAGGGCAGGGACTAACATGCTCTCTTCTCACCAACCCAGGGCCAGTCCTGGACCGTACTTGCCAATGTTTCTAACCTGATGAGGTCACAAGATATTGGACCTTAAAAATCACATCATCGTCTCCATTGTTATCTTGCTCTTCCCAGCACTCCATCCCAGCTGTCATTGCTGGCCTGGCACCTACCCAACCCCGTCACAGTGGGTGGGCAGCTGATTCCAGACTTTTTATTCCACTGACCTGCTGCATGGCCTTAGCTGAACCACTTCCCCTCCCTGTTCCTCAGTCTCCCCTCTGTAAACCAGGGTATCCCCTTTGCAAAGTGCTTTGGGATCCTCAGGAGGAAGGTGGCAGAAAAGGACAAAATGATTAACAATACTGCCGAAATCTGCCCCACCGTGTCCCCCAGGAGCGAGGATGGCATAGCCAAGTGCACACTGGAGAGAGATGACCTGACTCAGGGATCCTGTAAGGCAGAGGTAATAGCAGGTCAGGACATCAGCCAGCCAGCTACTAACCATAGAGACGAATGGTCTCTCCAAGCTCCTCTCAGGAGTAATTGTCAGCTCCTTCACCCGGGTCTGCCAGCGTGTCCAGAATTACCCAGCAGGCATTAGACTGTGAGCGCCGGTGAGCAGGGACTGCTGTACACGGTACTAACGAAGCCGGAGCAGCAATGCCATGCTCAGCTCTCCGTGCAGGCTTCAGCAGAGCCTCAACACGCTAAGGAGCAGGAGTCATAGCGGCACCTGTCCCCCACAGTGCACTCCTCCCTGAGGAGAGCAAGGAGCTGCCAATGGCCCAGCCCTGTCAGGCAACAGAAGGGCTCAAGGGACCAGCCCTTCTTGGGTGCTTGACCCACACAGATCTTCTCTCTCTTTAGGAAATACAGAGTGCTGCTGGGGAAATCCGAGCACAGCCCACTTGATGATTCCAGCTCGGGAGGGGCGGGGGGTCCAGCAAGTCCTGCCCCAAAAATCCTGCCACGGGGCTGGCAAGGGTCCCCAGCTGCAGAATCTGCAGGTCTCTCGGGGGACCTTCCACCTCTCAGCAGACAGGCAGCCAGCCCAGACAGAACGGAGCCCACAACGTGCCTGCCTCCAAGAAACCATGGCTGTCAGCAGGGAAGGCCAGGGCTCTGGGGCATGAGCTAGGCTAGGTGACAGGCATCTCTGCAGCGGAGCAATCAGAAGCCTACAGCAGCACCCCACCTGACCAAGGAGAAAGGACTCTCTGCATGTGGGGCTGGGAGCCTAGAAGGTCCCTCACAGAGCCCCACAAGATAACTGACCAATCCCCCATCTTCTGGGTCAGGTGCCCCTCTGAAGCACACTGGCTGGTTCTTGGGTTCCTCCTGCTATCACGTCAGGAGCTCTCAAAGGCCCCATTTGGGAAGACTGACATTCTGCGTAGGAATGTCTGGCTGGCCTGAGAAGGAGGAAGTGCAGTAGGGCCTGTTGGAGAGCCAATCATTCCCAGTGAGAGATTGTCGACAGCTCTGGGACCCAGGTCTCCCCAACACCAGCCTGAGGCTCTGGTGCTCACACACAGAGACCTAGTCTGAAGAAGGGCAGTTGCAACCTGCAAATCGCTAAGCAGTTCCCAGGGCACCATCTTTCCAGAAGCAGCCACAGGGTCGCAGGGACAACAAGCTCCAGAAAGCCATGAAGCACAAGAGCCTGAAAAGTGAACAGCCAGCGGCTGTGCCTGGGATGGATCAGGAATCAGGACTGTACAAGGCTCCAGGTCTGAGCCAGGCTGGTTTCTGGTTTCTTACCACTCGTGGGCCTCCAGAGTTCTTCATCCCTTTGACCCTGCGGCCGCGTCTAGAGAGATGGCGCCATCTCCACAGCGCTGGGGGAGAGGGTGTTGGTCCCAACATGCTCCTTTGTGCTGTCACCTGAACCAGCTGGCAGAAACGCCTTTCCTGGTTTAGTGTGATTGGAGCTGAACTTGTACCGGGCCAACCAGAATACACATCCCTGCAAGAGGAGCTCTTTCCTGCTGTCTCTCTGTGCTTTGGCAAGTCACTCTGAACCCATCAGTTCTGGGACAGGAATATCCCCCTCCAAACCTAGGATCCCTGGGGGAATCCTGCTGCAGACCTGAACTCCATGGGCTGTTGATTGGAATCTAGTTAGTTACTACACACAGTTGGCTTCTGACCTACCCATTTCCTAAGACCTAGCACCTGCCCAGCTCAAGTTGGGGATCAGGGGTGGCACGCAGCAGTAAGATTCTTCAAGCCTTTCACTTCCCATGTATGTACTGCTCTGCGCTGAGAAAACATCCTTGTAAAGTCCCAGTCTCCCTTCAGGAGGCTTCTTGGGCTCACATACAAATGGCCCTGCCATCAAAGGTGGGCAGCACTGGTTGCATTTCAGATGAGCCACCTATTTATCACTTTTGAAGGGGATAAAGAAGATCAGCTACACTGGTTGATGGGCTGGCTGATTACAGAGGGGAACTCTTACAGATCCCAGCAGTCTGCACTGCAGAAGCAATGGCCATGGAGTGTGAAACAGGTCCTTCCCTAGGACCCAGAGGGGGCGAATGGCTTGCTTGCCCAGGCGGCTCTTGTGTGGGTGCTCCAGAGGGCAGTGTTAGAGGCCCCCTCCAGAGTACGCACCACCTCAAGGGCAAGGAAGGAGGTGGTGGGTTGCAGTGCCTTCAGCTGTGGAGGAGTCCATGTTACCATCAATGGACAGTGCAGCTATCAGCTTCCCCTGCGGCTAGGCGAGATCAGAGCATGGCAGAGACAATGCTGCTGAACTGGGAAATGGTAGGTGTAACACTCGCCCTCTGTCGGGGGAGCCTGACATCTTGCCTGGCTGGATCCTCAGCTCCCAGATGTCTCAATACCAGGAGGGGTCAACAGTGCTTTATCCAGATTTCTACAAGTTCCTGGCCCCTGGGGCCGCCAGGGAGGGTGATTCCAGCATGCAGGCCCTCCTTTCCCACTCCGATGTGCGGGGCCTTGCCCTTGCTCCTGGTCTTTGCTGCTCCAACATACTTTAGGTGGGGTGACCTATAGACAGCGCTCAGGGACTTCACTGGCTACAGAAAAGGCTGCCACTTATTGAGTGCTGCTTCTCACCAGGAGTACATGGATCAGCTCTGCTGTTAGCTGCTCTGCCATCCATCTGGTTTATGGTGCCAGTCCATTCCTGTCCCCTTCTCCTGGCAACAGAGCCTGGAGACTGGGGGCAGAGCCCTGGTCTCTGGAGTGTATTCCCCTCACCTTGGTACAGGTGAGCCAGGGATTTTCTCAGTGAGGAATATTTGCTCTTCGAAGAGTGTAGGGCTTGTGGGAGCAGGCTCAGGGTTTGGCAAAAGTCAGAGCTGTTGATGCTGGGTCCATCTGAAGTTCAAGTCATTTGATCTCCCAGTATTGCAAAAGCACCACATGTCCTGGGCATTATACAAGCCTAAACCAAATCAACTGAGTAACACAGGAGGAGGTCCTGGCCCCAAGAAGAGTCACGCAGAGCAAGGCTACGTCTGTGTCCCCAGGACAGTGTTAGCTGTGTCCCCTCACGGTACCAATTGGCACCTGCCATCCAGGGAGATCCCAAGGCACTTTGCAATGTCCTACCGCTGATTTACACAAGTTAACTACAGGAAACGGGGCAACAGGCAGAGAGAATTCAGCCTCCAGCTGGAACTGCTGGAACACAGCACAGAATTGTCCAGGACACTGGGGTTAGCAACCCCAGCACTCCCCACAACTGCCTGGGATTGCGGACAAGCAGTAAGACTTCCATGTCATGTCTCATTAAAAGAGCAGGACAGCACCCTCTACTGTCCTGCTCCGTTACTGGCTCACTTCTGACTGAGGGAAGAGCCCACCTACAGCATCACCAGCACCACTTCCTGCAGCACCCTGGGTGTTCCTTGAAGGCCTCCCATCCAAGCACTGACCTGGCCCAATCCTGCTTAGTTTATGAGATCTGAGGAGTCACAGCTCAGAGGTGTGGATTATCAAGTCAAACCATGCTGTCCCCTAACCCTGTAAATCAAGCTCCCAGCTGGCAACTTGAGGCTGGAGTCGCCCGTTAAATCCCTGAGCATCCTCGCTAAGAGTGAGAGCTACAGGCAGCCTGCTGGCACCGGCTCCGCCCATCTGGGCCCTGTGTGTCACAGAACCACAGACGTTAGAGATGGAGAAGCCCCCGTAAGTCCCACTCAGTCCATCCCCACAGGGGCCAGTGCAGGATTGTTCCCTAGTGTCTCGTCCGGTCCCAGCACTGGAGCTTCCAGTTCTCCCTGTCTCTCGGGCTGAGCTCTGCTGGGCTCTCTCCCTCCTTCCTACTCACTGTTCAGCAGGCTCTCGGGCCCCTTCTGCGTGTCCAGGTTGGGCTGGTTCTGTTGATTGTAAAACCTCAGCAGACACTGCTGGTTGCAGAAGTGTTTGATTTGCCCCCGCCAGTGGATGGTTTCCAGCAGCTTCCCTTGACGTTTGCAGGCATGGCACCGAGCTGCCTAAAGCCCCGAGTGGTAGGAGACACAAACAACCAAGTAACTAACCACACCCACTCTGCGTGTAGAGAAAGAGGAACACTTGGCAAGATGCTGTGAGCTTCCCCACAGAAGTGCCCTGTCAGCAGCAGCCGTGCAAGCTTCTCCACACCACTGCCAGCTGGGGACTCCAGCAGTACGAACTTCCTCAGAGCAGTGCTCTGGCAAGATGGGCTAATGAGCTTCCCCGCAGCAGTGTCCCATCGTTGCCAGCTGGGCACTCCAGCAACGGGAGCTCCCCACAGCAGGGCCAGCTGGGCACTCCAGCAACGGGAGCTCCCCACAGCAGGGCCAGCTGGGCACTCCAGCAACGGGAGCTCCCCACAGCAGGGCCAGCTGGACACTCCAGCAACGGGAGCTCCCCACAGCAAGGCCCAGTTCTCTGGATCAGTGCCCACACCAGCAATTCAGCACAAGGCTGCCAGTGCCGATACTGACCTTGAAGTACCATAGCAAGTATTTGCTCTTGCAGTCTTCACTACAGAAGTCCCAGGTGCTGCCCTCCAGCTGCTCGGTGACCGCCCGCTGGCAGGTCTGGGAACAGTAGGTGCAGGTGATGCAGCACAGACCCAGGTTCTTGGTAAAATCCTGTTTGTAAAGAAGCACACACCCTGCGGAGAAACAATAGGAGTGAAACCTTCCCAGGATGCACTGGGGGACTCCCTGTCCTGAACCAGACCAGAAGCCAGGTGTGTGGAGACACAACAGAGCACAATATTGTTGGGAACAATCCTGCACTGGCCCCGGGGCTGGGACAACATGGGACCTCCGGGGATTTGCCATCTCTCACCTCTTTGCTCCTAGGAAGAGCGTAACTCCAAACAAACGCCTCCAGCCTCCTTTGTGCAGGAACTTGCCAGGCAGGACAAGGTCAGGCCAGGCCAGCCCAGGTGTAGGAGTACAGATGTGTGATGACAGGAGGTGCAGAGCTGCCACCTGCTGTCTCTCACAACACTCAGACAGAGAAAAGCAATGAGACAGCCCTCCCCAAGCTGACACTGGATGGCAAGGCCTCTTCCCAGGTGCTGGCAGCCAGGACTCCACCCCTGAATCAGCCTCCCTGCATTACAAGGCAAGGCCTTTGCCCTGGCACAACAGACTTCCCTCCATTCCACTACAAGGTCTCTCCTTTCCCCAAGCCATGGGGCCGGCAGCAGGCGCCTCCCTCTCCCATGCTCTCTCCATATACCTTCACTGCAGAAGTTCTTCTCCACCCCAGAGAAGCGGATCTTCTCATGCAGCAGCTTCTCCTGCTTGCAGTGCTCACACTGGGACACTACCCCACGCAGCCGCTTGAAGTCCTCACAGCAGTCCTTGCAGCAGAACTGGTACACTTTGTCCTGCCAAAGAGACCGCTGCCTGAGTCAGCCAGCCTGGCCGGACAAGCCTAGGCTGGCTAGGAAAGCAGGAGCGGAATCATAGTGCTGGGTAGACAGAGTCACAACGTCCCCAGTGTAGGAACTGGGGCAAGGGGAACTTGCCCCAAACCCAGCCCAGCCTCTGCCCTGACCACCAGGAGAGCGTCTTCCACAGTCACCCCTACAGGGCTATGGCTGCCAGCTAACCTGGCCGAGAGGAGGCTGACCTGGGCTCTGCAACTCCTGCCCCCTCTTCAGAGCAGGGAAAGGAACCCGAGGAGGCTCTGCATCCCCTCTGGTTTGGGCCTCAGCCCCATGTACCCAGGGGCCAAGGCCCAGCTGTCTCTTCTCACCTGCCAGTCCAGAATCTCTGGCTTCCCGCTGAAGAGATTGTGACAATAATGACAGTTCAGGTGGATCCCCCCTTCGGGGCTGGTGCGCTGCAGGGAGAAAGGGAGAAAGTTAAAGGAGAAAGGACATGTAGGGGGCAGATGTACCCACCGTGCCCACCAGCTGGAGCATTCCTGCCCAGCCCCACCACACTCACTGGCCAACGTATCCCCACCCACCTCTGCCTGACAGCACATTCTAAGGTCACTGAGCTTAAGGCCAGAAGGTGACCATTACAGCATCTGACCTCCTGATGGTGACAAGCCATTACATTCCACCCAGTTCCCCTTGTATTGAGCCCTAGAACATGGGGTTATGTTGAAAGCAGATCTTCCAGAAAGGCATCCAGCCCTCATGTGCAGGCCTCAAGAGATGGAGAATCCACCACTTCATGGGGAGTTTGTGCCAATGGCTAGTCACCCTCCCTGAAACATTGGTGCTTTATTTCTTATCTGAATGTGTCTAGCTTTGGCTGCCAGCCACTGGTTCTCACTCTGCCTTTCTCTGCTAAATTAAAGAGCCCCAGAGTGCACTGTATTTTCTCCCCAAGAAGGCATTCAGACACTGTGATCAACTCAACTCTCAAGAGTCTTTCTGACGAGCTAAACACATTGGCCTCTAAGTCTCTCCCTAGCATACATTTTCTCCAGCCCTCAAATCCTTGTTCTGGCTCTGTTCTGTGCCCTCTCCAGTGTTTCAACACTTTTTAAGGTGTGGACACCAGAGCTGGATGCAGTCCAGGATCAGCCTCACCAACGCCTTATTCAGAGGTGATGTCCCCTCCCAGCTCCCCACTCACTATGTCCATTTACACAGCCAAGGGTCACGTTAACCCTTTGCCAGAACATCGCACTGGGAGCTCCCACTCAGCTGCTTGTCTGCTATGACCCCTAAACCCTTCAGAGTCCCTGCTTTCCAGGATACAGCCCCCTCCCCAGCCCTTGGCATTTTTTGTTCCTAGATGCATGAACTTGCATTTGGCTTTATTAAAACACGTTGTTTAAATAGGCCCAACTTACCAATCAAACCACATCGCTCTGTATGCCTGCCTGTCCTCAACATCATTTACCACTGCCAAGCTTTGTGTCATCCACAAAGCTTATCAGCAATATTTTATATTTCCTTCTGGATCATTGATGAAAATGGTGAACACTGGGCCTAGGAGGCCAGTCCCTGCGGGACCCCACTAGAAACATCCCCATTCAGTAATTCCCTGTTGACAGTTGCTTTTTGAGATCTGTCCATTAGCCATTCTTAATCCATTTCATGTGTGCTTACAACTACAATACCCACCTGCGGAAGTGAAGAAACAGACTGACAGAGCCAGAAGAGTACCCAGAAGTTATCTACTACAGGACAGGCCCAACAAAGGAAACAACAGAACGCCACTAGCCATCACCTACAGCCCCCAACTAAAACCTCTCCAACGCATCATCAAGGATCTACAACCTATCCTGAAGGACGACCCATCACTCTCACAGATCTTGGGAGACAGGCCAGTCCTTGCTTACAGACAGCCCCCCAACCTGAACCAAATACTCACCAGCAACCACATACCACACAACAGAACCACTAACCCAGGAACCTATCCTTGCAACAAAGCCCGTTGCCAACTGTGTCCACATATCTATTCAGGGGACACCATCATAGGGCCTAATCACATCAGCCACACTATCAGAGGCTCGTTCACCTGCACATCTACCAATGTGATTTATGCCATCATGTGCCAGCAATGCCCCTCTGCCATGTACATTGGTCAAACTGGACAGTCTCTACGTAAAAGAATAAATGGACACAAATCAGATGTCAAGAATTATAACATTCAAAAACCAGTCGGAGAACACTTCAATATCTCTGGTCACTCGATCAGAGACCTAAAAGTGGCAATTCTTCAATAAAAAAAACTTCAAAAACAGACTCCAACAAGAGACTGCTGAATTGGAATTAATTTGCAAACTGGACACCATTACATTAGGCTTGAATGTGGATGTGTCATTACACAAAGTAAAAGTATTTCCGCATGTTTATTTTCCACCCCCTACTGTTCCTCACACGTTCTTGTCAACCGCTGGAAATGGCCCACCTTGATTATCTCTACAAAAGGTTTTGGTTTGTTTTTTTTTCCTCTCCTGCTGGTAATAGCTCACCTTACCTGATCACTCTCCTTACAGTGTGTAGGTAACACCCATTGTTTCATGTTCTCTGTGTATATAAATCTCCCCACTGTATTTTCCACTGCATGCATCCGATGAAGTGAACTGTAGCTCACGAAAGCTTATGCTCAAATAAATTTGTTAGTCTCTAAGGTGCCACAAGTCCTCCTTTTCTTTTTGCGGATACAGACTAACACAGCTGCTACTCTGAAACCTGACTGATATCAGAGAGTGGTAATTTTTTTAATCAACACGTTGCGTGTCACTATGACAAACCCCTTACTAAAGTCTAACTGTATTACATCTACACAGTTCTCTTTCATCAGCCAAACCAGGTTTGTTTGACAAGACCTATTTCCCAAAAACCATGATGACTGGCATGACTTACATTCCCATCTTTTAACTCTTTATTGATTGATTCCTGTATTTGCTTTTCCATTACTTTGCCAGGGATTGATGGCAGGCTAACCAGCCTATAGTTACTCAGATCATCCTGCTTGTCCTTTTTGAACCATCGCATGACATTAGCTCTCTTCCAAGTCTTCTGGAATTTCCTCAGTATTCCAAGATTCACTAAAAATGCATGTCAGTGGGCCAGAGATCTCCAACTCTCTTAGGACTCTTGGTCCATATTATCTGGGGCTGCTGTTTCCTGGGACTCCTACAGGGAGGGCACACTGGAAAGTCCCAGCTGGGGCATAGGAGTTGCAGGGACTGTGCTTGTAAGTAACCCTGGTGCTGGCCCCACCCTCTGCTCTTAGGCTGGGTGCAAGATGTGGCTGGTTGTAATTTACTCCTATGCCCCAGCTGGGACTCTCCAGTGTGCCCTCCCTGTTGGAGTCCCAGGAAGCAGCAGCCTCTGCTGGGAGAGGAGAGGGACCCCTCCCTGACAGGAAGCATGTTTCAATACCTGGAATTTGGTCCAGCAGCTGGGGCTGCAGAACTGGTACACAACCCGGTCAGTCTTGTTGTAATAGCAGGGCTCAGACAGGCTCTTTCTGCAGAAGCTGCAGGGCCTAGCGGGACCTAGCAAGACAGAGACAGTGATGGCAGCAGCATGGAAGCTGGGACTGGAGGGAGAGAATGGGCTGCACGTTCCTATCCCATTCTCTCCAGGTCTGTTATAGTGGACCTGGTACTCAGACACCCTGGTGCAACAATCCCAGGAGAACGGGGATGCTGGGCTTTGCCAGGGCAGAAATGCTGCCTCAGGGGACAGGGAGGTCGCAGCATCACTCCAGCTTGGTGCCCAGCCTAGTCTTACCTAGGGCAATGTCGGAGATCCCCGAACGTGTGACATCTCTCTTTCTGCGAGCTCCCCCTAAGCCTCACTCCGACAGCTCAGAGGTCAGCGACACAGGGCCCTTTGGGGCTGATGTTCTCTTACCAGTCAGACCCGACTGCTTCACTTTGTGAGAGGTGGTGCAGCAGATGGAGCAGAACAGGCCCATTTTGCCACTCCGATCCACGTTGGGCAGCATGTCGAAGTTCTTACACAGCGTTTTGCACCACATGCAGGGGTACACGCGCGTATTCTTCTGCAAGCATAAAGCAGAGCGCAGCTACTGGAGAGCTCAGGCCTCTGCTTTCCTCCATCCCATGTCCTGGCTGGTCCCTAGCCCATCCTCACCCCATCTTACCAACTCTCCCTCCTCCGATTCCCTTCAATGGCCCCACAAGGCAGTTCTCCTACAGCAGGCTGACATGAACACACAACATGGACAACAAGCTTGCACTCTCTTCCGCCCTTGGGTCACAGGCCCTGGCAGCTGTTGGCAATGCCCAAGAGCAGGCCACGCTCCCCTCTACCATCTGAGAACCCACCTAGATCTCAGGCTAGCCTGGGGCACACAGACACTTTGTAGGGACCCCATGGCTGGATGCAAGAGAGGCCACTCAGTGGGGGCATTGTCTAGTTCACTGAATCCTGCACAGCACAGCAGGATAGAACCAGCTCTGGGCTTTCTGGCCACCGCAAGGACCCAGCTCTGTGCCTTTGACAATCAGCCTCGCTAGGCAAGTGACCAGGAGCGCCAGCCCACCTGCCACAGCGCCAGGCCGACTGATCCAGCAAGCCCACTGGCCACAGCGCCAGGCCTAGGGAGCTGCAGCCCCAGAAGCAGGAGTAAGCTCAGTGCACCTCCACTAGTGTGCTTTGAAGAGAGCCTTTGGATCTCTTTTCTTAAGAAGCTTCCTGAGCGTTGGAGGAGCTGAGAGGGAGACTGCTTGGTGTTGCTGTTACTGTAGAGGGAGTGCCCTGCACTGAGCCAAGGGAAGGCTGGTAAAAGCCTCGGGAAAGGGAGATGGGTGCCCCCGGAGCCCCTCCCCATCTCCAGGAACCCGCTCACCTTCTTGTAGCTATTGAGGCAGGTGGAATTGCAGAAGCGTTTCTGCTGCCCCTCGTGGAAGAGGTACTCTAGTGGCAGCCCCTTGTTGTAGATGTAGAGGCCGCAGTTATCGCAGCAGTTGGTTTTCAGCCCCTTGGTGGCTCGGAATTTGGTGAAGCAGGCATCACTGCAGAGCCGGTGCACCACGTTCCCATTGCTGACCTCGTGCTGGACCTGCACACACATCGGCACCAGGTATTCCCTCAGAGGCAAGCACAGGCCCACCCGGCCATTCTGCAGGGGTCTGGCCCTCAAGCCGGCCTGTGTCTCTGGGCAGGAAGGGCCATTACTCTAGCAAACCCGTGCAAGCTGGCTCCCACCCCAGCAGGACAATGGAATGAGTGGCACGGAGAGCTGCAAGGGGCAGCATGGGCAGAGAGAGCAGAAGCTGCACCTCTGGGGCTGATGGGTGGAAAACGATGGACAAGGAGGAATCTGAAAACAAGCCCAAATCTGCACATGGGCCACAGCCTGAGCCCATAGGAGTCCCTGCAAGGTTCCCCAGGCCGACCCAGATACTGATAGGCTCAACCAACCGCTATAACTGCACGAGGCAGCTCACAAGCACCCGGAAAGGTGTGGGCAGTTGCATTAACTCCAGCTCCGGCAGATGGCTTCAAAGCTTCTTGGGCCAAACACTGGAGAGACCAGGGCTCTGCTTACCTCCCCAGGCTTGTGACAGACACTGCAGCGGCTGGTGTCCGAGGCCTCTGCAGGCTGAGGGGCTGGTCTCTGCTGCTGCGCCTCGTAGAGGGAGAGGCACACAGAGGTGCAGAACTCATGGAAAGAGCCACCTGAGCCGATCTGGGCCACAACAGAGTCCTTGGTGTTCCAGATCTCTCTGTGGGGCAGGAAAGGACTGGTTAGCGCAAGGGACACCCTCACTCCAGGACAAAGAGGGAGGGTGGGCGGTATTGCAAGGGGCTCCAGGACAGGGGGAGGTGAGGAGGAGCAGAAAGTGCAGATAGAGGGAGTGGAGTCCTGTGGTGGGGAAAGACAGGGTATTGGGGGGGAGGCCAGGAGTGTGAAGGAGGGCGAGGGAGCCGGATGGGGTAACGTGGGGGGAGAGCAGACAAGGGAAGTGGGTTGGGGAGAGAGTGAGGGTGGGCGTGAGGGAAGGTAGGCGAAGGTAAGCAATACTGTGAAAGCAGGGCACATGGGTAGATGGGTGAGGAAGGCAGGGTGAGATGGGGGGAGGGTCGCTAGTCAGATGGAAGGTGGGGGGCGAGGGCAAGAGGGTGGGTAAGGCAGGAAGGGGCACACACTTTTTACAGAAGGTGCAGATCTTCTTGCCAGGTGGTTTCTTGGAGAAAGTGGTGAGACAGGAACTGGAGCAGAAGAGCTGAGGGAGCCCTTTGCGCTGGTAGGCAGTCTGGCCCTTCTGCAGTGGGGTCCGGCAGTTGGCACAAGTCATCTTGGTAACGGTGGAGCGCGCAGCCCGCTGAGCCATCTGTGTGCGCAAGGACATGCGGGTCGAGCGCCGGGTACGGAAAGGAACAAAGTCCTCATCGTTGGGATCATCCACCATAGCATCCGAGTCCTCGTCAGAGACTGGGACTGTAAGCAGGGAAAGGGAGAGACAGATTCCCCGTTAGGGACTGCAGCATAACCCCATGTCCAGACTCGGGACGGGACTTTCTGGATTCCATTTCAGGATGCAGGACCTGGAATTTCCTCAGCAGGGAGGAGTAAGGGACCTTGGAAAGCTGTAATGTGCTGGCAGGGGATGAAGCAGGAAACCCCCAGGCTCACTGAGCCTTGGGCACTGCTGTCTCCACACTCAAGGCACAATTCTTTCGGGCCAAGCAGCAAGTTCAAGTGCAAACAGTTAGAGCAGACTGAAGAAGTCTCTGCACGTTCCACTGTGCATTACAGAGAACAAGGCAGCACCCCCCAGCCCCTTCCCACAAGAGAGAAGGGAGCAGGTGACACAGCCAGAGTGTAAAGGGCACAACTCCTCTGCACTCCTACAGGAAGGAGCAGGAGATGCCACAAGCACTTTTAGACTCTGCATCTCAGAGGCAAAGACTGGATGTTTTCCCCCAGGAAAGTCCCTACAATGAAGCCTGCCTCCTGATCCCCAGATGGGGTGGGGAGAAAGGGACAGAGCTGCCCAGGGGATTGTGCTCCTGGCTGGGAAGGGGCCTCTCAGATGAGTGCTCAAACCGCCCCCCATCCTCTCCTCCTCCCCCCACTTAGAAATGGGCCGAGTGGCCAGCCTAGGTTACTTACTGCTCTCGGAGGAATTCACAGTTTCAGGCCTGGCTGCCTCTGATCTCCTGGCTCGTTCGCTTCTCTTCTGCTCCTGGAAGATACCCAGAGAACATTCAGACCAACCATCTTCTGGGGTGACCACAGACAGAAAGCCTTGGTCACTCCCAGGGCCCAGCTTCAGGGCTCTTCTTTCAAACTAACTGCAGATGGTTCAAGCTTTGCTGAAGCCCAGCCAAGGTCCTGACTGGGTTAAGCAGGGCAGGGGGGAGCCGAGCTGGCTTAAGAGAAAGGGGCTCTAGCCTGGCAAGTGGCAGGGAGCTAAGACTGAAGCCACCTGCACAGGACAGAGAAGGTGTCTGCCCCAGGAGACATGCACACTCCTTCCCATGCTCACTCAGAGGGGTGGCCTTCAAGTACTCTTGCAGACAGAGGCACTTATCTGAACTCTCCTCACCTTTTCAGTTGGCTGTTCACTTCCCTTCCCAGCCAGGTCTTCTCCTGCAATGGAAAGACAGACGACACCTGAATCCCAGACCCCAATTCTCTCCAGAGCAGGGGAAAAGCTGCCTGCTCAGAGACAGCAATCCTCTGCATAAACAGGAGGGGCTAGAAATCACAGGGAAGAAGACCAGCCTTTCCTCCTGCCTACACATGCACAGCAAGGCTTGATACCACAGAGTCACTTGGAGGAAGAACCACATACAAGGTGTGGTATCCACGGCCAGGAGCATGCCGCAGGGAACAGGCCTGCATGCAGAGCGGGAGAGAGAGACACTGGGCAGCTGCAGCTGTCACTTCTACATTTTCGGAGCCAGCCTGCCGACCTGGCGACCGAATCCTCTCTGTAAACACAGAACAGACTCAGCCTGTGAAGGGAGTGGGTAGGTCCAGGCCTTCCTCAGCCTGGTGTGGAGAGCAGGGCAGGAACCCTGCCTAATGGAGACATGCCCTGCCCACGCTGCTCCGCCCCTAGTGCCAAGGTAGCCTCAGACATTACCAACCAGCACCAGCATGGGCTGAATCCAGAGCGTTGGCTGGGGGACCAGTAGCCAACAGAAGCAAACTTCAAGCTACGGCAGCCAATGAGAGTGCTCATTTGCACCAGGGCCCTGACTGCCAGAGCTACTAATCCCTCCTGCGGGGGCCACTTCCCCAGCCCACCCAGTCAGCAGGAGAGGCTGGTTCACATGCAGAGGAGACCTAAGTTCCCTGTAAGCTGCGCAGCCACGCAGCAGCCTGCTTAGCACCGTGCAGGCGCTCAAGGAACCCACCCAAAGACCTGCAGCGGCTGGGGACCGGCCGGGGGAGGGGGCCACTCCGCTGGCCCCAACTCTGCTGTGGCCTGGATCTGCCGTGGCCAGGGCGGCACAGCCCCAGGTGCAGCCGGGGCACTCCTCCCTGGGCCCGAACCTAGTCCTGGACAGGGGGAGGGGCGCCTATCCTGCAGCCCCAGCCCCGGAGCTGCCGCGACAGGGAGAGATGCCTCTCCCCTCGAGCCCAGGTGCTGCTGCGAGGAGAAAGAGCTGGGGGGAGTCCTCTCTCTTCGCTGTAGCCCCGGAGCACCCTCCCGCACCCCAAAACCCTCATCCCTGGCCCCACCCCAGAGACAGCACCTCCAGCCGAAGCCTCACCCCTACCCCCTGAACCATCTGCCCCAGCCCCGAGCCCCTCATCCCCAGCCCCACCCCAGAGCCGCACCCCCAGCCGGAGCCTCACCCCTCCACACCCCAACCCTCTGCTTCAGCCCTGAGCCCCCTTCCACACTCCAAACCCCTCAGCCCCACCCCCCACCACATAAATTTTGTTATGTGCACCATATGAAGGTCATGTGTCACACATCGCCTCCATATTGGTGTACATAACAGAACTCATTCTGCACATGCGTGGGAAAAATTTGAGGGAACACTGTCAGGAGACTCCAGGGTAAGACAAGAGCTGATCAGTCTCCAGTTTACTGGAGCAGAGACTGCCCACCACTCGTCATGCAAGAGCTTTGCCCCGGCATTGGAAGACCTACCTGGGGATGATGACCGTGTGGCCTCCTGTGCTTTTGGCATGTTCCTCTCTTGTCTGAGGGCATTACCACCATCCTCATCCCCCTCCTCAGCCTGGCTTTCGTCAGTGTGCTCAGGGGGCAGGGCAGGGCTCTGTTCTAGCCCCTCTTCTGCTGCTGGCTCCTCTTTTTGCAAAGGGGAGCTTTTCCTTGGTGCCTTCAACCTTGTTTTCTTTGCCTGCTTAAGACTGGGCTGTGGTGGAACTGTTGGCAAACTTGAGAGCTGCGTTGTAAACTCCTCCGTGGGTGGCGCAGAGCTCAGCTCCCCTACGCTAGGACTGGGCTGCAGGGGGGACTTTAGAGTGTTGCCATCACAAAGCACAGTAGTGGCTGCAGCACAATCATCTTTTAGGTCCCCAGAGTCATATTTTGGTTTATCTTCCCCTTCTTTCCAAGCTTCTGGCACAATGTCTTCCCTAGCCAGCCCAGAGGAGTCCCCATGCCCATCTGCAATGTCCTGGGAAGAATCTGCCTTGTACAGACCCTCCAAATCCCCTGGTTTATCTAGACCCATCAAACCAGTGGCTTCATCCAAGTCACCTAAGACACCAGGTTTCTCCAGAACGTCCAAGACACTGGGTTTATTTGGATCAAGGTTGTTTGATTTGTTTAGATCAGCCAAACTGTCTGTTTTCACCAAAAGGTCTAAGTCCCCATCTGCAGTCACCTGCTTGGTCTCATCCCATTCCATCACAGGGGGCTGAAGACCTGACGCTTGCTGTGTAGAAGCTGTCTGGGAGCCCAGAAGATCTTCCCCAAACTCCATGTCGGCAGGGAGATCACCAATCAGTGGCTTATCAGGCAGAGAAAGGGGGTCCAAAGATCCAGGAAATTCACTGGAATCCATTTAGAAGCAGCAAACAACTGGGAATGAGAAAGAGCCAGAAAGTTAATGTTACGGTGTCTAAATACAGCATTACCCATTCTTCCAGGCTGCACCAGGAGATCCCTGGTGGGAATCTAGCACAGACCAGGAGACAAGTGACCCACCTCCACTTCTCACAGTATAACAGGGAATTACAAACTTCTGGAGCCAAAAAGCTGCCTTGAGCTCTGCCTGCCTGGGAATTTACCACGAGATGCCTATGCTCCACCATGGCCAAGATGCAACTAAAGGGGTGAGTGAGTATGTTTACAGCAGAGAAACACAGTGGGCTACTACAAAGGAACTGTGTTTCAATTCAGAGGACTGTGTGTAGGTATTCAGCAATCTGTAATGCGGTAGTGGGACTGGTGCCCCATCGCCCCTTCAGTACTTCACCAGAGCCAGACGAGGGGGCAGGATGGATCAGTTCTCAAACAGCTGCCCACATGTTACTATTTAAAGTGCCTTTTCTCCCAGCCAGTCCATCTCACCACCAGGAGCCGGCCCCTCCCCCACCCCCACTGTAGGAACCCCCTGCAGTCTATGTAGCCCATGCCATGGAGACAGACTATCCACAAGAGCTGGGAGTCAAAAAACACAGGGAGACAAGGACACATCTCTGGGATCCCAGCTGTACAGGTGCAGGAGTTGCAGAGTGTTTGGTTTCTGCAGAAAGAAACCTTCGGGGCGGGGGAGTAAGGCGGGTTATAAGTGAAGACAGAAATAACCCTAAGAGGCTAAAAACCACTGACAAAACATAACGGAAAATCATAAACTAATATCTTGGGGAATTACCCTGAAACTAGTACAGAGCAAGCTAGGCAGCAAGGATACATCAATCTGTGCTACCCCTGCTGAAATGAGATCACTTCTGGGCTCCTAATTATGTGAGAGATTGAAAGTTGAAGTCTAAGGAGAGCCACAAACATGGTCAAGGACTGGAGGAGCTGAATTATGAGGAGAAACAGAGATACATATGCCTTTGCTAAACAAGGAAAACCACCACCAACTATATGACAGATGTAAAAACCAAAGAGGGAGAGGGATCCTGGGAAGTGCCCAGCTGGATCAAACCTATGGTCTACCCAGGGCAGAATTGTTTTTCTGATGCAGCAAGAACCGGACGCTTCAGAGGAAGGAGCAAGAACTCCACAAGAGCAGATGTAGGATAAAGCATCATTCTAATCCCTAAGAGTTAGAAATTGGTCTAAGCCCTGAGGCAGGAGGTTTAATGTGTCTTCCAACATTTGTTACCAAACACTATTCTAACTCTGGACATTCTCAACCCTGTAGATGCCCACTTGCTTCTTAAATGGTCAGTTTTTGGTCTCAGTGACAGCAAGTCCCACTGACTAATTACAAATTGTGTGAAAATGTATTTCCTTTTCTCAGTTTTGAATCTGCCACCTTTTAATGCAATTAAAATGTCCCTCTGTTCTTCTGTCATGAGACAGGGAAAATAGGAGTTCCTGATCTACCTTCTCTCGACCAGTCATTATTTTACAGACCTTTATCACGTCTCCTCTTTAAAAGGAAACAATACCTATTTTTTCCAATCTCTCTTCAGGGAAGTGTAGCAGCTCCATCACTTGAGTCTCCTAAATCAGCCCCCAAATAGCAAGTACAGTGCTCCTCCTCAGCTTGCTCCCATCTGTAGTACCTCTGAGTCTCTTACCCCTGGGTCCTCTAAGTTCCTGTGGCCAGCACAAGACTCCTCCTCTCACCTGCGCCATAATACCACTTGGAGGTTGCTTCTATAACTCTAGCACCTATGAGGAGGGAATTATTACAGTGTTTAGTCCAGCATCCTCTCTGGAGGTGCTGGGACCTGCCACACTAGTTGGCTGTGTAGAAGTCACCTCACAGCTCAGGTGAATAGAGCACATTTGGAGTTCATATGATCCGAGATGATTTTACTGTGAAGAGAAGAAACCCCCCCCCCGCCACACACACACACAGCAGTCAACACCTCTTGAAAGGGCATATTTCACTCCTGCCACATGCCCACACAGTCCAGAACAGACTACAAATAGGGTGCAGCAAGGATGAAGCCTCCAAAGAGTTTTCTATCTCAAACAGGTTTGCGATGCAAGATGAGGAAGGGCAGAGGGAGACTTGACCAGCTCCTTCTTCTCTTCCTGCCCACAGCAGGAAAGCCAGGCGTCACTCACGAGGCAGTTTATTTCGAACTAACACATAGGAAATACATGTGTGGAGCAGGAACAGACCTGGGGAAACTGTCTTCAGAAGGACAGGTAAGAGTCTGACTTTGCAGCCAGACATTGTAAACATTTTCAGTTATCAACTAAAATAAGAATAGCCAAATATCCTACTTCAGGGTGGCAGCTGAGAACTGCTGCCCTCAGGAAGGGAAAATGATTCACCTGATACTCTACTTCTCTAAAGACATCATCTCACACACACATCTCTTCAGCAAGAGACTAGCACAGCTCCCCTTGTCCCATTAGGGCACCAGTAACAGAGCCATGCACCCTACTACTTTTGCATGCTACCTCCTATCAAATATAAATGCTGCCCTCCATCTGTTCCAGGCAGTTCCTCTGGTTGGATAGGAGACAACGCTCCCAGGATGAGCCAGTTCAAGAACATAAAATCTAAGATGTGCCTCAGAGAAAGGAAAAGAGAAAAAACAAGTGCAAGAGAAAAGCCCCTCCATGAAGAAAAGGTCCAGAGCCTTAGGGGAGGTGAGAATGCTCCAGAGAGGAGATCTTCCAAGAAGTAGAACAAGTAAAATAATTTCTCCTTTTCTAACGATGCCCTCTACCAGGATTCCCACTTCTGGAGAGCAAGAAGTTAGTACACCGCAGCAGCGACCAGCAATAAGGTCAACACCAGCCCAGTGAACAGGGAAGGGTTTCATTTGATGTACAAAGCAGAGGAGAAAGACACTTCTCAAATCCACAATTAGGTGCAATGTACAAGCCTGCAGAATGAGCCACAGAGGCCAAACACACAGACAAGATTGGTCACTGTGTGAAAACAACACAAAGCTTCATTTGGTGGTGGGAAAGCTTGATCTCCTGTAATAGGGGCTAATCAGGCCTAGTTCACCAGTGTTAAAGAGCTTCTTCTCTAGGAAGTCCCCAGCTAGGGTTCCACTAGGCTGCAGCTCAGGTCCCTTGTTTGGGATAGCCAGAAACCAGTCCTCCTCAGTCCCTTGCTGTTCCTTGAGTTACTTTTACCTCTGTAGTCTTCCCCAGCTTCTTTGTCCTGCTCCTTCCTTAGCTGGGTTGGTTGGTTTGGCAGCTTTTCACCAGCCTGCTGAAGGAATACTCCTCCTGCAGTCCCCCTCAGGGCAAGTCTACACTGCAAAATTAAGTTGACCCTAAGTTACATCAATGTACAGCTGCCACAGTAATTAAACTGCTTTTGCATGTCCATACCACACTCCTTGTGTCGGTGGTGTGAGTCCTCACTACCAGAACTTGCACTGATGCAGAGAGCAGACACCGTGGGGAGCTATCTCACTATGCAACTTGCCTCCATCTAGTGCAGGATGGTTTGGGAAGGGTTTGCAATGCCTCTTGGAGGCAAATGAGTCATGCAGAGGCAACTGGGACCATGGTTTCAACATCCCATGATGCAGTTTTCTCCATCCCATAATTTTATCTGCATCCTATGATGTCTGTGCCTCTTTTCAAAAGCCCTGCAAATCCACGCATCCACCATGTCTGTGAGAAGCATGGATCCTGCACAGGTCTGCACTATTTTGTGAGCACAATGGCCCTGATCCTGCAGCATTTGCAGAGCCACCAGAGGAGCTGTAGGGAACAGGACAATTCCATGGAGGCTAGCCTGTTGCGGAACGCAAACAATAGAAGGCTGGTGCTAGCCTTCACGGAGGAGCTGCAGATGGGGGAGCACCAGTTCTGGGCCTGAGAAACAAGCACTGACTGGTGGGATTGTATTGTTATGCAGGTATGGGATGAAGAGCAGTGGCTGTAGAATTTTTGGATGGGCAAAGCTACATTCCTGGAAGCGTGTGCAGAGCTTGCCCCAGCCCCCTGGTGCAGCAACACCACAATGAGAGCTGCACGGACAGTGGAGAAGCAAGTGGCAATTGCTGTGTGGAAGATGGCAATGCGAGATTACTGACAGATCAGTAGCAATCTATTTGGAGTTGGGAAATCCACCATGGGGGTTGCTGTGATGCAAGTGTTCAGGGCCATTAATCACATCCTGCTACGAGGGATTGAGACTCTGGGCAATGTGCAGGACAGAGATGGGGTACCAAAACTGTGATAGGGTGGGGGGGGGGGATGATACACATATCCCTATTTTGGCACAAGACCACCTTGCCTGACTACATCAACAGAAAGGGCTACTTTTCTATGGTATTGCAAGGGCTGGTGGATCACCAGGGACGCTTTGCTGATATCAACGCAAGATGGTCAGGGAAGGGGGATTAACACACATTTTTAACACAGGCCTGTTCAGAAAGCTGCAAGCAGGGACTCTTTCCAGACCAGAGGGTTACCTTTGGGGATGTTGAAATGACAATAGTGATCCTGGGAAACCCAGCCTGCCCCTTACTCCTGTGGCTCACGAAGCTGTACACCAGCCACCTTGATAGCAGCAAGGAGCGCTTGAATGACAGGCTCAGCAGGTGCAGCATGACACGGAATTTACTTTTGGACATTTGAGAGGACACTGGCACTGTTTACTCATGAGATTACTCAATGAAAAAAATATCCCAGTGGGTATAGCTGCCTGCTGTGTGCTTCATAGTATCTGTGAAGCAAAGGGGGGAAGTTTCTACCGGGGTGGAGATGGAACACCTGTCTGCTGATTTTGAGCAGCCAGACACCAGAGCTATAAGAAGAGCTCAACAGGGAGCTATGCAACTCAGGGAGGCTTTGAAAGACCATTTTAATAGTGAGCCACAGTGATGTGTGCTGCTGTATCATGCTCTGCCTGGCATTGTTTTGTGGTTTTTTTGCAGCCCCGTATGAACCTTGTAATGAGTGCTGTGTGTGTAGTAACAGAACACTGCAAATGCACCTATTGCTATTATCCGTGAATGCCCTAGCCATCATATGTTGTGAGCTAATAAAAATGAATTAAGTTTCCATAAATAGACTTTTATTCCAAATGCCGCAAACAGACATATTTGTAACTGAATGAAACTTTATAAATACAGAGAAAAGAACCTTTGAAGAGGAAAGAACAGTCATTTCACATACACATACACCAACTGTCTCTGTTGCAGGGTGAAGTGGTATGCGTAATGCACCACATGGGAGGACAGGGGTGTGGAGAGGTGCCAGAATGCAGCTCTTTATGGGTTGCAGAGGGAGGCAAGCATGGGTCTGTTGAATCCGAAGATCAACAAGAGTCTTCAGCATGTTTGACACTTGAGAAGTGCTAGCATCTCCTGCTGCACGTTTCTCTCTTTTTCCTGCGCTTTTCTCCTCTCCACTCCATCCACAAGGGCGACCCTCTAAGCCCTGTTCTCGGTATCCAAAGCACTAGAGACTTGCAGGGTCTTTTGGAACACATCATCCCATGTCCTCTTCCTTCTCCTCCTCATGTGACTCAGCTGGTGTGGATGGAGAGACCCTCAAGGCCACATTTCCAGCTGCAAAAGATGCAATGCACAAAGCTACTATTGTGAGTTTATTTGTAAGATAAATGGAAACTTGGCATACTGAACTCACTCCCCTTGATCCACACAAGTTACAAGCACTACATTCTCAGTTCTCCTTGGGATTCACAGAGCATGGGGCAGTCCCTCTACTTCTATTAGCTCTTTCACTACCTCTTCTAGCATGATCAAAAAGAGAACAAATGAACAGACAATATCAAAGCAATATCAAAGCAAACTCCATACTTACCAGAGAGATTCCTTCCCCTGCATCAGGCTCGCCGGTGCTGGACAACAGAGACTGGCTTGACTGCTCCAGCATCAGAAAGAGGTCCTTGTTCACCACGCCACTGGATCCACCCTGGTCGCCTGTCCCCCATGCTCCTCCTTTTCCAACACCTCTTCCTCACTGTTCACTTCAGGGACCTGTTACTCCAGCTCCCCTGAAGTATCCAAGTGGTTCTTCTTGGCAGTGGTGGTGGGGTCTTCACCAAGAATGGCATGCAACAATTTGTAAAAGCAGCGTGCCTGCCGCTCTGCACCAGACACTATTTGCATCCCTTGCCTTCTGGTACGCCTGCCACAGCTCCTTGACTTTTACGCAGCACTGCTACGGGTCCCTCTTACAGCCCTTCTCCCCCATGCCCCGAGCGATCTGCTCGTAGATATCAATATTTATGTGGCTGGATCAGTGCTATCCCCCCACAGCCTCTTCTCCCTACAGATATCAACCACTTTCGGTGTACTCCAGGAGGGAGCTTGTCTGCAGCGTTGAGCAGGCATGGACAGAAGCTAGGTGAGCTCTCCATACCAAGCAAACAGTAAATGGAATTTCAAAAAAGTGTGGGGCTTTAAAAGAAGAGGGGTGTCTACCCATGTACCTGGCCCCCGGGCAGTGGACTTCAAAAACATGACCAGAGCGGTCACAGTGGGGCACCTCCTAGAGGCCAATAAAGTCAACATAAGTAACACATTGTCTATACTGACATTGCATCGACTTAACTGCTATACCTCTCGCAGAGGTGGTGTTATTAAGTCGGCATAGAGAGTGAGTCACTTTGGTGGGAGTGACATTTTAGCGTAAAGAGAAAAGGAGTGGCCACTGAATACATCCGATGAAGTGAGCTGTAGCTCACGAAAGCTTATGCTCAAATAAATGTGTTAGTCTCTAAGGTGCCACAAGTCCTCCTTTTCTTTTTGCAGCTACAGACTAACACGGCTGCTACTCTGAAACCTGTCATTATTTTAGTGTAGACTCCTACAGAGTTTTATCGACATAAGCTGCCTTGTATTGACATAACTCTGTAGTGTCGACCAGGTGTGTACCTGTCTTGCAGCCTTTTTATCCTCACTGCTGCTGTGGAGTTACCAAATCAGCTCTGGCTGAGCATGAAGGCAGTTGCTTTGTTAACTCCCTGAACGCTGAGCCAGCATGGAGTATATAGATGCCACAAGACCTCCCCTATCTTGGGAACATGTTCTGGAACACAAGTCTGAAACAGGACTCCTTCCTGTAGGCCAGTCCAAATACAAACACCCTTGTAAATGCATGGGGACAGGATCGCGGATCAGCCTTGCTGATATCTACCATAGAAACATCCCTGAGGCAGGCCGTAGAGGCACCTGTGTCGAGGCATGCTGTCCAAGGCCCAGGGCCCCCCCAGGGGGCGCAGGGCCCAGGACATAAGCACCCAGTTTCTAAATCTGCCGGTGGGTGCTCCCCCCCCCCACCTCCACCCCTTCCCCCGAGGCCCCACCCGTTCCCCTCCCCCGAATGCACTGCACCCTCGCTCCTTCCCCCCTCCCCAGCACCTCCTGATGCCACAAAACATCTGATCCACGGCAGGCAGTACGCACTGAGAGGGAGGGAGAGGCGCTGATTGGTGGGGCCTGCTGGCCAGCAGGAGGCACTGAGGGAGGTTCTGGGAGGGGGGCTCTTCCTCGTCTCCCCCCGCTTGCCTGCGGCTTGCCTCCTAACCCCGCTAACCCACCTCACTGCCCAAGGCTCCCCAAAGTGCAGGGCCCAGGGTGGTCGCCCCAATTTGCTGTACCCAAGGGACAGTTCTACCGAGGACAGTCTTCTTGTTTCATGCAGTCAGGACCAGTGTTTCCTTTAATTTTTTTCACCCATGTGCAGAATGAATTTTGATATGTGCATCAATATGGAGGTGATGTATGACACATGACCTTCATATGGGTGCACATAACAAAATTCATGTGGTGGGGGTGAGAGGGGGCTCCGGGCTAGGGCAGAGGGTTGGGGTGCAGGGGTGTGAGGGCTCTGGCTGAGAGTGTGGGCTCTGGGGTGCAGCCGTGGATGAGGGGTTTGGGGTGCAGGAGGGTGCTCTGGGGCTACGGCTAGTCCCCCCAGTTCTCTCTCTCCCCGCTGCACCGCCAGGGCTGGGGCTGCAGGATAGGTGCCCCTTCCCTGGCCCCAGCAGGTCCAGGCCAGGGCTGGGTTTGGGTTGGGGAGGGGGCATCCCAGCTGCACCTGGGTCCAGGACTCTGGGCCATGCCGCCATGCCAAGCTGTGCCTGGGGGTGGGGTGGGCCTACCGCGCTGCCCTGGCCACGCCTGGGAGCATGCCGGGCCGCAGCACAGTTGGGGCTGGCAGAGGGGCGCCCCTCCCCGAGCCGGTCCCTGGGCAGCTTCCCTGAGCACCTGTGCAGTGCTAAACAGGCTGCTGCGCGGCTTACAGGGAACTTAGGTCAGGACACCGTAACATGAAAGGTAGTAAGGCATCCGCTCAGACAGTATCTTCCTGTGCACAACACTGCCCCGCATATTGGTGTCCAAAGGAACAAAGAACTCGTTGGACTACCTAAGAACAACTAAAGGACGGAAGCATTTGGAAAAAGGCTTCGTTGGGGTGAGCATGTGGGCGAGGGAAACCTGTTAGGCCAACAGGCTACTGAAGTGGAACTCCACCACCACAAAGAGGGTTCTAAGCCCAGAGCAGCACCATATCCTTGTAAAACTTGGAATAACGTGCACCAGCCACTGGGGCAGGACTTCAGTCAGTGTTCACTTTCATTAGCTTTGTCAGGACCACACCAATACCACTTGGAACAAGGTTTTTAGTGGACGGTTTGAAGAGCAATAAGCCCGGCATATGGCTGATATGGAGCTACAGAGAGTGCCTGACTGGGACGGTTCATGGGAGGCTCAAACAGTTGCCCAATGTACCTGGATGGAGTTAGTCTTTAGGTTGGACTCAGGCAGATGTATGGGGGAAAGTAAGGGGTCTCTTTGCACCTATTGCAAACTTTTTCCACTTGGAGGTGTAGGTCTTTCTGCTAGGTGGCTTTCAAGAGGCCACAAGTTGCCTCCATGACTACAGATCTCTGCCTTGCCAGGAGCCATGCTCCTGTGATGGTTCTGAGCGATGCTCTGAAAGCCAGATTCTCAGCCCAAGGATCAGCTTTGGCTATCTGCAACAGGGCAATGAACCATACCTATCTGGGATGGCAGAGGGCTTTTGGGATCATTGAGCGTCTCCCTCTCCTGGACTTTGCCAGAAGGTCTCCTTTCATAGGGCTGCCCAGGAGGCGTCCCTTTATAACGTGGGATTTTCTTAGTGCCACGAACAGGACACTAGAGGCTTATTATTCATGGGAGTGCTGAAGTGATCTATCTTTGGTACCCTCCTCCCATGGGGGAGATCTAATCCACAGGCAACTCACGAGGATCTACCACAGATCTGTCTGCAATCACATCTTCCTTCCTTCAGTCCTTAGTGGAACAAAGGATCTGGTCTAAGAGGTGAATATATAGCAGAACCTCAGAGTTACGAACACCTCAGGAATGGAGGTTGTTTGTAACTCTGAAATGTTCATAACTCTGAACAAAACATATGACTGTTCTTTCAAAAGTTTACAACTGACAATTGACTTAATGCAGCTTTCAGAATTTACTATGTAGAAGAAAAATGCTGCTTTTAACAATCTTAATGTACATGAAACAAGCACAGAAACTGTTTCCTTACATTGTCAAATATATATATATTTTTAAAGTAGTTTATATTTAACACAGTACTGTACTTACCTTTTTTTTTTGGTCTCTGCTGCTGCCTGATTGCATATTTATGGTTCCAAATGAGGTGTGTGGTTGGTGGGTCAGTTCGTAACTCTGATGTTCAACTCTGAACTGCCCAGTAATAGCGACCATAATGTAACTAAATTTAACATGCTTGTGAGGGGGAAATGCCCAAAGAAACCCGCCACAGTCGCATTTAACTTCAAAGGGGGAAACTACACAAAAGTGCGGAAGCTAGCCGAGCAGAAATTAAACGGAAGAGTCGCAAAGAGGAAACGCCTACCAACTGCATGGAGACTATTTAAACGCATCATAGCAGAGGCTCAAACTAAATGTGTATCCAAATTAAAAACAAGCAAATAAAAAACACCCAGTAAGATGTGGGTGCCACCAGAAAAAAGCGCCACCATGACTAAAACAGCAGAGTAAAAGAGGCACTTAGAGGCAAAAAGGCATCCTTTAAAAATCAGAAGTCTAATGCTACTGAGAAAAACAGAAAGGAGCATAAACTCTGGGAAGTCAAGTGTAAAAGTATAAGGTCGGCAGGCCAAGAAAGAATTTGAAGAGTAACTATCTAATGACAGCTAATAACAGAGAAACAGCATTTTATTTATTTATTAGTACATCAGAAGCAGGAAGGCTGCCAAACAATTGGTGGGGCTAAAGGGGTGCTAAAGGAGTGCTCAAGGAAGACCAGGCAGGTGCGGAGAAGCTAAATTAATTCTTTGCAACAGTCTTCATTGCAGACAATACGGGGGGGAGTATATTTCCAGCCATAATTTTTAGGTGACCAATCTGATCCACTGTCCCAGACTCAAGTGTCACTAGAGGAGGTTTAAGAACAAATTGATAAATTAAAGAGTAATAAGCAATCAGGACCAGATGGTATTCACCCTGAAGTTCTGAAGGAACTAAAATATAAAACTGCAGAACTACTAACTACGGTATGTAACCTCTCTCTTAAATCAGCCTCTTTACCTGATGACTAGAGGATAGCTAATGTAAGGATTTTTTTTTTTAATTTTTTTTTTTTAAAAGGCTCCAGAGGTGATCCTGGCAATTACAGGCCAGTAAGCCTAACTTCAGTATCATGCAAATTGGTTGAAACTATAGTAAAGAACAGAATTATCAGACACATAGATGAACACGATATGTTGGGGAAGAGTCAACTCGGCTTTTTTAAAGGGAAATCATGCTTCATCAATCCATTAGAATTCTTTGAGGGGGGTCAACAAGCATATGCACAAGGGTGACCCAGTGCATATAGTGTACTTGGACTTTCAGAAAGCCTGTGACAAAGTCCCTCACCAAAGGCTGTTAAGCATAGTAAGCGGTCATGGGATAAGAGGGAAGGTCCTCTCATGGGTCAGTAACTGGTTAAAAGACAGGAAACAAGGGTAGGGATAAATGGTCAGTTTTCACAATAGAGAGAGGTAAATAGGGAGGTTCCCCCAAAGATCTGTACTGGAACCAATGCTGTTCAACATATTCATAAGTGATTTGGAAAAGGGGGTAAACAGTGAGGTGGCAATGTTTGCAGACGATAAAAAAGTTACTCAAGAGTTAAGTCTAAAGCAGACTGTGAAGTTACAAAGGGATCTCACAAAACGGGGTGACATCATGGCAGATGATATTCAGTGTTGATAAATGCAAAATAATGCACACTGGAAAAAATAATCCTAACTATACATACAAAATGATGGGGTCTAAATTAGCTGTTACCACTCAAGCAAGAGATCCTGGAATCATTGTGGATAGCTCCCTGAAAACATCTGCTCAAAATGCAACGACAGTCAAAAAAGATAACAGAACACGAGGAACCATTAGGAAAGGGATAGATAATAAGACAGAAAATATCAGAATGCCATTATATAAATCTATGGTACACCCACATCTTGAATACTACATGCATTTTCGGTAGCCCCATCTCAAAAAAGATGTGTTAGAATTGGAAAAGGTACAGAGAAGGGCAATGAAAATGATTAAGGGTATGGAACAACTTCGACACAAAGAGACGGACTGTTCAGTTTAGAAAAGTGATGATTATGGAGGGATATGATAAAGGTCTATAAAATCATGAACAGTGTGCAGAAAGTGAATAAGGAAGTGTTATTTGCCCCTTCACATAAATACAAGAACTAGAGAGACAAGGTGGTTGAGGTGTAATATATTTTATTGTACCCACTTCTGTTGGTGAGAGAGACAAGCTTTCGACCTGAAGAGAAGCTCTGTGTAGGCTCGAAAACTTGTCTCTCCCACCAACAGCAGTTGGTCCAGTAAAAGATATCACCTTATCCACCTTCTCTCTCTAATATCCTAGTACCAACACAGCTACAACACCACAACATACAAGCACTAGGGATCACCCAAATGAAATTAATAGGCAGAAGGTTTAAAAAAACAAAAACAAAAGGAAGTGCTTCTTCACACAAAGCACAGTCAACGTATGGAACTCACTGCCATGGGATGTTGTGAAGGTTAAAAGCATAAACGGGATTTAAAAACACATTAGACAAGTTCATGGAGGATAGGTCCATCAATGGCTATTAGACACAATGGTCTGGCATGCAACCCCATGCTCTGGGTAAACCTAAACCTCCAACTGCCAAAAGCTGAGCCTCGATGACAGGATGATCACTCAAAATTGCCCTGTTCTTTTCATTCCCTCTGAGACATCTGGCAGTGGCCATTGTCAGAGACAGGATACTGGGCTAGATGGACCATTAGTCTGACCCAGTGTGGCCGTTATGTTCCCAGCCAAGTGCCTACTGACAAAAAATGGGAGGGACACAGCTTGCTCCCAAACCTACAGGACTGCCCAGTACCTCCTTCCCTGTTCATGGAAAGCATGGCAGCCTGATGCCCATTTGAATCCAGATCATCACTGGGGATACAAGACCACTGAAGGTCTTTGGGATTAGGCTAGGACACCTTCATCTCCAGAACATTTTGTGCAACTGCTGTTCCTGAGGAGACAAAGTTCAATGAAGAGGTAGTTCCTCAGCTGCAGTTTAGATAGGAGGTGTTGAGACATCCAATCTGTTACTCAGTTGTGAAGTGGAAGCCCTTGTGTTGCTTATTTCCAGTGGGATCCCAGGGTCTGCTGAGGTTGCCTCATGTGCAGATTGTGCCATGGGAACAACAAATACAGCTGTGGCCACTAGATAGAACATTCATAGCATGGCCGGTACTGTCATCTGCTGGCTTTTCATTATCCTTTCTGCCAAGCAAATTAGTTGTTGGATCCCATCCTGGGCAAGAAAGCTTTGAGTTGAGATGTATCTAACAGGGCTCCTGAATAGGACAATTGTATTCTGGTGCAAGTTGGAACTTTGGTCATTAAGCTTTTTAATAAAAGTATCCTAAGAACCCCATGGGATTACACGCTGATCTTTGACACCATCCAGAGCAGTGTCCTTAATCAGTTAATTGTCATGGCAGGGGAACGTTGGGGCTACCCACAGAGACCACAACTACCAAGCATTTAATGAAAACACACAGTGCTGATGCCAGCCCCAAAGTGCAGATAATGCTGTTCCCCTATGACCAATTAATCTGCCTTTGTGCACACAAGTGTCAGCAAGGTCCAGGGCATTCAAGCAGCTGACTTTCTCTAGCACACACAATGGCTCCGAGGGTAACCATCTTAAACTTTTCTTTTGCTGATCCAGATACTGATTCAGATTCCCAAGATCCACACTGTGCTGGAAATTTCTCATCTTTTTGACTATCAGAAGGTATCTAGAATGACGACGGTGTTAAACAACTTCTACTAAAGTTCAACATTTTTAAATCAGCAAGTCCAGGTAACCTGCACCCAAGAGTTTTAAATGAATTGGCCAAGGAACTCTCCAAACCAGTAATGTTAATTTTTAGTAAATCTTTAAATAATAGGAATTTTCCAGAGGACTAGAAAAAAGCTTATCTTGTGCAACATTTAAAAAGGGCAAGCAGGACACGGATCTCAAGCAAAATAATGGAACAGCTGATAAGTGACTCAATCAATAAAGAATTACAGGATGATAATATAATTAATGCCCAGTCAACATGACTTTAGATAATAGGTCTTGTCAAACAAACTGGATATTATTTTTTGAGACGATTACAAGTTTGATTGATAAGAGTAATTGGGTGGACATAACACCCTTAGAGTTCTGTAAGGCATTTGACTTAGTACCACACAACATTCGGATTCAAAAATTAGCACTATACAATGTTAACATGGCACAAAATAAGTGTATTAAAATCTGGCTAACAGATGATTCTCCATTAACATTTTGAGCTCTACCAGTGAATGACTGTTGTGAGAGAGACTGTTTCTCAGCCCAATGCTACTCAATATTTTTATCAAGGATCTGGAAAATGTAAAAGGTTAATTATCAGTAACTTTTGTTCTTCATGAGTCAACTCTGATTTCACACTTACAAGATTGGCACCCCCTTGCCTGAGAGGCTGACCACTGGGGCTGCACAACTGTAGTGACATTGACATTCAATTTCATAACTCATATCAAGGGAGCACAGTCACCAAACACATCAGTTCCTTCCTATCTGCCACCAAGAGCACTAGGGAACTGTGGTGTGTGTGGTCAGCGTTGCAGATCTGGGCTAATCCCCTTGGTTTAAATAGTTATAGCTCAATTATTACTGCTGATAAAGTTGGCAGAGACCATTAAGGTTGATGGAGTGGTATGAGGTGGACAAGATCACTGTTACAGAGAAATACAGATCACTTGGTAAGTTGGGTACAATTAAACTCCATGCATTGTAATACAACCAAATACAAGGGCCGACATCCAGGAACAAAAGTGCAGGTTACACTTAAAGGATGGGGCTGGTATTCGGGAAAGCTAAGCCTCTGCAAAGGATGGTGTAGATGATCAACCGAACATAAGCCTCCATTGCAATGCTGCAGCTAAGATTGATAATGCCATTCTTGGTTGTTGTGGTGATGTGACTCCCCACCGCCATGAGGCAAGGTGGTGTTACAGAACTCCTTTGGTCACAACCAGATCCAATTTGACAAGCCTCTGAGGCTTGTCAGGCCAAGGGGTTGGCCCTTAAAAGGGAGGAATCCAGGTCAGTTGAGGCGCCACTCTGAAACAAGCAGACCTGGGGCACAGGGCTCCCAGCCCAGGGCCCTAGGTTACTTACTGAAGGAAAAGCTTGAGCATGCAACCTGGCCTAGCCTTTGGAGAAAGAAGACAGAAAAGAAAACCAGCCTTTGTTGGAACCCCTGGAACTAAGCCTTGGCTTTAGCTATAGGGGCCCCAGACTTCCTTTGGGGATCTGAATGACTGGCTTCCACTTATTGGCATAAAGTCCCGAGGGCCATGGAAGTATTTTCTTTTTCATTTGGACTGCTCTGTACCCACCGAAGGGGGTGGACTCAAAAAGCACAGATGAAGGGACATCCCGAAGGGGATTCCAAGTAACGAGGTAACGATGTAGGAGGTAAGTGAAATGCCCTTCCCCACTTCAAGGGTGCAACTGGGAAATGTAGCCTTTGACAGATGTAGAAACAGGGAGAGCAGGAGGAGGGAGTGGCATTCCCTATGTATATGGCACTGGTGAGATTATTGCTGGAATATAGGATCCAATTCTAGTGTTTACACTTTTAAAAGGACATTGAAAAACAAGAGGATTCAAGGAAGAGCCGTAAGAAGCAGTCAAGGTTTGGAAAGCTTGCCTTCAGTGAGAGACGTAAGGAGCACCATCTGTTTAGTTTACTGAAAATTAAGTTAAGAAGTGACTTTATCACAGCCTAGAAATATTTACATGGGGAAATTTCTGATAGCAGATGGCTCTTTCATCTAGTAGACCAGGCAGAATCCAATGGCTAGAAGATCCAATGGCTAGAAGCTGAAGTTGGACAAATTCAAACTGTAAATAAGGCACACATTTCTAACAGCACTGGTAACTAACCATTGGGACCACAAAGATTCTCCATCATTTTCAGTCTTTACATCCCCATTCGGGGTCTTAAATTATTGGACTCAATGAAGGAATCACTGGGTGAGGTTCTCTTGCCTGAGGTATGTAGGAGGTCAGATTAGACAAGCACAATGGTCCACTCCTGGCCTTTGAATCTGTACCAGCCTTCTAGTTTGTACGAGTCTAAATAGCAGCCACCCTCGCCATGATCCCTCGAGCCTGCCCCCACACATGCAGCTAGAATTGTCTACACAAGATGGGTCATCCCAAGTGTTCTGGAAAACACCACCACTGGCTTTGCCACAACTATCAGTGCTAGGGACACCAGCACCAAGACCAGAGTTTCTTGCACCGGGAGCACCAAATTCTTGGGGTGCAAGCCTCAGCCTTGGTGCAGTAGTTACTCTGATTCATCATGAGATTGTACACCTGCCAAGAGAGAGCAACAGGATGCCCTGAAGTCGGTATTGTAGGCTTCAGGACAGTTTCACAAGAGCAGGATTAATCAAGCTAGGTTGCCCAGAATATACCCAGAAACTTTATCCCCCTCCCTGCTTCAACCAAGAGAATGCAGAAAGGTGAAATCCAGAAGCCTTAAGGCAGAGCTGTCCAGAATTGTGGTTTTGACAGGGTGTGTCAGAAAGCCCAATTTACAGGGGCACTCTGGGATGCCTCAGAGGGCTTGAAAGCACTCCTCATACCTCCTCACCACTCAGGTACATCCGCTGATGTGTCCAACACGCAGCACTAGTGGTAAACTCTGAGGCAGACAATATCAGCGTGCTCAGCAGCCTCTGACAAATTTTGGAGCAGAAGAGCAGCCTCCTTCCTCCTTGTTTTCCCTTCTTCCGACACCAACGGCTGATATCTGTGTCACCTCTTTGCCAAGTGATGGCAGATATTTGGGCTTTGCCTATTAGCTTCCAAGTGGAGAAGTGAACCATATGGAATCTGGATGTATTCTAAGTGTAACTCATTTTATTTGCACATCTACACCAGCCCCAGACAGAAATGCAGACAATCCCTTTTTTCAGGAATCTCAGCCCAATTTCAATGCCTGGTTCCCACTGAGCAATTCTGTCTCAAGAATTGACCCCAGTCAGAGACCAAGGCAGAAAGCGAATTCTCGTGCAGCTTGCACAGCTCCCTCTCCAAGAACTACTGCTTCTACCCAGACCCTCACCTGTAAAACAAACACTACACAAGCATTTCTTCACAGACCAAAAACCTGCCATGAAAAGACATCTGCCAAAACAATACCATACACAAAAACAGGACTCTGGGAGCACTCAGTGAAGAACAAGCATCAAGCTAAGAGAGGTGCTGAGGTGAATGATGCTCAGTGTCAAGACACCAGCCAAAAGACAAAAACAGCTATTGGAGCCCTGGAAAAGGCCAAAGAATAGTGGTTTCTGAATGTCAAGGAAATTGCCAAAACATGCACCAGCATGACAAGGCAATGGCCTCAAAACTTCCCACAGATGACCACAGCTGCCAGGAAAGCAGTTGCAGACACAAACCACCACCAGATGAGTATAGCTGAGACGTGGGGAAGAGCTGGAGTGTTGGTTTGATGAGGTGCAGTCTCTGAAGCAAGTTCATTTACTAGCCGTGGTGTTGAACATTTGGAGACATTTAGATGGCAGACAAAACTGCCAGTAAGCAGCCTGGCACTGATGCCATGCTGTTTTCTAGGGCCTCAAAACCTGAAGAGCTAGGAGAGGATTCTAACCAGTCTTGAGCTAGGAACCAAAGACCCATCAGTAAGAATCCAGCACAGATAAGGTTCTTAGAAAAGGACTTTTCTCCCCATATGCAGGTGTCTACAATTGGCCTGGGGCATTACAGGGAATTTTCGCCTTTCCCAAGAGCATCAGGAATTGACAGAAGCAGGGTGCTGGTCTGGATAGACCAGTGTTTTCACCCATTTTGATAAATCCTAGATTTCTCCTTCTTTATGTTGATGAACCTAAAGTCTGGGCAATTGGAGAGGCCCCTGAGCCCTGGCCATGGGATAGCCACAGGAATCTGCTGGTAGGGTCCATGCCCATCAACCAAGAACACTTTTCATTGGGGAAGGAGAAAGATATAGAGGGTGGTGTCTCTTAGGCCTGATCTATACCAGCAAAGCACTCCTCGTGTGGATTCAGCTATACTCTCTAACCCTGAGCAAAACAAGCTAGACTAGTAAAAGCTCAGTTTTGCCACCGTGTCTACCCTACAGGCTGCTGCCAGCACAGCTGTATCAGTCAGGGATCACACCACTTCACAGCCCAAACTCATAGCTCTGCTTGTAGAAGTCTGTAGCCTAGACACAATCTTAGGCTTCTCTCCCACCCACCCAATTTAAAGCTATAATACCTAACTTTGATCCTTTGTCCCAGATATCAGATTTTTATTGGGAGTCTGGAGTGACCAGCTGTTTGGGTGGGTTTGTTACACTGCACCCCTGCCCTCAGCAGCTGGGGGGGGTGGCCAGGGGCGGGAGGGGGAGCAGAAATGACTGTAGGCTCAAAGGGAACTTGGAATGGGACCTGGCTTGTGAATGGGCAAGAGACATGGCTGGAGCCATGGGGTGCAGCTTGGTTTTACTCCATCAACCACAGAGGGCAAATGTGCTACTGTCCCTTTCAAGATGAGAAATGAAGCTAGGATGGAGCTAATGACAAAGTCATGCTCTAAACAGGAGCTTTGAATTTGGGAGGCAGTTTGAGGGAATGGCAGCACAGTTGAGTGATAACAGGTGAGTGACTTGCAGTCTAGAGCCAGAGCTGGAACAGCACATCAGGAGATGAGAGGAAGCTTCTACTGGGACAGAAAAGTAACTCAAATCATGGCTCCTTCTCACTTAGTTGAGAGGTTCATCCCCACCCTGTATCCCAGAGCCCTGCACCATATCCCATCCCACAAGACCACTCCCTGCAGTCCAGAGCCACATCTCAATCCTTACCGTGAACAAGCCCACATGGCAGGTAGAATCATACGTCCACCCCACAGAACAATACCCTACAGAGCCATACTCCCTCCCATCAACAGCCACAGCCCACCCCATACAAGCACACTCTGCAAGCACCACCAGCATGTGTGTCCCACCACAGCCAATCCAACAGCAACTTCCAGGCAGCGCTTTGCCCTGCCCCCCCCAGGCACACCCTCTCGGGAGAGCTGTTGCTTTAGGGACACAAAGGCATCTCCTGCTTTTTCCCACTCCAGGGCCCACAACATAACTCAGAAAGAGGGAGCTGGAGTCCAGTGTGACTCCTGCATCAGCACGTGTGTTTAGGCACCTTCAATGCAATTTTTTATTCTCGTGTGTGGAGAGCCAAGCACATGGGACACTCTGCAGAAAAAGTCTCTTCCCAAAGGGCAGTCAAACCAGGTGGCGAGGAGGAGGGGAAAGGGCTCTGGAAAAAGCCCCGTTTGACTCAGATGTGAAAAAGGGTATTGGGAAAACAAGCTGAACAGGTGTAAATGCTCCGATCCCGTTTGACATCTGAGGGAAACAAGGAGCCCCCAAGGCCAAAGCACAACCCGCGATCAACCACCGTCGCGCCGGCCCTGGGCAACGCACCATCTTAGCTGGGCTAACCGGAGGCTTGCAGGGCTCCAAGGATTACGTCTGGATGTGGGGGTAGAAGAGACACGTGGTTTTTCCTGGAGACCCAGAGCAAGCACTGGTCTGAAATTCTGGGCAGGGGACCCAAAGTGCCCCATGTGCCGGCAGAGACAACCCCGGAGACAGAGCCTCACCCCCTCCCCGCAGACCCCTCCCACTTCCCCGGGGCAGGGGCGCCCGCCCCCGCGCTCCCACCCCTGCTCCCCCTCCCCCACAGCGGAGCTGCACATCTATGGGCCCCTGCACGGAAAGGGGCGGGGTCGGTGCGCGCCCCCTCCCCCCTGCGCGGAAAGGGGCGGGGTCGGTGCGCGCCCCCTCCCCCCTGCGCGGAAAGGGCGCGGGGGGAGGGTCCGGAGGCGCCCCCTCCGCCCTGCGCGGAAAGGGGACGAGGCCCGGCGCGCGCCCCCCTCCCCCCAAGGGCCCTGCCCCTCGCCCCACGGGGGGCCCAGCCCCGCCCCCACCCGGGAGCGGAGGCATAAGGCGCCCCGCGGGCGAAGCCGGGAGCCGCCACCCCCTCCCTCTCCGAGACCGCGCCGCCCCCCCGGCCGCGCTGAGCCACCGCAGCCAATGAGGACCCGCCCCCAGCTCGGCCGCGGCTCGTACCTGGCTCGCCGCGCCGCCCGCACTGCCCGGAGCCCGGATTCGGGTCGCGGCCCCTTTAAATGGAGGCGCCGCTCCGAGCCCTCAGCGCGCTGCAGCCCGAGGGGGGGCGGGGGCGACTCCCCATTGGCTGCGGCGGGAGGGGGCGGTTCCCTATTGGCTGCGGCGGGGCTTGGGCTCGCGAGACTCCCTTTCAGCGGGCAACCCCAAAAACCCGGAGCGGATTACAGTGTCTGGGATCGGAGGCAGACCCCGGGATCTGCAGGGCGACCCGAAAACGCGGGGCGGATTTCCGGATCGGAGGAGGAAGCCCAAAGGAGCTGGAGCATAGCTCCCGGCGAGGGACGCTGCCTCCGCAGCTGCCTCCGCTGCTCGCTTGGGGGTGAAATCCCGGCGTGGAACCCAGGATCGGGACCGGCACCGAGGGCACCGTCCCCTCCTGGCGGCTGCCCGCAAACTGCGGAGCGGATCCTGCCGCCGGAGCGCGAGCACCAGCCCCCTGGAGCCGTCTGCCCCGTTAACCCTCTCGGGCCCGGGGGAGGCCGCGGCGGAGCGGGCCCCGCCTCGGGCCCCGCCATACCTGGCCTCGGCCCCGAGCGCCCCTGGCCTGCGAGCGCGCGGGGGCGGCCCCCGGCCCCGGCCCGCTCCGGCCCCTACCTGCGCCACTCAGGAGCCGCCCGGCCCGCTCCGGGCGCCGCCGCCGCCGCCTCCCTGGAGCTGGAGCGTCTCCCCCGGGCGGTGAGTGACAGCGCGGCCGGGCGGGGCTTCGGCGGGGGCCCGGGACACGGCCCCGCCCACGGGCTGGGCTGCGCCCGGACCCCCCACTTCTCACCCGCCGGGCCCCGCCCACCGCCGGCCCCCCCGTGGGCCCCGCCCCTCCCCGACACCCCGACTCTCCTCACCCCCCCCCCGAGCCGCCCACTTCTCACCCCCGGGGCCCCGCCCCTCCCCGACACCCCGACTCTCCTCACCCCCCCCCGAGCCGCCCACTTCTCACCCGCCGGGCCCCGCCCACCGCCGGCCCCCCCATGGACCCCTCCCCGACACCCCTACTTCTCACCCGCCGGGCCCCGCCCCTCCCCGACACCCCGACTCTCCTCACCCCCCCCGAGCCGCCCACTTCTCACCCGCCGGGCCCCGCCCACCGCCGGCCCCCCATGGACCCCTCCCCGACACCCCTACTTCTCACCCGCCGGGCCCCGCCCCTCCCCGACACCCCTCACCCCCCCCAGCCGCCCACTTCTCACCCGCCGGGCCCCGCCCACCGCCGGCCCCCCCGTGGGCCCCGCCCCTCCCCGACACCCCGACACCCCTCACCCCCCCCGAGCCGCCCACTTCTCACCCCCGGGGCCCCGCCCCTCCCCGACACCCCGACTCTCCTCACCCCCCCCCAGCCGCCCACTTCTCACCCCCGGGGCCCCGCCCACCGCCGGCCCCCCCGTGGGCCCCGCCCCTCCCCGACACCCCGACTCTCCTCACCCCCCCCCGAGCCGCCCACTTCTCACCCCCGGGGCCCCGCCCCTCCCCGACACCCCGACTCTCCTCACCCCCCCCCGAGCCGCCCACTTCTCACCCGCCGGGCCCCGCCCACCGCCGGCCCCCCCGTGGGCCCCGCCCCTCCCCGACACCCCGACTCTCCTCACCCCCCCCCCCGAGCCGCCCACTTCTCACCCCCGGGGCCCCGCCCCTCCCCGACACCCCGACTCTCCTCACCCCCCCCCGAGCCGCCCACTTCTCACCCGCCGGGCCCCGCCCACCGCCGGCCCCCCCATGGACCCCTCCCCGACACCCCTACTTCTCACCCGCCGGGCCCCGCCCCTCCCCGACACCCCTCACCCCCCCCAGCCGCCCACTTCTCACCCGCCGGGCCCCGCCCACCGCCGGCCCCCCCGTGGGCCCCGCCCCTCCCCGACACCCCGACACCCCTCACCCCCCCCGAGCCGCCCACTTCTCACCCCCGGGGCCCCGCCCCTCCCCGACACCCCGACTCTCCTCACCCCCCCCAGCCGCCCACTTCTCACCCCCGGGGCCCCGCCCACCGTCGGCCCCCCCCCGTGGGCCCCTCCCCGACACCCCTACTTCTCACCCGCCGGGCCCCGCCCCTCCCCGACACCCCGACTCTCCTCACCCCCCCCCCCGAGCCGCCCACTTCTCACCCCCGGGGCCCCGCCCACTGTCGGCCCCCCCCCGTAGGCCCCTCCCCGACACCCCTACTTCTCACCCGCCGGGCCCCGCCCCTCCCCGACTCCCCGACTCTCCTCACCCCCCCCCGAGCCGCCCACTTCTCACCCCCGGGGCCCCGCCCACCGTCGGCTCCCCCCCCCGTGGGCCCCTCCCCGACACCCCTACTTCTCACCCCCGGGGCCCCGCCCACCGTCGGCCCCGTGGGCCCCTCCCCTCCCCTCCCCTCCCGACTGTCCTCGCCCCCCCCACGGACACCCCCGGGGCCCCGCCCACCGTCGGCTCCCCCCCGTGGGCCCCTCCCACCGTCGGCCCCTCCCCTCCCGACTGTCCTCGCCCCCCCCCACGGACACCCCCTACTTCTCACCCGCCGGGCCCCGCCCACCATTGGCTCCCCCATGGACCCCTCCCTGACACCCCTACTTCTCACCCCCGGGGACCCGCCCACCGTCGGCCCCCCCCGTGGGCCCCTCCCCGACACCCCGACTCTCCTCACCCCCTGCTCCCCACAGACACCCCACCGCTCTTCCCCGCTGCGCCACGCCCACTCCCAGGGACCCCTCTACCCTCCCCCTACGGACACCCCCACTTCTCATAATCCGGGTCCCACCCACTGCCGGGCAACCCTCCCATGCGCCCCCTCCCCCCACTGACATCCCTCGACCCCACCCGGCCACGCCCATTCCCAGGGACCCCCTCCCCCTTCAACACCCCTACCTCTCTTCACCCCCCCCCCAGACTCTGCCCCACCTCCACTGGGGCACCCTCCCCGCTGGGACGCTTCAGCCCCAACCCCCCTTGGCTCCCTCCCCCAGGGACACTCCCACCTCTCTCACACACCCAGATCCCTGCTAGGCCCTTCCCATTCATGGGGGTCATCCCCCCCAGGACCCCTTCCCCTCTCCTCACCCCTCTGGACCCCTGCTCCACAGGGACCTGCCCACTTCTGGCACCCCGCATCCCACCAGGTGGACTTCCCCCCCCCCCCAGGGACACCCCCAGCTCTCCTCACACCCCTGGGACCTGCCCACTCCCCAGCATTCCCCATCCCTCCTCACCCATAGGCCCACCTCCCCCCATGGACACCCCCACCTCTCTCACAACCTCATAAACCCCCACCCCTCCTGGGACTTCCCCATTCCTCACACACACCCTGCCCCCCAGGGACCCACCCCCTTCCATCCCAGCCCCCACATCTCCCTCCAGGGACACATCTTCTCACACATATCCCCATAGGGGGATCCACCCCCTCCTGGAGAACTCCCTTCGCTACCACCCTGGGACTCCCCCTACACCTTATTCCACACAGTCCCCCTCCCCTCAGAAACAACCCCACCTCTTCTCACACACACACCTGGACCCTCCAACCTGACTCTGCCCTGTCCCCCAGGAACCCGCCTTGACCCAGACATCCTCTTCCCCACCACCTCGCGCTCTCTCTCTCACACACACCCTTCTCCCTGTCCCATCCCACAGGGACCCACCCAATCCCAGCTGTCCCCTCCATCCCACATCCCGTTCCCTCACAGCCCCCCCCCCCCGCAGGGACAACCCCTTCCCTCACACCCCCTCATCTCTCCAGACACACTCCATTCTCCTAGGGACCCCCCAGTGACACCCCATCCACTCACACAGATACCCTCCTGCATCTCATCTCACATCCTGCCCCCCTCACCCCGTGGGACTCTTGCATCCTCACACACACCCCTCCATCTCCTCTCACATATACACACACCTCTCTCCCTGAATAGCCCCATCATTCCGGGACCCTCCCAGGGGCTGCCCACCACTTCATACACACACTCCCCTCTGCCTCTGGGGACCCCCCACCACGCCCCTCCCCTGCACCCTTCCCCCCACACACACACTCCTGGACACAACCCATCATCCCTGGACACCCCACACCGCTCTCCGCCCTCAAGGATTCCCCATCCCCTCACACAAACACACCCCTCTTCCCCAGACATGTCCCCAGGGCCGGCTCTGTTTTTGCGGCCCCAAGCAGTGCAAAAACCTGTCGCCGCCGAATTGCCGCCGGCCAGCAGGGGAGAGAGAAGCTGCTGCCACGGAAACTCTGCTGCCCCTTTCTGACTGCCGCCCCAAGCACCGGCTTGGAACGCTGGGGCCTGGAGCCGGCCCTGCATGTCCTATACCCTTTCATACACATCACCCTCTTCCCCCAGACCCCCGTCTCCTCACACATCGTCCAATCCCCTGGAGACATCCCCCATCCCCTCATGCACACACCCCCTTTTCCCCCAGACACACACTCCATCTCCTGTGGATCCCTCCATCCCCTCACACACACACTCCTCTTCACCTGGACACACCCCATTTCTCCCCCCCCACACACCCCTCTCCCCCCAGGAGACATCCCATCATCCCCTCACACATCTTCCAGCCCCCTAGAGACATCCCACCTCCCTCCTCCACACACGCCCCATCCCCTGGGGATCCCTTTGTCCCCTCACACACTCCTGTCCCATTACACAACCTCTCCCTCCAGGGACACTCCCCTCCCCCACACCACCCTGGACAATCCTCATCCCCTTACATACACACACACCCCACCCTCCACCATTGCCTTGCACACCTCCCTGGTACACCTCTATCCTCTCTCACACACAACATCCTTTCTGAACACTGTTGTTTCCTCTCATTCCTCCATCCTGTCCTCCCTCATGAATACCCCCATCCCCTCACACATACCCATTCCCCCACATGGAAACCCCCATCCCCTCTGGATGCTATTATTTCCTGTCACCCCCACCCCTCTCACACATCCATTCCCTTCCTTATCTATCATCTGGTGTACCCCCATCCTCTCCCCCATTCTCCTGGATACACCCTTCATTTTCCCCCATCCTCCCCTTGTACACACACCCATCTCACTCCCAACCCCCCCACCCATATTCATGGTACACCCACCTCCTTTCACCCATCTGCCCAGTTCCACACAACCCAATACCTTTCACATGCCCTCCTTATTGATTCTCCCTTGAGATTCCCATCCGCCTCCTCAGTTTATTTTTTGGGAACACCCCCCATCCCCCACCGATCCTCCCTATCCCCTCAAACACACCCTTCACCACAGTTCCACACATCTTTTGGGATCCCTTCCATCCTCTTTCCCCTTGATTCCATCTGAGATCCCCACACATGTGCCCTCAATTTACTCCTTGGAAACACCCTCATCCCTCCCCACTCCAATCCCCTCCCAAGGACACTCACCTGACCCCTCAATTCCCAACCCACAACTTCCCCCCATCCTCTCACTTGCTTCCCCACTCCTTCCCTGGGGAACCCCATCCCCTCACCCAACATCTCCCCCTCCAATTTCACACCCCCAAGGGGGGTAACCCAATGGGGAGTCACAGTGAGAAAAGGATGCTCTGCAGGCACCGAGAAAGTGAGGCAAGGAGCTGGGACTGGATTCAGAAAGGCAGAGGGCAGTAATAGGATACAGGGAGGAGAATGCATGGCTGAAGCTGCAGGGAAGGAAATGGATTTTAGCTGCAGTGTGTTAGATGGAAGAAGGGAGAGCCAGGAAGGCTGAAGAAGAGGCGACTACAGGAGTCCAGGCCAAAGAGAACCAGGGCATGACCCTGGGTTGCGGCAGCAGAGATGAAAAGGAAGAGAATATTTCAAGATGTGATAGAGAGAGACAAGATTACCCATTGCTCCTGTCCACGTTGAGTCACAAGATAACCTGCTTCACCAGCAATGCCAGCTCACCTACCTGTTCATCAGCTTCTCACACCTTCCATACCACCCCTTTTTCACTGAACGCCTCCCTCAACTGATCTGGATGGCCAGTAACTGCCCTCTCCTGCTTTAAATCTCCACTCAAGTCTAGAAGAAATCTGCCAGTTGGTGGCAGCTAGGATGAGGGGGAGAAGGGAACAAATCATTTGCAAGATTGGAAAAAATACTTGCTTTATAGTATGTATATAAACAGTAAGGAGCCCGGTGGCACCTTAAAGACTAATGTCTTAAGATAAACAGTGTATCCCTCTATCCCCACCCGTCATATAACATACGTCTTAGATGGTACGCTTCATAAAGCAAATGACTCTCTCCCTAAATGTGCAGTACAAGGGGGTCCTGATCCCAATTTTGGCCCCTGAGGCCTATTGCAATGTAAATATTAAATTATATATAAAAAACTGTCAAAATATTAAGGTTGCAAAGTGAAGCACTCAAAATCTAGGAAGCACTTGTGCATCCTTAACACTGGCCCTTTGTGTATAGAGCCATTAAACCCCAAGAAAGAGAGGGCCTCAAAGAATAGGAGAGGGATCTATGGTGAGATTGAGGAGAATAAGAATGGAGAAGAGACTTTTAGACATGGAGGGAAAGAGTAGAAGCAGGGGAGGAGGAGATCAAGGAGGGAGTTGGAGAATAGGAGGTCAATGCACTGGGCATAGAGAACCCATTCAAGGAGCTTTAAGATGTAGGAAAGAAGTGGGGCGCTAGAAAGCGAATTGGAATCACAGAGGAACAACAAGGAGTTCGGTGGCATCTTAAAGACTAACAGATTTATTTAGGCATAAGCTTTAGTGGGTAAAAAACCACTTCTTCGGATGCATGGAGTGAAAATTACAGAACATAACTACCCCCTGATGCTTGATCACAGAGGAGTTTACTCTAGGGCAGCAGTGCCCAAACCATGATCTATGCAGAATTTAATTGTCACATTCTCAAGAGAGCTAAAATATATAAATACATCCCTGAAGTGATTGTCACCTCTTTCTGTTTTATTTATTTACACTCTAGCCAGTGGTTCTCCAACTTTGGGGTGGGCCCTCCTGGGAATGTGTCAAGGGAGGCAAGAGCTGTGCGCTTTTTTTCTTTTTTTTAAAAAGAGCTCTGGCTGTCAGACCACCCACCCCCAGCCCTGTGTCTCAGGCTCCTGAAAAAGGGCTGTGCGCACCCAGGAGGTAGGGATAGCCAGAGCCCCACCCCACGGGCTCAGGCTCTCCTCTCCCCCACCCACATATCCCTCACCTGGAAGTGGCAGGGCTCTGGCTCTCAGTCCTGGGGTAGCAGCAGAGAAGTAAGGGTGGCAATGGGGCACTAAGTCTGTTGTGAAAAGTGATATTGACAAATATCGCTTTTCATGTTGCCACCCTTACTTCTGGGGTGCTGCCTTCAGAGCTGGGGCCCCAGCCAGCAGCCTCTGCTCTTCCTTCAGAGCTGGGTGGCAGCACATGTACTCGGGGGGAAGGGCATAAATGACCACAGACACAAAGAAGGGGGGGGGGCCCTATCAAATACGTTTGAGAACCACTGCTCTAGACTTAGAACAGGTTTTGTGTGTATACACAAATGCAATCAGATGGAGACAATAGTTGTAGTTACCACTGGTATGTTATGGGGTTTGAACGTACAGGCAGCTGGGGAGGAAACTGACCAGTCAGAGGAGATGGGACTGTGCACATAGGATGGGAGCTAAAGCCTGGTGATCGTCCGTGGGAGAGGAGATGGGGGGATGGTTAATGGCCAGTAGGAAGGAAAGGAAGGCTGGGCAGAGAAGCAGGGCTAATCCAGTGGCAGAGCTATGACCAGGCAATCACCAATGGAGGGAGTGTCCATGAGACTATCTTTCTAAGACGTTGATTCCACATAGTGAAACATTAGGTGAAGTAGCAGCATTCTTGAAGGTGGAAGAAAGAAAATGAATAATGGTGATAGGAGGAGTGAGAAGGGTAGACAGGCTGGGATCCAGGATTGGAGGCAGTTAGAAGCTAGGGGACCTCAAAGGTGAACACAAAGTTCATGATAGCAAACACTCACGTATATGTTAGGAGACCCTGTTGTACATTCTCACAACTTTATGAGAAATCCCTCCAGCCTTTATTAATCTATCACAGTAGAAACAGATTGTAGAAACAGTAGAAACAATTTAAAGTTCAGTTATTGTCTACAAAATATGTGCATCCAAATCAGTGCTACTGCCTTTGGGGACCACATAAGCTTATTCAATGTTTTAGTTATGTTAGTTTTGTAAGGCTTGGGAGAAGAAGCCATACTCCATTCTTTAAGATGGAGTCACTGAGAGCTGATAAAAATTGAACCCACTATAATAGAATAAGAATCTGACACCAGGCATGCTGGGAAGAAATTGAACTCTGTTTCCAGTCCCACCTGATCTGGGTCAGTATTTCAGAGGTCACATGGCAGTAGTCATTATCCACTGATACAGTGGCTGGTATTACACCCACAATGCCATGTTTACTGTCACTCTTCAGAGTCTAAGGCTATGTCTACACTAGCACTTTGTCGGACGGGGTGTGGAAAAAAACCACACCCGACCAACGTAAGTTTCACGGACAAAAGCGCAGGTGTGAATAGCGCTATGTCGGTGGGAGATGCTGCCGACATAGCTACTGCTGCTCACTGGGGGTGGTTTAATTATGCTGATGGGAGAGCTCTCTCCCATCGGCATAGAGCAGCTACATGGGAGACCTTACAGAGGTGCAGCTGCAGCAGTACAGCTGCGCCACTGTAAGGTCTGTAGTGTAGACACCGCCTTTTAAGACTTCTTTCACTCAACAAAATCCCCATGATGGCTGAAGTGGCATTTTCAAAAGCATTGGACATTGCCAGAACTGCTCCCATTGAAGTGAATGGGAATTTTACCGTTTGTTTCACTGGGAATGGTTAAGCCAATACCCTTTGGAAAAATCCCACTCTAACTCTGAAAGCTCCAACCTTGGCCTACAAGTGTGAGCTAAGGTTGGAGAAGAATTTAAAACAAAATTTAGAGGAATGACAATCTGCTCTGAGCCTGCTCCTGGGCACTGGCTAACAAAGCTCTTCCACACCCAAAGTTGCATCAGTTTCACTAAATCAGCGTAACATCCCATCTTTAGGCCTGTTCTACACTTAAAATTACCTACATGCCTCCCGCTTTCATCCAGACCACACCACACGATCCATTGTCTACAGCCAAGCTCTACGATATAACCGCATTTCCTCCAACCCCTCAGACAGAGACAAACACCTACAAGATCTCTATCAAGCATTCTTACAACTACAATACCTACCTGCGGAAGTGAAGAAACAGATTGACAGAGCCAGAAGACACCTACTACAGGACAGGCCCAACAAAGAAAATAACAGAACGCCACTAGCCGTCACCTTCAGCCTCCAACTAAAACCCCTCCAACGCATTATTAAGGATCTACAACCTATCCTGAAGGACGACCCATCACTCTCACAGATCTTGGGAGACAGGCCAGTCCTTGCTTACAGACAGTCCCCCAACCTGAAGCAAATACTCACCAGCAACCACACAACAGAAACACTAACCCAGGAACCTATCCTTGCAACAAAGCCCGTTGCCAACTGTGTCCACATATCTATTCAGGGGACACCATCATAGGGCCTAATCACATCAGCCACACTATCAGAGGCTCGTTCACCTGCACATCTACCAATGTGATATATGCCATCATGTGCCAGCAATGCCCCTCTGCCATGTACATTGGTCAAACTGGACAGTCTCTACATAAAAGAATAAATGGACACAAATCAGATGTCAAGAATTATAACATTCAAAAACCAGTTGGAGAACACTTCAATCTCTCTGGTCACTCGATTACAGACCTTTAAAAGTGGCAATTCTTCAACAAAAAAACTTCAAAAACAGACTCCAAGGAGAGACTGCTGAATTGGAATTAATTTGCAAACTGGATACAATTAACTTAGGCTTGAATAGAGACTGGGAGTGGATGGGTCATTACACAAAGTAAAACTATTTCCCCATGTTTATTCCCCCACCGTTCCTCAGATGTTCTTGTCAACTGCTGGAAATGGCCCACCTTGATTATCACTACAAAAGGTCACTGCGGCCTCTCCCCCCCCCCCCCCCCGCTGGTAATAGCTCACCTTAAGTGATCACTCTGGTTATTGTGTGTATGGTAACACCCATTGTTTCATGTTCTCTATGTATATAAATCTCTCCACTGTATTTTCCACTGAATGCATCCGATGAAGTGAGCTGTAGCTCACGAAAGCTCATGCTCAAATAAATTGGTTAGTCTCTAAGGTGCCACAAGTCCTCCTTTTCTTTTTGAGAATACAGACTAACACAGCTGCTACTCTGAAACTTAAAATTTAGTTTGACATAGCTCTATTGCTCAGGGATGTGACAAACCACACTGCTGAGTGGCATAGTTATGCCAAGCTAACCTCCAGTGTAGATGCACCTAGGCTGATGAAAGGATGCTTCTGTCAAACTAGCTACTATTGCTTGGTGAGATGGTGTTCCTACACCCGCAGAAAAACCCATGTCACCGCAAGCTGTGTCTGCACTATGTGGTTATGCCAGTATAGTACGCATAGTATAGACATGGCCTGAGTGAAACTGGTACAATTCTGTGTTCAGACAAGCCTAAAGTTGCTCTTGTTCTGTACTGAAGGTTCAACTGCCTCAGCACAGCCTAAAGCACTCCTGCCCTTTTAACTGAGCCCCACAGAAAACTGTCCCCAGCCAAGGGGCAACTCAGCCCACCTTCAGAACTTTGAAATGTTCATGCCATTAAGCACAGGCAATTTCTCAGCTCTGTCTGTTCTCCTGGGATTTGGTCAGTGTTGCTCTCATGAAACCCCCACACATGCTGAAACATCACAGAGGTCAAGAGGAGTGTCTCCTCCACTTCACACTGCTAGTGGTAGTACTACAGAGATGGAACCTACATGCTGCAGGATGCAGTGCCTCCTTGCTTCTCACTTTGATGCTAGCTGCTGCTGCTTATATTGTAGTAGGTGCATCTGCACACATGGGGCTTCTGTAAGACCAGCAGTAACTGCTGATCTGAGAATCCCCCCATCACCAAAACAAAAAAAAAAATCAAGAAAATTAAATGCAAAAAACTCTAGTAATGCAACATTAAGGCTGTGAACATAACTGCACAAGAATTAGGGAAGGGAAATGTTCCCTTTCTTGTTACAGTTAAGTCTTACTAATAGAATATAAAATTTAGTACAAAGTGCTCCTCTTACCAGGCCTAATGTGCATTGTAAACTACGAGGTGTTCACATAGTTATGTGATGCCACATGCCAGTTAGATATCAGAGGTGTGTGAATCACTTTTTCTCTTGAGGCAACTCTGACTAAAATTACTTGTGTCGGGTTCGGTCTACACTACATACTTACTTCTGTGTAACTACGTCGCTCAGGGTGTGAAAAATCCACACCCATGCGCGATGTAGTTATACTGACCTTACACATACACACCCCCCTCACTGTGTAGACAGTGCTATTTTGGCAGGAGAACTTCTCCCACCAACATAACTACCGCCTTTTGCAGAGGTGGAATTATTAAGCCAGCGGGAAAGCTTTCTTCTGTTGGCTTGGAGCATCTTCACCAGACACACTGCATTGGTGCAGCTGCGCCAGTGTAAATTTGTAGTGTAGACCTGCCTTCAGTTTAGTTCTCTGTTTGAAATATGTGAGCTGGAGTTTTCTACCAGGCAGGAATGTTAAAAGTTAACCAGTATCCTGCCTCCCATATGAGCCATCACTCCTGCTACAGGGTAGGCCTGGCCAGGAGGCAGAGTTCTGGGAAAGCAGGGGTTCTCTTGTAGTGCTGGGGAGTGAAGCACAGATGGATTTTCATCCTCCCTAACTCCTCATCCTGAAACTACCAGGCCAGGGTGAGCAGTAGCCCTCTCAGCGTGCAAAATAGGGACTGGTGACAAAACATGGGAAGTGTCTCCAACATGGGGCACTGCTTACCCAAAGTGTATTAAATGGCACTTCGTTTGGGAGAAGGGGTGTTCTGTTAATTATTTTCAATAATACCTTTGTTAAGCTACTGGTTATCCTGTGTTACATTCCTTCCCTTTCTCTGTTTATACATTTTCCTAGGTGTCTGTTTCCCACAGAGGGACACTGTCAACTTTGGGCACGTCTACATACAAAATTTGCACCACATTAACTATAACTGTATGATTAAAGCGGTACCATCTCCCTAGTGTGGATGCAGTTATATTAGTGTAGAGGTGCTTTTATTCCTGTACACAAAGGGGAATAACTGCTTGTTTAAGTCACCTTTATAGCATAGGTGCTGACTTCCCTTCTGCCCCGTGGGTGCTCGACACTCCCCCCTGCCCCTGACCCCCCCCACCCCACCTTGCCTCACCCCCATTCCACCCCTTTCCCCCCAAGTCCCCACCCCTGCCCCACCTCCTCCCCTGAGCGTGCCACATCTCCACTCCTCCCCCTTGCTCCCGAAAAGTCCTAAGCACCACCAAACAGCTATTAGTGGCAGGGGGGCGGGAAGCGCTGGACGGGAGGGGGAAGAGGGGGGGACGCAGCACGCTCAGGTGGGAGAGAAGGAGGCAAGGAGGGGGGAGCTTGGCTGCCAGTGGGTGCAGAGCACCTGCTAATTGTTCCCCGTGGGTGCTCCAGCCCCTGAGCACCCACGGAGTCGGTGCCTATGCTTTACAGTGGTTTAACTGAATATAGAGTAGGCTTTTACTTGTTAGCAAAATTATTATATAAGTCACATCCATAACCAAAATAGTTACACCAGTAGAAATTTCAGCTGTTGACCAGGTCTTAAAATTTTTTGGTTGAAAACACACCCATTTCCTTACCTGTGTTTTCCAGTTGCTTCCCCTCCACCCATCTCCTATCCTGCTGCTGCAGGCCCTAAGAGGGTTTCCCTGAGCTGAACTGTATTCCCACTACTGTCAGCTTTGCTCCCCCTCCCCACTAACTGTGCAACCTCTGTCCCCAGCCAGATTGTGTAACCTCATCACCTTCCCTATTAACTGTACCCACTGGTATCCTGTGGAACACTCTACCCCCAGGCCCGAAAAACAACAACAACAAAAACAACTGTGCCCGCAACCAGACAAGATTACAAATCTGGTTAATAAAGGTAATAGTACTGATAGCACTTTTGCAAAGCAGCTAAGTACTGCGCAACATTCTGATTAAAAACAAGCACTAAACAAAATCAACATGGGTCATATTGAATATATTCAGAGCTAACAGATAAATATAAAAACATACCTGTTCATTAACTATTATCAACTGGGGGTTGCTCAGGCCTTAGTTCTTGGCCCAATGCTATTTAATATTTTTAATCAATGATCTATAATATAAAATAATTGATAAAGTTTCAGATGAGACTAAGGTTGGTGGATTAGTAAATGAGGGGGACAGATCACTGTTTCAGAACAATCTGGATCACTTGTAAACAGGATGCAATCAAACTACATGTGTTTCTGACTGAGCTTGTGAAGTTTTCACACTCAGCATTTCTCTTTCTGTAACACAATCAATTCCAAAATTTCAGGGAATGCTCTAGGCATCAATAGCCAAAACTATTGACTTTTTTGGGAAAAATCAGAAAAATGGGGGAGATACAAAGCTCCTGTTAGCTTTTTAGCACAGCCAACTGATGCAAGCACCTCTGCAATGGTCTACAGATCAAACCACTGGTTGATGGCACCCATTAATGCCTTCCAGCATAACAGTACTCCTATTTCACTGCTGTGTATCCTCCGAACAGAGTTAAATCATTCAGGATGTCAAAATGTTAGTCTCCCAGGCAGAAAGAACAACCATGAGGGAATATGGGGTGCCGTGGTGTGAACACAGCCCCTGGCATGAGGGAGGAAAGAATGAGGATCCTGGTATGGGGGAAGGGAAAAATGGAGTACACAAAGCCACTCGGGCAGAGACTGGGGGACCTGGGTGTGGGGAAAGGGGTCACACAGAACCCATGGCATGAGGGAAAGACAAAAACCTTGTCATGCAGGAAAAGGGGAAAGGGGGGAAGAGGCTAATGAGATTTCACACAGAGTCCCTGACACAGGGGAAGAATGGGGGCCCTGGAATGGAAAAAAGGGGCCATGCAGAGCCCCTGGCATGGTGGGGGAAAAGGGAATGAGGGCACATAGCATCCCTGGCTCGGGAAGACTGAAAGACCCTGGAACAGGAGAAATGGGGGGTATAAGGGAATGAGAGTAATGGAACACACACAGACACGCTTCCGTGAGGAGAAGAATGGAAGGCCCTGGAATGGTAGTCACACAGAACGCCTAGTTGGAGGGAGATTGTGGGAAGTTGCAGCAAGCTCCTGAAATAGAGGGGGATGGGAGGGGTGACACCCACCCACAGATCTTGGGGACAGGGAGAATGAAGGATGCTAATCGGAGCTCCCAATGTGTGCAATGTACTTGGCCTACAGAAACTAAAAAGCATGCAATCCTCTACCAATATTTCCAAACACAAGGTCTTACATTTAGAACACAGAATTTAGGTCACACTTTCAGGGTCAGGGACTGTACCCTGGAACACAGTGACATCAAAAATAATGTAGGGGGCCACTGTAAGTAACCAGCTGATTATGAACTTCCAGAGCAAAGCTGTAGCAAAAAGGACTAACACAGTCCTTGGATGTGTAAACAGGGGGATATACAGCAGGGGAGTAGGGAGGTTACAGTACCCCTGCATACCACACTGGGGAGATTGTTACTGGACTGCTGTGTCAACTACTGGTGGGTGCATCCTTTAGAAAGAATACTGAAAAATTGGAGTGGGTTCAGAGAAGAGCCACAAGAGCAATTTGAGGCTTGGAAGGAGTGGGATACTTAAAATCTATCTATTTAGTTTATCAAAGAAGCTACTTCATTGTGATCTATAAATTACCAACACAGAAGAAAATACTGGATAATAGAGGGAATCTAGCAGACAAAGACAGAACAAGATCACATGGGAAATAAGATGCAAATTTAATTACCTATTAGAATAATTTTGCCAAGGGATGCAGTCAAATCTCCATCACATGGAGTCTTTAAATCGAGACGGGGTATTTTTCTAAAAAGACCTGCCCTAGTGGGCAGTACTGAGTGACATTAGATGGCCTGCGTTACTCGGGTTAGGCTCGATGGACACAAGGCTCCTTTGGCCTTAGGACCCTCTGGATCTGCGGCGGGGGTCACCGGCTGCCTACCACTCAACGATGAGCTCTCCGAGGCAGGCTGGCATTTAACCCCTGGCTGCGGGGCGCGTGGGAGCTAGATCCACAAACGGGATTTAGGGTCCACACAGCAAACCCTGACTTCACCCGCCCAGCGGCACCCAGAGCCGCGGAGGGGCGCGGGCTCCCGGGCACTGCGGAGCAGAGCTGGACGCCGGAGAGCCGGCCAGCCCGCGGAGCGGGAGGCCCCGCCGCGAGCCAGCAGCAAACGCCCGGGAGGAGAGCGACGGGGCGACCCCGGGCCCGGGGGAGGTGCCGCCCAGGAGCCCCCGGGGCTTAACCCCGCCTGGCAGCCGAAGCCGCTGCACGCCGCAGGGCAGGGGCCGGCCAGAGCCAGCCAGCGAGCGGGGCCGGGCCGGGCCGGGCGGGGCCGGGGACCACGGCGGCCCGGCGCCCCCCGACGCTCCAGCCCAGCGGCCAGGGCGCCCCACGCGGCTTGACGCCGGGGCCGGGGCGGGCCGAAGCTGGCGGGCGCTGCCCTGCGGGCTCCGGGACCGGGGGGCCCCCTCCCCTGGGCTCGGCTCGGCTCGGGGCGGGGCCGCGGCGGCGGACTGACAGCAGCCCCGACGGCGGCCGCGGCACTGTCTCTTTAAGCCGCACCACCCTCCGGACGCTGCGCAGATGCCGATCTCAATGCGCCTGCGCACGCTCGGGGGTTGGCTTCTTCGTTCCTTTGTCCCTACCTCGCCTCTCATCTAAGCTTGGTGCCTGAGGGCATGAGTGGCAGCTAGTTTCGCGGGCTGCGAAGACTGCTCAGCCAATAAACTACGAATAGAGGCGCGATCTTGTCTTTGGTCCCGCCCTGCTCCATTCCTTCTGTGATTGGCACTGCTGTGAGCCACTGAACGGAAAGTGTGTGGAGAAGATTGGCCAATGGGGCAGCAACATGGGCGGCCCTTGGGTAACCGGTTAGGCTGTCCGATTTCCGGCCGCACGCGCTCTTTTTTTCTAGGCGACGAGAAGGCGAGAAGGCCGCGATCCGTTGTGGGAGCGAGGGCCCAGGAGCAGGTGAGGCGGGGGCGTCCCGTGAGCGGCTCCGGGCGCAGCGGGCTCCGGGCGCGGCGGCTCCGGCGGCCTTCCGCCCGAGTGGGCCCGCGCGGCGAGGCCGCGGTGTCCGGCTGACGCGCCCCCAGCAGCGGCTCTTGGCGGGCCCGCGCCGGGCGGGCGGGAGGCCTCGGCCGCACGCGGCGCGGCACCGGTTCAGCTTCATGTCAAAGGCTCCCTTCAGGATAAACCGGTGCAACTTCCTCGTGTGCCCCCCCCCCGCTTTTCCCTTCGCTGCCAGGTAGCTGCTGCGGCCCTGTCAGCCCGCCCGGCCCGTCGCTCTCCTCCTCCAGCCTCGCTGGCTGTCGCCCGCGCTTGCCCTTTTCTTCCCCCCCGGTGCGCCGCAAACCTGCCGTAGCCCCGCCTGTTTTCGCGCTCCTTGTCTCCCACCAGCTTTCCGCCGGTTGCCCTTGCGTGGCTCCTCGGTTAGCTGTAAGTAAACGACTCATTTGTGCCAGTGCTTCTCGGTGGCTTCACAAATTACACGTTGCTTTTTTATTGCTTCCGCTTGTGCTGCTTGTAGGCACAGTACCCCGCTTGTCACTCTTTCTTTAGGTGATTGCATATGAACTTACCGCTTTGCATAGCCCTCCACCGCTCATGCTCCCGCCTCCATTGACGCTCCCCCCCACCCCGACACATTTACTTTCCGTAGGTGCACTGGCTAGGGAGAATTATTTAAGTTGCAATTCATTCTGCCCTATGCATTCTAAAAACTGCCAACCAGGTTTTAGTTCCAGTATTATTGTTTTTTTGTTGTATATATTTGAACTGTCTGCAGCTCCTAGGTACAGTGTGTTGGTGCTTCATGAGTAAAATAACTTCTTTTGACTGAATGCATAGTTTGAGCATGCTGTGTAAGGATTACACATATATCTTGTCTGGTTGCCTTACAGCCACTTTGACCAACTTGGAATCTAGGTCTCTCCAACACTTCTAAATGGAACAAACTTAGTATGGAAGGAATTGGTGGCAAAGGAATGTGGATACCCAAGATAAGACAAGTACTATGGTGCAGCTTTTTAAACACAGTGCTGATTGCACAGATGCTTATAGCAAACAGTATCATCAGGGGACATATTTCTGTTTTTGGTTGTTGTTTTTTTAAGTCTGATGGTCTTATAAAAGTTCTAGTAACCATCAAAACAACAGCCACTAAACATAATATATATAAAATAAGAGTGGCCATACTCTGTCAGATCAGAGGTCAGTCTAGCCCAGTATCCTGTTGTCTGACAGTGGCCAATGCCGGGTACTTCAGAGGGAATGAACAGAACAGGTAAACATCAAATGATCCATCCTCTGTGGCCCATTCCCAGCTTCTGACAAACACAAACAGAGGCTAGGGACACCATCCCTGCCCATCTTGGTTAATAGCCATTAATGGACCTATCCATCATGAATTTATCTCATTCTTTTTTGAACCCTGTTATAGTTTTGGGCCTCACAGTATCCTTTAGCAAAGAGTTCCACAGGTTGACTCTACATGGTGTGAAAAAATACTTCCTTTTGTTTTGCCTAATTAACCTAATTTCATTTGATGACCCATTTGTGTGTTATGAGAAAGAGTAAATAACACTTCCTTAGTTACTTTCTCCACACCCATCATTTATAGACCTTTATCATATCCCCCCCTTAGTTGCCTCTTTTCCAAGCTGAAAAGTCCTACTCTTATTAATCTGTCCTCATATGGAAGCTGTTCCATACCCCTAATCATTTTTCTTTCCCTTTTTCAAATCTTTCCAATTCCAATATATCTTTTTTGAGATGGCCTGACCACACCTGCATCCAGTATTCAAGATGTGGGCGTACCATGGATTTATATAGAGGCGACATGATATTTTTTGTCGTCTTATCTATTCCTTTCTTAATGATTCCCAACATTCTGTTAGCTTTTTTGACTGCCGATGCACACTGAGTGGATGTTTTCAGAGACCTAGCCACAATGACTCCCAAGATCTTTCTTGAATGGTAACAGCTAATTTGGACCCCATCATTTTATGTGTATGGTTATGTTTTCTGATGTGCATTAATTTGTATTTTTCAACATTGAATTTCATCTGCCATTTTGTTGCCCAGTCATCCAGTTTTGTGAGATTTCTTTGTAACTCTTTGCAGTCTGCGTTGGACTTAATTGGTTTTGTTTCATCTGCATATTTTGCCACCTCATTGTTTACCAATTTTTCCAGATAATTTATGAATATATTGAATAGGACTGATCCTGGTACAGACCCCGGGGGACACCACTATTTTACCTTTCTCCATTGTGAAAACTGACCATTTATCCCTACCCTTTGTTTCCTGTCTTTTAACTAGTTACTGATCCATGAAAGGACCTTCCCTCTTATCCCATGACAGCTTACTTAGCTTATGAGCCTTTGGTGAGGGACCTTGTCAAAATCTTTCTGAAAATCTGAGTACACTATATCTACTGGATCCCCTTGTGTACATGCTTGTTGACCCCCTCAGAGAATTGTAGTGGATTGGTGAGACATGACTTCCTTTTTCAAAAACCAGGTTGACCCTTCCCCAACAAATCATGTTCATCTAGGTGTCTGACATTCCTGTTCTTTACTATAGTTTCAACTAGTTTGCCCAGTACTGAAGTAATTGCCAGGATCACCTCTGGAGCCTTTTTTAAAAATTGGTGTCATGTTATCTATCCTCCAGTCATCTGGTACAGAAGCTGATTTAAATGATAGGTTACATACCACAATTAGCAGTTCTTCAATTTCACATTTGAGTACATTCATAGCTCTTGGGTGAATACCATCTGATCCTGGTGACTTATTACTTTTTAGTTTATCAATTTATTCCAGAACCTTCTCTAATGACACCTCAATCTGGGACATTTCGTCAGATTTGTCACCTAAAAAGAATGGCTCAGGTTTAGGAATATCCTTCACATCCTCAGCCTTGAAGACTGATGCAAATAATTCATTTAGGGTGTGTCTACACTGGCATTTTACAGCGCTGCAACTTTCTCGCTTAGGGGTGTGAAAAAACACACCCCTGAGCGCTGCAAGTTTCAGTGCTGTAACGTTCCAGTGTAGACAGTGCACCAGTGCTGGGAGACGTGCTCCCAGTGCTGGGAGCTATTCCCCTTTTGGAGGTGGGTTTTTTAAAGCGCTGGGAGAGCTCTCTCCCAGTGCTATGCTGCAACTACACAAGCAGCACTTTAACGTTGCCGTTGAAGACGTGCCCTTAGTTTCTCCACAATGGTCTTATCATCCTTGAGTACTCCTTTAGCATCTCTATTGTTCAGTGGCCCCACTGTTTGTTTAGCATGCTTCCTGCTTCTGATGTATTTAAAAAAGGGACATGGTTAACATAAAATCACCCTTGCCTGAATTCTTTTACTTGCTACTGTTACAGGGAATACATCTTCTTAGAACTGAATGCTTAAGACAGTTTTTTGTTTTCTTTTTGAATTTGAGAGTGCTTCATGTGTATTGCACTTTCCCCTGTGTATGTGGTTCTTTCACATAGCAACATGAGAGAAATTATCTTAAATAGGAAAATATAACTACATTGGTTGGCATTAGGACTCGAATGCAGGACTTAAAACCAACTAGATTTTAAGTTAACTTTTCCCTTAAAGGAGGATCTCTTCTTGGTTTTGTAGTATTTATGTGGCTAGTAGGTCAGAAAGAGCACTTTAGTTGGAAATATCATTGGCTACACAGGTTAATTCGAATCAGATGTATTATGTTCAAATTGCACTTTCCCTCATATTGTCTGTTTCCCCCAGGTGTCTGGAGTTGCAGAGACTGGAAATGCTTCTGTTCTGATGATTATCTCTGTGGTTGTGCCCAGGAAAGTAGCTGTAGTGTTGTGTGCATTGGCGGTTGCTGGTTTGTACATTGAGGATATATAACCAATGATGTATTTGCTCTCAGGTTGGAAAAATGCAAGGCAATAAAGGCTTTAACATGGAGAAGCAGAACCATGCTCCAAGAAAACAGCATCAGCATCAACAACCACCTATTCCTGCTAATGGACAGCAGGTCAACAGCCAGAGTGAGTAGATTACACAAGTCCATCTTGGTTGTTGTAGCCCTCTGGGCTGCCAAAGTGCCATCCGCATAAGCCCTGACTTAAGTTTCACTTTAAACTGTCACAGGTTCTTTCCCTGTTTGAGATGATCTGATATCCCATGAGAAAGGATTAGTTTAGATCCTCTTCTGCTGTCAAGTTCCTCTGGATTTTTTTATTGCCAATCCTTGCCCCGTGAATAACCCACTTGTATTCGTTCTTTTTGGTATGAAAGCAGAGCTTTTTACTAAATCTGTAAGAAGAGGAGATTGCGTTCAAGATTACGCTTTCAGTCAGTTCAGTTCTGCTCTTATGGCCTGACTTTCAAATATGTTGAATGCTGGTTGCTCCCAAAGGTTTCATTGAGATTTTTGGGGCTGAGTGCTTCTGAATCAGGCCATTAATGTGCACGTTTAAAGATTTCTTCCTTGCTGCTTATAGGATCTTCCAGTAAATCTAACTGCCCAGAGGACTGCAAATCTCTCCAATCCTCCAGTGTCACCACTGTGGATTTTACAAGAAAGAGGTGGCTTGTCTGTGACTGGCACTCTTTCCTCCTTTTCTCTCACCCTCACCCTTCTTCCCAAAGCTGTACCAGAGGACCACCTAGCACAGTCCTTCCTAGGTATTGGTGGGATAGAATTGCTGTCTGCATAGATGCAGTTCTAATAGGAAGGTTGTTATAGGGTTCCCTAATCACACATCAAATCGAATCACACATCAGTTTGAAACTTCTGAGCAAGGTGATCTCCTGACTTGGCTGCTTGATACTCCAGCATCAGAGGGCCAATCGTACCAGTGAGGGTTGTTGTGCCAGTAAGTCCAATCCACTGACGTGTACCCTTGTTCAATATGGGCTGGAGCTCTATGGAATTGTTGGGTTTTGATCTTGAGCTGAAGAAGTGGGGTTTAATGACCTTTGGGGCCTTAACAGATCTAACTTAATGGTTCAGAAGCATGTAGTGGTGAGGGTCTGAAGCTGCCATTCATGGATGACTGGGGAGTGTGTCTGGTTACATTGATGAATCAGTTAATTTGATAGTTATGTTTTGCTTTGAATGTGGAATCTACTACATAAGTGTTATAAAAAATAGAGCTGCTCAAGTTGAGTGTGTGATAAAGTGGTTGGCCAGCCTTCTCCCTACTAGAGTGGGATAATTTTACCCTTGCATTCTAGTCTCACCCATTAAAAACTAAATAGAGTGACAATGGGAGATCAAAAAGAAAAGGAGTACTTGTGGCACCTTAGAGACTAACCAATTTATTTGAGCATAAGCTTTCGTGAGCTACGGCTCACTTCATCGGATGCATACTGATCAAGTCTCTATTCATGCTTCTTATGGGTCATCTCAAAATACCATTTTTGTGATTATTGCTTGAGACCATAAACCTGAGCATTTCCCATATTTTTTTCCACCATTGTAGTGTCTGCACTTTCTTACTCCCTGCCTCACTATATTTTTATGATTTATCATTAATTTGCTGGCTTTTTGGTTCTGTTTTAGCCACTGAGTGTTACTTGACTGTAGACTTCGTGACTAACTTTGCTGACTTTTCTGAGGTCCCATCCATATTGCTGCTTTATAGCTTCCAGCTGCTTTCTCTCCAGCTTGGAGATAGGGTCTGGGTTCCAGAATCTTTCTAGTGCATTCCCAGGCTGTAGGTGGCTGAAATGTTATCTGCTTTTTCCCCCTTGTGCATCTGTTGTACTAGGCAAGACTAATTAATGTAAGTATCTTTTGAATGTGTGTTTTTTGTTTTTTTGGTTTTTTTTTCTGAATCACTGTTGAGTTCTGAATTCATTCCAGGATGATAATCCTCTAGCAGCCTATGACACTGCAGCTTTTCTGTAGATAGCTAAGCTGTGGTCTTGAAGTCCATGTGTCAAACATAGTCCACAGTAAGAGTTGCTAAGCATCTTTTGACGCAGTAGTCAAGTTAGGAAGGCTGCTGCATTCTTCCAAGGTCCCTACTTCCCGCTTTGGGCTCTCCCTCACATAGTGGCCGATGCCTTGTTACGAAGCAGTGCAGTTCCTGCAAACTTCGTCTTTCATCAGAATGTTGGCCCATGCTGAAATACTGTCTCCTTGTTGCTATGGAATTGGTTGGAGATGTTTGAGACTTGGGTGAGCGGGTGGAGTTAGCTATTGTTGTATGTCTTTATGCTCGCTGTGATGTAACATAGTGGAATTTATCCCCCCAATTGTAGAGCGACTGTGTACCTTATTCCCCTCAGATGAAGGCCTCACTATTGACCTGAAGAATTTCCGGAAACCTGGTGAAAAGACATTCACCCAGAGGAGCCGCCTCTTTGTGGGGAACCTGCCCCCAGATATTACTGAGGAGGAGATGAGAAAGTTGTTTGAAAAGTATGGGAAGGCAGGTGAAGTCTTCATACACAAGGACAAAGGCTTTGGATTTATCAGGCTGGTGAGTCATTATTGCTTCCTTTGGGGTGTCCTGTGTTAGCGCTCTGACATTAGGAGAGTGGTGCTTATTGGAAATAGTAACCTTGTTCACATATTTTGCTAATCGAGTTGGTATCTTCACATAGATGTTTAAAATTAATTCTGGTGATCTGAAGTATGGGATACATTGGAACCAATTGGTTCTTAGATTTTTAATATTTTGAATTATACAGCAGGTTAGCTGCCTTGCAGTTATATGGATTAAACAAGGATACTTAATTTATTTCAAGACAGTTGCTTCAGACATGGGAATAAGGTCTTGCCCATCCTCCAAACTATTGTCTTGGCATCCTATTTAGGAAAGGAAGATGTAAAACTGGGGTAACAGCTGTTCTTGTGACAAAACCTATATTTTAAGTCCCATACAAGTGTTTTGCTTATATTGAACATCAAGAAACAGGAAGGAACCATCTTGACACTTTCTTGTCTTGAAATACAAGATGGGCAGCATGGTGAGAAGCTGGAAGCTTTTTAAAGTACTATGGAGATAATGAGTATTTAATACAAGTTCGCATATTTTCCAATAAGTCATTAGTCAGGTAATGGATCTTAAGATTTTGAAAGACTCCTGCCTTTCTTGTACTTTCAAATACTGAGTAGTTCCTGTGTCAATCATCAGACTAGATTACTGGGAAGAATTAGGAAAGTAACAGTTCTCACTGTGATCCTAGTGCTATTCATTGATGTGTGCTTAACTAATATTAACTCCTAGCTACAATCTGTAATCCTTGCAACATTCCTTTTAAGTTTTGTACCTGATGTTGTCTGCTTTCTTTTTATCTTCTCTCCCCAAACTTAACATGTGCTCCCTGAACTAGTTTAACGGGCACCTTGGATAATGGTCAGAAGACCATTACAAACGTTACTAAGGCATCCTTTGTGGTACAAAGAGTTTTGTTCTTCTTGCTGTATTGCTAGTCCAGGGAAAGATAGGCTAGTGACCCTGTCCTCTGCTTCTGTGGCAGGAAACATGTTTCCATACTGCATTGCAAGTTTAATGATAACTTTTCTTGTCTTCAGGAAACTCGCACTCTAGCCGAGATTGCAAAGGTAGAACTAGACAACATGCCTCTCCGTGGGAAGCAACTAAGAGTGCGCTTTGCATGCCACAGTGCATCACTGACTGTCAGAAACCTGCCTCAATTTGTGTCAAATGAGCTCTTGGAGGAAGCCTTCTCTGTGTTCGGCCAGGTGGAAAGGGCTGTGGTTATTGTGGATGACAGAGGAAGATCGTCTGGGAAAGGCATTGTGGAGTTTTCAGGGAAACCTGCTGCTAGGAAAGCTCTGGACAGATGTAGTGAAGGGTCTTTCCTGCTAACCACGTAAGTGAGGAGGGCGAGAAGTGCTGTTCTGGAAAGTGCACAGCTTGGCCAGGCGGGTGCTGGCTTGTGAAACACTGGTGCTTTAACACTAGAGTGGGGCTATGTGTGGTATGGGGCAGAAGGCACTATGTACTTAAACGTAAGTTCTATAATGACAAACTTCCTGTCTCATATCTGGGCCATGTTAGAATAAATCTGTGCACAGGCTTATGTTCAAAACCATCTTGCTTCCTGGAGGCTGTCCATGGGATTGAGTGTGCTAATCTGGGAACTGCTGCTGTTGAGGTTCCTCATAGACAAAGCCGCCTTTGGGCAGTTCAAGTAGTCCTGAAGAAGAAGAAGCTATTCCTCCCCTGTTAAAGTATTGCTGGCAAGTGAATAAAGCTTGTGTATGTTAACTGTGCAGTCTAGATCACCCTAGAATTGATTATGAAAATGGGCTTTTGTTTTGCAGTGGGTACTTTTGTGATAGAATGTTGCACACAATCCTGTCAGCAGGCATAGATTCAGTTTGTTGTTTAAATGGCTAGATTGTGTGTGTCCATGCATTCATTCGTTTGTTCTGGCTGCAGCACACTAGCCTCCATGCTTGAGTATTCCAGGGGCACCTAGCAGGTCTGCAGAGTTCAATGTCCTTCTGGGAATGACTGTGCATTCTTAAGAGTGGAACTAAATCTGAAATGTTCTTTGCCCCATTGGTCCCAACAGCCAGTGAGTCGGACCAGTTATGTATGGTACAAGGCCCATCGCTCCAATGCTTTTGGTTAGGTTGGGTTGCTTTTTGGGGGAGTGCTGAGCTGACTGTTTTTTCTCTCCCCCCCGCCCTTTGGGCGGGTTTTTTTTTAAAAAAAAAAGTTATTTTGGTAACAGCAGTTATTAAAGCCTAGGATATATTGTGTTTGATTTATAATCCACTTACTCTTCTAAGTAACATTTTATTCCTGCTCCTATTCCCTCACTACCATTGTCCCTGCTATACCTTGCCTTGTTCCAGAAGATTTGGAGATGGCACCTTTCATTCCATTGCTAGGATACTCTGAGATCAGTACACAAACGCCTTCAACTTCAGAAAGCAGCTCAGTTCTGTTCAGTCTTTTCTTTTCTTCTGTGCTAGCCTCTCCAGTGTGTGTCTGGGACTGGCCAACGGTGCACTAATAGCTGGGCTACAATTGGAGGGTCTTTGGACTCTGCCCAGACTGTTTGGAAATCTTCACTCGTATCACGTCTTTGTTTAGTAACTATCATTGGCTGATTCGGGACTCAGAAGTAGCTGTCTTAAAGAAAGAATACGAGAACTAGCTGTCACCAAATGAAGTTAATAGGCAGCAGGTTTAAAACAAACAAAAGGAAGTATTTCTTCACACAATGCACAGTCAACCTGTGGAACTCTTTGCCAGAGGATGTTGTGAAGGTCAAGACTATAACAAGGTTCAAAAAAGAACTAGATAAATTCACGGAGGATAGGTCCATCAATAGCTGTTAGCCAGGATGGGCAGGGATAGTGTCCCTAGCGTCTGCCAGAAGCTGGGAATGAGCAACAGGGAATGGATCACTTGATTACCTGTTCATTCCTTCTGGGGCACCCTGGCAGTGGCCAGTATCGGAAGACAGGATACTGGGCTAGATGGAACTTTGGTGTGATCCAGTATGGCCGTTATGTTCTTAAGCGATTATAGAAGCAATTTCAAACAAGTCACACCCAAAACCCAGACAGTACCAATATATAACTTGGGTGTGAAGATGGCTTTCACTTGTATTCTGGCTGTCTTTGTCTTAGCATCCGATGAAATGAGCTATAGCTCATGAAAGCTCATGCTCAAATAAATTTGTTAGTCTCGAAGGTGCCACAAGTACTCCTTTTCTTTTTGTGGCTGTAGACTAACACAGCTGCTACTCTGAAAATTGTCTTAGATGGTTTTCTTAGGATCTGTTATTCTGAAACTTCATTGGTAGAGAGAGAGCAGTATTTTATAGCTCCAGCTAGAATTAAGACACACACAGAAGCTGGCCTGCGGTGCAGCCATTGTCTAGGTAACACTGAAATTGTGTGGCCTCTTTTCTTTCCAGATTCCCTCGGCCTGTCACCGTGGAGCCAATGGATCAGTATGATGATGAGGAGGGACTGCCAGAGAAACTGGTCATCAAAAACCAGCAGTTTCACAAGTACGTGTCCACTAGGGAAGGAAGAGGGGTGTTAGTGGTGGACCATTCAAGAGATTGGTGTCTTAATCTTTGGGAGAATGCATCCTCACAAGCTAGTAAAAGGCTCTTCTTATTGCCTTAGTACATTTCTCTCTTCCCCTAATCCTAAATATGTGTTTCTTTACTAACTTAGGCATGCCTCTAGAAAGCACCACCCCTGTTCAGGCAGCTGAAGTTTTCATGAGTAGTTGCCCCTACACTAGAGAGTTGGGTGGGTGGGTGAAGGGCAGAGAGTAATTAGGATTACCTTTTAGTTTCTTCCTTCAATGAATTGGACAGGTCTTTTCTGGGGAGATATGCCAGTGCTTCAGATAGGGTCCTCTGCTAGAAAACAGGAAGATGCAGAAAGAGCAGCTTCCCATTTATTGCAGTGAGAATTCTATTTCTGTGTCAAGCTGGCAAGATGGCAGCTTCTTGGATAAGATATTCTAAGTGCGTTATTGATCTCTCCCCTTCGTAGGTGTTAATTAGAATCTCTCATATTTCATTTGTATGAATCTTTATTTTCCACGTTGGCTTTGCTCAAGTTTTCTTGTCTTCCACTTCCTCAGGGAGCGTGAACAGCCTCCTAGGTTTGCACAGCCTGGCTCTTTTGAGTATGAGTATGCCATGCGCTGGAAGGCTCTAATAGAAATGGAAAAGCAGCAGCAAGAACAGGTGGACCGCAACATTAAGGAAGCAAGAGAGAAGCTGGAAATGGAGATGGAAGCAGCTCGCCATGAGCACCAAGTTATGCTCATGAGGCAAGGTGAGAGCCAACGTCATCAAAGACCACTCTTACAATTTCTTCGTAAAACTGGGAGTGTCTAGCACAGTAACCAGACCAGTGTTGGCTGGAGATGGGCGTGTTGGCTGGAGATGGGCCTGGGGATGGATGTCTGACTGATAGCTTGCCAGATAGCCGTTGTCTAAATAGATCTGCTGTACAGTATAACAAGCTTCTGTTCTGCTATCTTCTGTAGGATGGCAGCTATAGAGTCTTAGTTGATCATACGCTTAACTTGATGACATTTCTTTGTGTATGTCTGTAAAGCAATAACTTGTGAATGCTGCATCTGATCAATTTCAAAATCCCAGGGAATGTCCTAGGTATCAGTGGTGAGAACCCTACCGATTTTGGGGGAAATTGGAAAAGTGAAATGAGGGGGACACAGAGCCCTTACTATCTGTTTAGCAGAGCCACAGCTTCAAGCACTTCTGCAGTTGTTCATAGATTAGATTGGTTGAATGGCACTCATTCACACTTTCCAGCATAACCAAATATTTGTCTCTCATCTCTGCGTGCCCTTCCAGTAGAGTTTAACATGTTGACAGCCTGAATGACTTATCTCCCAGACAAATAATAAGGGGAAAGGGGGGAGAAGGAAAATTGAAGCATGTACACAGCCCATGGAATGGGAGATGCACAGAACCCTGGCAGTCCAGGAAAAATTGTGGTATCCTGGCATGGGGTAGGGGGAACGCAGATCCAGCAAGGGGGAGGGGAGAAAATGAGAGGCAGACAGCCCCTGGCATAGGGGGAACTAGGGGCACACAGGATTCCCACCATAGAGAGATTTGGGGACCATAGTATGAGAGCACACAGAACCCCTGTCCTGGGGAAAAGAGGACGTGGAGGGAAGTGGAAATGGCATGCATACAGAGCTGCTGGCATGGGAGGAGAATGGGTGCCCCTGCTATGGAAGGAGAAGAAATGGGGAACTTCTGGCATGCAGGGAGGGAATATGGGACCCTGGTATGGGGGAAGGAAGGAATGGGGGGGCCCACACAGAACCCCGTCATGAAGGAAGGAGTGCAGGCAGTTGCATGGAGTCACTATAATAAAGGGGGATGTAAGGGTAGCACCCAGGGACCTTGTGGGGAAGGGTGGAGGAATGCAAGGAGCCCCTGGTGTGCACAATGAGCTCAGGCTAGAAAAACTACGAAGGTGCAACCCCCTGGTGTGGAAACTAACTGGTAAGTTGAGGTTCAGGTATGGAAGTGGGGGGAGGTAATGTTAGTCTGGTCACCTAGCAGCCCGCAGAGGGAATGACAATTGGCCCAGTGATTGGCTTCTACTGTCACCTCTTCCAGATTTAATGAGACGCCAGGAAGAACTAAGGAGAATGGAGGAACTGCATAACCAAGAAGTGCAGAAACGTAAACAGCTGGAGCTCAGGTAAAGGGAGGTTCTGGCCACTCATATTGCTATGAATTAAATGCATCCCCTTAGACTGGGGCTAGGGCATTATCCAAAGCAGTTGGACACACAATTTAACAAATATAATTTCCAAACGTTGAGTCATCTTCATCCATAAGCAAAATTTACAGTAGGTTTAGGGTGCAGTATTGTTTATGGTGTATGCCCGTGACCTTGAAGTACACTGACTAGTTCTTGTTTTTTCACTGATAGACTCAGGTTTGGATTCTTACTGCTTGGCTTTCAGATGTATATACAAAAGCCAGGTGTTTTTGCAGCAACCTCGATTGCTCTAGCGCTGTAGGTGGGGAAAATCCTTGCCCTAGCTGCAACCTTTTCATTCTTCCTGTCACTTAAGGATCTATGAGAATCTCTCTCCTCTCTCTCAACTCCTTTATGGTCTTACTGCCTGGTTCTCAAGGTAATTCTGTAGGCCACTAGGAAGATCTTCAGACCAGTTCTTTTCAGAGCACAGTTTGAGAACGACTTGGCTAATGTTTCCTGATTACATATGGATAGCATTTGTTTCAAAGCGTAGCGTATTCTCTGACTGAGATTTTTTTCTGATAAGATCACTAGAATTGAAAGGGATTAGAAATAATGGTAGTTTTCATGAGTTCTAGAAATTTATCATATTGAAGAGCTTAATGCTGTACTTGTCTGGAAGAACAGTGTCATCTTTACTGCTGACAAATGCCTACCATGTAGCACTTCGCCCCTGTGATACAGAATCTGCTTATGTCGTGCTGAGTGACTCTGGAGTCCTTTCCTTGCAGGCAGGAGGAAGAACGCAGGCGCCGTGAGGAGGAGATGAGGCGGCAGCAGGAGGAGATGATGAGACGCCAGCAAGAGGGCTTTAAAGGGAACTTTGCTGATGCGGTATGAGTTCTCCTACCTTTTGATTCATATGTGGCTTCTGTCAGAAGGATAGTTGTCCAGAGACAGGGCAGGATTTCTGTTGATAAGAATATGACTGGGCATATATTTTTCTCTAGAAGAGTACCTCTTTATGGAGGTACAAGTAACACAATAAGATGGGGATGGGACTGCGTTTTTACAAATCAATTTTAATCTTGTTGAGGATCACAAACACTAAAATTAACCATACTCGTGGTTATTGCATGGTCTCACTACAGGCAGAATTAAGATTGTTCGAGTGCCTTAACTGTGTTTCCATTTTTTTGTTTAATCTTTAATTTCAGGCGGGCTTGGGGGTGTTTTTAATGATTGGCTTTGGGATAATTACAACATCTCTAATGTAATTTACCCTATGTTACTGGTATGTGCTCTGTCATAACTTCACCCCAATGCAGTTTTGTCTGAGACTATACGTATGGAAATCCAGTTGTTCATGGGAACTCACTTTCCTGCTGCTGTCCATGTAGGACCACAGTGTGTCAGTCTTACTTTGCAGCAGAGCACATGCTAACAGGTCCTATTCTTGGAGCAGTGATTGAAAATTTCCTTCATGAAGATCTCTGCAGAGCCCCACAAGGAGTCACGTGCCAGGCCACAATAACATTGGCCTGAAGACTGCTGCATCCTGTCTTGGCAGTTTGTCTAAACATTGCTGAGTTTAGGGACCACTTTAGGCATGACAACGTGGTTGCCATTAAAAATCAGTACTTGTCAAGTTACCACACAATGATATTGGGTACTGCAGTTCCCCAACTGTTAGAATGGCAAACGTCTCTAATTACTGATTTCTTGATACCAGTAGCTCTAATTTTAAGGCCACATTTTTCACAGTTCAGTAGGGCTAAAAACAACACTATTGGGAATTCACTCATTTCTATCTCTGGCAGTTTGCAAGATCAGCTCTTAAAATCTCATTTCAGAAACCACCTTGCTTTTAATCTGTTTTATTTCTGATGCTGTAACAGCTGCCACCTCGAACCATGGGAGCTAGAAATTGTAAACAGTGCTGTATACTAATAGCTTGGCATCTGCTTTCACACGGTGGAAAGCAGTGGTGTCATATATGGCAAGTGGACTGTATGCATCCCGGTTGAAGTATTTGTGGCCTACATGACATCCAGGTTTTTTTGATGTTTCTATCCTTTTTGGTTGTGAAGAAAACTTTCCAAATGTAAACAGCATGGCTGATGCAGTACTGTCTTCCTGAGGCTGCATACAGTTTGAAACCGTGATTGTGAATTTCCTTGACCCACACTGATCTCCTTAATGTTGACTCTGAAGCCCAGTGATTACACACCAATGTTCTCTCACATTTATCTCCCCCTGTTGTTTTGTCATATCATTAGATGTAAGCTCCTTGGAGTAGAGATGGTCTCTGTGGCATTATCTCCATTTTTGAACTGCTTTAACTCTTTTTTTTTTTTTTAAACTGATGCAGCCATCTAAAATAGATTCACTTATACTGGTATAAAGGTGGCGTAACTGTATCCACACTAGAGGGTATCCTGATTTATCTGTACAAAATCATCCCCTAACTGAAATAGTTAAATCCTGTACAGAAACTGTGTAGATCAGGCCTAAACTATGTGCCTAGTTCCCAGCACAACGGAGCCCTGATCGGGGCCTCTAAGTGCTACTGCAATTCAAATAATAAATAGCTGTCCTAGACATACAAATGAAGGAAAGTGAAACTGGCTCGCTGGTTCTTGTGAAGAAGTGGGACTGCTCTTGGGGTAAGGGGGCACTGCTGGCTTTGAAGCAGAACAGCTCCTTTTTGTGCTCACTAGCCTATGCTAATAGGAAAAGCATCTGTATTCCTTTTTTAAAGTATGCTGTTTCCTGACCTTGGTGAAGTAGTAGAGCGAATTTCACCTATTGTTAGCAGTAGTCTGAGCAGCCAACGTCAGATCTCTCTACCTAGGCGTCACACATCTCTGTATACCAACACTTGTGCTTTAAATTTGCACAGTGCTTTGCTTCTGTTGGATGTTTTACAGTGCAGGTGGCTAACTATACTGCAGATTTACACCTTTAAATTGAGATCTTATTTGTTCAGCAGTGAATAGTGAAGTGGATGGTTCATTTTCCTTCGCAACTTTTCCTAGGGAGTGACTTTTCTATCCAGTCTTCAATGATAAAGTCTACTGAAGCTCTCTGGGTTTGTTATATTAGAGAATGTCTTAAACAATGTGGTGTGAAATAAGTCTCTCTTTCAGAGGGAGCCACCGGATATGCGCATGGGACAGATGGGCATGGGAGGTAAGAGCTGCCTGTGGTTATCTGTCTTCTCTGTTTCTCTCCATGTTCAGTTCCCCTGTCTGCAGACACTGGACCTGCTCTTGGAGTGTTTCATTTTGCTAATTCCATATTTAGTGCACTTAAAACTTGCTGTAAATAACTTTCCAATGATGTCTGTTTCTCTTAAGTTTATATAAAGTTTATTTAAAGCACGTGACAGTTCACAGCATGCAAAGTGAGAAGTATTTGGTGTGATACCTTTCTACCTAAAGTAATTTCATTACTGTATGTCTGCAGAGGGCTTAGCTCAGTAAGCAGAAGTTTCAGGTGAAATTATAGGTAGAGCCCAAATGGAATTAAGATTTCCCAAGGAGACTTGTGTCTACTTTAGGAATAGGTAAAACATGCAGAGAGAGATGCTGAGCTCAGCAAACAAAAAGGTCAGATGGGTAATAAGTATGACCCATTGATTGTATTTCCATATTTCTAGTTCACAATCTGCAATTTTAGACCACTTGGGCAGAAATCAGTGAAAAAAGGAGTATTGGATGGTTAATAGATACTGAAATGTGATCTTGATGGCCGTCAGCTATCTGTGCTTTTTGGGTTGATTTGAATTTTGAGTGCAAGGGTAGCTAGGCTTGGTTCACTATTGTATCTGATAAAGGCAAGGCAGCCTGACTTGTTAGGACTCCCTCTCTGGGGTAGAACACAGCAGGAAACTTGCATAGGTCGTCTCACTAGTGGGAGACATGTCGTCCAATTCCCTTTTGTGTATGCTGGGAATATTCTTCAGATCTCTCTTGCAGGTGCCATAGGCATGAACAATAGAGGAGCTATGGGTGCCACCCCTGTCCCAGCCGGCGCACCTCCTGCAGCTGGTCCTGGAGCTATGATGCCTGATGGAGCTATGGGAATGGTAATGTATCTGCAGCATTATTTTTCTAGCTACTCTCTTTTGAACCCTTTTAAAGAGTACAGTGTGGGGCTAGCTATGGAGACTTAGTTAGTTGTTTCTCTGTTGCTAAGGCTGAGACTTGCTTTACATCAAAGACCTGCTTTTTGGCCACCTCTCAAATCCTCAGAGGTCAGTGTTCACATACGATATGTGGCCAGCATGGAACTTGTTGCCCCAGTCTGAGGTGACTCAGTCAGAATTCCTAATGCTTTTCTGTCATATTATACCTCAAAAATAACTTACCCTAAAATGTATTTGAAAGATCTCAGTAACAGTTTTTGCATGTGACAAATCTTTTACATGGGGAAAGGTATATTTGGGAAACTTCATTGAATTGGGGATCTGGATTCTGGCAGACTATATGGTTCAAATTTTCAAGAGCTTTCTACCTAGCAGTTCCCATTGAGAACAATGGAGAATCCCCCTAAAGTGAGAACAATGTGGGTTGCTGAGCTCTTCTGAAGGTCTGACCATTAAAGGGCAGAGAATGACTGGAGACCTATGCTTGCTTATTTTTCCCTGCTTAAATGGTTGCTTTTTCTTGCAAAGAGCCTTCAAAATGAAAAACCATGGTTAATGGAGGCTTTTCGTTGTGACTGTTTTGAGATGGGGAGAAGAAAACCCCCCGTCACCAGCAGTCAATTTTGTGAATGCACTATCTTGCCTATGGCAATAGTATCTCCTTTTGTCCTTTCCACTGGTGCCATTCCTCTGAAGTGGATGCTGGGGAATTTTCATTCTCTTCCCGACACTTCCCTGTAAGTGGGAATAAATGGAGGGATCATTGGGGCTTCATAGCCCCTCATAGTTCTTTGACTTTTCTCCTCCCTACCTCTCCCTAATTGCCCTATAAAGTTTCAGAGCTCTTCAGGTATCCTGCTGCTTGCTTTCCAATCAGTATCATTTTAAACAGTTTAAAAATGCAAAAACCCAAAGGAAAAGTAAGATAAAAACTCTTAATGCTGAATATCTATCAGTACTAGAAGGTTAAAAATTCCATCAATTAGAAAGCCAGAATTAAGGCTCTGCTTAAAAGAAATCCACATCCGAACTCTGCTCCAACAACAAGGCCATAAGAAAAGCAAATAAGACAGGTTTCAGAATAACAGCCGTGTTAGTCTGTCTTCGCAAAAAGAAAAGGAGTACTTGTGACACCTTAGAGACTAACCAATTTATTTGAGCATGAGCTTTCGTGAGCTACAGCTCACTTCAACGGTCGTCCATCCACACATTTTACCTCAGCCGTCACCACAAACTTGAATGCTTTACTCTGAATCAGGCAGTGTCTGTACCAACTTTTGCCTTTATGTCCACACAAATGAAACCAGTCCATAAATTCACTTTTTGAATTCTAATTAAACAAATAGCGTACTAAATATAGCTATTCCTCCACTCTTAAGATTCACTGGACCACCAATTAGGCAGGTATAAGATTGGCGCTAATGTATCTACATATGCATACCACCTAGGCCAGATTATGAAATTACAGTACTTGTGTGGAAAAAAATGTGAGTTAGTGTGGTGAAAAAGCATCCTATTTAGTATCAAACATGCATGTTTGAAACCATATATAAAACCAGAGCTTGTTGGTGCATATTTTTGATACATCATCTGCAAGTTGTATCAAGGCAATATATTTGCCTAATAAGATAGCCACAGCCATTGTATGTGAACTGCTTAAAGCCCTTATAAAAATGATGCAATGAACAAACAAATGAAAGCTAGGTTGCTGTAGAGCAGGGGTTCTCAAACTGGGGGTCAGGACCCCTCAGGGTGTCGCGAGGTTATTACATGGGGAGTCGCGAGCTGTCAGCTGCCACCCCAAACCCCGCTTTGCCTCCAGCATTTATAATGGTGTTAAATATATTTTAACATGCTTTTAATTTATAAGGGGGGGGGTCGCATTCAGAGACTTGCTATGTGAAAGTGGTCACCAGTACAAAAGTTTGAGAACCACTGCTGTAGAGGCAAAGTGAAGGTTGTTGCATGTTCACTTCAATTCTGAGCTTTCAAATGTTTCGGGGTTACTTTAGTTTAACAAAGTTTGTGTGAGTAATTTAGTTTAGGAAGGTAATGGGGTGGGAATGGTGATGACTCTTAAGAGGGTTAAACTAGATTAGCTTGTAAAGAATCTGATTTTGATGATATCCAGTGATGGCTACAAGACTTTTAACGTGACAGCTTCAGAACAGACCATGTCTTCCCTCCATATTTCTTTCCCATCTGCTCCACGGAGCTCTGCTCTTGCCTGAGGCACAGTATCACATCTGCAGCATGAGCATAGCAGCTGTGTAAATATTTGGTGTCTAAAGTGTTCTGGGAATTTTGCATACCAAATAAGACACACTCTGCTTCAGAAAGCTTAGTCTAAGCTATAGGCTAGTGACCATTGGGAGAGGCAGGCCAGGGGATGAGAGGGAGAGGACAAAGGTTACCAAAATAAGGTCATGCAGTTGCTCTAGTTGCCAATGTAGCGTATATTATTATCTGAGACTTCTTCAGTTCTCTTGTGATGACATCAGTGTTTCAAGTGGTGACCAAGTTTGTGTGGATAAAGGGGCAGGGAGATTGGTGGATTGGATGACGGGGAGAGGATGGATTCAGGGAGGGGGAAATGTGAAAGGAGGGGAGTCCAGGCGCACTGTTGAAAAGGAGGACAAATATTGTCTCTGGTGAGTGGGGGGGACGGGACTTCTAGGGGCCAGGAGGCTTTTACAGGCTGCTTTGGAAGCCAGCCCTGCTTATACTGCTGGTGCTGGGAATTAATGGAACCCTGTGTCCCAGAGCAGCTGCTTGGTCTGATAAGGAGCAGATCCTCCACTCACCCATTCCTGGCACTGACAGTGGTTCCAGTCTTTCCCTCAAGTAGGGCCTGCAGGACAAGACTAAGGCTGTTCCAGACCCTTTCTGTTCTGCGTGGGAGAGTATAAGGGGGGCTGCCATTTTACTGCCCTTAGTTGTGTGAAATCCTCAGCAACATTGGCAGCATGTGTCAGGGTTCCAAACCCTTGATCACCCCCATTTGTAGTTTGAATGATTATTGGGGCTGGGTGTCCAGGAATGGTGTTCAGTTTGGGGAGTATGGTGGAATTGTGAAATTCTCAGGATCCCAGACTGCATTACTCAGACAGCCCACTACAGGGCATTAGTCTACAGGGTTTGTGTGGCTATTTTCCAGTATGCTTGGCCCTGAATTCTGTGGGGGAAGCTGACTTTGTTCCTGTGGTACTTAGTTATCTGAGATCACATCCCTGTCAGTCCAGTCTTGGTTTGGGGCACTCCCCTCAGTAAATCTGGAATTAAGAGTTTACTCTGTATTCATAGAGTAGGGAAGATTCTGAACTCGCTGCTTTCCAGTTACGTAATGCCTTGAGTTGGTAGTCACTTGGTTCTGTGGAATCCTGATCAGACCCAGGTGGACTGGAATTGCTTCTAACTTAAGTCTTTTCTCCTTTCTGCCTCTTCTGCGCTCTCGCCCTGTACAAGACACCGCCACCGCCCACTGATCGCTTTGGCCAGGGCAGCGCAATGGAAGGACTTGGAGCTATGGGAGGAAACCCGCCTGGCTTCAACAGAGGAAATCCTGGGGGGGACTTTGGCCCTAACAAACGTCGTCGATACTAACAGGATTAAGCTACCCCCTACCAACCCCCCAAAGAGGAAAGGAATCTTGGCAGGCTACGTAGAGTTCTACTTGGGGGGTGACTCTTCATGGTAGTTTTAATTAGGGCCTGCTTTGGCAAAGCCACTCTAGGAAAAGGGGAGTGCAGTCTGACTGGTAAAGGTTTTAGTAAATTTAATATGGTGCATTCCTATAATTTCAATGTGAAAAGTGGATTCTGGGAGGCTTCAGTAGCTGTGCAGTAAAAGTAAGACCTGATAGAACCCTGATGCCTTTACCATTCCATGTTTCCTACATGCAGCTGCAGTCCTGAGATTAACTAGATACAATCGGAGTATTAGCATTCGTCCAGTACAGCTCCTTTGAGAGCACAGGCAAGTCTCTGGAGATTAGGGCAGCACTCGGATCTTTTGCGGCCCTCAGCGGCTCTGTAAATTTATATAGCTCCAAATGACCCATCATGTAGTGAAACCAGGAGGGTTTTATGTTTTTTAACTTGTAGTTTTTACTTTTTCCCTGGACCATTTATTTCTTTAAAGTAGTGGACCGTCATGTGCAGCCTGAATGGCTGGAAGGCTCTTGATTGAATGGATCTTTGATATGTGTTGTACCGCTGTTTATTTTTACTGGTAGTAAAGTACAATCTATTGGACAAAGATACTGTATCTCATGCTGAAGACTTAACTGAAACTATTGTTTGTATAACCTTAATCTTGCCTGTCTATTGTGTAGAACTACTACAAGATTTTCGTTTAGTGTAAACTGTTTGAACACAAGCTGTAATCGTCCCACTAACAAGTTTGAGTTTGTCTGAGGAATGTTACAGGAATGCATTATTAAAGTGGATTTTAAGCCTTTTTTTATCTTGTGTGCAGTCTCTTCTATTCCTGAATAAAGCTTCTGGGTACATGCAGACTGAGGCACATGAAGCTCCAGTCACTAGAGCAAAATTGCATTGCTGTCCTCATCCACAATGTGCAGAAACTGTCTAACCCTTGAGAGCTCCAACAGCATTATCCTTGGCATAGATGGCATTTCATTATAGAACTTTGAGTTGGTTGGAACCTGCCAATCTCAGCTTCAGGAGCTGGGCTTGGAGAATTCACTGAAGTTTGCGCCTTGCAGATCTCTTCAGACTCTTCTGGTGAGGTGGAAATAGGAAGAGCAGAACTGCTATTCCTGCTTCCAACACAGAGCTAGTAGAAGCTTTTTCTCTTGTTAAAATGTGGTAGAAACTGGAAATATGAGTATTCTGAGATGCTGTACCCTGAAGTCTCAAGCTCCTTGCGCCGTTTTGCTGTCTGGGAAGCAAACAGGCTGCTTCAGCAAGGGATACTTTTTGCTGGGGAGAAGGTAAGTGGTCAACATGAGACCATGTGTAACTTGCCAGAGCTATTAAATGAGAAGGGAGATCGAATCAGGACAGTTCCAAATGCCTCGCCCTAATGGGGGCAGGAGATTGAAACTGTATTGTCTTAAGTGCCAGTACACTGTTTGCAATGACTTTGATTCAGTAGGTAGAAGCTTGAAATTATTATAACCCTACTTAACTAATCACAGAATTCCCAGGGTATGTTGTTTCAGGGTATAAACCAGCCTCCATGAATGGGGTGGCTAGCAAGAAGCCTTTCCTGGATCAGGCTATTCCATAACCACTGCTGCAGTGCTTCTTGCACCTTTCTCCAAAACACTTGGTACTGGACTAGATGGCCCTCTGAGCTGATCTAATATGACAATTCCTGTTTCTAACCATAGTGGAGAGGGTGGGTTCTGCAGCTACGTCATGTGCTGCTAAGATGTTTTTATTGGAACTGATGTAGTAGTTTTGTCACTTGTTTCTTTTTGGGTTACCTTGGCTTGGTAGGTATTTGAGGTCCTGGATTGTTGTGTAGTTGAGTTGTCTGGAAAGCTGCCTAATCTTTCCTCTGCACCCTACTGATGGGACAATAGGGTCATGTGTCTGAGTTACAGCTGATCTGTCCCACCTCTCTGCATAGGGCTGAAACAGGTACAATGTGGTGTGATCAATACCTAGAGTTTCTAACTTCATAATGTGTGTGGAAAGGCAAGATCAAATGTCTAGGTAATCTGATAACCTCTGCCATGCTACCTCTCTGCTTTTTTGCTTGTTACTGAACTGCAGAAGCAGGAGAAAAATGTCTTAGGAAAACAGGGACTGCTCAAGTATTGGAGTCAGCTGTTGTGACCTTTCCCTTCACCACAGTAATAATGTAAGATAAGGACTAGACTGGCTAACCTTTTTCTAAGAGTACAGGGACAAAAACAGGGTGTGAGGATGGCGGGGAAAGGGGAACTTAGCGCTGCTCAAAGTTCATCTTACAAGCCAAAAGATACATCCAGTGGCAGCTACGCAACTACAGGCCAAAACTCCTCTCTCTGGTACGTATGTTTCTGAGATAGCTTTATTCTCATTTGAATGTCTTTTAAAGCAAGCTGGGGAGCAGACTAAAAAACTGTCTGAGACCTTTACAAGGGAACTGTCAGGAGAAGTCAGTAACACAGGATTGTTATGCATGTCACTGAGAAGAAACTGCAGCAGAGACCAGTTGTGGGATAATTTCCAAGGGTGCTGTGCATTAGGTGGGATGTTAAGGACAGGATGACTTCAGAGCTCATGATGGATGCTGATGAGGTTTTGTTTTGTTAGGGGTCTCTCTACTGCTGACAGCTCAGAATAGGAATGGTGGCTGGAGATGCTGCAGCTGGGCTTACACTGTTAACTTATGCTCAAAAAAGTGGCTTTTAGTAAGAGGCCATCCAAGGAGCAGGACTTTAGAGAAGGATTTTTTTGCTTCTAACAAGCCAAACTCAACCTGCGTGCATAAGAACAGAGCATACTTTGCAATTATGTATCTGCTAGTAATATTGAAGACTTTGCAGATTCATAGATTCCAAGGCCAGAAAAGACCACTGTGATCTAGTATGACTTCCTGTATAACACAGGCCATAGAACTTCCCCAAAATAATTCCAAGACCAGAGCTTTTAGAAAAACATCCAACCTTGATTTTAAAATTGTTGGTGACAGAGAAGCCACTGTCACCCTTGGTAAATTGTTCCAGTGATTAATTACTGACATTGTCAAAAATGTACGTCTTATTTCCAGTCTGAATTTGTCTGGTTTCAACTTCCAGCTATTGGATTGTGTTATACCTTTCCTTTCTAAACTGTTCTCAAATATCAAATATATTATCAAATATTTGTTCCCCATGCAGATACTTATACACTGTAATCAAGTCACTCCTTAACCTTCTCTTTGTTAAGTTAAGTAGACCGAACTCCCTGAGTCTATTACTATAATGAATGTTTTCCAATCCTTTCATCATTCTCATTCTCATGGCTATTCTCTAAACCCTCACCAGTTTATCAATGTCTGTCTTGAACTGTGGACACCAGACCTGTATACAGTATCCCAGCATGCCGTACAGTCGCAGAGAGAGATTAGACAAGGAAGGGTGAAACAATATCTTTTATTGGACCAACTTCTGTGGGTGACCGAGACAAGCTTTTGAGCCACACAGAGCTCTTCCTCAGGGCTTCGAAAGCAACACAAGGCCAGGTGGAACTGATTGTTTAGCATAAGTAGTTAGCACATATTGTAAGGGACCATTCAAGGTAGACTGGACCATTAACACCTCTGCAGTCATAGGACCAAAAGGAGAGGGGGGGTTAATGAGTTACACAAAGTTGTAAGAAGCCATACATCCAGCATCTGTTCAATCCATGATTTTTAGTGTCTAGCTAAATAATAAATTTAAGTTCCCAGGCTTGTCTTTTGAAAGTGCTGTGTAGGTTTCCTTTCAGGATGAGGACTGGTACATCAGATATAGAGTGATCGATTTGTGAAAAGTGTTCACCTGCAGGTGATGGTATTTTTGTCTTTTTTTCAATTTCCTGTGTGAGTTCATTCCAGAGCATAGTGATTGTCTGGTTTCACCCACATAGTTACTGGGACAATTCACTGGATAAGAGATACCACATGCTTGATAGGCATGTGCAGTTGTACCAGTTTCAAATACAGAAGTAAAATAACTTCTCTACTCCTAATTGAGATTCCTCTGTTCATGCATCCCAGGAGGGCATTAGCTCTTTTTTGGCCACAGTGTTCCACCATGACCCCCCAAAAATTTTCAGTCACTGCTTCCCAGGATAGAGTCCCCCATTTTGTAAGTATGGGTTACATTCTTTGTTCCTAGCTCTATGCAGTTGCACTTAGCCATATTAAAAAGCATATTGTTTGCTTGTGCCCAGTTTACCAAGTGATCCAGATTGCTGTGAATCAGTGACTTGTCCTCTTAATTAATTACCATTTTCCCCCAGTTTTTTGTCATCTACAAACTGAGTGATGATTTTGTTTTCTTCCAGGTCGTTAATAAAAAATGTTAAATAGTGTTGAGCCAAGAACAAATCTGGCAGGACCCCTCTAGAAACACCTACTTTATGATGATTCCCGATTTCTAATTCTATTTTTCTAATTCTATTTTGAGACCTATCAGTTAGCCAGTTTTAAATCCATTTAATGTGTGCTGTGTTAATTTTGTATCATTCTCCTTTTTTGATCAAAATATTCCCTAGTCAAACACCCTACAGAAGTCTCAAGTGTATGATGTCAGCACTACTACTTCTGTCGACCAACTTTATAATCGGTCAAGCTAACTGGATTTTTTTATGAGAATCTGTTTTCCATACATCCATGTTGATTAGCATTAATTATTTTACCCTCCTTTCTTTCTTTATTAATTGAGTACTGCATCAGCTGCTCCATTATCTTGCCTGGAATTGATGTCTGGCTGACAGACCTGTAATTACTTAGGTCATTCAGTTTATCTTTTTTAAATATTGGTATAACACTTGCTTTCTTCCAGTCTTCTGGAGCTTCCCCCATGCTCAACATTAACAGTCCAGTGAGCCTCTCAGTCAGCTCTTTTTAAAAACTCTTGGATGCAAGTTATCCGGACCTGCTGATTTAAAAATGTCTAACCTTTAGTAGCTTCTGTTTACAATCTCCAGAGATACTAGTGGAATGGAATGAGTGTTATATGGTATGACTACAATCATCATTTTTTTCCCAAATACAGAACAAATATTTATTGAACACCTCTGCCTTTTCTGCATTACTGTTGGTAATTCTGCCATTTCTATCTAGTAATGGACCAGTACCACTGTCAGGATTCTTTTTGTTCTTTGCTGATCATCTGGTATGGAGGCCTCACCTGCATCAGTTCATAATACCTGGACCTCAGCAGGAGGAGACCAGTCATCACATAATTATCTAGAGTGGGTCTAGCCTGCAAAGAATTTCTGCCTCTGCTGAAGGATGCCTTCAGATTCTAAGGGCAATGCAATTGTCAAGTGTTGCATAAACCACCCGGGCAGTGCACATTCACCTCCTGGATGAGGCGGCCAGGAAGTTTGGGAAGTGATGTAGCTTCTCTCCCCCCCCCCCCCCCCTCACTGAGGCTTGGTCTGGGGAAGAGGAAGGTCTGACATTTTAGACCAGGTATCCGGAGCTGATTTTCATTTGGGCAGTTCTTTTAGATGAGCTCTGCACGTTGGCACTATTTGCCATCTTCTCAAGGTAAGAATTCCTTAATTACTAGGTGAAACTGGCCACTCCCCCTTACACCCTCAGAGCCTCACTTGTGGGGAGGAGAGAGTGACTCTGGGATGGACAGTGCTCTCCAGAAGCTCGCAATGCAAGCACCTTAATCCCACAAGTGTGAATGTGCAGAGGCTATGTGAAGAACTTCAGCAACTGGTAAGTAACCTTCATTTCTGTGTGTCCATCAGCATGAGCCCTACCAAGAGCATATTGCAGCAGTGTAGCCTAGAGAGATGACAAAGATGAGGACTGAAATGAGAGGGAAAATATAGTCTTTTGGCCACTAACAAGGTAAAGATATATTTCTGTTCTCTGCTGCTACCTGAGACTCCAAGAACAATAATGAGGTCTGGTAAGATTCCTAGATTGCCAGTGAAGTTTGTGAAGCACTGGTATTCGCCATCATCTGAGCAGGCGGGCAGAGTTCACCAGCTCCTCGAAATGCTTCTCACTGTCCATCAACATCACTCCAGTGTGCTCTTGTAGCCTTCATTCAGCTGTTAGAACAGAGCTGAGACTTGCCCAGCTGATGCCAATTATTTCCCTTGGCTCTGTACTGTGTACAAACCGTGTCTCATCATCTTTCTGGTCTCCTAAGACAGCTGCTGTTTAAGGATATTGCATCTCTTACTAGCACTGCTATTTTACATTTTATCTTCTTTAGAATCTTGGGCTCAGTACTAGATGTTCTTGGAGATTGTGCCCCTTGATTCAGAAAATTTTTCAGCTATAAGAAAAAGGTCTGATTTCTCATGAAAAGTTGTTTTGGAATAAGTATTTCCCTGTTGGCTTCTACAGTAAGTTCACTTATTTTCTCTGCTACAGTACTATCCTTTGTACATGTCCCTCATTCTTTGGTTTACGGGGGACTGTAGGCACATGTGCAGCCTTCCTTCTCCTAAATTTAAGAGGTTTTATTTTTTAACTTAATGTTTTTGGCTTACTGCTTTTTACACCTTGCCAGAGTTTGGGTCCTGACTGGTTTTAATTTGTTGAGGGAAGATTTCCAGGTTGTTGAATTCCTTTTTAAAAAAGCACTAATAAACTCCTGCCTGTCTCCACTTAGCCAAATATTCCCTACCCCCCTCTTCCCACCACAGCTATGCAAACTCTGCCTCTTGAGGGGGTCTTTTAAATATACTCCAGCCCACACATATGACTTTTTTTTACTTTAGGACACAGCCAACTGTTTATTTTGTATAGAAATGCCATACTGGACCAGATTCGTAGTCCATCTACTTTTGTGTCTTATCTCAGACATGTTTCAGAGTAGCAGCTGTATTAGTCTGTATCCGCAAAAAGAACAAGAGGACTTGTGGCACCTTAGAGACTAATAAATTTATTAGAGCACAAGCTTTCGTGGGCTACAGCCCACTTCATCGGATGCATAGAATGGAACATATAGTCAGAAGATATATATCTTGATTATCACTACAAAAGTTTTTTTTCTCCTGCTAATAATAGCTCATCTTAATTAATTAGCCTCTTACAGTTTGTATGGCAACTTCCACCTTTGTGTGTGTGTGAGAGAGAGCTATTATCAGCAGGAGAAAAAAAACTTTTGTAGTGATAATCAAGATGGCCCATTTAGACAGTTGACAAGAAGGTGTGAGGATACTTAACATGGGGAAATAGATTCAATGTGTGTAATGACCCAGCCACTCCCAGTCTCTATTCAAACTCAAGTTAATAGTATCTAGTTTGCATATTAATTCAAGCTCAGCAGTTTCTCATTGGAGTCTCAGAGTAGCAGCCATGTTAGTGTGTATTCGCAAAAAGAAAAGGAGTACTTGTGGCACCTTAGAGACTAACACATTTATTTGAGCATAAGCTTTCGTGAGCTACAGCTCACTTCATCGGATGCTGTAGCTCACGAAAGCTTATGCTCAAATAAATGTGTTAGTCTCTAAGGTGCCACAAGTACTCCTTTTCTCTTTGGAGCCTGTTTTTGAAGCTTTTCTGTTGCAAAATTGCCACCCTTAAGTCTTTCACTGAGTGGCCAGAGAGGTTGAAGTGTTCTCCTACCAGTTTTTGAACGTTATGATTCCTGATGTCAGATGTGTGTGTCCATTTATTCTTTTGCTGTCCGGTTTGGCCAATGTACATGGCAGAGGGGCATTGTTATTTAGAGCTAGTTAGTTAAAGTATAACATACTGGATCAGAAGGCTAAGGAGTCTGGTTTCAAAAGATGTGGCTCATGCCCAGCAGTATTCCCAGTGTCAGATGCACGTGCCAGATGCTTGGCATGTTTGGGAGAAGGGCATTCTCCCTCTAAATGTCTGATCTGCTCAATATTTGCCAGAAGGGCAAAGAAAGACAGAACTGGCTCCAGGCAATTCCATTGCAAAAAGCACTGATGGCAGCGGCCAGTTCTCAGAGACCAGCTTTAATTCCCCCTCTAACCAAATGAGCCAGGGAAAAGCGAGATTCCGCTTCTGTTTCAGACATAGGATCCAAGAGAGTTTAGGGTCCAACAATCTGTTTCCAGAGTTGTCCCGATTCAGAGAGACTTTGTTGCAGTACCGAGGAAAAATGTGCAGCCCTCATTGGGGTCGGCCTCATTACAAAGAGCTACTCGGAGGGAGAAGGACTTACCAGGAAAGAATCTCATAATGGAGCCAGGCTCTGATTGAAGATTTCAGTGCAGAGTTAGGAGTCATACCTCTATGGATCCAACACTATCTGATCCAGAGGAGCCTGTCCTGAGCGTGAGCTTTAAGGATCCAATTAAGAGAACTGAAGAGGGTTTGCTAACTAGCATGCCACCGCATAGCATTACAGTTAAAGCAGTAGTTCGTCAGGCAACTCCATTCATGGCTCCGTCGACAGTTGAGCTAGTACTGCGTCTCAGGACACGTCACATGAGGTACTACACCCAGTCAGGCTGACTGCTTCTCCGAGAGTCAGCAAAGAACAGGAAAGTGGCAGGAGCCCTGTGCTGCTGTCTTCTTCTAAGACCCCTTCAGGACCCCTGGAGAAGAACTTCTCTCTGCTCTCCTTTTTCAAGAAGATTATTGTCTCTGTTCCCATCAGAGCCGCAAATGGATTGGGGCCAGAAGAGTGATGCAGATTGCAGGTTAGAACCAGGAAAAAATTATTATAATCAGTTCACTGCAGCCCCACGGGAACCAACTGGCATAAAGGTATTTCCAGCCTGATCCATCAGTGGGGTTTTGACCTGAGTGGCAGGTACCTCCCTGGGCAAAGTGTTCTCACTGGCCATTTCTGGCACCTTATCAGGAAGGACCAATGTATAGGGTCAGACCTTCAGCAAAACAGTATGAGGAGGACCTTCAGTTGTCAGATCCAAGGGATAAGGACCAACCAATGCAGCTTACTCAGAACAGGTCGCATATGGAAATAGGTGAAATATTATCCGAGAAGGAGGAACTGGAGCTGGAAGAGTCTGATTCAGAATTAACGGATATGCCTTCTCTGGATGAAAATGTGAGGGTCCTCTCAGTATCATCACCAGCGGAAGATGCTGTAGACTTTCATAAGTTAGTATCTTGAATGTTGAAAATATTACATATTCCTTCTGTTAGAATGCGATGATTGCTCCACAACATCTTCAAAATTTGAGGGGCAATGACTAGTCAACAAGTCAGACTTCTCTTGTTAGAGGGATTGCTTCAATCAGCAAAGGCAGTCTGGAAAACTCCCTCAACCACTCAGCCTGTCTAAGAAGGCAGACAAATTATATCAGTTCCCTCAAGAATGACTTGCTGTGTTTCATACTCATCCACCTCCTAATTTGTTGGTGTTTTGAAGTGGCACTTTATAGATTAAAAGGTGCCCAAGCTCACTCTGCTCCATTGAATAAGGAAAGGAAGAGGCTGGATGCATTAGGGAAAAAAATATTTTCGTCAGCTACATTAAATGTGCACATATTCAACTAATGAAGTTGGCAAAGCTAGGTACCAATACCATTTCTGGAACAAAAAGCCCTCTTTCCTTAATGTGCTCCCAGAGCAACACACGGTTATCAAATGCCATTTTGACTGAAGGACAGAATGTCATTAAGCAGTAGTTGAGAGCGGCTTTTGACTCCTCAGATACTTCAGCAAGTTCTGTAGCTTTGGCTCACTAAGGAGACATGGATGGGTAAGATCTCGTGAAGGAGTCTCAACAAAAAGAAGGATTGAGGACTGTCCATTTGAAGGAGAAGGTCTGTTTAGGATTCAGACTGATGAGGTACTAGAGAAGGGGAACAATGTAAGATCTACTGCCAAGGTTTCCTTAATACAGGGAAGAGGCTGTATTTGACTCCGTTACCCAAGTATCATTGGCAATACCCTCCTTCTTCATCTCCTTCACTTCATTACAGTTATCAGAGAATTCCATATCACTGCCAACCTCAACATTTATACCCCACAACACCAGCTACAATAGAGGAAGACATTTAAACCTTGCAATAATAAAGGGAAAGTTTTTTTTGTTTTTTTTTTCCAATCTGTCTTCTATGGTTTCTCCAAGACACCAAATTTGACATAAGGACACAGAGCTTCAAACCAGTCCCCCTTGGACTTTATTTATCCACCGTTTGGGGACTGCTTGTCCTGTTTTTATTACCAGTGGGATTTGTTAATAATGGACAGATGAATATTAGAAGTTATTTCATGCAGTTATGCAATTCAGTTCAAAACCTTTCCCTCAGCAACCAACCTACTTCATATCTGGACAGAGATCAAAGTTATCTCAATTTGTTGAAAAAAGGAGGTTCTGTCTCTACTAATTAGGTGCAAGAGGTTTTACTTGCATTATTTTCTAATTCTAAAAAAAGATGGAGGGCCTTTGGATTGAAGGAGTTCAAACACTTATAGAAAGAAATTTCACTTCCGCATGTTGTCTCTAACTTCTATAATACCTTCTCTTTCCCTCCAGGATTAGTTCACAGGTCTGGACTTAAAAGGTGCATACATCCACATTTCTATAAGATCACGTCAGCAGAAGTACCTGTGTTTTGTTACTGGAGAGGACCATTTTCAGTACAAGGTCCTCCTTTTCGGGTTGTCCGCAGCACCCATTGTGCTTACAAAATGCCTGTCTGTTGTGGCAGCATATCTAAAAAGGTGGGGGTGTATGTATACTGTGAAAAGGTCGGGCCAGATGGCTATAGGAGAGTAATAGAAGGCAGATATATTAGCCCCAGGTTAAGTAGGTTCCTTTTTTCCTGGGTAAGGTAACAGGGAAGGTTCCAGAACAATCAGGAACCTTCTGGAAACAATTAAGACAGACAGGCTGATTAGAACACCTGCAGCCAATCAAGAAGCTGCTAGAATCAATTAAGGCAGGCTAATCAGGGCATCTGGATTTTAAAAGGTGCTCACTTCAGTTTGTGGTGCGCATGTGAGGAGCTGGGAGCAAGAGGCACTAGGAGCTGAGAGTGATCATGTGTACTGTTAGAGGACTGAGAAGTACAAGCATTATCAGACACCAGGAGGAAGGTCCTGTGATGAGACTAAAGAAGGTGTTGGGACAAGGCCATGGGGAAGTATTCCAGGGAGTTTGTAGCCGTTGCACAGCTGTTCCAGGAGGCACTCTAGCCGGCTGCATTCCACAGGCCCTGGGCTGGAACCCGGAGTAGAGGGTGGGCCCGGGTTCCCCCCAAACCTCCTAACTCCTGGTCAGATACAGGAGGAATTGACCTGGACTGTGGGTTCACGAAAATGGACAAACTGGGGGCTGCCATGAATCTCCAAGGCGAGCAAATCTGCCAATGAGCGCAAGACCTACCAAGGTAGAGGAGGAACTTTGTCACAATACATGTACCTAGACAATGGGTTAACAAAAGCAGCATCCAGGGAACAGATCTTACTACATGTAAATCTAATATGTTCACTATTTGTCAGTCTGGGATTACATATAATTTGGGGGAAAGTCATGCCTAAACCATAGTCAAAGGATTCTTTTTATAGGAGCCATATTGGATTCAGCTGTGGGGAGAGCTTTTCTGAAAGAGGAGAGAGATGTCAAAATAAAAAGATGTACATGTCACCACCACCAAATACCAAGACAACTGATTGTTTTCTTCTTTTGGTTGCCAGGTCTGCTGTATCAACCACAGCACTGATTCCTTATGCTCATCTCCAGATGAGAGAACCTTCAGCAGTGGTTAGCAAAGTATTACAAATCAGATTTAAACAGCATGCATTGAAAAATATTAATTCCATAACATCATTAATGTGGTGGGTAGATCATCATAATGCAATAATACATGCATCTACCCCAGGATGGGGAGCCTATCTGAACATCAAAATGTTGGTCAGAGATCATTTGTCACCAAAGGAAAGGAACTTACACATCAATATTTTAGAATGGACACAATCAAACTAGCCCTTAGGTCTTTTCTACCTCAACTCGGAAACAAAGCAGTTTCAGGTAGTAACAGACTATGACAAATAGGCACTTACCCTGTGAAATTATACAGGGAGGCCAAGAGTCTTTGTATAGAAGATGATAGTCATCCAGTAGCAATTCACGTAGCAGCGGAACAGAACGCCATTGCAGCAATAGGAAATTCTAGAGATATTGTTCCAGAGCAGACCGAGGCAAGGAATCAATATTGGATGCTTTCTAATACACTGGGATCAGGGTTTAATGTATGCTTTCCCCCCCATATTCTCTTATTTAGAGAGTGATAAGACAGGACAAAGCCTGGGTGATCTTAATAGCACCCATTATGGCCTAGACAACAGTGGTATAAAGATTTGATACATCTGTCAAAAGGATTAGTGGAACCTTTACCACAGACATCGGACTTGTCACAACAAACAGGGAAGGTCTATCATCCGGACCTTTGATCCCTTCTGTTGATTGCATGGGGAGTAGACCGTTAGCTGGACTAGAAGAAAGCCTTTAATTAGAAGTACAGCATGTACTATTATATTCTAGAAAAGAACCCACACAGAAATGCTATCGTCTTAAATGGAAAAGGTTTGTATTGTGGATTTCCATGTGTAATGTGGCTCGGTATGTGGCACCAATTAATTAAATATTAGAGTATTTATTGTATCTTAAGAAGACATTTCTTTCAGCATCTTCAGTTAAGGTTCATCTCTCGGCCATATCAGCATATCATGCATCTGTAGAGGGAAAATCAGTTTGTACTAATGATACAATCAAGGGGTTTGTAGAAGGCCCTAATAATTTGTATCCTTCAATAAAAACTCCTATGCCCTTCTGGGATCTTAATGTAGTACTAGCACAATTAATAAGACCTCCCTTTGAACCTCTGGAGAGCTGTTTCTAATTCATTTATCTGCCAAAACAGTATTTTTGATAGCAATCATTTCCGTAAGATGCATGTGAATTGCATTCATTAATGGCTGATCCACCATTTACTGTGTTTCATAAGGATAAAGAGGTTCTTTGCACTCATTCTAAGTTCTTACCAAAAGTAGTCTCTGATTTTCACATATATCAATCTATAATTTTTCCTCAAACCCCATACTCATTATGGAGAGCTAATGCTCTCCTCCCATCTAATGTGTGTAATTTATCTTTTTAGTTAGACAGGACTAAACAGTTTAGAGAGTCTTCAAAGCTGTTTATAGCTCATGGACCAAAAAACAAAGGAAAGGTATTTCTGTACAGACTCTCTGTAGATGGGTTAGATTGGGTATATATGAATCTTATAAATTGTCAGGATTATCCATTCTACAGGGCATCAGAACTCATTCAGTTAGATCAAAGGCAGCTTGCATGGCTCTCTAGACATGTTCCTATGTTAGAGAGAGATAGAGCAGCAACCTGGCGTTCTGTTCAACTTTTACTAAACCTTATTCTGTACACCTGCAATCTAGATTGGATGCAAAGTTTGGCAGGCAATCATGTACTCCTTGTTTAACTAGAACTCCAGCTCCCATTATCCTGGGTCCCAGTACTGCTTATTAATCTGTCCCATGAGTGGAAATATGCCCAGGACACCCAAAGGAAGAAGTTAAGGTTACTTCCCTGTAACCGAGTTTCTTTGAGACAGACTCTGCATATTCACGCTCCCCACCCATCATTCCCCACTACCTTGAAGTCCTACTTATCAGAGAACTTGGGATCCCAGGGGATGGAACCTAGGCAGTGGAGCAACATGCTCCTTTCTAAACCATTGCCCTAGAATGTCCAGAGTTCAGGGGTGTGTGGGAGAGGTAAGGCAGTTGCGTGGATACTCCAACGGCTATTGGTAGTAGAATTTTACTGTTCAGGCTTCACTGGTTGGCACATCCCAGGAGTGGGAATATGCAGAGGATGCACAAAGGACCTCGGTTACAGGTAAGTAAACTTACTTTCTTCTGAAACGTGGTGCTGGCAAATGTTAGAGAAAGGACACTGCACTAGAGAGACAGAAGATCTGAGCCAGAATGCCTCTTCCTATTGTCTGTATTCCTAGTCTGACTGTGTTTAGAGAATCCGCTTCCTGTGCCTTAGCATCATGCTCGCAGGCAGGCAAGTCTAAATAGTGCCACCACAGAGGGAAGCCAAAACACTAATTTTTCTGTTTAGTGTCCAGGGTATACAAATTAATCTCTTATCTGTATACAGAGGGAGCCACCTATAGAGGAAAGAGTGAATCAGAGCAGGGAAGTGTTGATAGCGATGATGCTCTAGGGGAATTGGTCCTTATTATTACAGTTCCAAGGAAAAGAAAATATGGAGCCTAACAATCCTTAGCCCATCCTTAGAATGGAGTCCAAAGCCACCAGAATCAGGGTGTCAGGACGTAGGTTGTGCAAGTGCCCAAGAAAGTAACTACATGTTTTTATTTGTCAATTCTGGAATTAGAAATGGGAGCTGGATCACGTAAGTCAGGCATTCACATTAGATCACCTAGGCCAATGGTTTGCAAATTGGTCTGCAGAATGCTGGCTAGCCACATGATATTGACTTGCCTCCTTTTCTCCCGATATCAAATTACATTAAAAGAATCTAAAACACCTTAAATACTTTCCTAATATCACTCTTCCATGTCAGCAATTATCCTCAGAGATCATACTGCATCACTAGAGGGAGGGGAGATGGGTCTATGCAATAATGACTGGGAGAGCAGATGTCCATAAAACAATTTGCACATTGAGGTATGGTCCACTCCATGACAACTCCCTGACTGGCGCAACTACTGCCCCAGAGGCCAATGCAGAGATGGTCCCTGAAGCTGGGTGCCTCAAAGTGAACTGCCTAAACCAATTAATTTTAGTCCCCCATTCACCAGGCAAACTTTCCAATCATTAATGGGAAATAGCTTGAGCAAGCCCTGCAATATTCTAATCTCTGGTTCTCTTTGTGTCACTTAACTTGCATTCATTCAGTTCTGGCTTTCAACTCACACTGCTCCCTAGAGAAATTCCCAACTGTACGGTGAAGGTATTCTAGGAAGGTAAGAGAATTTAGTCTCCATGTTCATTACTTCTAGTTCTGCACTTCCCTTACTTTTCCATCAATGGAGCTTTCTTTCCCTGGAACAATTACTCAGAGGAGGCAGACAGGACTGATTGTTCTGCCTCTGTATAGGCTCCGGGGTCTCTATCCTGTAATGACCCTTCTTCACATCAATGTTTCTATGACCATGGCTGCTCATTCACTGTACACTGTCTGGGGTTCATCACTCCCATTTCATTTTGGGCATGGACTGAAATGATCAGAGTCCTCCCAATACGCACCCAATGAGCCTTGGTCATTGAGACACCACTCACTGTACACTGGAATGACAGCAGCTGTAAAACAGCTGGCTGCTTGCACCCTTGTCATTAACTCCTTGTAGCGCTGCAGCTCTGCTCAGCCGAAGGTGGTGTCAGATGTCACCAGTGTGGTGCTCTGCTCTATCCAATGTTGATAACAGTTGGCTGCGTGTGTGTGTGTGTGCTCCCTGTGTGCTGTCTCAGCTCTACGCAGATAGCCGGCACCCCAGATGTTGAGCAAACCGCCCAATGACCACAGACTCAGATAAGGTACGAAGGCACCCGGCCAGGTTTATTGCCAAACGAAACACAGTCTCTAGCTCCCCGGATCAGCTGTCTACAGTTCTGCTAGTACTTATGTGCTCCCTGACATTGGACCAGCTCAGTCAGTGGCGGGATTTACCACTGCCCCCTACACCAGACCAAGACAACTCCCCAGGGATGCGTTCTTATACACAGGTACAAACAAGTTACACATCACTCCTGACGTATTGAGGTGCAACCCCTCTATGTAGCAAGGTGCCGCCTCTCACCTTGTACATGTTGGTTCGAACAAAGCAACCGTATCCATCATACTGCCCTTTTGCCCGTCTTTAGGATGGGTCAGCCTGTTCCTTGTTATCTGTGGAATGTGCAAATATCGGAGTGTTGTGGTACCTTTTAGGTATGTGTATTTTTGCAACGTCAGCCCTCTTCTTGCCAGCTTCTGTGAGCGGGGCCTGCCTTTTGCTCACAAATTAACTTAGCTTTATATTAGCAAAGTCTGGACCATTACTTTAGTTCAGGCCTTAGGCATCATACCGGCCCCCTGATACAAGGGTTAATGTTTTAGGGCCTCATCTTACTACAGAAGGCACTGTAAGCTCCATCAATCAGGGGGCTTTGCATGTGTATTTTTTTGTTTTTACCTTAGCTGTGATTTTAACTGTACTTGGTCTTCTGTGGGCTGAGTTGGGGGTTATGGATGTTCAAGGGTACTTTGTTATTTGGCTTTTAGGTTTATTGGGTTATTTTCTGACTGACCCTCAAGAGTATATACTGAGAGGGCTCAAGTTACTTAATGGCAGCTATCCGCCTGAACAGTTTGTGCCTGTAAATATGTCTGCTGAAGGGCATCTCACAGTTGGCCCTGTCCTGCCTCTCTCATTTGCACAACCTCCTAGCTGGAACTTAGTGCCATCTTTTGCGGGGAATCTGGCTGCTGGGACAAGCAGAGACTATTCCACTCCAACAGCTAGTAGTTACCTGTTTAGGAATGTCAAGTGCCTCCAACGAGCATTGAGGAAGCTGCTTCCACCATCCTTATACATCTGCTCTACAGAGAGAAAAAGGACTTATTTGAACTAACTTGATTGATAGCGTGCAGTACAAATACCTTGTAAGACTTTTAAAGGCCTCTGCCAGACCTACTAGATATGAAGAGAGGTAGCACTGGCCAGAGAAAGAGAACAGTCTGTATTTAGAAATGAACAGTTCAACCACGTAAAGATGTTGAATCTATAAAAACTGCCACATTAAACTTGTTTCCTCCTAGAAGTCATGGGAACCCACCAAAGTTCTGAAATAGGATGGGATCTTCTTAGCCTCAGTTGTTTGATTTGTCTATTTAAACCGCTTTCCCTTTTTGAGTTCTGCTGTTTTTATAGAGATTCTAGTTGCTCATGAAAGTATGGTTCTCACTTGGCCTTCTACATGTGTGAAGCCAAAGGACTCTTATTATTTTGAAAAACTTGTGCTATTTGTGGGCCCATGATGTTGTACCTCTTGCTTTAAAAACACAGTAGGAATTAATCTAAAACCAAATTGATAAAGAATATTAAAGACTCATGTCATTAACAGGTTTTGAACTTGCTAGCTTTGAAATGTGACAGATACACGAGATTCCTACATCCTATTTGCAAAGCGGCTTCTCGGGTTAGTATACCTGGAACCTTTGAGGCCATGGTATGGCTCACATACTGGGAGGGAGGGGGGAAGGATGGGCACATTCAGGAAAAAACACCTCCCGCACTGCAGCCAAGGGGGAGAGCAGGGAAAGCTCTGTGATTCTGCGAGAGGGAGAATGCACCCACTGATTTAATGTTTTGAGCTATCTACTTCACCATATGTGGGCAGGTATTAGAAGGACTAGTGCAGAACCCACTTTCCTCCTCAGGGACACGTCTCTCCTTTGAACCCTGTACTTTCTGGTCACTGCTGAGTATCTTATTGGGTGCTGGGAAGTGGGTGGCGTAAGCCTGCCCACAGCTAAAAGCCCCCCCCTCCTCCCCAAGCCTGTGGAGGAGATACTGAGCCCAGAACTCAACTAAATTCGGGGGACAATAAAGGAAAAAAACAGGAACAGGCGTGAGGATCAAAGGGCCAAAATTAGGGAACCTGAAGGGGACACCGAGCAGAGAACCCCAGACAGTGCCCACTGCTCCTCAAAGGTATCCAAGGAGCCAGCAGATGTGGCCCAAAGGAACTCTGCCTGGATGTGTGAACAGATAAGGGAACTAAACCAGGTCCCACAGTCACAGAGCACCCCTCCCCCCCCCCAAACCAGCCTCCTCTCCCTGGTGTTATAAATGGCTGGCCATGGTTGGGAGGAGGTTGACAAAGTGGTCCTGACGCTTTGTGGGGCCATGGATGGGGTGTGCATAAATAAACAGGTGTGGGGAAAAGTGCCTCAATAAGAGGTTCTGGAGAAGCCGGAAGAGGGGCTGCAACCTGGCGCACTGTAGGTAGACATGCGCCAGGGTCTCCCTCCCACCGCAAAAAGGGCAGGCGTTGGGAAGTCACGGCTGAGTAAATGGGCCTGAAATATGTTCCCGGGCCACCTGGGGCATCAGGTTTGGCTGGAAAGCGGGGAAGAAGTCTGCAAATTAAAGCCGAGCTGGAATTTAGTAGTGTCTGGCAAATTATCCTCCCTCACACTCTCAGTCTCAACCTCTGCCTTGACAGGCCTGCGCAAACAGCCCCCACCAATGTCCCTTCACATCTCTTTGTCTAAAGAGTTTATATTGCGGCCCATCACCAGAGTAATCGGAACAGCTCCCAGGTAAAAGCAATAGCAAAGTCCCTAGTGGACTTCATGCACCCCCCACGATTCCCCTTTGCCCCAGTACAGCCATGAAACACCCCTACTGCCCCGATACCTCTTTATTCGCTCCGCTCTCCCCAGTCCCCACTGTACAGCCCTCCACTTCCCCTTTACACGCACACCTATTAGACTCCCTGGCTTGATACTTCCAGTACATACACCCACTACTCCCCTCTGCCAATGCCCTTTTAAACACATCCCCACTGCTCCCTTCTGTGGACAAATTGGAGGGATGTGGACAAATTGGAGAGAGTCCAGCGGAGGGCAATGAAAATTATTAGGGGGCTGGGGCACATGACTTAGGAGGAGAGGCTGAGGGACCTGGGGTTATTTAGTCTGCAGGAGAGAAGAGTGAGGGGGGATTTGATAGCAGCCTTCAACTACCTGAAAGGGGGTTCCAAAGAGGATGGAGCTCAGCTGTTCTCAGTGGTGGCAGATGACAGAACAAGGAGTAATGGTCTCAAGTTGCAGTGGGGGAGGTTTAGGTTGGATATTAGGAAACACTATTTCATTAGGAGGATGGTGAAGCACTGGAATGGGTTCCCTAGGGAGGTGGTGGAATCTCCTTCCTTAGAGGTTTTTAAGGCCTGGCTTGACAAAGCCCTGGCTGGGATGATTTAGTTGGGGGTTGGTCCTGCTTTGGACTCAATGACCTCCCGAGGTCTCTTCCAACCCTAATCTTCTATGATTCTACGATTCTGTGATTCTGCCCTGATCCCCCACCACACACCCCTCCACTACCCTGATAGCCTTTTACCACTGCCAATACCTGCCATACCCCCTACTGTCCTGACACCCCTTTACCCACACCTCCACTATCCACTTTACCCACTGCATCCCCGCACATACATCCATTGTCCTGCTACCTCTTTGTACAACACTGCTCTCCCCTGATACTCTTTAAATACATCCCCACTCCCCCTTCTGCCTGGATCCTCTACTGCACAGCTCTTCACTACCCTGATACCCCTGCCCCCACAACCCCCATCTGCCCACACGCCCACTGCTCCATCTTCACATACACACACACACAAACACACACTACCCCTCTTCTACAATACCCCCTGCACTGAGACACGCTACCCATCCTCTGCCCTGCTACACCCTGTACACATACCCACTACCCCCCTCTTCCTCACTACACCCCATACACACTCCTGCTACCCACCCTCTGCCCCGCTACACCCCGTACACACTCCTGCTACCCACCCTCTGCCTCGCTACACCCCGTACACGCTCCTGCTACCCACCCTCTGCCTCGCTACACCCCGTACACGCTCCTGCTACCCACCCTCTGCCTCGCTACACCCCGTACACGCTCCTGCTACCCACCCTCTGCCCCGCTACACCCCGTACACGCTCCTGCTACCCACCCTCTGCCCCGCTAGATCATACACACTCCTGCTACGTGCCCTCTGCCCTGCTGCACCCCGTATACACTCCCAATATCCACCCTCTGCCCCACTACACCCCATACACACTCCTGCTACCCACCCTCTGCCTCGCTACACCCCGTACACGCTCCTGCTACCCACCCTCTGCCTCGCTACACCCCGTACACGCTCCTGCTACCCACCCTCTGCCTCGCTACACCCCGTACACACTCCTGCTACCCACCCTCTGCCTCGCTACACCCCGTACACGCTCCTGCTACCCACCCTCTGCCTCGCTACACCCCGTACACGCTCCTGCTACCCACCCTCTGCCCCGCTACACCCCGTACACGCTCCTGCTACCCACCCTCTGCCCCGCTAGATCATACACACTCCTGCTACGTGCCCTCTGCCCTGCTGCACCCCGTATACACTCCCAATATCCACCCTCTGCCCCACTACACCCCATACACACTCCTGCTACCCACCCTCTGCCCCGCTACACCCCGTACACGCTCCTGCTACCCACCCTCTGCCTCGCTACACCCCGTACACGCTCCTGCTACCCACCCTCTGCCTCGCTACACCCCGTACACGCTCCTGCTACCCACCCTCTGCCCCGCTAGATCATACACACTCCTGCTACGTGCCCTCTGCCCTGCTGCACCCCGTATACACTCCCAATATCCACCCTCTGCCCCACTACACCCCATACACACTCCTGCTACCCACCCTCTGCCCCGCTACACCCCGTACACGCTCCTGCTACCCACCCTCTGCCTCGCTACACCCCGTACACGCTCCTGCTACCCACCCTCTGCCTCGCTACACCCCGTACACACTCCTGCTACCCACCCTCTGCCTCGCTACACCCCGTACACGCTCCTGCTACCCACCCTCTGCCCCGCTACACCCCGTACACGCTCCTGCTACCCACCCTCTGCCCCGCTAGATCATACACACTCCTGCTACGTGCCCTCTGCCCTGCTGCACCCCGTATACACTCCCAATATCCACCCTCTGCCCCACTACACCCCATACACACTCCTGCTACCCACCCTCTGCCCCGCTACACCCCGTACACGCTCCTGCTACCCACCCTCTGCCTCGCTACACCCCGTACACGCTCCTGCTACCCACCCTCTGCCTCGCTACACCCCGTACACGCTCCTGCTACCCACCCTCTGCCCCGCTACACCCCGTACACGCTCCTGCTACCCACCCTCTGCCCCGCTACACCCCGTACACGCTCCTGCTACCCACCCTCTGCCCCGCTACACCCCGTACACGCTCCTGCTACCCACCCTCTGCCCCGCTACACCCCGTACACGCTCCTGCTACCCACCCTCTGCCCCGCTAGATCACATACACACTCCTGCTACGTGCCCTCTGCCCTGCTGCACCCCATATACACTCTCACTACCCCCCTGTGCCCCGATACCTCCACACACACCCTCTGCCCTGGTACCCTGTTACACACACCCACTGCCCCAGCACCATCTGCATGCACTCCGAGCCCAAAGCTGCTCCAGGGAAGTGCAGCACCCCTTAGCAATCCCAAGTTGTGCCCCTGGCTACTTCTCTGCCCACTACTGCTTCCTGATCCATTCCGTTGCAGCTGAGGCAGGACTCAGCTGCTGCCAACAATGCTGAGGTGCCATGCCACTCAGACCCGGGTCAGTGGGGCAGACCGGCTCCCCCATCCAGGCCTTCTCCCACCAGCCCTGTGCCCCACTCCAACCTGCCTAGTAGCCTCAGTCCATATGCCCTCCACAGCCTCTGCGTCCCACAGCCTCCGCAATTCTTTCCCACCACCCAATAGCTCCCCCTACCTCTGTGCTCCCTCCAGCCGCCCTACATGCCCTCCAGCCTCTGTGCCCACAGCCCCCTCATATCTCCACAGTCCCTGTGCTCCCCACAACCTTCCGTGCTCCACAGCCCTTGTCCTACCCCAGCACCCACAATAGCCTCCTTCACAGCCCCCACAAACTTCCCAATCCCTATGTCCCTGACTCGAATCCCTCTTTCAAATCTGCACCTGGTCCTCCACCCCAAATACCCAGATATCTCAGAGTTGCTGTTTGCTTCCCAAAGGTACAAAGAAAACTTGATCAATATGGTTCTTCAGCAGGCTGGCCTCTTAAGCCTGTTGCTTTTGCTCTCTGCTGCCTGCCCTGCTCTCTGCATCACTGAGCTGGTAGTGGGTTGATTTGCAGCCTGGTTCCTGCTCTAGGGTCCAGCGTGGTCCAGTTTGCTGAGATGTCTGCAGACACAGCCAAGTCCCACCCACTGGTACAAGCACTGGTTCACCTCACTGCAGGGGCAGCAGGTGAGTCTGGGAGCTGGGGCCTGTCCTCTGCAAGGGGCGGAGGGCATTGGTAGGTAGAATCATTTGGGAGCATATCTGGGTTCCTCAGAAGGGCAAGATACCAGGCTGGGGAGAAGGGGAGCCCTGACCCAAATGCATGGATAGGGCCCCCACAGGAAGAGCGGTGAGGCCTGGAAGGCAGCAGGAGTTGGACCTGAATCCCTGAAATAAGGCAGAACCACAGTTCAGGAGCAAGTTAAAACTTATCGGGGGGAGGAATTCTAGCTCAGAGGACACCTGCAATCCTGGGCCTCTCAGCTGTGGGAAGAGGAGACTTACAACCTCCAGCACCTGGCACTGAGGTACCCTGGGGCTTTGCCCTGGGTGGGGCGGTGTATGTGTGAAGAACTGGTCCTGAGGTAGCTTGGGGGTTTGCCCTAGGAGGGTTAAGGGGACACTGAGGTACCTGGGGGCTTTGCCCCAGGGGCTGGGGGTGAAGGACTGGCATTGAGGTGCTCTGAGGCTTTGCCCCTGGAGCAGAGGCAAAGGGGGGCACTGAGGTGACTGTGGGTTTGTCTCTGCAGGCGGGGTGGCATGCGTGGTTAGTGGGCAGCCCTTTGACACAATCAAGGTGAAGATGCAGACCTTCCCCACCATGTACCGGGGTTTCTTTGACTGCTCAGTCCGGACATACCAGCAGGAAGGGCTGCCCGGGCTGTACCAGGGCACCGCCCCAGCCCTGCTCGCTAACGTGGCAGAGAACGCAGTGCTGTTCGCTTGCTATGGCTTCTGTCAGCAGCTGGTGAGGCAGCTGTTTGGACTGAGCAGTGTGCTGGAGCTGAGGTATGGCCTGGCCCTGCAGGCGTGTGGCATGGGGACACCTCAGGGGGCGGAGCAGCGTGGCAAGGCTGCTGTAAGCCCCATTGCAGGGCTCAGGTTGGGGGCACTTGGGGCAGCATTTAGGGTGATGCCATTTTGGGAAGCTGAGTCGCCCATGTTTTCCATCTGTGACGGCCCAAGAGAAGGCTGTGGGGATGTCCCTGAGCAAAGGGATAGTCAGGGTTGGGGAGGCAGGTCACATTCCTCTTCTAGGGTAGTGGTGATGAGGGCCTCTGCTTGGCCCTCTGCAGAGCCTGGGCCTGTGCGGGGCGAGCTTCAGCTCTAACATTTGTGTTCTTGGGCCCTGTGGTGCCAGCAACCTGCAGAGTGCGCTTGCCGGCTCGTTCTCTTCTGTGTTTTCCTCTATGGTGCTGTGCCCTGCGGAGTTGGTGAAATGCCGCATGCAGGCCTTACCTGAGATGAAGGTCACTGGGCGAACAGCACTGGCATGTCACAGGTACATCACAGCCCCTTGGGAAGCAGGCCAGGCTTTGGTGAATTACACACAGCCCTGGTGGAAGGTTTGTGAGTGAGGCAGCAGGTCTGAATTCCCTCTTGCCCAGGAAGATGAGGGTGTCACACTGCCCAGCTGACTAGAACTGACTTGGTGCTAAACCCAGGCATTGCAAACGTTCTTTGTGCTTACTGGGTGGGGCCCTGCAGCTTCCTTCTGTCCCTCCTGGCCATACTGCCTGCCTGTGGGTCTGCATGCCACAGCATACCCGAAACCTTCCTCTATCACAACCAAACATCCTCCTCTCCTTCCTGGCCACTGTATTGTGGCTGAGCTGGCAGCCAACATCTCTCCCGTGGCACAGTGCAGATCATTGCTGCTGTGGTTGCCAGGCTACCCAGCTCTCCTGTTTTTGTGCCTATGTCCCAAATTAATCCCAGGTTTCCAATGGACAGTTTGTGGAGAACATTTGCAAATGAGGGAACAAGGGAGGTCAGTGGATGATACTCCAGAGCCCACTCTGATACATGAGTTTAAACCAAGTCTTCCCTACTCCTTTCTTCGTTCCCCCATAAATTCTGCCTCTAGCACGAATGCTGGAATGTGACCAGTTTGGCCTGGAAAACGAATCTGGGATTCAGTCTCAGTGAGAATGTGGGGTAATATGGCATGGCTCTAGGTTGACGGATCATCCTGGGTTGGTAAAGGTAATGCTAAGTGTCGTTATGTTTTCATTTCTGGCCCTTATGGTCCGAGTTTGGGTACATTGCCTGTGTTCTCTCTTGCAGCTCTACCTGGGCTACTGTGAAAAATATCTTTCAATCTGAGGGCCTGCTGGGATTTTTCCAGGGCCTGACCAGTACTTGGCTACGGGAGGTGCCTGGCTACTTCTTCTTCTTTGGTGGCTATGAAGTCAGTAGAAGCTTTTTCACCCAGGCTGGCCAGTGCAAGGAGGATCTGGGTGAGTAGAGCTGGATGTGGGCAATAAAAAGGGAGTTTCGGCATCATGGCCTTTGCAGAGGAGTGGTGAGGAATTGTGTCATTTTGAGCAAGGCCAGAACTAGGATCTGGTTGTTTTCACAATGAAGTAGTGACCAGTATCGATACAGCTCTGACCACTCCAGTGGGGGTGGTGTGCTGTGGAGGTATGAGCTTCAGACTGGTGACAGAAGCAGAAACATTTTATGCAGAATGGACAAGGGGGAGTCCCTGGTACTAGTAGATGGACACCAAATCAATTTGAAGGAGGGGATGGGGAACTTCAGAAGCAACCCATACATGTCACAATCCCAGGCTCCAACCCTCCTGGAAGATTTTAACTCCCCAGTTTTTTATTTATAACATTGCCCCTTGGCCCAAGCAGGTTCTTGCCAAGTTTTTTCATTAGGAGAAGAAATTGATTATACAAGTCAGGGATTTCTTTGGTGCAAACCTGTTTATTTACAACGATTGCCCCAAAAGTCCTATTTCCCAGAATACCATAGGAACAAACAATACGTGGGACTTTCCTTGCCCAGAAACCCAGTCCTGCTTCTCCAGCTCTTTCTCTGCTCCCTCTCTGGGTCATGTTAACAGTGTTTCTCTGGCTTTCTCCTGATGACACTCACAGCTCCACCAATCAATGGCACAATCTCTGTATTTTCAATCAGTCCAAGAGAAACCCCTCTTACTTTCCCTGAGCTAGTTCTTGTTCAGGACTTCCTACATGGGCCAGCACCTTGGCTGGTGGCATTCAATACATAAAAGGTTTTTACAAGGAGGAGGGAGAAGAATTGTTCTTCTTAACCTCTGAGGCTAGGACAAGAAGCAATGGGCTTAAATTGCAGCAAGGGAGGTTTAGGTTGGACATTAGGAAAAACTTCCTAACTGTCAGAGTGGTTAAGCACTGGAATAAATTGCCTAGGGAGATTGTGGAATCTCCATCATTGGGGATTTTTAAGAGCAGGTTGGACAAAGACCTGTCAGGGATGGTCTAGATAATCCTTAGTCCTGCCATGAGTGCAGGGGGCTGGACTAGATAACCTCTCAAGGTCCCTTCCAGTCCTATGATTCTATGATTCTTTTGTTCTAGCTATCTTACTCCACAAAGGAGCTTAATTGCTTCTCCCATTTAGCCTGAATGAAAGGTAGCTAGCACGTTAATCGGGTTCAGCAATGTCTATGATTGCCCACAGATCAAACATGCTGGCCAGAAGCCCGCATAGCCTTCCAGCACACCACTCCATCTCAGGCCTGGTCTGCACTGTGAAAAATCCAAGATGAGAGACCCAAATTCAGATCCCTGCTCTACCTCAGGCTGAGGGGGGACTTGAACCCAGGTCTCCCACAGCCCAGATAAGTGCCCTAGCTCAGTGGTTCTCAACCAGGGGCACACGTACCCCTGGAGGTATCCAGAGTTCTGCCGAGGTTACATCAGCTCACCCAGATATTTGCCTACTTGTACAACAGGCGACATAAAAAGCATTAGTGAAGTCAGTACAACCTAAAATTTCATACAGACAATGAATTGTTTGTACTGCTCTATGCTATACACTGAAATGTAAGCACAAGATTTATATCCCAGTTGATGTATTTTATAATTATAGGGTAGAAATGAGAAAGCAGTAATCTTTCAGTAATACTGTGCTGTGACACTTTTGTATTTTTAGGTCTGATTTTGTACGCAGGTAGTTTTTGAGTGAGGTAAAACTTGGGGGTACGCAAGACAGAGCTGACTCCTGAAGGGGCACAGCAGCCTGGGAAGGCTGAGAGCCCCTGCTCAAACCAACCGGTTAAAAGATATCATGGAGGCAGCAGTAGTGGCTGCTGATGATGATTGTGAATCTAGCCCTTTAAAAATGCCCAGAAACAAAATGTTTAGATTTTCCAGACCTGCTGAGAACCAAACTCAATTACTCACCCAGCTGTACTGGGGACCCCAAATCCAGTGAAGGATTCATTTACTAGAACTTCTGCTATTGTTACAGCCTCTTGGGTTCCTTATTGGATAAACTTCAGGGCACTTTGTAAAGCAGCTGAGCAGCTGACCTGTTCTGCACAGCCTCAATTTTCCTTTGGTCAGTGGAAATACCTCCTCACTGTCTGTGTGTGCTGGTTAGGTTACCTTTTTGGAACAACTCACATTTTTTTGGGTTCAGTTTCAGATTGGCAGCTTTAAGCTTATCACAGACCATTTGTAGATGTGCTGGTTTCTATTCAAAGGTCTTTCCATATACCGAGATATCATTTAGGTATAACACGCATTTTGAGAGAGGCATGCCATGCAGTACCTTCTCCATAAGCTTCTCAAACATGGCTGATGCATTACACAAGCTGAAAGCCATCACTTTAAATTGCCACAGGTCCTGTTCTGTTCTGAAAACAGTCTTTTCCCTGTCCTTTGGTTTCACTTGCCAATACTCATTTTTAAAATCCAGTGGGGAAAAACAGACTGAATTTGCTGCAGCATACTATCACCTATTTGTGGCAATGGGTAAGAATCCTTCAAAGTGACTTAATTTAGTTTTCTATAGTCCACATAGAATGTGATGCTGCCATCTTTTTTCTTAACCAGAACCATGAGTGAGGCCCAAGGACTGGTCGAAGGCTCAATTATGTCTTTGTGATACATTTCCTTAATGATCTACAAAGCCTCCCCATGCTAATTTCCCCCTACTGTTACTCACACCTTCCTGTCAACTGTTTGAAATGGGCCATCCTGATTATCATTACAAACGTTTTTTTTCTCTTGCTGATAATAGCCAACCTTAATCGATTGATCTCATTAAGAGTTGGTATGGCAACCCCCAATTTTTCATGTTCTCTGTATATCTATATATCTTCCTACTGTATTTTCCACTGCATGCATCTGATGAAGTGGGCTTTAGCCCACAAAAGCTCATGTTCAAATAAATTTGTTAGTCTCTAAGGTGCCACAAGTACTCCTAGTTTTTTTTCCTGATACAGACTAACATGACTACCACTCTGAAACCTCTTCTCTCTTAGCAACTGATAGTCAGGTGGCTGTTTAATGCGTGAGTTTTCCCCAGTATCAATCTTGTGCTGGACCAGTGCAGTATAATCTCTGCCTTTGATGGAACTGGAGAATAACCTCTGATTTCTAACCAAAAAGTGTCTTAGATCATTCTGCTGCTTCTCCTTTAAATCTGAGGTACTGCATTGGAACAAGTCCCGTCAAAATTCTGGGAACTTACCTTTATTTCCTTCCCCTTGTAGTTTTCTTCTACAGTCACATTTACTAGATCTGCTGGTTCCCATTTTGCAACAATGGTTCCCTTTTTTACTTTTTTTCAGAAGCATTTGGCAAATGAACAGGAATCCATTCCTGCTTCAGATCCACAATAACTTTAGCAGCTAAAATTTCCCCCAAGACCATAGGTCTTAATGCAGATCTCAACCAAACCCCATCTTTTCCTTGCTGGAATGCTACCACAGCATGTAGCTGTTGTTATGGTTTCTGACCCCCTGGAGGCAGAACAATTTGTTCACTGCAAACCAATTGCCTATAAACAATTTTTAAAATCTGGGCCACCTCTTTGAAGGGAATTTCCAGACTGAATTTGCAGGACTCCTTTCCTGTCATTGATTCCAGCAGTTGGACATAATAAAATCCAAAACAACTCGCTCATTGACTAGCTCAGCTACCCAACATCTTGCTCAAATTGCAGAGGTTCAGTTTTCAAACCTAGTTTTCCCCATTTTTGGACAAGTGCATGTTCCCATCACTGTCTCCATTTGAGATCAGTTTTTGGTTCCCTATTTCCTAACATTACTAGCTTGTCTAGTCTAATAACTTATGTGTGAGCCACTGTCCGCTATTCTTGTGCATTTCACAGATCCTATTACATACTCAATAGCCATACTCCTATTATGGTTGTTCAGCTGCCCAGATCTAATCAAAAACTGTGGGAGTAGTTCTTGTTCCTCCAAGGTTTGCACTTTCAGGTTGGTGTCCCACATTTCCCAAACTGGGTAAGGGACTTTCATTAGGTTCTCGGGATGCTCTGTCCTGGGCTGCCTTAAATTTATAATAACCCTTCCTTTTGTAGCCAATTTTTTCACAGTACCAGCATTTAACTGAATGGCTTCCCTTATTTTTTGCATCCTTGCCAATTTCCTTTCTTTTATAAACCACATTAAGCATTTTTTTTCAAAAAAAGAAAAGGAGGACTTGTGGCACCTTAGAGACTAACCAATTTATTTGAGCATAAGCTTTCGTGAGCTACAGCTCACTTCATCGGATGCATACTTTCATGCTTTGTGTGTATAAAAGATCTTCTACACCTTCCACAGTATGCATCCGATGAAGTGAGCTGTAGCTCACAAAAGCTTATGCTCAAATAAATTGGTTAGTCTCTAAGGTGCCACAAGTACTCCTTTTCTTTTTGCGAATACAGACTAACACGGCTGTTACTCTGAAACCTGTCATTTTTTTTCAGTTGTTGGATCATGTCATGAACCACATTAGAATCCTCTTTTCCATCATGCATATTAGACACAAAGCTGTACTTACAGGGTTCCTGGTGATCAGCTTCCATCCTCCTCACTAACGTCTGCTTCCTCTTCTGGTGGGCTGCTGCAAGGAAAGAGTCAAGTTCAGAGGCAAATTCCACAGCCTCTCAGAGTGACCTTGGCCTTCTTTCACTGATCTTAATCTGCAAATCCACATCCATCTGAGCATCTATAACTTGGTGCATTCCTAATGTATTCTAGAAGTCCTCCTGGTATCTAGATATGCCAGGAACACAAATCTCCTTACATGTGGTCTCTTTCCCCCACACTCCTTTTAGCTCTTAGCTGTGCCTGGCTAGCTCCGATTGATGACTAGCTCCAAACTTCATGTCAAGGGCTTGCACCAGATACAGATAACTCAGTTTCTTTTCTGGGAGTGAATCCTGCAGCGCCATCAGAGCTGGGCCATTCCAGTTAGCTGCTAGAAACCACCTCTCTGTTCATCTCACTAGCCATTCATTGGGGCTGTGAAATTGAACTGAGCTATGTAAGCCTCCCAGGGAGTTTTCCCCTCACAGAAGTGGGATTTTGTACCACTTGAGTTGGAACAATCCAACCTCTCCTGTCTGGGCCTGTGTGGGCTACAAACAGGATCGAGAACTGTTGTAAATATCCTGTCTTTCTCAAGTTCTCTGGCTGGCCTGATTCCTTGCCTTGGCTTTTCCTGTGGCTTTTGACCCTTTGATTTCTTGATGAAGCTAATCTTTTAGCTCCTAAAGTCCTCAGTGCTGCTTATCAGTGTTAGCAAGTTCTAAGTTGGCCAAAGCTTTCCTGACCTTCCCTGGTTCCTGGAACACCCTCTCCTCTTTCTCCTCTTGCTGGTCACATCCTGGATCCACGTTGCCAGTCCAGACTGAGAGTTTCTGTAGTTGGGCTGCCAAATTGCCAGGATACTTTGTAGCTGCTGCCCTGATGAACATTTTATCTCCAGCAGCCGGTCATCTCTCAGTCATTGCTAGGCAACCTCCAGATGTCAATTTAATTCCTTTCACTAAATCTCCAGCTCCTATTTTAAATTCTTTTGAGACGTCTTCAGCTCTTGTTGTAAATCTTGTTTTAATTCCTTTTGGCCATCTCTGATTTCTGCAAGCACCTCCATTATTTGTTCCATCTTGGTTCCACAGTAATACCAACTTATAATTTCTCTCCTTGGAAACTCTATCCCAGTTCTAACACCAATGTTGCCTATTTGACCAAGTGGTTAGCCAATATTTGTGGCCTTGCTGAGTTGTTTCCATTTGAAGGATAAATTGATTATGTGAGTCAGGTACTTCTTCAGTTCAGTCCTCTTTATTTACAGAGAATGTCCACAATGTCTGGTTTTCCTGAACACAGTAGGAACAAAAAACAAGAGGCAGTTGCCTTGTTGAGCAGTCCATGCCTGCTTTCCAGACAGTCCTGTGTCTCAAGGAGCTCTGTTTCTGCTCCCTGTCAGGGCCACACTACCAGTGCTCCTCTGGCTTTCTCTAGGCTTTCTGCTGCTTTCTGACACATGGGCAGCTCCACCAATCTCTTATTCTCCATGAGTTAGTTTTTGCTCAGGCTTTCCCATGCAGGCCAGCACTTTGAGCGGTGGCTTCTATTGATTCAGCTATCTAACTCCATAAAGGAGTTTAATTATTTCTTCCATTTAGCCTGAATAAAAGGCAGCCAAAACATCCATCAGCTTCATCAATGTCTAGGATTGCCCATAAATCAAAGACACATTTGCTGGCAGCCACCAACACCCTCCAGCACAACAATAACTTGTATTACAGTAGTGCCTAAGGGTTCCTTTCAGGATTCTGGCCCCATTTTGCAAAGTATTGAACAAAAAAATTAAAAAGAACTACTCCAAACAGTTTATAATCTAAGTTACAACCAGGGTAAACAAGTACAGCAAAGTACAAAGCAGCCAGAACTTTCCTGACTTTGCTGGTGAAAACTTCTTGTTAGAGACAGTAGAAGAAATGTTGTGGTTACAGGATTATTTTGATGTTACTTTGTATCCCATGGCTAGTACTATATTTTAGGGTTCTTTTCCATTAGCTCAGGTACTAGCTTCTTAATGTCCACACGTAATGTAAACCTTTCATTTTATTAATGATGTGCTCAAAGAAAAAAGTTTACAAAATCAGCTCAGTCTCTTACACCTTTCTTACATGATGAGGATGACATTGTTAAGTTTATGATGGCAGTATGCATATGGTCATGAAAACAGTGTCAAACAGATTGCAAACAATATGCTTTCAGCTTGCTTACAAAGCTCTGGTTTTGTTACATCAATTTTCTCCTAACCATAAACAGACACAGAAAGAGAAAAGGCAGAAGAGGAGGGAAAAGGAAAGAGATGCTTTGATATGATCAGATGCAGGTGTGAAGTTGTAGAGTGGTTACCTCAGGCCAGAGCTGGCACCTCTGTCAGGCAGGCAGGAACACCCTTGTCCACCAACATTCAGTCAGGCTGAAGATTGGGGAGCGGGAGGCAGGGTCAGTTTGATAGGGGAAGTTTCTTCCTCTCCCACATCAGGATCAACAATCAAACAAGCAGGGAGGGACTATATTCAGCACAGCTGGGTACATTGTCAAACCCCAGAGACACAAGAGCCTGAGCCTCATTGGGCCTGACATCCACTAGTTCTGCAACTTAGAGTGGAAAATAAGAAAAGAGACAGACACAAACACAAGTCAACAAAAGCCATCTTCCCTTGGATTCTTTTGGGTTTTAGGTCCCACCCTCATACATAGTTTGCCATCAGCCATCAAGGCAACCCTGCAGGATTCCAGGAGTCCTTTTACCCAAAATGCTCACAACATTAGGGCCTTGTCTGGAAAATGTTTGTTTGGTGCAGTCCAAACACTCCTTGTCTGTGACTAGTCTGTGCACCTATAAAAAAAATCCTGGTTCCCAAACCAGGCCAGGCAAGTCCTCCATGTGTATCAGGTTCTCTCAGCATGACTGTGCCTGAGGAAATGAAGCTTCTCCAGATTCCAGGACCTTGACCATAGCTTTAATCCACTATAGTCTCTCCTGAAATCAGGCTCTGGCAGTGGGCAGGTTCCATTGTCATGACAGATGTCACCATGGAGAAGCTATTTTTGGTTTGGTATGTACCAGGTTAGAGGAGATGGTTGGTATTCTGAAAGTTCTAGGTATTCTCAGTGCTAGTGATCACAAACTTCCAGAATTACTGAGCCATACCAACTCTGACCATGATCTTATTAGCCCTCCCGAGCTAGGTTGTATTGCTTGGAGATTGACCACTCCAGGGTAATCCAGGGGATGTTCTTTCTTCTGAGTTGGTTCTGAACCAATCAGAGCCCCAGTATGTTGGTTAGTGGCACTGTGGTTCCCATCTGTATCTAGTTACATTTTTACATGAGGTGTCATCTGACGGATGAGACACCACGGTTCTGATCACTCATCATTCAGTGAAGATCATTTGGCACTTTTTTGGTAAGAATTGGGGTACGAACCCTAGTGTCCTAACCAAATTCCAAGTCAGTCACTTATATTCTTCTTCGAGTGCTTGCTCATGTTGATTCCATTCTAGGTGTGTGCGTGCCCATGTGCGCGGTTGTCGGAGATTTCTGCCTTAGCAGTATCCGTAGGGCCAGCTGTGGCCCCCCCTTGAGTGCCATGCTCATGCATCAGTATGTCAGGCACCACTGGCCCTACGCCCTCTCAGTTCCTTCTTACCGCCTGTGCATAGCAAGGGCTAGTGATTTCATCACTTCTGACTTTGAGGCTTAGGGCCTTGTAAATAGTTGTTTATAGTAGTTAGTGTTAAGTAGTTGTTAAGTGTAGTTAGGAGTTAGAAGTTAGAGTCCCAGTTAAGCCCTGCGTGGACTGTAACAGGCCTGTGCCAGTAAGTGACCCCCACAGCTGCCTCAAGTGCTTGGGGGAATCACATGTGAAGGACAAGTGTCGTATTTGTAAAAAGTTTCGACCCAAAAATCAGAAAGAGCAGGATATTCATTTGCGGGATCTCCTCATGGAGGCTTCCCTTAGTCTGGCTTCCGAGCCGTCCCACCAAGACTCACCTAGTACCTCGTCCTCAGTGCACAGTGCACCCCCGTCACTGGGCTCTGCCCGTCACCACTCCCCATCACCGGTGCCCAGAAAGAAAATGAAGAAGCACAGCTCCCTGGCACCAGACAAGAAGGGCTGTGGGACCCTCCAGGGCCAGCCCACCAGATGATTTTAAAGAACCCAAGGCCCTGCTTCGACAAGTGGCTGAGAACGTGGGCCTAGAGGTGGAGGAGATGGCTGAGCAGGTCGACACCTTGTTCAATATCCTCTCAGCCTCTATCCCAGCCCACTCTGCACTACTAGTACGTAATGGGGTTCTGAAAATTGCCAAGGTCGCGTTGTCCATCCTCTCTCCTCCAAAAGGGCCAAAAAGGAGTACTTCATCCTGGTCAAAGGGTTCGAGTACCTTTATACCCACCCACCTCCGGGCTCTCTGGTTGTCTCTGCGGCCAATGAAAAGGACAAGCAGGGCACACCAGCTCAACTCCCCAAAATAAAGAGGCCAAAAGACGACCTTTTTGGGAGAAAAATTTATTCAGCAGCCAGCCTGCAATTCCGGGTGGCGAACCATCAGGCCCTCTTGGGCAGGTACAATTTTAACTAATTTTAACTTATGAACCTCCGTAAGTTCAAGGAGTCCCTCCCGCAGGGTTTGGCCCAGGAATTTGGCACCCTGGTGGAGGAGGGCACTGCGGCGGCTAGGTGCTCTCTCCAGATGCTGTGCGACTTGGTGGCTAGGGCATTTGCGTCGGCGGTGGTCATGAGACGCAGCTCCTGGCTTCAGACCGCCAGCCTGTCCCACGAGATGCAGACCTTGATCCAGGGAATGGTCTAGTTTCGATGGGAACGATTCGATGGGAACGGTCTATTTTTGGAGCAGACTGATGCGAGGCTGTATGGGTTAAAGGACATTAAGGCCACCCTTCGCTTGCTGGGCATGCATACGCCGCAGTCTGCACGGAAGCAGTTCCAGCCAAGGCCGTGGCAGCCTCATCAGGGGTCTGCAAGGAGAAGGGACAGAGACACGACCTTTAGTTGCCGCCACCTTTCCTCCTCCCGCTCACCTGCACAGCCCAGCCTGGTGAATAAGCTTCTGGCCCCCGGCATGCTTCGTTTTGAAGGTGCGCTCGAGAGCGACGCCCCAGTCAATTCCCCGGATCCACCTTGTTCTTTCCTCGACCATTTCGTCCCTATTGTTCGGCCTGGTCGCAGTTACTTCGGACCGCTGGTTGCTGGACATAGTATCTCAGGGCTATACCCTGCAATTTTCAGCCCTGTGCTTGGGGGGGCTGTGGGCATTGGGGCTGGGGGGGCTGCGCGCTGCCTGCCCGCCCTGTGCTTGGGGCCGGGGGCCACGCATTGCCCATCCTGCACTCAGAGGCCGGGGGGGTTACGGGGGGGGCCTCCCGCGGTGGAGGGGGGGCAGGTCCTCAGGGGGAAGGGGCCGGCTGTGGGCTAGCCTCCCCCAGTCGATGCTTCACCTGACACCCGTGTTCACATATCATTATGCGCTTACCCAGCAAGCTCGAGATGATGCTGGCTTTGGCAGAGCAGTGCCGCAAGCTGCAAGACTGTGAACTCCGAGCCCACCTCCACGGATACTGCTTGTGAGTCACCTCGCATGGAATGACATGAGCAAGCACTCGAAGAAGAAAAAACGGTTACCTACCTTTTCGTAACTGTTGTTCTTTGAGATGTGTTGCTCACGTCCATTCCATTACCTACCCCTCTGTTGGAGTTGCTGGCAAGGAGGAACTGAGAGGGCGCAGGGCTGGCAGTGCCTGATATACCGATGCATGAGTGTGGCACTAAAGGGGGCACCACAGTTGGCCCAACGGATACCACTAAGGCAAAAATCTCCAACGATTGTGCATGTGGACACGCGCACACCTAGAGTGGAATGGACATGAGCAACACATCTCGAAGAACAACAGTTACGAGAGGTCAGTAACCATTTTTTCTGCTACCCTAAATTGCACTGTATCAAATGGATACAGGAGTTGTCTTTGCTTCCCATCCTTTGCTGAAGGGTTGCTGTGGGCTGTTAAATATCTATGGTCTTCCACCTCAGAGTAGAGGCCTGCAGTGCCCTCCTCCACCATGGGTCCCACAGGACCTGCTGCCATAATAGCGGGAGTGGGTGAGAATAGGAGTGTGTATTGCGGGCTGGAACAGGAGCAGGATTAAAAATTGTCCCACACAGGGCTCTAACTCAGAGGTCGCTGTGTCTCAGTGCTGGATGTATGGATGACATATATATTCCCATGATGAGTTTGGGCTGCAGATGGTGGAAAGAAGAAAACTGAGAGGAACAAGGTGAATTTGAGGAGTTGTGGAAAGATGTAACTGCTGATTTCCTTGCTTTTTATGGTTTGCACTGATGAGATACACACCTCAAAGCATATTTAATAAATAGGTAGCAATGCTGATAGCTAGTCACAGGGAGAGCGAACTGTGTTGTTACGTATTACCACCTTTATACCTCCCCTGTGCGTTGACATGGGCTCCCCTGCCAGATCTGGTAATTGTTGCTCCATCCTGGTGGTTGTTGAAAGCAGCTATAAGAAGCCCCTTGGGGAGTCCAGGAAGAATGAAGCTCTATAAAAGGGGACATGGGAGGAGCGCAGCTTTGCAATGGGGCCAGGAGGGGAAGCAGTGCTGTGAGGGACATGGGGCTGAACTTGTGCGTGGGTCATCAGAGAAGAGCTTCACCCCCACTGCTCTCTTCCCCCTCCTTCTGCCATCCCCAGGCCAAGCCACACACAGCCCTGCTTATCCGCACAGACACCCACTTCCCTTAGGCTTTCCAGTGAGCTGCTGCATGGTATGCCAGAGGAACTATGGGGGGTGAGCAAGGATATGGGGCTAGCCTGGGGGTGATTGAGGAGGTAGGGGGGCAGGGTTCTGGGGGTGGCCTGCAAATGGAAGAATTGTCCAGTGGTTCAAGAGGAGGCTGGTTCAGTGATTAAGATGCTACCCTAGGGCTTGGGAGATCTGAGTTCAAATTACTGCTCTGCTGCAGAGTTCCTGTGAGACCCTGAGCAAGTCACTTGGTTTCTCGGGCCCCAATCACCATTGTACAGTGGGGACAATACTTCAGGAGTGTGTGAGGATAATACACTAGTGATTGGTTTCAGAGTAACAGCCGTGTTAGTCTGTATTCGCAAAAAGAAAAGGAGTACTTGTGGCACCTTAGAGACTAACCAATTTATTTGAGCATAAGCTTTCGTGAGCTACAGCTCACTTCATCGGATGCATACCGTGGAAACTGCAGCAGACTTTATATATACACAGAGAATATGAAACAATACCTCCTCCCACCCCACTGTCCTGCTGGTAATAGCTTATCTAAAGTGATCATCAGGTGGGCCATTTCCAGCCCAAATCCAGGTTTTCTCACCCTCCACCCCCCCCACAAATTCACTCTCCTGCTGGTGATAGCCCATCCAAAGTGACAACTCTTTACACAATGTGCATGACAATCAAGTTGGGCTATTTCCTGCACAAATCCAGGTTTTCTCACATCCCCCCACCCCCATACACACACAAACTCACTCTCCTGCTGGTAATAGCTCATCCAAACTGACCACTCTCCAAGTTTAAATCCAAGTTAAACCAGAACATCTGGGGGGGGGGGGTAGGAAAAAACAAGAGGACACAGGCTACCTTGCATAATGACTTAGCCACTCCCAGTCTCTATTTAAGCCTAAATTAATAGTATCCAATTTGCAAATGAATTCCAATTGATTGTGAGGCACTCAGATATGTCGGTGAGGGAGGCCAGACAAGCACCTCAGAGAGATTAGACGTGGGAAGCCCAGTGCCTCTTTGGTGAGACATCAGCACTTACTGGGCTCCCTTAGCCCTGTTGCCTCCACTCCCTCTGCCCAAGACAAAAGCTAAACTCCAGACTGGTCTGCTCAGCCTCTAATCATGTAATTCATTTGCCTGGCCTGGTCTGTCCCCCTGAGTCCCAGTACTGCTGGGTGCTTGCACTCATTTTCTCTTACTTTGCTTGCATTTCTCTGGAGGATCTGGGAGATCCCCAATGACTTTCCCCTTTTCCACACTGAGGTCTCTCTCCCTCTGTTGAATTTTAGGTTCTCTTCCCCTAACAGTGAGCGGTGGGATGGGGGGGGCCTGTTTCTGGCTGGCCGTCTATCCCATTGATTCAGTGAAGTCTCGGATACAGGTGCTTTCCATGGCAGGGCGGCAAGATGGCTTCCTGCTCTCCTTTCTTCATATCTTGAGGACAGAAGGTAGGTGACACACAGACAGCTTCATTCACTGAATCCATCTCTAAAGTTAGACATTTTAAAATCAGCAGGTCCAAATAACTTGCATCCAAGAGTTTTGAAAGAGCTGGCTATAGAGTTTTCTGGACCATTAACATTAACATTAATTTTCAAGACTCAAGAAGCTCAATCTGTTTATCTTAAGAAAGAAGTTAAGGGGTGATTTGATTACAGTCTAATAAGTACCTACATGGGGAACAAATTGATAATGGGCTCTTCAGTCTAGCAGAGAAAGGTCTAACACTTGGAAGCCGAAGTTAGACAAATTCAGACTGGAAAGAAGGTGTAAATTTTGTTAGTTAAACATTGGAACAACTTACCAAGGTGGTGGATTCTTTATCACTGACAATTGTAAATCAAGAGTGGATGTTTCTGTAAAGGATCTGCTCTAAGAATTATTTTTGGGAATTGTCATACAGGAGGTCAGACTAGATGATCACAATGGTCCCTTCTGGCCTTGGAATCTCTGGTTCTCCTAGGGTTCTCGGAAAGGGGCTCTGGACATTTCCCAGGTTCGGTCTCTCCTGCCTGGGAGGGTTTCTCTTGATATCTTGCTCTGGTTGAGAATCTCACCAAGCTGAGGCTGTTGTGGGCTCCGTAGGGGACGTTCTGTTTGTCTGTCACAGGCATGGTGAGCTCACCTGATCGTGGTGTATGTGTTGTAGGTTTCACAGCTCTTTACTGTGGACTGATGCCCACAGTGATACGCGCACTCCCCTCCAACGGCGCCCTCTTCCTAGCCTATGAAATGACGAGGAAAAAGCTAACTGGCCTGCTTGATAGGACACCCTGAGGTCAGAGGTCAAGGCCTGATTTGGAAGGTGGCATTATAAAGCAACATGAACTAAGTTTGGGACTCCTCTCTGGCTGCTGTGGCCAAACCTTTCTGGGTGGTTCTCAGTGCCTTTGGACTTTTGACACCTCCCAGCCTGGGAAGGTCAGATGTCAGCAGGCACTGAGCAGGCTGGCATTTAAGGAGTAATATTATGTTCACAGGCATTTCAAAGGGATGGGGACAGGGTTCAACACCTGGGCAGTGCAAAATTGATTTCCTTCTTCAGTGGGTTCCCTGTGTGCCTCCTTTCTAAAAGTCTACTCTTTAATCTGCATTTCTGATCAAACCCAAGTGACTTGTGTTTGCTGAGATGGAGCAGAGAAGTAAGCATGCTCCAGCAGGCAATGGTGTCTAATATGATATGTTTGTCTTTATGTACATAGATATAATGAGAATAAAACTTTCCTAGATTTTTGTGGCAATTAATTAAAATCTCTAATCTGGAGAGGGTTTTTCTGTTTTGATGGGGGAGACTGGTGGGATTCTGGGCCTAGAGAATCAGGAGGAGGAAGAATCTGGGCAAACTCAGTCTGGGACTTGTAAAACATTGTGTAACATTTGCTCTTTTCTCCTGTGACCTCAGTGATGACAGTGGAATGTTCGAGGAAGCTCCAGAGAGTATGCTCCCATGCTGGATTTCGTGAGAACCTGTATGAAATGCTTTACTGAAGTCCAGATATGCTCCCTTTGTACACTGACATCTGCATATCCAGCAGTAGCCAGCACCTTCCTCCTAGCAGCCACCTCTATTCACTGGATCTGACATATCAGTTCTGATACTTAAGGCACTTGGGACCCTCCAGAATGTATTTTCCTTTGGTTTGGTGAAAGCCTTTGGTTATTTCTGTAACTTTTGGATTGTCTGGACCCTTCAGTTCAGGGCAACTGCACCAGTATTTCCCCTCTGTGGTCCACCAAGGGATCCACTCTAGGCTCCCAGATCATCATCTGTCACCTCTCTTGGGTGGAAATTCATGTCTCTCTCCCTCCTGATGAGTTTTTTTCCAGGCTACACAGTTCCTTGCGTACACTGTGATATTCCCAGCAAACGAGACTTCCTAAACTGTATCTGTGCTTTGGTTCTTCTCCTGAGGCTGTGAACGGAGTAATTATCAGCAATCACCAGTCACCACACAGCTCTTTCTAAGCAAGCACATTTATCCTTAAGGTGAAAGCATTACAGAGAAAACAATAAAAAACCCTCACACATTCCAAACGCTCAACGGAGGTCCTCCGACTCCAGCCGCAAGTTCTGGTGGGCATCAGTCCTTCAGAACCCACAAGGCTGCAAGTTCATGGCTGTATCAAATTCTGAACCAGAACGACCAGCTGGGCGGTTCATCTGTTTCTTCATACAGCTTAGGCCTTTGATCTCCAATCTTCAGGAACAGGTAACCAGCAGACAAAGACCTGCCGCTCAGGGCATAGCTTCAAAAAGGCAGGGTTTTTGCCTAACCAGAAGTGGGCAGTTTGCATTAACCACCCCTCCCGCCACCTTTCAGGTACTCCCCAGGAAATCCACTTAATGCTTATTGTCTATTCTTGTCCAAAAGTTCATTCTTGTCTGGCACGTTTTCAGTGGTAGTCCTTTGAACTTGCAGCCCTCAGATCACATCTCCCCCCTGGAGAGGTGCAATGGGGTGTGTACCCCACACAGGCCATGAATGGGTTAATGTGGGCCTGACTGATGATGGAGCACAGTTGGGGAGGGGCTGGGTGGTGCTTATAAAGCCAGGAAGTTTGCAGCAGAAAGGGGTTGCTGGAGAGAGTCTGCAGTCACTCAGTGGGGTATAGAAGAAGTAGGAAGTGGTCCAGGGGGGCAGCAAGGACTCTGAGGAATCCTTGGCTGCCAGCTAGCAGGTCCTGGGCTAGCTGGTCCATCTAGCGGGTCCTCAAAAGGTAATAACAAAATGTTTTTTAAGTACATCAGAAGCAGAAAGCCTACTAAACAACCTGTGGGGCCCCTGGATGATTGAGAAACGAAAGGAGCACTTAAAGACGATAAAGTCATAGTGGAGAAACTAAATGAATTCTTTGCTTCAGTCTTCACGGCTGAGGATGTTAGGGAGATTCCCAAACCTGAGCCGTCTTTTGTAGGTGACAAATCAGGAATTGTCACAGATTGAAGTGTCACTAGAGGAGGTTTTGGAATTAATTGAGCAACTTAACAGTAACAAGTCACCGGGACCAGATGGCATTCACCCAAGAGTTCTGAAAGAACTCAAATGTGAAATTGTGCAACTATTAACTATGGTTTGTAACCTGTCCTTTAAATCAGCTACTGTACCCAATGACTGGAAGATAGGTAATGTAACGCCAATATTTAAGAAGGGCTCTAGAGGTGCTCCTAGCAATTACAGACCGGTAAGTCTAACGTCAGTACCGGGCAAATTAGTTGAAACAATAGTAAAGAATAAAATTGTCAGACACATAGAAGAACATAAATTGTTACGCAAAAGTCAATATGGTTTCTGTAAAGGGAGATCAGGTCTTACTAATCTATTAGAGTTCTTTGAGGGGGTCAACAAACATGTGGACAAGGGGGATCCAGTGGACATAGTGTACTTAGATTTCCAGAAAGCCTTTGACAAGGTCCTTCACCAAAGGCTCTTACGTAAATTAAGTTGTCATGGGATAAGAAGGAAGATCCTTTCATGGATTGATAACTGGTTAAAAAAAAGACAGGGAACAAAGGGTAGGAATAAATGGTAAATTTTCAGAATGGAGAGGGGTAACTAGTGGTGTTCCCCAAGGGTCAGTCCTAGGACCAATCCTATTCAACTTATTCATAAATGATCTGGAGAAAGGGGTAAACAGCGAGGTGGCAAAGTTTGCAGATGATACTAAACTGCTCAAGATAGTCGAGACCAAAGCGGACTGTGAAGAACTTCAAAAAGATCTCACAAAACTAAGTGCTTGGGCAACAAAATGACAAATGAAATTTAATGTGGATAAATGTAAAGTAATGCACATTGGAAAAAATAACCCCAACTACACATACAATATGATGGGGGCTAATTTAGCTACAACTAATCAGGAGAAAGATCTTGGAGTCATCATGGATAGTTCTCTAAAGACGTCCACGCAGTGTGCAGCGGCAGTCAAAAAAGCAAACGGGATGTTAGGAATAATTAAAAAAGGGATAGAGAATAAGACGGAGAATATCTTATTGCCCTTATACAAATCCATGGTACGCCCACATCTTGAATACTGCATACAGATGTGGTCCCCTCGTCTCAAAAAAGATAGACTGGCATTGGAAAAGGTTCAGAAAAGGGCAACTAAAATGATTAGGGGTTTGGAACGGGTTCCATATGAGGAGAGATTAAAGAGGCTAGGACTTTTCAGCTTGGAAAAGAGGAGACTAAGGGGGGATATGATAGAGGTCTATAGTATCATGAGTGGTGTGGAGAAAGTGAATATGGAAAAGTTATTTACTTGTTCCCATAATATAAGAACTCGGGGCCGCCAAATTAAATTAATGGGCAGCAGGTTTAAAACAAATAAAAGGAAGTTCTTCTTCACTCAGCGCACAGTCAACCTGTGGAACTCCTTGCCTGAGGAGGTTGTGAAGGCTAGGACTATAACAGGGTTTGAGAGAGAACTGGATAAATTCATGGAGGTTAAGTCCATTAATGGCTATTAGCCAGGATGGGTAAGGAATGGTGTCCCTAACCTCTGTTTGTCAGAGGGTGGAGATGGATGGCAGGAGAGAGATCACTAGATCATTACCTGTTAGGTTCACTCCCTCTGGGGCACCTGGCATTGTCCACTATTGGTAGACAGGATACTGGGCTGATGGACCTTTGGTCTGACCCAGTATAGCCATTCTGATGTTCTTAACCCAGAGTAGAGGGTAGGCCTGGGTTCCCCTACCAGTCACTGAGGAAGGTGGGGTGAAACCCTGTGAGGTAAGGGTATAAAGAGCTCAGAGGCAGACAGAAGACCTGCTGTAAGGTCATTGGACGCTCTGTTACCCCAGAAGGGGTGGACTAAAGCATGACCTGTCCAGAGGGACAAGTTATGCAGAGAGAGAACACTGCAGTCATAGAGCAGGCATTAGCAGGGGGTGCCATATGAACCCTTTACAAGAGGTTACATACAATCCTGGCCCACAATAATACATAAACTTTGCGTTTAATACAATGAATCCCAAAGATACTTACACTGAATTCAGTGAGGTCTCCCAAGCACATGCTGGACACTGTCCTCTCTATCACAGCACATTCCATCCATGCTGGATTTCACAAGACCCTGTCTAAGGTGCTTTGCTAAAGTCCAGCTGGTGCCTTTGGACAGTGACATCTGTGTATCTAGCAATAGCTGGCACCTTCCTCCCCCAGCCTCCTTAGTCATTGGAACAGCTGTGTCACTCTGGAGGCTCAATGCATGTGCTTGGGACCTTCTGGAATGTCTCTTCCCTTGGTTTGCTAGAAATCTTTGGTTCTTTCTGTAACATTTGGATTATCTGAACCCTGCCTTGTCCTTGGCCAAATATTTCCATACACCAAGGTTGAGACTTAGAATCACTTACTGCAAATATTCTTTTCCCTCTTAGTGAAGTTCAGGATACTTAAATGTATTGCCTCCTCCTTGTCACTGTGTAAGGAATTAAAAGTAGGGATATGATTAGAAAATTTTTATGTAAAAGTAGCACCTGCTGAAACCCTGTTCTAATATGACCTGGCACACACCTGCACTCGGATTGAAACTGGCCTTTAAACATGTCATTTGAACTGTTTGTCTGCTAGTCTAAGGATGTTCCTCTATCCCCAACCCAATGACACTGTACATGCAATAAAAAACACCAACCTTTGCTTACTGTTCACACTCACATAAATGGATGTGCTGGACTCCACAACAGATAGCTCAGGGGGAGAGGTAGCTCAGGGGTTTGAGCATTGGCCTGCTAAACCCAGGGTTGTGAGTTCAATCCTTGAGGGGGCCATTTAGGGATCTGGGCCAAAAATTGGGGATTGGTGGGACTAGATGACCTCCTGAGGTCCCTTCCAGCCCTGGTATTCTATGATTCACTAGCTATGTTCTTCTCGGGGCTGGTGGCAGTGCAGGGAGAAGAACCCAACTTCGTTTCCCAAAAGTCAGACTGAGTGGGTCACTGGAAATATTGTGCTGCTGCAAGATGAGTGATTGTGCTGTGGAGTCACTGAGCAGGACAAAGAAAGGCCCTTTGGCTGCAGCAGCCTTCCTAGCGCAGGGATCAGATCATTATTCACACCAGGGCATGGAAGTTTGTGGGCTTGCACTAGGGATACATTTGGCTTCTTTCTTATTTTGTTCCTTTCCCCGCCTGCAGTTGTTGTGGGCCCTCCCCTCTCAGGAGGGGGGCAGGACAGAAATGTCTGCTCAGACAGCGGCACTTGAAGCTGACAGACATGTCCAGCCAGCTCAGCTGCTAGGACAATGTGCCCATCTTTGGGTTGCTCTCTGATTGCCAGACCGCCTCTTTCTGGCTGAGCCTAAAGATAGACCCAGCCCATCTCTCTCTCCTTCCAGCCTCTCTCTGCTGCAGGCTTTGCACAGCAACATGGCGGAGCAATGTAATTAATCAGCGCAGGGACAGCGATCTGTGCACAGACCCTTTGCACCACAGGGCAGGAGTTACAATTGCTGTGTTCGAGCCTTGGAAATGGCTTTGCTGTGTTACAACAAGGGCTGTGGGCAAAGATTTGATGCCGATAAGAACTCTGAGGGTAAGTGGATTTGTTTTCCAGGAGTTAGTGAGCTGAGATTTTAGCTGTTTTCCTCAATTTTGTTATATGTTTCCTTGCCCTTGTGTCAGGTAACAGAAGTTGAACTACTGGGATTTCCAGTAAGCTAGTTGCTCTAGCTGATTCCCTGACTCTTGGAAATGCCAATCTGAGTCAGCAGCATTCAGCTGCATGTGGAAATCCATGGCCAATTAATAGCTGGTGCCTGAAAATGTGGAATGGGATGCAAATTCTGCCCATGAGCTGACACAAATCTGCACTGATTGCATGGCAGGGTTAAGCTAACCTGGGGCCCTTGGCATGAAAATAACTTCAGCCCCCTTCCCCCATCCAATCCCCTGGAAGTATTTAATTGAGTTGGCAGAATTTTAATGTTTTTTCCAGGCCAATTCTCCGAGTAAGCCAGGAGCCTGAGTGAGGAGTCTAGTGAAGTTCAGGTAAATGGAGGCAACTGGTGTCAGTGAGAACTCCCTTCCAGATGGGGGTTGAATCGCTGAGGTCAGGGTCATAGCAGCTGTTGATGGAGTTCCAGGTACACACGGGGGCCCTAGGCTCTGCTCTTAGCTAGGCTAGGTTCCTCAAAGCCCAGAACAGTCTCTGGTTCCTGAAGTGCATGAGAACCAGGCAGGGCATTGACTGTCCAGAGCAGGGGTGAAAGTAACTTAAAGGACTTACCAGTACTCTAGAGTCCTTAGGAGGGGGAGGGGCCTCAACCGGAAGAGGCGTGGCCTCTACCAGAAGAGGTGGGACCTTTACATCCCCAGGTCCTTAGTTTAAATTGTCCCCGAAGCCTGCCGGAGCCCTGGGGAGGCGGCAGCAGGGCTCTGGCGGTGATTTAAAGGGCCCAGGGCTCAGGCCGCCGTTACCGCTCCGGGCCCTTTGAATAGCCACCAGAGCCCCAACGCCGCCGCTTCCCCAGGGTTCTGGCAGCAGGGCTCTGGCGGCAATTTAAAGGGCTGGGGCCGCTGCTGGGAACCCCAGGCCCTTTAAATTGCTGCCTGGGGAAGCCGATCCACCTCACTACAGCGCCTGGGCTCTTGCAGGTATGCCGTACCGGGGCGTACGGCTTAGTTTCACCTCTGGTCCAGAGGGCATCTGCAGGTGCCTGTCCCAAGCTAAGTATCTCATAGGGGCATAAAATGAAAATCTGAGAAGTGTTACCCTGCGGACCAGACCTGCAAATAGAATCATAGAAGATTAGGGTTGGAAGAGACCTCAGGAGGTCATCTAGTCCAACCCCCTACTCAAAGCAGGACCAACCCCAACTAAATCATCCCAGCCAGGGCTTTGTCAAGCTTGGCCTTAAAAACCTCTAAGGATGGAGATTCCATCACCTCCCTAAGGAACCCATTCCAGTGCTTCACCACCCTCCTAATGAAATAGTTTTTCCTAATATCCAACCTAGACCTCCCCCGCTGCAACTTGAGACCATTACTCCTTGTTCTGTCATCTGCCATCACTGAGAACAGCTGAGCTCCATCCTCTTTGGAACCCCACTTCAGGTAGATGAAGGCTGCTATCAAATCCCCTCTCATTCTTCTCTTCTGCAGACTAAATAAGCCCAGTTCCCTCAGCCTCTCCTCATAAGTCATGTGCCCCAGCCCCCTAATCATTTTCGTTGCTCTCTGCTGGACTCTCTCCAATTTGTCCACATCCTTTCTGTAGTGTGGGGCCCAAAATTGGACACAATACTCCAGATGTGGCCTCACCAATGCCGAATAGAGGGTAATAATCACTTCCCTTGATCTGGTGGCAATGTTCCTTCTAATAGGCCTCCTACTAATAGCCTGATTGGCCCAACTTCTTGAACTAGAGAAAGGGGTAACAGCAGGCACTCCTTCCTATTGCAATCTCACTCACTTCTGTAGGACAAGGACCTGCTGCTCTGACAAGCACCTCACTGGCGGCTGGAGCAGGCTTCAAGAACACATACTCTGCTCAGCAGAAGGGAAACTCGGCACCCTAATCCCAATAGCTCCTAGCTGGGCCACCACAGGGATCAAGGCAGGAGTGCTGGCTGTTGGGAAGCTCCAGCTACTCCATTCCCAGCCTCTCCCAGGAGGAGGCCCTGTAGGAAACAGGGCAGACATGTACTGGCTGTGGATGCTTGGGGGATGTCCCAGCTACTCCAGTCGCAGCCTCACCCAGGAGGGGACGCTGTCAGGAGCAGGGCAGGAGCGCTGGCAGTGAGGGAAGCACCCAGCTACTCCTGCTGCAGCCTCTCCCAGCAGGGTGGCCATGACAGAGTGTACCCCTGTGTCCACACCCTACTCACTGATGTAATAATCTTTGTACAGAGAATGCCTTGTGAGGTACCGTCTGAAAACTCGTAATTTGCTGGGCTGTATTGTCCTGATTAAATGTGTGTGACGACAGTGTCTGTGATGTTATGAAGGTTCCCCCACATGGTGATCTTAACATATGTTCCAAACTGAGGTTGGCAAACAGGTCTGTGTCACACATAGGAATGTGTGCTCTGCTTAATTTGATTTAAGCAATAAACAGAGTCATCAAGCAGGAAGGGGAACAAAAGACGCTCCAACCAGTGAGGAAGAGCAGTAGGGAATCTATAGTATATCCTTCCCTATAGGCTCTCTGTGTCAGGGGTGGCCAAACTGTGACTTGTGAGCTGCATGTGTCTCTTTTACTGTAAAAGCGTGGCTCCCGGAGCTCCCCCCAACGCCCCCACTCTCCGTTTATCAGACTCGGGTGGGAGCTCGGGGCCTCTGCCTTGCAGCAAGGTAGTGGGGTAGGGGCTTCGGCCCAGCAGGGAGAGAGAAGTCTCAGGACTTCAGCAGAAGTGGGGCTGAAACCCAGAGCCCCAGCAGACACCTCCAATGGGGGTGAAGGCCTGAGTTCTGGCAGGTGGGCCCTGGCTCTTGAACTTCTGAAGATTTTCGTATGTGGCTCAGAGGGTCAGTAAGTTGGGCAACCTTGCTCTATGTCCTGAATCTCAGCTGGAAATGTTTTCAAGAGGGGGACTGACACTATAAAAATGAGGGGTAAACACCTCAAGGAATGCTCACCCTGTTCCCTCCCTCTCTCTCTGTCCTTTGATTCCCCACATGAGAAGGGACAAAGGAAGCTGGGGTCCTGGCCTAAAAGTTTCATAAGCAAGACAGTTGAGAGCATGTGGCGAGAAAAGGTTTGCTTTGAATTTAGTATAGTTTGTTAAGTTAGGCACTAATTGTGTGTTATCTTTATTTTTCTTGTAAATCATTTCTGACTTTTATGTCTCATTACTTAAAATCTCTCTGTGTAGTTAATACACTTTTTACTGTTTTATCTAATCCAATGTGTTTAAATTGAAGTGTCTGAAGAACTATTTAAAATAATAAGATGGCATATTATTATCTTAAAAATAACAGACTGATCATATTTGTATTGTCCAGGAGAGGGTTGGGGATTCCAGGACACCTATTTCTAGGGAAAAGCCTAACACTGGGGGTGTGCTGGGGTCACCCTGCAGTATAATCAAAGCTGGGAAGAGCTACGGCGTGGCTGGCTGGCTGCAGCATACAGACATCGCTGGGAGCGACTTACATGCTGGAGACGGTTTGTGAGCAAGCCAGACTGGAGGAGCAGCACGACATGGTAAAGGGCACCCCAGGTTAGGGGACGGGGTGACACTGCTACTCGTTAGTCTGGATTGTATCTTGGTACGTCACAGTGGTGCAGAGAACGAGGGTTTGTGCACAGCTTCTTCAGAGGTGAAAGTAAGCTGGTGCGCCCCGTACAGCGTACTGGTAAGAGCTGGTGCGCTGTACCAGGACCAGCTTTCCGAGAGGGCAATTTAAAGCCCTGAGGTAGGGGTGGCAGGGCGGCGGCGGGGATTTAAAGGGCCCTGGAGCTCCAGCCACTGCTACTGCCCTAGGGCCCTTTAAATCCCGGCCTGAGCCCTGCTGCCCGAGCCCCGGGGTAGCAGCGGCGAGGCTCTGGCGGGGATTTAAAGGGCCGGGGCAGTAGCGGTGGCTGGAGCTCCAGGGCTCTTTAAATCCCCACCAGAGCCCCCCCACCCCTACCCTAGGGCTCGGGCAGCAGGGCTCAGGCTGGGATTTAAAGGGCCCCGGAGCTCCAGCCGCTGCTACTGTCCCAGGGCCCTTTGAATCCCTGCCTGAGCCCTGCTGCCCGAGTCCTGGGGTAGCGGCAGCTGGAGCCCCGGGGCCCTTTAAATCCCCAATGGAGCCCGACCACTGCTACCCCAGGGCTTGGGCAGTAGGGCTCAGGCGGGGATTTAAAGGGCTCGGGGCTCTGGCAGCTGCTACCACAACGGAGCCCCAGGCCCTTTAAAGCTCTGCCAGAGCCCAGAGCCCCGGGGTAGCGCTGGCAGCCGGGAACCCCCAAGGCTCCAAGGCCCCGCCTCTTCCGGTTGAGGCCACGCCCCCTGCTCAGGACTCCGGCGTAGCGGTAAGTCCTCTAACTTACTTTCACCCCTGAGCTTCTTATGCTTCAAGCACTGGGATAGCACTGGAGGCTGGGAACAGTCACAGAGAGATTACAGTTTGTTGCTTTCTGTTTGCTTATTTCAAGTAAGGGAAACAGAAACAGTAAATTATAAAGATGAGCAGCAGCCACAGAACTTCAAAGCGAGAGCTAGCCAGATTGGAGAAAGAAGAGAGACAGAGAGAGCGAGCCAAGGAAAGCATGCACAAGAGCCCCGGCTGGCAGCTGACCATCAGTGAGCCATGGAGCTGAACCAACAGGTAGCAGCGGCTCACCAGCAAGCCCTGGAAGGCCGTTTGTGAGCGGCCCAGGTGGGAGCTGCTACAGAAGGGCATCATAAAGCACCCACGGTTACAGGGGTGACACAGCTACTCATTAGTTTGGATTGTGCCCCGGGTATGTCACGGGGATGCTGTAGGGAGCAGGGCAGGAGGGCTGGCTGACCAATAGGGAATTGTGTCCTGAAGTGCTGACACTCTCTGTTTTGAGAGATGGGGTCTAAATTAGCTGTTACCACTCAAGAAAGAGATCTCGGCATCATTGTGGATAGTTCTCTGAAAACATCCATTCAGTCTGCAGTGGCTGTCAAAAAAGCAAACAGAATGTTGGGACTCATTAAGAAAGGGATAGATAAGACAGAAAATATCATATTGCCTCTATATAAATCCATGGTGTGTCCACATCTTGAATACTGTGTGCAGATGTCGTCGCCCCATCTCAAAAAAAGATATATTGGAATTGGAAAAGGTTCAGAAAAGGGCAACAAAAATGACTAGGAGTATGAAACGGCTGCCGTATGAGGGGAGATTAATAAGACTGGGACTTTTCAGCTTGGAAAAGAGATGACTAAGGGGGCATATGAGAGAGGTCTATAAAATCATGACTGGAGTGGAGAAAGCAAATAAGGAAGTGTTATTTACTCCTTCTCATAACAGAAGAACTAGGGGCCACCAAATGAAATTAATGCGCAGTAGGTTTAAAACAAACAAAAGGAAGTATTTTTTCACATAATGCACAGTCAACGTGTGGAACTTCTTGCCAGAGGATGTTGTGAAGGCCAAGACTATAACAGGGTTCAAAAAAGAACTAGATAAGTTCATGGAGGATAGGTCCATCACTGGCTATTAGCCAGGATGGGCAGGGATGGTGTCCCTAGCCTCTGTTTGCCAGAAGCTGGGAATGGATCACTTGATGATTACCTGTTCTGTTCACTCCCTCTGGGGCACCTGGCACTGGCCACTGTCGGAAGACAGGATACTGGGCTAGATGGACCATGACCCAGTCTGGCTGTTATGTTCTTGTTTTTGGCTCCTAGATTCCTGTGTGTACCACCCAGGTGTTCCAATATTCCATGATGCCCTGAAGGTGAGTGCAGCAGCAAAGGGACAGCTCTTGTATAAGTTCAGAAGCAGCTGCCTACGTGAGGTCTGGGTGACAGTCTATGCAGGACAAAGGGAGATCCAGGATATAAGAAAGTGTGTGTTTGATGTGGGGATCCAGAGGTCAGTGCTGTTTTCCATACCTGACCATATGCATCTTATTCTTGTGTCCAGGGCTGGTCTTGTTGCAAGAAACGAACCACAGACTTCTCAGAATTCCTCTCTATAAAGGTATGTAACCCACCCTCCTCTACAGGTGCTCCAGTCTCCACCTCTTTTTTTGTTCAATATCTTCATTAATGATCTGGAGGATGGTGTGGATTTCACCCTCAGCAAGTTTGCAGATGACACTAAACTGGGAGGAGAGGTAGATACGCTGGAGGGTAGGGATAGGATAGAGGGGACCCTAGACAAATTGGAGGATTGGGCCAAAAGAAATCTGATGAGGTTCAACAAGGACAAGTGCAGAGTCCTGCACTTAGGACGGAAGAATCCAATGCACCGCTACAGACTAGGGACCAAATGGCTAGGCAGCAGTTCTGCAGAAAAGGACCTAGGGGTTTACAGTGGACGAGAAGCTGGATCTGAGTCAACAGTGTGCCCTTGTAGCCAAGAAGGCCAATGGCATTTTGGGCTGTATAAGTAGGGGCATTGCCAGCAGATCGAGGGACGTGATCGTTCCCCTGTATTCGACATTGGTGAGGCCTCATCTGGAGTACTGTGTCCAGTTTTGGGCCCCACACTACAAGAAGGATGTGGAAAAATTGGAGAGAGTCCAGCGGAGGGCAACAAAAATGATTAAGGGTCTGGAACACATGACTTATGAGGAGAGGCTGGGGGAACTGGGATTGTTTAGTCTACAGAAGAGAAGAATGAGGGGGGATTTGATAGCTGCTTTCAACTACCTGAAAGGTGGTTCCAAAGAGGATGGATCTAGACGGTTCTCAGTGGTAGCGGATGACAGGACAAGGAGAAATGGTCTCAAGTTGCAGTGGGGGAGGTTTAGGTTGGATATTAGGAAAAACTTTTTCAGTAGGAGGGTGGTGAAACACTGGAATGCGTTACCTAGGGAGGTGGTGGAATCTCCTTCCTTAGAAGTTTTTAAGGTCAGGCTTGACAAAGCCCTGGCTGGGATGATTTAGTTGGGGATTGGTCCTGCTTTGAGCAGGGGGTTGGACTAGGTGACCTCCTGAGGTCCCTTCCAACCCTGATATTCTATGATTCTCTCTCAGACACACCTGGACCCCAAAACAAAACACCAGAACCCTCTGGCTGCCTGGCCGGTCCGTCCCTGCTCTGTCCACTTCCCTAGCCAGATCCCTACCCCTGGCTGGTCTGTCCCTATCCCATCCACTTCCCTGGCCAGATCCAAACCGCTGGCTGGTCTGTCCCTGCCCCATCCACTTCCCTGGCCAGATCCCTATCCCCGGCTGGTCCGTCCCTGGCCAGATCCCTATCCCCGGCCAGTCTATCCGTTCCCCCTCCATTTCCTTGGCCAGATCCCTATCCCTGGCCAGTCTGTCCCTGGCCAGATCCCTATCCCTGGGCAGTCCCTCCCTGTCCCGTCCACTTCCCTGCCCAGATCCCTACCCCTGGCTGGTCTCTTCTGGCCCTGTCAACTTCCCTGGCCAGATCCCTATCCCTGGCTGGTCCATCCCTGGCCAGATCCTTATCTCTGCCTGGTTGGTCCCCACCCTGTCCATTTCCCCATCTCTGCCCCTGCCAGTCTGTCCCTCTCTTGGCTGGTTCCCTGTCTCCATCCAGTCTGTCTCCTCCCCATCCAATTCCCTGTCCAGAATCTGGTCCATCCATGTCCCACCCATCTCCCCTGGTTCCCCTTCTCTAGTGGGAATTCTCTCAGCTTAATCATGTTACTCACCTGAGTCCTAGATATTGGTTGGTGGGCATGGATCTAACTTTCTCTGCCTAGTCCTGCTTCTCAGTCTCTCACGGATTGCTCCTGGATTGCTTACCAGTCATATTTAAGATGGCTGAAAAAAACCTTCCTTCCTCACAACTCTCTTTTCTCTCACTCAAGCACTTAACTCGGGGGCCGTCTCTCACTCCTCCCATCACATCCAGGCCAAACCCAAATCTTGTCATTTCTTCGTTTGCAGCATGTCAAAATCTCCCACCCATCTCCGTCCCAGTAGCTAACACTCCTGCTCAGGCCCTGGGATCTCCTGTGTTGATTATTGCAATGTCTGCCTTTCTGGCTAACTGTTATGCACATTGCCCTTCACCAGCAAAGGGCTGGTACACAGAAAAAAGAGCCAGAGGCCTCTTGGTGATGTTCCCCAGAGGTACCCAGGGTTGTGAGGTACGTCACCACCACCTACCCTCAACATGCGGAAGTCTTGTTTGTGCCAGATGTGGATCAGATCCTTGAAACCACCAGCCTCTGGAAGCACATATAGAGCCTTCTAGGCCTCTTCAAGCCTCGGTTTCTCTGTTCGGGTAGCAATAGGGACACACCAACTGCCAGATCCTTGGAGTGTTCCCTGTAGTGTCCAGCCCCCTCCACTGAACACTCACAGGCCTAAGGAACCGTATTCCAGCTTGTAAGACTCAACTCAGGTTCTGCACTTTGCTTAACACCACAGCACTGAGATCTAGTTATAATGAAAACAAGAATGCGTTTATTGTCAGAGTACCGAGATTCACGTGATAGTGAGAATACTGGGAAAATGGGTTACTTACAAATCAAAATCATAACATGTTTTCTAGAGACTAAAACAAGTTATTCTCTTGTTTAACAGCTTATCTCATCCATTATTCTCACCAGCGTTTTCAGCCAAGCCTGGCTGAGACCCCTCTTTTATGAAGCAAATTGACTGTCCATTTGCTGCCTCAGGGAAGGATGCTGGGGTGTCATTTTGTCCCCCAAATACTCTAGAGCAAATCGTTGATGTGCACCTCAAGCTGGGGTCTCTCTTCTCCCACCCCTCTCCCCCAGGTGTTTGCTTCTTCCTGTTACTTTTCTTCACTTCACAGTCCTTCATTAGCATTCGGTTCAGACTAGGGAGAGGCGACCTGCTGTGAACCATACAGTACTTAATTTAGGTGAAAACAGCCAGACATTTCTTGTCTGACAAAAACCGCTTTTTCACCCTTGCTAGTGGCCAGCCCTAGACACAGACCTTAAGTACATAATTGTCAGTGTATATACATAACTCCTTACCCAGCATCTGTACGTGCCGTTTGTGATTATACTGATGACCAGTGTGACACTGGCTTTTCTTTGAGACCTCACACGACATTCTTTGATATTCTAGATTCTTTGACATTCTAGTTAGACTGTATGTCCCAGACCCAGGAGATCCTTGTCACCCAGGCACCCCCTCTGTGCCCTTTGCCCATTGGCACTAAGAGATTCCTGGGCCATCCCCTCCTGCTGCACTTTAGTGCTAGGCTGTTGGGATGCTTTTGACACAACTTCCTGGCAGTTAATGCAGCCAGGCACAGCGTGATGCTCTGCTCCCTTGGGCTGCTGAGGTTAGGGACTGTCCCCTGCACAGTGCCCCACATGTTAGTGTGCTTAGTGTCCTTGCTTTGTGGAGTTCTGGGGCAGTCTTCCTCTGCAGCATGGGGCATGGGTCACTTGCTGCTCTGGAGGAGAGTAAATGGTGGATTCTTTGTAACTTGATGTCATTACATCACATGTTGAAGATGTCAGTAACTCAGCCAGAGATTATGGGCCTGCTACAGGAGGGGGTGGGTGAGGTGCGGTGGCCTGCAATGTGCAGGAGGTCAGACTAGATGATCACGCTGGTCCCTTCTGGCCCTAAAGTCTGTGAGTCTATGACCATGACCTAAAAGCCCCTTGCGTGGGGAGGTCAAAAGGAGTGTTAGGCTTGTCTCTGGTCCCTCCCCTCAGGGCTGCATGAAGGGGTGTCACAGCAATGAGAAGCCCCCCGAGCCCTTCCGGCCAGAGGATACCTCAGAAAAGCTGAAGGCCAAGCCAAGCACAGAACTCATCATCCAAAGCCCAAAATCAGCTGAGAAGATGCAGCGTGAAAGGCCAAGGTGAGTCAGGCACTGGCTATGTAAATGGCCCTGCCCCTGCTTCCCTCTCAAGATGGGAAAAAAATGCCGTTTGTTGTTGTGTTGTGTGTGGTTTTTCTTTCCAGCTCTGATGAGCCAAGACAGCCACTGCTGATTAAAGTGTCCAGATCTCTGGAGCAGACCTTGGAGAAGCTGAAGCTGGCCTCCAAAAACCAATGCCCAGAGGGAGATTCCTTGTGCAGGGGTGAGAAGATGGGGATGGACCTGGCAGGGTGGTCTTGGGCTGTGCTTTATGGGAAGCATGGAGGGTGCAAAACTTAGAAGCAGGTATGTGTGTTATGCAGAGGGACTGCACGGTGTGGCAGGCTGTGGGGTTGTATGCCAGGACTGAGCTGTGCACTGGGGGGCTATGGACTGGTATCCTTGTGAAGAATAATGTGGCTCATGGTCCTGGGTGATGAGCGTGTGAGTGGAACACCTGGGTGAATGTCTAAGCCTGATAAAAAGAAAAGGAGTACTAAAGAGCTCTTTGCTATGTGTGTTGCTTACAGCAGAGGCCATTCCGGAGGTCAGAACTGGCACCACCTGTAAGAACTCAGGCTGTATGGCGGTGAGTTGCACCCTTGGCTCTTTGTGTTCCAAAGTCCAGGTCAGGGTGTCCCAGGCTCTGAGGAATCAGATCTCAGAGCTGTAGCTCTATGGACATGCTCCCTTCCCTGCTGCTTCTGGCTCAGTGCCGTGCACTGGCAGGGACCAGCTTCCTTAGAGGTTTTTAAGGCCCAGCTTGACAAAGCCCTGGCTGGGATGATTTAGTGGGTGTGGGTCCTGCTTTGAGCAGGGGGCTGGACTAGATGACCTCCTAAGGTCTCTTCCAACCCTAATATCCTATGATTCTATGATTCTATGATTCTGGGTTTGTTTGGCAACTAGGGGGGAGAGGGTCTTCATGATCTCTCTAGTGCCCACCAAAAGTAGTAAGTGTCAGCACCTAGGACTTATGACAGGAACATCTAGCTGCATTTTCTTCAGTCACAGTGAAGGTTTGGGGTGGAATCTGTTGGCCCCACAGCAAAGCTGGCGTCTCCACTTCTGTCACCGAAATCGAACAGGCTTCCCAAAAAGCTCTTACTGAAGGCTCCACTGGCCAGGAGAGCAGGCCCCTGGAATGGTCTGCATAGCAGACAGCAGTTCCATCACACCAGCATTGCACGTTGATGGCTTGTGTAGGCATGTAACCTTCCTGCCCCAGAACCCTGGAGCAGGGGTGCTCAGCCCAATGCAGCTGGGAAGCCTGTAACCATGGAGAGAAGGGAGAGGTTCTAGGGCCTGGAAGGAGGGAGGGATTAGGGTGAGAGTGGGATCCAGAAGGAAGTAGATAGAAGGGTGTAGGGAGAGACTGAGAGGGCAGGGAGAAGGAGGGAGAGCACAGCATAGGGAGTGCCTGCCAGGAGTGGGAGGGGTAGCAAAACCAGCAGGGAGCAAACACACAATGTGGGGAAGCATGGAAATGGCAAGGAGGGAAAGGTGACAGACGTGGGGGCTGAAATAACTGCTAATAGTGAGTGTATGTCTCTGTCCCCATCACCTTGGTATCTGAGCCTCCCATCCCATGCTGCATGTGTCTTTCCCAACACTTGGAGTGACTTGCCCAAGGCCTATAAGGATTGGCAGAGTCCCTGTCCCTGTGCCTTCTTCTGTATGCAGAACTGAATGCATGTGCACCTCTCCCCCCACAGCATGCACCTCTGGAGAAACATGTCCCTGACCAAAAACCTGGTGAAACCAGACTCCCAGGGGCTTTACCCCCTTAGACCTGCTGAACAGGCCAGTAATGCTGTTGCCTTTGGCACGAGAGTAGCAGGCATTGGTGAGAAATCCTCCATCCACAATGGGCTGCACTTGAGTCCCTATCGTAAGCTGGTCAAAAGAGCCCATCCAGGCCACCCCACTTCGCAGCTGTTAAAAAATGCCTGGAAAAAGTCCAGTCAGAAACTCACCTCCCGCCACAGCAGCATGGAATGGGGGTTCCAACTGGATTAAAACTAAGCTAAGTGTTTGAGGGGAGAACTGAGGAAGGGACAGTCAGTGAAGGGTCCTGAGGCTCCAGCCATGTCCTGGAGGACACAGTGGGGACCAGCTGCACTTTAAGCAAAGAAGAATTCTCCTCCCGCCTTCCCCTAAAGGTTCTGGTAAGGTTTCATTTTCAGCAGCATGCTGTGCTGATCATTGCCACTGCCTCTTCCCTGGCAGATCTACAAGGGGGCAGAGAATGAGACGGAGGCTTGTATTTTCCACCCAGGAGTTCCTGTCTTCCATGAGGGGTAAGAAATATCCTTTGGAACCAGGAGACTTTTATCCCCATACTTGTAAAAACTGCCTGCTCGCCTTGGACCCTAACTACAGTGGCAGACCAGTCAGCAGCACAGCAAGATTCCCCACAATGATAGACACTCACCGTGGGGGGCCCACTCAGTCCACAGCTCCTCCAAACAGATGGCCAGTTGTGTTGGTTATTTTTATCCTGTGGCCATGTGACACCCCAGCTCATGTCACACAGGCAGGCTAACAGATGGCCACATCTCTTGGTCCCTCTGAGTTTGTTCAGCCTGGAACTGTCAGTCTCATATCCCCCATGCTCAGCATCTTGAGTGCCCCAGGTCTCCCTGCCTCTCACAGCTCTAACCCTAAACCCCTAGAGTGCCCATCTTCCCTAGACTCATGTATCCCTTTCTGGCATTCCTAGATTAATTTGTTTCTTGCTCTTTCCCCAGTATGAAGTACTGGAGTTGCTGTGGCATTAAAACTACAGACTTCAGTGCGTTCCTGGAGCAAGAGGGCTGCAGCACTGGGAAACACAGCTGGCTAAAGAAGGAGGTATGCCACTGCCATAAGGCTCTTAGAGCAGTGAGCAGACAGCAAAGGAATCCTGAACTGTCACTGCTGCTCACTCTGTCCTGGTAACTGTGGCATCTGCTCATCACTGGGGCACAACAGACCAAACGAATTCTTAAAATATCACATGCAAAAAATATTATGATTGAAACCATTGTAATTCTGAGGCCTTGAGTGTGTGCATCACCACAGTCTCCTTTCCTGAGTACACAGCACAGGCAGAAACACAGATGCCTGCATTGGAGCATCAGGGTTCTAGGCAAAGGGGGAGAGTAGGCATGAAGAGTCAAATCCTGCTAGTGCTGTTTACGCAAATAATCCCTCCTTGTAGGGAGAGTGGGACTCGGCCAGGACTGCTCACTGTGCCCCTTCTTTACAGGCGTAGTGCAGACCCCAGCATGAAGAGAAATGAATGTCCTCTTCATTTTAGTCTGTCGTTTGCTGAATAAAGTATCACTTTGCCCAGTGGCAAGGACTTGGACAATATTTATACAGCACAGGGCTTTGAAGAGGGAAACCACTGTACAGGTGTTATTAGGCATTGTATGATCGCATGGGATAAGCCATATTGTAGTGCCTATGAAGAGCGGGGCCGCATGACAGTCTGTGAGGGCCTTACCTGCATTTCTGGCATTTAGCGAATGCAGCCCTTTCACCACATGCTACCGTCACATAGGTTTGTGCATATAACTTTCTTGAGGGTTTTTTAAACTGAGGATAAATTAAAACGTATTTAAAATGTATTTGAATCTCTGATCCTTTTTAAACTTTTCTTAAACTTTCCCCCCTAGTCTGAGACCAGGCCTGAGCAGCTTAGCTCAGAAGCCAGGTGTTTCAAACTGCTAGCAATAGATGCATAAAAAGAAATGCCATCTCAGCCAAACCTAATGGAAATGAGCTAAAAAGTCAGGGCATGGTAGCAAAACTAAATAGACATGACCCAGGCAGTGCAGAATATGAACAGCCTCCCCATTGGTGACCCTCCAAGGGAGGCTGAATCAATTTCAACAGGCAAGGGGACTGGGGAAGCTGCACCCAAACCTTGAAGGCACTTCCAAGCTAACACAAAGTCTGCTCTTCCTGTCAGCAAGTGCAAAGGGGTCCCCATGCCCCACCTGGACTTTCCCTTGAAGGTTTGCAGTTCAGGACTGACCAGACCCAGCCCTGCTTAGCTGTTAAAAAACCACAAGAGAGGACAAAATCAGACCAGCACAAGTCTGCCCTTTGAAATATCCTGCTATTACCTCTTAACATATACTCATCTGACTGCTACAGGGTAGTCATCTCCACTGGCATGGCTGTTTATTACTCTGCCCATTTCTAAAGCAGGCAGAAATACAGAACTGGGCCATTCTCACAGAATTGTGTCTGGTGCAACTGGTATAACACAAGACACATAACTGTCATTTCTTCTAATATTCCATGGCTACTGCACAGCTTCTGTGCAGATGGGGCAGGCTGAAAGTGCAGCTCTTGGTTTTTACACCTTAGAAAGCACTGGTGGGTGACAAATAGAAAAAGTTAAACAGGGTTAGTTAGCAAGAGTGGGGCACTGGGCCCAGTCACACTGAGTGCCAAGGCCCTGCTGCTTAGATGGGCTGGTGGGTAAGTATAAGCAGCTGTGGGCTAGGGAGGAAGGTCTCTTGGCCCAAGCCTCCCCTCCCTGGAGATTAATGTCCCCTGTGACCAGGAGAGAGAGATCAGCTAGCGGAGTGTCTGCACTGTCAAATGCCCAAAGCCTTTGCCTGGCTTTCAAAGGGAAAGGCTGAGTAGGAAATGTTTCTCTGGTTGTAACAGTTTGGGTGTGGAAGGCTCTGGCTGAGGTACAGAACAGGTTAAGAGGGACGTTTAAAACAATTGATTTGGATGTAGCATTTATGGGCCTGTTCATCTTCAAACCTTTCCTAGACAGGTAGCCTCCCACTGACCCGGACTTTGTGCATGAGGATCACACAGGCAGCTGAACTTTTCTGAATGCAGGAAAAGCCTCTCAAAATATTCCTAGCACCAAACAGTTCTGTGTTAGATACTTACCAGTGCCAGAGCCAGTCTGAGTTGAATTACACTTGCTCCCTAAGATGGCTTTGTTCAGAAGTGTTGCCCCCAAAGCCTTCTAGCCCTGGGGTGATGAGTGCCAGTATAAGGTGAGAGAGAGAGAAAATGCTCCAACCAACTTCATGGCTGGCTGGAAACAGAGGTTTAGATTTAGAGGAAGGAGAGCACTGATTGGAAGACTGAATTGTGTACCTTGGAGTCAGACCCATCTGATTCCCTGGGAAATTACTGTGGAGCTTAGGAAAACCTGATGAGGATCTTGCTGTGGAACAGGAGATGGATGGATATTAAAAGTGATGTAATTGCTTTGTTTCAGAGTAGCAGCTGTGTTAGTCTGTATCCACAAAAAATACAGGAGTACTTGTGGCACCTTAGAGACTAACAAATTTATTTGAGCATAAGCTTTCGTGAGCTACAGCTCACTTCATCGGATGCATAGAATGGAACATATAGTAAGAAGATATATATATATATACAGAGAACATGAAAAGGTGGAGTAAGATGCTAATTAATTAAGATGAGTTATTATCAGCAGGAGAAAAAAACTTTTGTAGTGATAATCAAGATGGCCCATTTAGACAGTTAACAAGAAGGTGTGAGGATACTTCACTTAGGGAAATAGATTCAATATGTGTAATGACCCAGCCACTCCCAGTCTCTGTTCAAACCCAAGTTAATGGTATCTAGTTTGCATATTAATTCAAGCTCAGCAGTTTCTCTTTGGAGTCTGTTTTTGAAGCTTTTCCCTGTCTCCTGCACACAATGGTGAGTCCCTCTTTAGTCTCATTGGGCTGCAGACTGGGTTGGAAATGGCTTTAGTCTAAATGTAAAGAACCTAGTGTTACATTTGATATGCTGGACCAGCTTGGCCTCTAGTGCTCTGCTGTGACTCTAGCCTTTAGTTAACACATCAGCCGGGAGGAATGGTGCAGGGCTCCTTGGCTAGATCTGTTTTTTCTGTAATGGGGGAGGAGATACAGACTCATGTGTGCTGGAGGCTGGCCTCAGTAACAGGCTCCTTTCCTCACCAGGATAAGAAGTTGGTTTCTTGTCGACAAGACTGGCATCAAACCAGCAGCCAAGTGGTGGTGACGATTTATGCCAAGAATCCTCTGCCAGCACTCAGCTCTGTGACAGCCAACCGCACTGTGGTATGTGGGGTCCAGGGCTAACAGACGTAGAAATGCAAAATGCTGTCCTGCTGCGTGCTAGTCTTCAAGGCCTGTGCAGGCTGTCAAAGGCAGCCAGTGCCCTTTGTATGCATGCTAATGCTCTCTAGAACAGTCGCTTAAACACCCCATTTCTAATATAGACTCTTAGGGTAGACCTTGTGCTCCTGAGAAGGAAAATGCAATTTCCCTTGGCTCTGGCCTTCTCTCTCTTCCTTCTACTACCTGCTGCAGGGAGTTGGCACCTGTTTCAATTTTTGTGGGATAACCCTGATATGAACAGGACTACCCTGCTTCTTGCTGAAGGGCTGAGACAACATCTCAGGCTGACAGTGTTCTAGCTATTGGCTGCCTTAGAGATACTGTTGCTCAGAGTATTGTTGCCCTGGCTGAGGAGTGGCTGGGCAGCAGAGGATTGCATTTGTTAATTTCTGTGGTGTGGTTCCTGAGGGCTGTCCTTTATGGAGCTGCAGCCACAGGGAGCAGTTTTGTCACTGCCTCTCGCTGTGCGAATGAAGCTGTGTGGAGAGTAGACAGGGTGTGTTAAGAATGGCCATGAGAATGCCCAACCTGGGACAGGCGAGTGGTCCCTCTAGCCCAGAATCCTGTCCAGCAGTGGCCAGTGCCAGGTGCTTCAGAGGGAATGAACAGAACAGGGCAGTTATGGATGATCCTTCCCCTGTCATCCAATCCCAGCTCCTAGCAAAGAGAGGCCTGTACTCGCAGTTGTTCAAGGTCACAAAAGTCCAGCTCACCCTGTTACATTAAATTGTTTACCAAAGTTAGAAAAAGTTGGAGACAAATAGACTGGTACAACTGGACTGTTTGCATCAAAAACAATCTGTGCTGAGGGCTCCTGGTAAAGTCATGGGTTGGTATGATGGGCTAAAAGATTCTAGAAAAGGGAAGAAATGCTTATAATTAAATTTTTTCAAAATATGTTTTGATTGGTTAATGTTAATAGGATGAGGTTGTCCCCCCTTCCTGAATATTGTTTATCGGGGGAAGAGGAGAGGGGTCATTGAAGTGGGAGCAGGGGTGGACTCAAAAGACACCTGGAACAAGGGTGAGGTGCCTTTTTATTTTATTTTTTTTATATCTATAACTAAACGCTGGCAATATTTATTGAGTAGGGTCCTGGAATCTAAGTAGCTCTGCGGCTCCTCCTTGCACAGACTAAGATTGGTTCCCTAGTTTGACAGCACAGTAGTTTTCCTATCGCAACCTGGGCTGAGCTCCTGGATGGGGTTTGGATTGTTCTTTTGCTACTGGCACTGGGAAGTCTGTCTCTCCTATTAAGTCCAGCAATAATGATATTATAACGCTGAGCCTGTTTTGACCCTCAGCATCTTTTGGTCCATTTAATGTAATCCTACAGCAACATGCTCAGTGCACTCCATCTGCGGCCTTCTCCTTTTGCACTGAGAGTGGGCTTCTGTCCCACGTGGCCATATTCTTTCCTCTGCATCACTGTGTCCTGAAACTCTTCGACCCTCTCAGCTAGTTTCCATATGAGCAGTACTGTTTTGTAAGTCCTCTGTTAGTAGTGGGGAGTCTGTTAGTAAAGCTGAAGGGTTAACCCCTGGCCACCCTGAATCAGCACAAAAATCTGGCACCGTGAGGATTAGTGACTGTGCCTTGGCATCTGTAAAATCTCCTGAAGGCTTCCGATTTAAGCCTTACTTAAGATTTTGGCTGCTGGGAAAGGTGGAGGGAGCAAAGTTAATTTGCAGTGCTTAGGTGTGGCAAGGAAAGAAATTCTTCATTTAATGGGGGGAGGGATAGCTCAGTGGTTTGAGCATTGGCCTGCTAAACCCAGGGTTGTGAGTTCAATCCTTGAGGGGGCCATTTAGGGATCTGGGGCAAAAATTGGGGATTGGTCCTGCTTCAAGCAGGGGGTTGGACTAGATGACCTCCTGAGGTCCCTTCCAACACTAACCTTCTGTGATTCTATGATAACTGCCGCATCAGCTCTAACTATGGTCTTGGCGTTGGGTGGTTTGTTAATTCAGTATTATTACAATTCCTCCACAAAGGTCTTTGATAACTTTGAGTTAAGAGCATTAGGCTCCATATCCCATTGCTGCAATCTGTAAATAACAAGACAATAAGCAATTACATAATTCAGCATCTGTCTAATTATCACACATTGGGTCCCCTTCTCAGCCTCTCCTCCTTCTGCAGAACACACAAGTGGGGGTTAGATGCTGCAGGGCCTGGGAGCTGAGGGTGAGGAGTTTGACTTTTCCTATAGAGCTTCAAGATAGGCAGGAGATGGATTATCAGATCATTACTACAGAGGCCTGAAATGGGGTGGGGTGGGGGCACTGTCCTGTGGGGGGACACACACCACAGTATCAGGCTGCTTAGTCTCAATACTTAGTCCTGCCTCAGTGCAGGGGAATGGACTAGATCAGTGCTTCTCAAGCTATTTGATGTAGGGGACTAGCAATTTCTTTTTCCAAAGTGCGCGCAGGCCGGCAGCCAATGGAGTAGCACTGGACTAGATGATCTATTGAGGTCGCTTCCAGTCTACATTTCTATGATTCTGTGCAGCTACGGTATCCCAAAAAGCGTATCCTAGAGGTGACACCTTTCGCTTGCTGTGTGGCTTTGATGCTCACTCACTCACCAGCTCTGCAGAGTTGGTCCTTCTGTACTTGCTAAGAGACTTCTTTCTTTCTTTCAGATTGATGTCCATATCATGTTCGAAGGTGACAAGGTTTTCCAGGCAAAGCTGGATCTCTGGGGGGTAAGATTTCTGTTTATCTTGGTTCTCTTATTCCAGCAAGCTGTGGATGGAAAGGGACGGAAACTGGGCTCAGGTGCCAAGATGTAAATTAACAGATCCCAAGGCCAGAAGGGACCCTTGTGATCATCTAGTTTGACCTCTGGTGTAACACAAGTCATAGAACTGCCACAAGATAATTCCTAGAGCAGAGCTTTTAGGAAAACATTCAATCTTGATTTAAACGTAGCCTGTGATGGAGAAGCCGCCACGATCCTTGATAAATTGTTCCAACTGTTAATTGCCTTCACTGTTAAAAATTCACACCTTACTTACAGTCTGAATGAGTCTTGCTTCAACTTGCAGCCATGGGAGCCTGTCAGCCCTTTCTCTGCTGGACTGACGAGCCCATTAACAAATATTTGTTCCCCATAGAATATTAGGGGTGGAAGATTCCTCAGGAGGTCATCTAGTTCAATCCCCTGCTGAAAGCAGGACCAACACCAACTAAATCATCCCAGCCAGGGCTTTGTCAAGCTGGGCCTTAAAAACCTCTAAGAATGGAGATTCCACCACCTCCCTAGGTAATGCATTCCAGTGCTTCACCACCCTCCTACTGAAATAGTGTTTCCTAATATCCAACCTAGACCTCCCCCACTTCAACTTGAGACCATTACTCCTTGTTCTGTCATCTGCTACCACTGAGAACAGCCGAGCTCCATCCTCTTTGGAACCGCCCTTCAGGTACTTGAAGGCTGCTATCAAATCCCCCCTCACTCGTCTCTTCTGCAGACTAAATAAGCCCAGTTCCCTCAGCCTCTCCTCCTAAGTCATGTGTCCCAGCCCGCTAATAATTTCGTTGCCCTCCGCTGGACTCTCTCCAATTTGTGCACATCCCTTCTGTAGTGGGGGGACCAAAACTGGACACAATACTCCAGGTGTGGCCTCACCAGTGCTGAATAGAGGGGAATAATCACTTCCCTCGATCTTCTGGCAATGCTCCTGCTAATACAGCCCAATATGCCATTGGCCTTCTTGGCAACAAGGGCACATTGCTGACTCATATCCAGCTTCTCATCCACTGTAATCCCTAGGTCCTTTTCTGCAGAACTGCTGCTTAGCCAGTTGGTCCCCAGCCTGTAGCGGTGCATGGGATTCTTCCTTCCTAAGTGCAAGGACCATGTGGATGCTTATGTAACCCACACACATCATGGGTGTGGTGTTCTGTCCCATCTGGTGGCCTCGAGACCACTTAGAGAGAGAGGTAAAATGAGTCTGCTCTACAGCCTTAGCTAAGAGCCAGTTGGCTTTTAGCTCATGCAGTAGAGGCTCATGTACTAGGCACCAGAGGTCCCAGATTCGATCCAGCCTGCCGACGACTGGGGTGGGTTGGTGTTACGGTTATAGACTGTGATCAAGTCACCCCTTAACCTTTTCTTTAAGCTAAACAAGCTGAGCTCACTCTCAGGCATGTTTTCTAATCCTTTAATGATTCTTGTGGCCCCTCTGATTTAGCAGCATTCTTGAACTGTGGACACCTGTACTGGACAAAGAGTGGTCAGTGCTCTTGGGGAAGCATCGCAAGTACAAACGTGAACTCTCCAGAGCCCCTAGTGCTGGCTTGGACTGGGCTGGCATCCCAGAATCTTACCCTGGACCTTCTCATAGGGCAAGGGGACATCACTTTGTCAAGGTTTGAACCTCTCCAGCATACCCCCTTGTGGCCCTGCCAGTGCACTCTGCGCCCCCATCAGGTTCTTTCAGTCAATTACCAGACCTAAGCTGGCTCCAGAACATGCACCCACTTCATGGGGACTGCCTCATTCAGTTGTTTATAGAGGTAACTTGCTGTGTTAGTTGCCCCAGGTCACCCTGCTCTGTGTCCCTATAAGAGTCCTGGTCAGCTCTTTGTCCCAGATCAGGAGACACCCCTCACCCCATTCACCTTCCTGGAGCTGGGTCGTGCTTCAGACAGTCCCTGTCTCTCCTTCTGGCAGAACCCCAGTTCTCTGCCTTGGGCTGGGCTGTAATTTAGCCAGCTGTAGAGCCTTAGCCAGCTTCTCCTTCAAGTGGCCACTTTCGCCTCAACGACTCCCCAGGCTTGGAGGATCCAGCTGATCACCTTCCCCTGCTGGTGCCTTCTCTCTGCTAACTCGGCCCTGAAGGAGGCTTCTTACTCCTTGCAGCTCTGCAGACAGCTGCCATCAGCCAGCTTTATTACTCCTCTGGAACAGCAGCTCCAGAGCAACCTTGCTGGGCACCTTGCCCCTTGCTGCAGGGACCGCACAGGAGTTAGCGGCACGCCTTGATGTCTTCTCTCGTGGAACCCTTATGTAGCCATTCCAGTAACTCACCCCCTTCCTGTCCTCTGATGGGCCTTTATAGCCCCTGGTTTAACTCCAACCAACCAGACTGGCTTCACTGGCCACTGCTGCTCTGACACTAGGGACCTAGACCAGCTCTGCTTATTGGTCAGCTACCTTGTGGCACACTTGTTCCTGGGCCGTAATGGTGCCCAAGAGCTGAGCCCAGTTCCATCCCAGCTTGAGCCCATCTCTCGTGGAGCCAGAGGAGACCCTGTTCCATTCAGATATTGATATTTCATTTTCTTTTCATTTGTAGCTGGAGGGATGTGGGCAGCTGGAAGTGTTGTGCTAGCTGAGGCAGTTTGGGTTTCCTGGAAGAGGTTTCTGAGCTGACATTTTATAGAGTTCCAGGAGGACTTTTATTGCTATCATTTATAAAGTGTTTAGAAGCATGCTGGGTGGCTCACAGAAACAAGTAAAGAGCGAGACCATGCCCCAAAAGAGCTTATATGCCAACTTTAAAAAAAGAATGTTAAGATTCCAAAGTCAAGCATTTAAAAGTTATGAAATGCTAGAGTTAAGGATGCCTGTGCAACCTTATCTGAGCCCTCTTGGGGTGCACACATTATGAAACAGTCTTAATTACACGATCACATACTGCTTTTTCCCACAAGGTTCCTGCCTCATTCAGTGCACAGAAGGATGGCTGGTGTTCATTCAGCAGTTTTTCTCCACATTGTCTAATGTGTGACCCCAGGCCTTATTTACAGCACACTATTCAAACTCTGCTCCGAATAAAATTTAATTTCCTCATAGACTTTTCTATGGCACTCATCACTGTAGTATCTACCGAACTCCGATTCATCCCGGAAGCAATCTATTTTCCATCAAAGCATGTTCAGTGGCATCAAATATGCTATACTTATGGCATCCCACATCAGCCTTTCCAACAATTTTGCCTGGGATCAATGTTTGGCTAAGTGGCCTATAGTTATCCAGGTCATCTTCTTATTTATGCTTTTTAAATATTGGCACAATATTAGCATTTTCGCAGTCTTCTGAAACTTTCCCAGTGTTCCAAAATGTGTTAAAAATCAACATTAATAATGCCGAGAGCTCCTTGGCTATATTGTTTAATAGTCCTGAGTTTAAGTTATCCGGTCCTGATGGCTTTAGAGAGTTTAACTTTGACTAGGTGCATCCTCTACACAGAATGTCATGGGTGATATGGAAAAAATACTAGCGACCATGTAATTAGAGGCTGTATCATGGTGCATCCACATAAAGGGGGCCAAATTAAAGGTGCACTGGCAGCCTTATTTCTAGCATTTCCGAACTTTGGAACGCTTGACTTTGACTTTGCAATCTTAGCATTCCGCTAACACTGTTTTTGTGCCTAATTTGCTGGAGGGCCACACACTTTGTAGTATCTGTAGGCTGAGCATGAGCACAGTGTATACAACAGGAGTTCCCTGTCTTCCTCCATTCCCTACAAGCTCCCTGTGGGCCACCCTCCCATCCCCCAGTGTTTCAGGGACCCACGGCAATGCTTCCCCCCCATCATGTCTGGGGCTTTCGTGTCTCCCATTCTCCCCTTCACCACATACCAAGGATTCTGTGTCCCTCCTCTTATGCCCCATTCCCCCATGTCAGGAACTCTTGGTATCCCCCAGCTTTCCTTTCCCCCATACCATGGTCTCCCAATTCTCCCCCCATGCCAAGGACTCTGGGTGGCCCCTTTACCTGTCCTGCAAGGGATTCAGTGTGCCCCCTTGCCAGGATACCCTCTTCTTCCCCTCCACCCCTCATTACTTTTCTCCTGTCTGAAGAGAGAAATCACTAAGGCTGTCTCCATTTTAAACCCATGTTGGGCCGGTGAGCAGAGCTGACTTGTGGGGGGGGGGCGGTGTTATGCTGGAGAAGGGGTTAATGGCTGCCAGCAACCAGGTCTGTGATCTGGAGACAACTGCATGTTAGGTTGAAGCTGATGCTTTACTACCCAGATGCAAGGGCCTCCATGTGTCCTCCATATCCCCCTTCTGGCTCCTTGCCCAGCCAGTCCCATTTCCCCCAACAATCCAGGCTCTCATCTGATTTCAGGATCCACATACACACACACTCCCTGGCTTAGTCTCCTTCCCCAGCCAATTCCAGTATCCCCTCCCATTCCTCATCCAGTCTATCTCCCCCCCACACACACTGGCTCCCAGTTCTGTCCCCATCCCCCACTGGCTCCCACTCTCCTGGGCTAGCCATGCCCAGTCTCACCCCTAGCTCCCAGTCCAAGGTGCCTTGGCCCAATCTACTCTCTCCTCCTTCAGTCCGACTACCCCACCTTCAGGCCTTCTCTTGTCCCCTCTGCATTTGAGTCTGACTGCTTTCTCCTTCACTGTCTGGGATTGCGAGCGAGAGAGAGAGAGAGCATCCTCATGCTCTCAGTTCTCAGGCTGAGCTCCAGATTGGCCCACAACAGCAGGGAGTAGCAATTGCAGGGAATGTCCTGCTCAGTCCCTGCCTCAGTGCAGTTAATTTTCAGTTCATTTAACTGCCAAATGCTAGCAAGTCTCTGCTGAGCACCTGCAGACTGAGATGCTTTCAAAGACACAGACGTTGGCCAAATGTGGGCATGTTTTCCTAGGAACTGCAAAAGGCACATCCCTCACACCAGGGTAACCCTTCTGCCCTGCTCCAAGTCCGTCCCTGCAGAGATGTGTTTGCAGTTCTCAACCAAAGAGCTGTATGAATGTTTTTAACCTGGGCAAAACGACATATATTTTCCCTTAGCTCATTCTAAGAACATTTTTTGCTGAAACTTTAAACAAACAACCAAAAATCAGCCAGAGGCAGACTCTTGGCAGAAAACATTTCAGCCCAAATGGTTATAATTAGGCAAAGTTACATACAGCTGAAAACAGGGTCTTATGCCGGGGAGTGTTGGTCAATCTTACGTATAGCCAGCACGTTCAGTTCTGCCTGTAATTCAGACAGTGAATAACAAGTAAAAGGCCACAGAGTGGCTGAGTGCAACAGTGAGGCCTGTGGCGACTCCATTTACATGTGTCTTGGTGTGCTGTAACAGGTTTATCTCTTCTCTGTGCAATCATACAGCATCCTTGGTCACCCAGTCTCCTCCTGTATCGAACAGACTGCCTGCATGCCCACTAACCTGCCATGCATTTCAGCCAGGATGCGATTTTGCTCATAATTCACAGCATTCCTACTGTACTTTTACAATTAGTAAGTAACTAATCCTTGGGCAGGTCTGTCATTCCTCCTCTTGTGCAGTGTTGGACGCTGAAGCACAGGGCAGTGACGTGACTTACCCAAGGTAACATGGTGAGTCTAGTACTGCCAGGATTAGACTCGGGACCTCCTGACTCCCAGTTCTGTGCTCAATCCTCGAGACCAGGCTGCCTCCCTATTCTACTAATGTGTAGCCTAAACATTCTCTTTGGTAGCTTTGGTAACTTCTTGCCTCCGGCCCTCCCACCCCACTATCTCCTGAGTAGGTAGAGCAGGGATGGGCAAACTTTTGGCCCGAGGGCCACATCTGGGTATGGAAATTATATGGCGGCCCATGACTGCTCATGAAATTGGGGTTGGGGTGCAGGAGGGGGTGAGCGAGGGCCTTGGGGGGCGGGAGGAGGATCAGGACTGGGGCACAGGGTGGGGCACTGGAGGGGGTCAGGGGTGCAGGCTCCGGGTGGCACTTACCTCAAGCAGCTCCCGGAAGCAGCGGCATGTCCCTCTCCAGCTTCTACACAGGGGCGCGGCCAGGCGGCTCTGCGCATAGCCCTGTCCACAGGCGCTGCCCCTGCAGCTCCCTTTGGCTGCAGTTGCTGGCCAATGGGAGCTGCAGGCGTGGTGCTTGAGGAGGGGGAAGCGTGCAGAGCACCCTGGCTGCTCCTATGCGTAGGAGCCAGAGAGGGGATATGCTGCTGCTTCCGGGAGCCGTGGGAAGCCATGGGACTCGTGGAGCGGGGCAAGTCCCGGAGCCGGCTCCCTGGCAGGAGCTCAAGGGCCAGATTAAAATGTCTGAAGGGCCGGATGCGGCCCCCCGGGCCGTAGTTTGCCCACTCCTGAGGTAGAGGGAGGAATAATACTCTCATTGCCTTGGTGCATTTCCTATCCCTACCCTTCACTCCATTCTCCTGTAGCATCTCGTCCCTGACCTTTTTTGCCTATAACTATAGTTCCTCTCGTTTTGCTGTGTCTCTCCTCAGCTGTGTGCCACGTCTCTGCACCCCAGCATCCTGGGGCACCCAGGAGGGACTCCTATCTCTCTGCATGGCACCCTGGAGGCCCTCAATCCCTGTAAATGGAATCCAGTTGGTTAGGCCAATCACTGCAATGCAGTCATTGCCCTCCCTGACTTTACCCATGATCCCTCTCTTCTAGTAGCGGAGAAGAGTACTGGCTTTGCTGTAGTGGAGGCTTGGAAGTTCTGGGTAGTTTCTCTCAGTTGCTACGTGTGCTTTCCGTTCCCTCTCCACTGGTAACCTTCCACCTTTTCCTGTGTGGGTGACTTAAGACTCATGGTGATCAGCCCCCCACAATGAAGCAACAGAAAATCCTTGAGGAACCATGGTGTTAGTGTCCCAGGTACTGGACTCCATGCACATGCTTTGGTTTTCATTCTGCTTTACCTCCTCTTTACACTGACTTCTTGCTTCTACAGGAAAGCATCATGGGCACATATAATGGCTAATACTAAATGTCTGGCCAGCGAGTGTGTCTGATGAATGCTTACCATGACATGCCTGCCCCATTCTCACTCTAGGTCATTGATGTACAGAAGAGCTTTGTAAACATGGTGCCCACGAAAGTGGAAATCGCCCTGCGAAAGACCAGCCCCATGACCTGGGCCAAACTGGAGCATCTCCAGAGCAGCTCTCAGCCCAGACAAGACCAGACTGAGAAAGATCCTATGGATGCTGAGGACCCCGAAGGAGAGCAATGGGAGGAGTCAGATGACAGCTTGAGCTGGTCAGAGGAGGGAGATGAGGAGGGGGAGGAAGGAGCAGTAAGCAAATGACATTCATGTAGCATCTTCAAAAGAGAGATTGAAGCCTCTTTCTTTCAAAGACAAGCACATGGGACCCCAGAACCATCTGCAGGTGAGCAGATTGAATTATCTGGAGACTGAGGGCCAGCTCTGAATTTAAAGCTGCTAGAGACACTGCCTCCCAAGTGTAAAGAGTTCAGCTCACCTATGTCTCTCTGGCATTGTCTACAGTGGGATATTTCTTGTACACTTAGGAGGAAGTTAAATAGCAGCTACTAAAGTTTGACATTTTTAAATCAGCATCCAGGTGTTTTAAAAGAACTGGCTGAGGACCTCACTGGACTGTTAATGTTAATTTTCATTAAGTCCTGAAACACTGGGGAAGTTCCTAAATGCTGGAAGAAAGCTAATGTTGTGCCAGTATCCACAAGGGTAAACCATATAACCTGGGTAATTATGGGCCTGCCAGTATGACATTGATCCTAGGAAAGATAAGGGAGCGGCTGATGTGGGACTTTATTAATAAAAAATTAAAGGAGAGTAATATAATGAATGCCAATCAGCATGGGTTTATGGAAAATAGATCCTGTCAAGACTAATTTGATATCTTTCTTGAATGAGATTACAAGTTTTGTTGATAAAGGTAATAGTGTACCACATAACAACATTTTGATTAAAAAATTGGAATGATATTAAGAGAGCACACATTAAACGGATTAAAAGCTAGCTAACTGATAAGTCTCAACATTTAATTATAAATGGAGAATCATCATTCAACAGGTGTGTTTCTAGTGGGGTCCTACAAAGATCAGTGTTTGGCCCTATACAATTTAATATCTTTATTAATGACATGGCAGAAAACATAAAATCATCATTGATAAAGTTTGTGAATGACCCAAAAATTGGGGGTGGTAGTCAATAACGAAAAGGAGAGGTCACTGATACAGAGTAATCTGCATCACTTGGTAAACTGGGTGCAAGCAAATGATATGTATTTTAATATTCATAGATTCCATGTCCAGAAGGAACCACTGTGATAATCTAATCTGACCTCCTGTCTAACACAGCACATGGAACTGCCCCAAAATAATTCCAAGAGCAGAGCTTTCAGAAAGCCATCCAACATAGCTAAATGTAAATGTAGACAGCTAGGAACAAAGACTCAAGACCAAACTGACACAATGGGGGACTCTATCATGGGAAGCAGTGACTGTAAGAAATATTGGTGGGGGTGGGGGGTCATGGTGGCTAATCAGCTGGCTATTGTGCAGTGCTGTGGCCAAAAGGGTTAATGAGAATCTTGGAGGCATAAACAGGGGACTCTCAAGTACAAGCAGAAAGGTTATTTTACCTAGGTATTTGGCACTGATCTGACCACTACTGGAATCCCGTATCCAAGTCTAGTGTCCACCAGTGCTGGGATGTGACTTTTTTGACAGGTGAGGCACAAATCGCAAAATGGATGTATCTATGACTACAAGTTATAAGGTAGGTGGCAGCAACTCCTCCTTCTCCATTTTGAATGGGACCCAATCTAGTTGGCAGCCTCTGGGCACGCCTGTTGGATCAGCCCTCAAACCCGAGCTAAGTGGGTAAACACTTCGTTTCTCCAGATTCATGGATAGCTCTGGGGTTTAGGTAGAGGCAGGCGACTAGACACCCAGAGTGAGACAGCAGTGCACATGCCCAGAGGCAGAAACGTAGGCACTTAAGGAACTTTTACCCTGACAATGTAGGTGCTGAGTGAGTTTAGGTATCTACAGAGATTGGTGGCAGTTTTTTGGGTTGCAGTGGAGCCTAAACCCCAAACTTAAGGGTCTAAACACCTTTGTGAATCTGGGCCTAAGAGCTTTGCTGTTACTAAGGTCTCTAGAGATTCCCACAGTAGTTTGGTTCCCGTGCTTGCAGAGCTCCCTGCCCATAAAAGAATAGTCTATACTAGTCAAATACCTGATCCCCCCCCCACCCGCCCTTCTGAGCAAGAGAAGGTATCCCCCATCCCTCACACAGGAACAGTGATACTAGAAAAAAACCAGCTCTCCTCAAAATGAATACCCAGAGACACCACAAAGAGTGATGTAAAAATAGAGGTGGATGTTTGGACTTGCCTTGCCCTTTCAACCTGGAGAGTGTGTCACCAGTGGCAACAGCAACACAAAAAGCCCCAAGAAACAGGCCAGAAGCTGAAACAAAGGGCACCATAAAGCTGCATTAGAGGGAGACATGAAGCATGAGCTAAGTCTGGATGGGCCCCAGGAAATTAGTGAGGGCTGCAGCCCTGCAACACTCATCTGAAGAGCAGATGAGTAACGGGGGCTCTAGACACAGAAACACCTTGTTAAAGCAAGTCACGCATAGGCAAGAAAGGTTAGGGTTAGGATTAGGGTCCTTCTCTCCCATTGCCTAAGAAGGCTGCGCAGTAGAGGGGGAAAGGAATATGTACAATGGGGCAGGAAGCAGCCTGCAGTCTCCAATGTTCATGAAGCACAGACCTGTTCTCCAAATCTTCTAGGAAAAAGTTTGGTCTACACCAGGGAATGTAGCTGTTGAGGCAGCAAGTGCAGCTGAGCCAGTGCAAATCGTGGTTTAACTGTAAGTGTAGACAGGACCAAACTACAATCAACAGTAGTTCAGAAACCATGGCTGAGCCCTACTTGGAACAAGAGTTAACCAAAGTTTCTGAGCTGGCACTGAACATGGTTCAGTCCTGCCTACACTTACAGTTGACTCACACTCCGCACCATTACTTAATCATTTCCCTGCCATTGCAGAGGCATGGGTGCACCTCAGTCCCTGCTATTCTCTGCCTGTGGCACATGTGTCATTTGTAAGACACAGGTGGTATTTTCTCACTCTTCTTGGCATGGCTAAGGCCTCAGCTGGAATACGATGTCCAGTGCTGGGTGCCACATATTAGAAAAGATGTGGATAAACTGGAGCATCCAGAGGAGAGCAACAAAAGTGATGAAAGGTTTAGAAAACCTGACCCGTGAGGAGAAGTTAAAAACCTGGGCATGTTAGGTCTTGAGAAAAGAAGGCTCAGAGGAGACCTGATCACAGTCTTCAGATCCGTTGAGGGCTCCCAGAGGGAGGGTCGTGCTCAATTGTTCTCCATGGCCATCGATGGTAGGACAAGTAATAGACTTAATCTGCAGCCAGGGAGATTCAGGTTAGACATGAGGAAAATCTTTCTAACTATAAGGCAGTGAGGCTCCAGAACACGACTCTAAGGGAGGCTGTGGAATCCCCGCACTGGAGGTATTTAAGAAAAGGTCAGTCAAACACCTGTCAGGGATGGTCTAGGTTTTGTTGGTCATGTCTCAGTGAAGGAGGCTGGAATTGATGACTTTCTGAGGTCCTGTTCAGTCCTACGTTTCTATGAGTCTGTGATTAAATGCACCTCTGCCAGCAGCAGGAGGGTAGGGTGTGTTGGGGCTACTGACCACTGCCATGGGATGGGGTTAAGTTATGACGTTCAGTTTCTTTATCCTGCCATATTCCAACCCTCCTCTCCCCTGCCCCCCATCACCTTTGTTTTCAGTGGGTAAGCTAGGTTTGGTGAGCACATTTAGAGACAGGCCATCTGGTCGTTAGAGGTGGGCCAGCGCCAACAAAGTGAGTTCTGCCTCAGGCTCTGTGTTCGCATAGGGCAGGGACTGTAACAGGTCACCAATGGGAGCCTGACCCCAGTTGCCAGCAGTCTGTAGTTGCACCTCTGCCTCTCTTTCTCCCCTCTTTCCCCCAGACAGCATGAGGTGCCGCTCCCTGCTCTGGTTTCCCTCTTTGGGTGTGTCCACACTGCAGCTGGGACCAAGCCTCCCAACCCGAGAAGACAGCCTTGCATTAGTGGGTCTGGAACTAGTGTGCTAAAAATAGCGTGAATGTTGTGGCTCGGGCAGCAGGTCTCAAGTCCATGCAACCCCCTTGGTCTGAGCTTGGGCAGCCACCACAGGTCTCTGCCAGAACTGCAACACCTGGACTGCTATCTCTAGTGCACTAGCTCTAAAAGTTTAGCAGTGTAGATCTACCCTTTGTGCTGAAGAGACCCCCATCAATGGATAAGTTGCTGGGGCAAAGAGAGTCTGGATGGAAGGGACTAGCCCCAGAGAGCAGAAGAAGCCATGAGGATGTTCTCCCCAGCAGGGAAGGGGAGTGGGGACCCATCCAGTAGCTCCCAGTTCAGTAAGAGATGCTTCTGTTAGTCACTGCTCTTTTCATCACCAGCTGGGAAGAGTTTGGGGCAGTCCCTGAGCCTGTTGCTCAGGTCCTGCTCAGGGCCGCAGAGCTGTTGCTCCTACAGTTTCACACGTTCTTTGTCTGTGGTGAGAAGGGTGAGTGGGCTGTGGCCTCCCCTTTCTCTCAGCAGTGTGGCTGAGGGGCAGAGTAAGTGTGAGCAGAGTGAGGAAGGAGAATGCTTGGCAGTAAAGCTGTTGCTGATGAGATTGTGCTGCAGAGTGGCTAAGGCAGTACCTGGGTGGTATTGCTTAGGGGCCTTGGCTTCCATCACTTTTCTTCACATCTCCTCCTCCTGTTCTTGAAGCACATTGAAGCTCTAGCCCTGGGAGTCCAAGTCCAGTCCAAGCTCAACTGGACCCTGACCAAACCCATCAGATTTGGGCAATGGGTGCGTCAAGGCTGCCCACTGTCAGGCCAACTGTACAGGCTAGCCATTGAGCCCTTTCTCCGTCTCCTTGGTGTGCCAGAGGTTGGTCCTGGCAGGTGCCTCCTGGATCGGAGCCTTCCTGGACTATGACCAAAGGGACTGGGTGAATCCCCTTGCGCTTGGCCGGTGCTCGGGGCTTTCCACCCCCTCATACCACCCGGGGAATACTCTAGGAGGTGAGGGCAGCCTTACTGTCTGCCTCACAGGTAGGATTGCCAACTGTCTAATTGCACAAACCCAAACACCTTTGCCCCGCCCCTTCCCCGAGGCCATGCCCCTGCCCTGCCCCTTTTTTGAGGCCCCGCTCTTACTCACTCCATCCCCCTCCCTCCGTCACTCGCTGTCCTCCACCCTTACTCACTTTCACCGGGCTGGGGCATGGGGTTGGGGTGAGGGAGGGGGTGTGAGCTTTGGGAGGGAGTTTGGGTGTGGGCTCAGGGCTGGGGCTCAGGGTTGGGGTGTGGGCTCCAGGTGGGTGGTGCTTACCTTGGGCAGCTCCCGGAAATGGCCAGCATGTCTGGCTCCTAGGCACAGGGCTGGCCAGGTGGCTCTGCGCGCTACCCCTGCCTGCAGGCACTGCCCCCACAGCTCTCATTGGTTGGGAACCCGGCCAATGAGAGCTGCAGAGTAGGCATTTGGGGGCGGGGGCAACACGCAGAGACCCCCTCGGCTACCCTGCACCTAGTCGTCAGAGGGACATGCTGGTCACTTGCGGGAGCCGTGCGGAGCCAGGGCAGGCAGGGAGCCTGCCTTAGCCCCACTGTGCTGCTGACTGGACTTTTAGCGGTCTATTAAAAATCTCCCAGATTGCTTTCAATAGCCACCGGAGATCGAGGCTGATTCCAGGAGACTCCTTGCCAATCCGAGAGGGTTGGCAACCGTACTCTCAGGCCTTTCTTGAGCTGGTCCTGCAGGAGGGTGCTCCCCACTTGCCCCTCACCCGTGGCCCTCCAGACCTTGCCCTTGGGCCCCTGTGCTGTAAGCTTCCCTGGCCAACCTCCCCAGCAGTACCCAAGCCAGTTGTGTAACCTGCTGCTGGTTTGTTTCTGAACCGTGCCTAGGAAACAGCTGTACACACTTGTGCTCCACACCCTTCACTTCCTCACCCTCATGTCGCGCCCCAACACCAAGTGGCAGGACTATCTGCCACCTATGGAGGACGAGGAGCCCCGCTGGGACAGTGTGTATTCCACAATGTCCCCCGACCTGCTGGGGATATTGGTTGGCAGCTCCTTCATGGAGCCATGAGCACAGGCGTGTACCTGGCACGGTTCACCCACCTTCCCAGCACTTGCCCCGTTTGTGGTGAGAGGGAGACCCTAGTGCACATTTACATCGAATGTGCCAGGCTGCAGCCCCTTTTCTGGCTTCTCCAGAGCCTTCTCCTCTGGTTCTAGCTGCACTTTTCCCTGCAGCTCCTGATCTACACTCACCCCATCCATGGCCCCATGAAGTTGCAAGACTTCCTCATCAACCTCCTCCTGGTGCTGACCAAGGTGACTGTGCACCCTACCAAGCGGAGGTGGGTGGACAGGAAGGTACTCTGCAATTGTGGTGCCTATTTTCGCTCATCCCTTAGGTCTTGTATCCTCTGGGTGATGTCCGTTGACTCCCTGGATGCCTTCGAGGAGCAGTGGGCGCTGACTGGAGTTCTCTGCTCAGTGTTCTCTTCTGGCTCCCTGCTTTTGAGTCTGTAACTCTCACTCCTGTCCAGTTTTATCATTTGTTGTCTCCTGACTTTACTGGAGCCCTGGGTTTAGTTTAGACCCCTCCCATTGGGCTAGGGGAGGGGTCTTCAGATGTGGGCGGGTGCAAGCGCCAGAGAACTCAATAGGTCCAGCCCTGGGAGTGACTCGTGTAGATGGACATTTTAGCCACCTTGCAGTCTACCCCTACTCTGAGCAAAACACTGGACACTACACGAGCAGCTGCACATCAGCGGAATGGCTACAGCATGATGGAGCTGTGAAGAAACCTGTTGCTGTAGTTGCCACCTCACTGGAAGACCCAGAGCATGGAAGCATCCCAAGCACAACTCAGCCTGAGACAAACAAGCATGCATTCAAGCTACAGCTGGAGAGAGAAGAGGAACAGAGACAAGAAGCAGGGAAGCAGTCTGTGGAAAGGGGATGGAAGGGAAGGAAGGAACTGGAAGGGACCATGAAGAGAGGCACCAGAGATGGCCTCAAGTCTTTCTAATTTATGTGGTTCCAAAGGGGCCTGCATTTCTAGGGGCTCAACCTGCACATACCCCGTGAGCCAGAATGCTGTCCTTGTTTCTATTGATGCCTTCCAGCTCCACTGACCTTGGCTCACATCTGAGATTAAACTCCCAGCCTGCTCTGAGGCCCTCCCAGAAGCTGCAGTCTGCATACCCTACAGTATAGATGCTGCAGTCTGGCTCAGTAGAACCAGAAGGACAAGATGGCCCAACTGAGTCTAGGCACTGAGCCACTTTAGCACAAGCCCTGAGCTCCAGCTCTGATGATAGGGAGCACTTGGTCCTGGGGTTTGGAGTTGTAGGGGATGGATGCTCCACCAGACAAACATCCTCATTTGGGAGGATTTTGATGGTATAACTGGTCCTGATGTTTGGGGGCTTCTGCCACCCCTTCCCCTGGCTGTCCCATGCTTCTTCCAGTACATCCTCAGCCTCCCCAGACCTGGTTAGACTCTGCTTTTTGGGTCACTGTGGCTAAGGATTCTTTGGATTCCTGGTTTCCCTCTTTACGGCACCTCCCTGCAACACGTACTCTGCACCAAGTATGCTTCTTTGGCTTCCCTGCCTCAGCCCGGCTTGCCTTGTATCCAGGCACCCCTCCAGGGAAGGGCTCCCTTCCAACTGGTGCTGGCTTTGATCCTTTTTGTCAAGGCTTTAGTGATTAGCACATTGTTCAGTCTCACAGACCTAGCCCTGCACACCACAAGGCCCCTCAGTACAATGGGGCCAGGGCCAAGTAGAGTCAAACAAGGTACCTGAGAAACAGGCTCTTTCACATGGTGTGGAGCAGCCAGGAGCACAATAAAGCTACAGAGCTAAGAACTTTATTAGTAGTAACCTGGAGTGACACAGATAACCTGCTGAGGGCATGAGCCCAGGAGCATGAACAAGAAGTGCCTGCTGGCACATCTCCCCTCTGAACTCCAGGAACACCCTTCCCAAATTACCACCATTTCTACTAAGAGAGGTGAACAGAGAATAGTTCAACATGATCTAACTATAAACCTTCCCTAGAGGACAAGACCGCCTGCCTGAACCTCTGAGCTTGCTGAGATAGTTATTCTGTCTCATGTTCAATGGCCCTCTGGTAACTGAATGTGCTGCTATCTTCTTGGATTGTCACTCTTCTTCTTTTTTTAACACTCTAGTCCTTTTCCTTCTGTTTGACTTTAATCTTGTCCTCTCACTTTTCATAAATTCCCAAGGCAGAGGGGACCATTGTGATCATCTAGGCCAGTGGTTCTCAACCTATTTACCATTGTGAGCTGCATTCACACAATATATACACTACCTGTATGGCCCTGAGGATGTCACATGGGCTGGAGCTGTGTGCTGATTGGGCTACGGGTTGAGAACCACTGATCTAATCTTACCTGTATAAGACATGGCATAGGCAACCATTGGAGACAGGACACCTGGACCTTGGGGCTGAACCAGCCTGTCAATTCCAAAAACCTATGAGATGGGACGTATGCTTTTATGTTAAATGCTGTTCATTTTGTTTCCTCATCTACCTACGTTCCCTCACCCATCCCTCACCCCTTGGTTTGAGTTTAAACATCTTCTGCATTGTTTCATTTCTTGCAGTAGTTTAACACAGAATTATGTTTTCTTAAAAAAATATAAAGAATTTTTTAAAGAAAAAACTTTAAAGTTTGGGCCCAAATTACTTCTGGCCTTTGTAAAAAATATGTGGTCACTGGGAGCTAGCTAAGTACTGAATCTCTTCCTATGGGTCCTGCAGTGCCTCTTGCCTTCTCTTTTTGACTGTAAGCTTTTCTGGATCATGGGGTGTCTTTATACTTGCAATATGCACAACACAAAGCACACTCGTGGTTAAGAAATAATAAATAAGTGAAGTTCTCCACCCAGATACAAGTCACGTCCCTTAACACGTTGGATTCTAGGTCCAAGAGAGTTAAGTCCAAAGCTGACTACAAAGAGATCTCACTAAACTGGGTGACTGAGCAACAAAATGGCAGATGAAAATCAATGTTTATAGGTGCAAAAAAACAACTATAGATCTAACTATACATATAAAATGATGGGTCTAAATTAGCTGTTACAACTAAATAAAAAGATCTTGGAGTCACTGGGGCCAGTTCTCTGAAAACATCTGCTTAATGTGCAGCGGCAGCCAAAAAAGCGAACAAGGTAGGTAAGGAAAGGAAAGGAAAGGGCTAGGTAAGACTGAAAGGAAAGGGCTAGGTAAGACTGAAAGGAAAGGGCTAGGTAAGACTGAAAATATCATAATACGTCCGTAGAGATCCATGTGCACCCACCCTTGGAATACTGCGGGCAGTGCTGGTTGCCCCAGCTCAGAAAGACGCATTTGAATTGCAGAAAGCACAAGGCAGGGCAAGGACAGGGCTGGATCGCTGGTCTGGTCACGCCTGCGGAAGCACCTGGCACTGGCCACGGGCGGAAGGCAGGACGCTGGGCTGGACGGGCATTGCTCTGACCCAGCCTGGCCGCTCTGGTCACATGTCCCCTCTGGGCCGGCTTCCCCTGCGTGCAGCGCCGAGCGCACAGGGCGGGAGGGCAGGCTGCATGGACCTGGGCTGCCCTGGGGAGCCATCGCGCTGCCCCGGAGAACGCCGGGCCCGGGAGAGCAGGCGCGGCGCGGCGCCTGTGGGTGCCCAGCGCGCCCAGGGTCGCCAAGCCTGCCCCCGATTTGCGGCCCCCAGGCCGGTTGGGGCGGAGTCATGGCGACCCCAGCCTCGCTCGGGGGAGGAGCTAGCTCGCCCTGAGGGACTAGATCTCCCAGAGGACACCGCGCTCGTAGGCGCACATGCGCAGTATGGGGGCCGAGGGGCGCGCACGCGCGGGGCGAGTCCCGGGGCGGGTCCCTGGAGGTTGCTCTTCTCGTACCGGTCGTTCCGGCTGAGGGCCCGCTCGGCAGAGGAGCCTGCGGCGACTGCGGCCTCCACCGGCCGACGCGAGGTGAGCGCGGAGCCAGCTCCCCGGGGCGCCCTGGCCGCAGCCTGGCCCTCTGTCCCGGAGCCCCGCCGGGGCGGCTGCGGGCCGGTGTCTCGGCGGCGCGCCCGTCTGGCGCGCGGGGAGGCTGCGCGGGGCCCCGGCAGGGGCAAGGCCGCGGCGGGAAGCTGGCGCGCTGCGTCCATCTTGGGCACCTCACGGCCCCCGGGCCTCTCCCCACGCCCTGGGCGCAGGGCCGGGCCTCCCGACGGGGGCTGAGCCCGAGGCCGGCTGTCCTGAGTACCGGGCTCGAGCCGTCGCCTCAGGGCGGGCCCGGGGCAGGCTCGTGGCGATTCCCGTCGGGCCTGGGCCTGGGCCTGGGCCTGGCCTGCTGCCGCCTTCTCCGTGACGGGACCCAGGTGAAGCGGCTCCCCAAAGCATCGCGTCGCTGCCCAGAACACCCTCCGCGGTTCTTGCCTTCCCGCGCGAAGCAGGAGGCCTTGTGTGCGCCACCGTTTTATTTTGGATAGTGTGTTTCGTTCCTCCCTCTCTCCGAATGCCTGAGTTAATTTCCTTGCCAATTTAGCGTTTCTTTTCCTCACTTTCAAGGAACTGCCCACCTTAAAGAACTGGCCGTCTCTACTGGTCCCCTTCTGTCTTTTCGTGCTTTGTGCTCAGTGCCTCTCCACTAAGGAGCTCACCCTCATTTGGTTTGTTATCTTTATATAAGATGTTTCTTCACAGATGTTTCTCTTTCCCCACTGCCCTTCCCCATTAAACTTCTTTGATTTTTTTGTAAGGCAGATGTTCTCCCAATGACTCCCTTAAGATGCTCCTCTTATTGTGTGTGGTGAGGATTCTGTAGTCTTCACCTTTCCTGGCTATCTCTTGGGTAGAGAGGCTTCACAGAGCTACCCATTTTTGAGGTCTTGGCAGCTGGGAGTGGCATGAGAAGACTGTTTTGATTTGCAGTCACCTCTGCCCCATTTACACTTTGGCTTCTCTCAGGGAGTATCTGTTGTGCCTGCAGATGTCCATAGCTTTCCTAGCAAGCAGCCAGAGTCTTACTGTGCTCTGCAGAATTTTGAATAGCACTCTGAAGCTGATCAGAGTTATGCACAGTATATCACACCATTAATGCTGCTGCTTGGTAAAGTGGTGGGCTGCAGTTGTGGTCCTGGTGCTGTCTGCCTTCCTGAGTCTTCTGACAATGTAACATGAAGATAAGACACATGTGATCTTTATAACCTCAAAACCTATCTCTTTCTTATGTAAAATTGTATATTTTGTAGAAAACAATGGCTTGGGCCTCCCATAGTTAAAGTAGAAAGCTTCCGTTTGTCACTAGCAAGTGAAATTTTCAAGTCCTGATCTAGGGGAAATATTTACAGTTGGTGGCGCTGGCAGGCTGTCATTTTCTCCTCAGAGGTTTGTCATTCTCCCTCTAAGCTACTTACTGCAGCAACAGCAGAACAGATACCCTTAATTCTGTTAAGTCATATCCCAAACTTAATGCCTCAAGGAGGGGAATCAACAAGAACATCACAAACCAATCCATGAATACATTATTGGATATCCTAAATGTATTAGCCAAGAGGAAGTGTGAGGCCTCATTTGGGGAGAAGAACAGCCTATATTATGGGCAGCACTAACTGCGCAATAGTTAGGGTTGCAGCATGATCTCTATTAAAAACTGAATTCTGTAGTTGCTTTAAAGTTAATATCCACAGTGTGATTGATTTAAAGTGGAATGCCAGTTTTCCCCATTTTAAAATGATAAAACTTCCTCACCTCTTCCTTACAACACCTCTATGAGGATAAATTTAATTGTTTTTGAGGTGCTCTGATACTACAGTGAGGGATGATGTATAAGCACCTAGATCAGTGGCACTCTTTTGAGCTGTCCCTCTCCCCTCAACACACACACAAGTTTTAGTATCCTGTTTTGGCTCAAAGGGGCCTGACAGCCTTCTTTTTAACTCTGAGATGGATTGGCAGGGTGCACTGATGAGCCAATTTTTGTCCTCTCTTGGAGGAGAGGGAGAGGCTATCCCACTTTCACAGTCATCCTCTGCTCTGGGGAGGTGCTGTCTGAGAGCATGTGGGCACACTAACCAGTGTTTCTGCTTTAATTAATGGACAGTATTGACCATGCTTCAATTATTGCTGGAGCCATGTTACCACCCTTTGCTGCAGTCCTGTCCTGGAGCCAACTTACATTGTAAACTAACTATAATCACCTTCCATGGGGAAGATTTTGTGGGAAGTTTACTCTCTGATCCTAAAACCTATGAATCTGCTATAGGTAGATATGAGGAAGGATTAAGAATGTGAAACAACATGAACAATGGCATAGTTTTGAATTCCAGCATGCATCTGCATGCTCTACAGCTGTATTCACAGTTAGGTATAACTTTATTGAATGGTGGAAGAATTAGTTGGAGCATCTTGGCAGAGCATTTTGGCAGAGCTTTTGCTGTGATATGAAGAGAGGTGCATGTATACCTTCAGAGATCAAGTATAACTCGTTTCAGTGCTGAATCTTGTCTGTCTGTAGAGGTGAACAAGTGTCTTACCTTGAGGTTGTCAGCAGTCTGGTTGCATACATTAAAGTGGTCTCCGTGGTTTAGTGAGGGCTAAGTGAAGCATCGCTAACAAGACAGGATTAATAGTTATGAAAAAACAAATCTAATGAGAATTCAGCAACTCACAACTCGAGCATTTCTTTAGAAGGCAAAGTACCACAAGAAGTGAGTAAATTCGCATATCTTGGCAGTAGCATGGAAGCCGGTGGGGATGTCCAGATGGAAATAATGTCACCAATTACCAAGCAACAGCTGCATTTATCACCTTAACAAGATTTGGTTATTGAAAATCTACGCTTGATTAACTATGACTCTTCAACTCAAATGTTATTTCCAGCTAACATATGGAGGTCAAAACCAGAAATCCACCTAAGGTACAGACAGGCATCTAAGGGCTGTCCAAAAGAGAGTCATGTATTAGGAGGATTTACTATGGCTGTATTTCTGCAGTTTAGGCTAATAATTCATACTTCAAAATGAATGTGCAGGTATCCTAATGGGGAGGGCAGGTGTTCCTGAAATATCAAGTTAACTCTGTATTTCCTGGCCTTCATAAGCTTGATTTGATTATCTTGTAATGATAACACTTCTCAAGGGTATGTGAGGAGACCTCATCTGAATGTTTCCTGGTTTTTTAATGTTTGATTTTGGGGATTTGAAGTCCCATATTCTGGGGATGGAAGGCATGTTGTACGGCAGCATCACTTAACACTCCATCTTTATGAAAGGTTTGGTGAGTGAATAAAATATGCCCAATATATCAGGAAAGCTCTTGGCAGTATCAGAGGTGCTGAAACTCCCAGAAGAAAGAAGAGCGCTCTGCATCTGTTCACATTTGGAAGGTTATCTTCAGAATTTTAGTGGTTAGAACCTTTATTAATGAAAGGTTAGTTTCTGCAGAAATTAATGGCATAGACACTCCAGCTTGTCAGTGAAAAATTCTTATGTCACTCATGAGTAGTCAAATAAGACAAGATGTGAAGGAGGAGAAAATAATTAAGGTTATTGAGAAAGTAAAAATAAATGAAGAAAAGAAATTAGACTTTGCTATTTATGAGGCACTCTTGTGGATTATTTTGACATTTCCAGATCTTAGCGTACATGGAGATGGGAGACATGCTGTGATTTCCCCCCCCCCCCCCCCCCCGCAATAAGTGATTTCTGCACTTAAATATCAGTAAGTAGGGAATTGAAGATACTGGAAACAGAGAATACCATATAATTTATATTGGTAAACCCTTTGGTTTTGTCCCTATTCTCTCTCTCTTCCCCGCCCCTCCCCCCATTGGAAGATGTACAGAAAGTGTAAAACATTCCATTAACACCTCCCCACCCCTGCTATATTAAAAGATTATTAAGTTGCAAATGGAATCTCTAATGGTGTAGAAAGCCAAAGTTAAGGTGCCTGAACAACTTCAACTCCACCTCTGGTGCATATGCATTATGATGGGCTCAGATTACATGATCACATAGTAGTTTTCCTAAAAGGCTGCCTCATTCAGTGAAGAGATTAGATATGCTTCATGAATAAGGCAGCTTTTTAATATTTATAGTATCCTCATTGTTCAGTGTGTGGGCCATATTCTTAATGCATTGCTTGCCGTGCAACCCTTGGACTGAATGAGGTGGAGTCTGTAGGTCCCTGTCTCTTTAACAACACGTTATCTGTCCCAGGCTAAGCTGAGTCTGTAAAGCATGAATTCCACAACTCTTTCTTGTGCCACTAACAAAAATCTGTTATGAAGGCGGCAGTTGTCTGGAGCTTGTCTCTTTCAATGTCCAATCTGCACACTGGGTCATGTAGAGGAAAATAGGTGTTCATATAATTAAAAGTTGCATCATAAGGGCATAAGAGGGCAGTATTAAGATTATGCAGACAACATTAAATTTGGCATTTCCAGCCTTTGGCATGCTTTATTTTGCAATATTAATGTTCCTTTGATGTAGTGTTTGGGATGGAATGTCCCATGTTTGCTTTTTTAAAAAAAAACTCTAAAACAATGACATATGCAATTATTTGCTAACCACAAGTTAAATGCACTTTCCTGTACAATCTGGGCACACAATACAATGAAACCAGCATTCTTTTGGAGCCCTGGCTACTTCAACACATTCAGACCATACTTTAAAAGCCTGTACCTTTTAAAAAAATGAAATAAAACTCAGTTTTCTTACTTATATACGAGCAGCTGAAAAGCTGGGTTGTTTCACAAGTGTAATTTGTAAATTAAAAATGACTGAACTCAAATTTGTGTGTCACTTAAGTTTATGGTAAGACTGAGTGGGGGGTGTGTACTGATTTTTATTTTTTTTTTATGATGAATGAAGGGTGTGTGTTGCCATGAGGGGCTGGCTATGTGTTTGGGTTTATTGTGCATACTAATTGTGTTGGTGGTGGTTTGTATCTGGGGGAGGTTGTGCTGGCAGTTGGGCCAAGTGATCAAGCCATCTGTGCAATTGCCCTCATAAATCCAGTGAGACAGTTTTATGCAAATTAGCTGTAGAGTAAGGGTGGTGGTTGGTTATGATATCAGAGGTAACAATGGTCTTATGACTCTTGGTACATCATAAATATGTCTTACTGTAGCTGTATACCGCACAGGTGTAATTTGTAAAGTGAAAATTGAGAACTTAAACTGGATGGTCACAGATGGTGAAACCTAATAATAATTCACCCTGGTGATATTTTGAACATACTTGTAGTTGATTCCGTTGCTTCATGCTGACTCTACAGACATAATAGGCTTCAGAGTGACCCACAGTGACATTCCTGGAATCTTATCTATATAGATGCACAAATCTAATGGAATACTGAGAGACTGTCTCTCCAGTAATACCTTCCACTCAGTTTATATATAGCAGAGAGCGCTTGGAGCACTGGGTCTGGTGCAAAGCCTGAACCAGAGGTTATGAACCAAAGCCAGGCCATCTATTAAAATAGATGCTTACAAATTCACTGTTCGGTATGTGAACTTGGCAAAGTTATTAGTGTACAAGGCACTAGATATTTATGTAAATATATTTTAGAAGGCTAGTATAGCTACACCCCAATCTAGTACAAGATAAGATGGTTTGACAGAACACTGAATAGGGATCTTTTGTCTGAGATATTGGGGATAATGGGAGGTAACAAACAGATGTCATGAAACACATAAGGTGGTTTATTTCAGTTGTTTTTCTAAATGTTGGGGTATCTCACAAAGGTTTATGGTGTGGCTGAGGGGACATCAGAGACTCCTGCTGCTGACTGAGCCACTCCTTGCCATGGGGCACTCATGTTAATGTAGTTGAGCAAGTCATTATGAATGTGCCTTGAGGGCGATAAACCTGACCTAGTGCTTTTGTCACCGAACCATGCCTGTTGCCTTTCTACATTGAGGTCTACTGAATTAGCAGTCTGTGCTCTCTATTAATTCTGAAAACACTGGAGCTCTGAGGACAGAAGCACTGAACAGCTGTAACAGCTTACCAGCCTTAACAGTATTCCACCCTTCTACAAGCACAATACTCATTGCTAATGAAACATGGACAAATTTAGTTTTATTCTGTTAAAGAGCCCTCTGCACATGTGTGAAAGGTGTATTTTTAAAATCCTTATATCTTGGCCATATCAAAATAGATTTTGAGCAGACCTCTTAAAGGTACATTTGTGACTGAACAGTTATGTCCCTGCTATAAACTTTAGGTTTCTTCTGCCTCCCACTGAAGTGCTAGTGATGTTCAGGTAGATCTAACCTTTTTCTAGCAGAAAACTTGTATTTTCCCTGAACAGCCACCCCTTCAAAAACTGAACCGTTTCTATTCAAACTTTTCTTTAAAACTGCTTTTGGAATGACAACAAATGTTAGTCAAAATAATTGACAAAATTGTAAACTTATGAATGTGAGCATATAAAATGGGAATGCTTGGAGAAACTTTAATTGTATATGTTCCACCTATAATTGATATTGGGTCCCTTTTCTAGAGCCTTCTGTCTGAGGATTTCAGCGCTTTAAAAAGTGAATGAATTAAGCCTTGCAGCATCCCTGCGAGACAGTGAAGACTGAACTCCATTTTATGGATGGGGAATAGATGTACAGAGAATTTACGTGACTTGTCTGAGGTCACCCAGGAAATCTGTGGCAGAACTGGAGATGGGTCCTAGGAGTCCTGATTCCTAGTCCTCTGCTTTAGTTACAAAATCATTCTTGCCCCTCAATGCTTGTAAAGGGGCTGTGTGTGTTTGAACATGTGCTACCAACATCATACAGTGGAAATTCATAACCTTACATATAATGTTGCTATTCATATTTCACTATTAGTGACCACCAAGTTATTAGTTCTCAATTGATACCTCACAGGGTATATTTTGTACAAAGATTATTAAAGTGATATGTAGGGTGTGAGTACAGGGGTGCATCCAGTCACAGAAACCCTTTCAGTCTCTCCTTTTTTTTACCCATTGCTTCTTCCTTCCTTCCTTCCTTCAGCTGATAGTGCTCTTCCTGTGCTTCGAGAGCACAGAGGGGAGCTGATCAAAATGATGGCTTTGTAGGACAGATATCATTGTACTGAGTGCCGGGGACTACTTCCACTAAGCCCTCCTCTTCTGCTCACAGGTATCCAAGGCTGCCTGGGGCCCTGCTCAAACTGTTTGAAGGGACTTTAATGAGGACTGCCAAATTTTGCCAGACAAGGTCCTCAAACAACTTTAACTGCATGTTATTTCTGTTCAAAGCCAAACCCCACTATGTTTAAAAAAGTAGGCAACAAGAGCATTGTTGCAAGGGCAGAGCCCAGGAGCAGTAGTAACTCTAGCTACTAAACAAGAGCCAACAAGAACAAATAAGGTAAATCTCCACACTGTGATAGTAAGACTGGAAAAAGGCTAATGTAGTGCTCATCTTTAAAAAAGAGAAGGAGGATCCTGGGAACTACAGGCCAGTCAGCCTCACCTCAGTCCCCAGAAAAATCATGGAGCAGGTCCTCAAGGAATCAATTCTGAAGCACTTAAAGGAGAGGAAAGTGATCAGGAACAGTCAGCATGGATTCACCAAGGGCAAGTCATGCCTGACTAATCTAGTTGCCTTCTATGACCAGATAACTGGTTCTGTGGATGAAGCGAAAGCAGTGGATGTGTTGTTCCTTGACTTTAGCAAAGTTTTTGACACTGTTTCCCACAGTATTCTTGTCAGCAAGTTAAAGAAGTATGGGCTGGATGAATGCACTATAAGGTGGGTAGAAAGTTGGCTGGATTGTCGGGCTCAACGGGTAGTGATCAATGGCTTCATGTCTAGTTGGCAGCCGGTATCAAGCGGAGTGCCCCAAGGGTCAGTCCTGGGGCTGGTTTTGTTCAATATCTTCATAAATGATCTGGAGGATGGTGTGGATTGTACCTTCAGCAAGTTTGCAGACGACACTAAACTGGGAAGAGTGGTAGATACGCGGGAGGGTAGGGATAGGATACAGAAGGACCTAGACAAATTCGAGGATTGGGCCAAAAGAAATCTGAGGTTCAACAAGGACAAGTGCAGAGTCCTGCACTTAGGATGGAAGAATCCAATGCACCACTACAGACTAGGGACCAAATGGCTAGGCAGCAGTTCTGCAGAAAAGGACCTAGGTGTTACAGTGGACGAGAAGCTGGATCTGAGTCAACAGTGTGCCCTTGTTGCCAAGAAGGCCAATGGCATTTTGGGCTGTATAAGTAGGGACATTGCCAGCAGATCGAGGGACGTGATCGTTCCCCTGTATTCGACATTGGTGAGGCCTCATCTGGAGTACTGTGTCCAATTTTGGGCCCCACACTACAAGAAGGATGTGGAAAAATTGGAGAGAGTCCAGCAGAGGGCAACAAAGATGATTAGGGGGACTGGAATGCATGACTTACAAGGAGAGGCTGAGGGAACTGGGATTGTTTAGTGTGCGGAAGAGAAGAATGAGGGGTGTTTTGATAGCTGCTTTCAACTACCTGAAAGGTGGTTCCAAAGAGGATGGATCTAGACTATTCTCAGTGGTAGCGGATGACAGGACAAGGAATAATGGTCTCAAGTTACAGTGGGGGAAGTTTAGGTTGGATATTAGGAAAAACTTTTTCACTAGGAGGGTGGTGAAACACTGGAATGCATTACCTAGGGAGGTGGTGGAATCTCCTTCCTTAGAAGTTTTTATGGTCAGGCTTGACAAAGCCCTGGCTGGGATGATTTAATTGGGGATTGGTCCTGCTTTGAGCAGGGTATTGGACTAGATGACCTCCTGAGGTCCCTTCCAACCCTGATATTCTAAGATAACCCAGAGCACAGTAATTGGTAAGTTAAAGATTCTCCCTATCCTTTATAATGTCCAGTGCTTTGGGAACCCTGACATATATGAGACCCTTGCTTCTAAAGTGTTAGCTATGACATAGAAAGTGGGAGTTGCTCTTCACCTGAAAGATTACTCAGAACAGCCATAATCTTGGTCAGGGTGGCCCCAGAAACTCTCTACCATTAACTACATATAAAAGGGGCAAGTAAAAAGGCCCATCAGAAAGTGGACAAGAAGTCACAACCTTTTTTTTTTCCCCTTTAAGTTTTCCACACTTTTGTATTTTTCCTCTGATAGAGACTTTCCAAAATCCAGGAAGTATAAAAAGTATGAGGAAAGTCAAGAAAGCGCTGGAAGCACTCAGGTTCATTTTTCCTGAGAGTTGAACTCTCTTGTCTTTAGTGGAGTCAGAGGTGTTGTTTCCCTCTCTCCCCCCAAAGAATATTTCAACAGTGGGGTGAAATTACTCTGATAAGTGACCTGTAACAGCCTGTGGGGACGGGGGAGACACCAGAAAATTCCCATACAGTAGCAAGAAAGAGCAGATTCTCCATATTAATGATTCCATAAAATGTGTAATTAGGTCAGAATGGGAGCATCCTCAAGACAATACTGCAACAAGCAGAGTAAAATTTCATATGTTCCAAAGGAAATACCAAGTTGTAGAGCTGATGCTCAATTGTAAATGGGGAATCATCACTGAGTGGGTGTGTTTCAGGTGGAGTGACACGGATTGTTTCTTGGACCTAAACTGTTTAACACCTTTATCAAAAACTCAGAAGAAAACACAAAATCATGACTAATAAAGTTTGCAGATGACAGAAATAAGGGGAGCGATAAATAATGAAGAGGACAGGTTACTGAGATTCAGAGCGACCTGGATTGCTTGGAAAAGTGCACAAGCAAAATGTGTTTTTAATATGGGTAAATGTATACATCTAGGAAGATGTAATGTTGGCCATACTTCCATATAGGGGACTCTGTCATGGGAAGTAGTGACCCTGATAAAGATTTGGGGATGGAGGGGGGAATAATCAGCTGAACTTGAGCTCCCTGTGTGACACTGTGCCCAAAAGAGCTAATGCAATCCTGGGACGATATGACAGGGTATGGTCCTGCTTCTGTCTCTTTTCAAGCAATAGCCTGCTTAGAGACCTTATTCTGATCAAACACTTCGTGGTTTATTTCACCATATTTCCCTCACCACCTGTACAAAGTCATGCTGCTCTGTATTTTGTGACTGGGTCAGGCCAGATGGCTATAGGAGAGTGATAGAAGGCAGATATATTAGCCCCAGGTTAAGTAGGTCCCTTTTCCCTGGGTAAGGTAACAGGGAAGGTTCCAGAACAATCAGGAACTTTCTGGAAACAATTAAGGCAGGCTGATTAGAAGCTGCCAGAATCAATTAAGACAGGCAAGCTAATCAGGGCACCTGGGTTTAAAAAGGAGCTCACTTCAGTTTGTGGTGCATGCGAGGAGCTGGGAGCAAGATGTGCAAGAAGCTGAGAGTGAGATGGCTTACTACTGGAAGACTGAGAAGTAGAAGCATTATCAGACATCAGGAGGAAGGTCCTGTGGTGAGGATAAAGAAGATGTTGGGAGGCGGCCATGGGGAAGTAGCCCAGGGAGTTGTAGCTGTCATGCAGCTGTTCCAGGAGCCACTGTAGACCGCTGCAATCCACAGGGCCCGGGTTCCCTCCATCCTCCCAACTGCCTATTTGATGCCAGAGGAGTTGACCTGGACTGTGGGTTCCACCAGAGGGGAAGGTCTCTGGCCTGTTCCCTGATCCACTAGGTGGATCAGCAGAGACTGCGGGGATTGTTCTTCTTCCTTTTCCCCATGCTGGCCAGTGATGAGGCTAACTGAGAGAGAGGCAGATTTGAGCCATGAAAATGGTCAGACTGAGGGCTGCTGTGAATCTATGAGGCGAGCAAATCAACCCATAAATGCAGGACCCAGCAAGGCAGAGGAGAAACTTTGTCACAACTGGTGTCAGTGGTGGGATCCGGTGCGCACAGCACAGCAGAAGAAGGAGGGTATGGGGGGGGGAAGGGAGCAGGTGGGGTTTTTTTTGTTTTGGTTTTTTTCCCCCCACCACAATGGAAGACATAGTGCGGGCACTGATTCAAGCCACAGCCGCCCAGCAGGAGGCTACCTGTGTCCAGGCAGCCGCCCAACAGGAGGCAGTGCGGCTGCAGCAGGAGACCAATCACCTGTTGATGGACCAGGCCCCTCAAGACCGTACTGTGTTGCGGGAACTGGTAAGTTAAGTGAAGGCCCTTACGGAGATGAACCATGGCCATGATGGGATGCGGATCATATGGGCCAGCAATTGCCTGCAGAAAATGATGAGGGAGGGTGACATAGAGGCATATCTCCTGGCCTTTGAGAGGACAGTCCTAGTGGAGGCCTGGCCTCGAGATCAGTGGTTTGGCATCCTTGCCCCATTCCTGTGTGGGGAGACCCAGAAGGCCTACTATGATCTGCCTGAAGAAGCTGCAGCAGACTATCCCCAGCTGAAAGCAGAGATCCTGGCCAGATCTGGAGTAATGACCGCAGTGCAGGCCCAGCGGTATCACGAGTGGAGGTACCAGGAAAACAAAACCCCATGGTCCCAATTGTATGACCTCATCCATCTCACACAAAAGTGGTTGCGAACTGAGTCCTGGAGTCCAGAAGAGATACTAGAGGTTCTGGTCATCGACCAATACATGAGGGGACTACCTCCAGACCTTTGCGCCTGGGTAAGCCAGAACGAACCCTCCACCTATGACGAGGTTGTTGCACTGGTAGAGAGGCAAAGGATGGCAAGGGAGCAGACCCGACCAATTAAGGAAGAGGCACCCCGGGTTAAATTGGCAGCACCAAGCCCTAGAGCTTGGGTGTCTGGGCCACCAGGAGAGCACAGGTGGGGGAAAAAAAGGGGGGGGGGGGCCTGAAGGCCCACCAGAAGCCACAAAGAGGAGCACTGAGGGAGAAGAGGATCGTGATGTTAGAAGGCCCAAACCAAGAGACCAGGGAATGCCTAGGGCTCTATACAGATGTTATGCCTGCGGGGAGTGGGGACACATAGCTGCACAGTGTCCCAATGCCAAGGAGCCTATGCAGTGTAACCTGGGGAACTGGGCAGACCCATGCTCCCTAATCCACCTTGTGGGGGTCTCACTAACACCACATATGTACACCAGACCAGTGAAGCTAAATGGGGTAGAGACCACGGCACTGGTTGATTCAGGCAGTGCTATCCTGCTTATCTCGGGGAAGCTCGTGAAGCGTAGTCAGCTGCTGTAGGCTAAATGTACGGGGATAACATGCGTCCATGGGACAGTTAGTTACTATCCCACCATCCCAGTAAAAATTGAAATCCAGGGAAACACTTCTGAGGTAGCAGCAGATGTAGTTCCTAAACTCTCATACCCAGTGCTCATAGGAAGGGACTTCCCTGCTTTTGGAGACTGACTCCCAGTAGAGGGATTGGAGAGAGAGGGGGACCCTGAAATTAGTGAGGTGTCCATAGTAGACTGTCAACCCCCAATCTTCTCTGAAATATCCCCAGATTTGTTCTCCCCTCCCAGACTGGGTAGAAAGACTAAAAGGGAAAGAAGGGCAGCTAAGGCTCTGGGAACCTGAATACTGACCCAAAGCCAGAGGGTCGCTCTCATAGGTAAGCGGACCCAAGCAGCTGAACAGGAGGCCACCCAGGAGGGAGAAGCACCCGAGTCTGACCCCACTCTAATGCCTCTGAACAGAGACTGGTCCCCTAGAACTTGGGCAGATTAGCCGCAGGAGAGGAAATTTTGGACAGGACCAGGCTGAAGACCCAAGGTACGACAATATTAGGAAGGAGGTGACCGAAATAGATGGGGTTCCATAGAATGGAAAACCCAGGGACAATGACCCTGCTTCATAATGAAGAAGGATCTCTTATAACTGGTTGCACCAGTACAGGGACAGAAGGTGCAGCAGATCCTAGTACCTCAAAAACATCAGAATGCTGTATTAAGTCTTGCCCATAGTTATCTTTTTGGGGGGCATTTGGGGGTAGAGAAGACCCTGGCACGGGTCCTATGATGGTTCTTCTGGCCTGGAGTACATGAAGTATGGAGGTACTGTGCATCCTGCCTAGAGTGTCAGTGCACAGTCCCCATCCCCACTTGAGGGCACCTTTAGCACCCCTTCCTATCATAGAGGTCCCCTTCGAGCAAATAGCCATGGACCTGGTGGGACCCCTGGAGAAGACGGCGCAGGGCCACCAATACATACATGTTGTTTTGGACTATGCCACTCGCTACCCAGAAGCTGTCCCCCTGTGGAACACAGCTTCTAAAACGATAGCTAAAGAGCTGGTGGGGATCTCTGCCTGAGTGGGGCTACCAAAGAAGATATTAACAGACCAAGGAACCCCTTCTATGTCGAAGCTAATGAAGGATCTCTGTACACTACTCCATATACATACCCTGAGGACTTTGGTCTATCATCCACAGACCGATGGGCTGGTAGAAAGGTTTAACCGACCCCTCAAGGCTATGATAAGGAAGGTGGTAAGTTGGGATGGGAAGGATTGGGACACCTTACTACCTTACCTTATGTTTGCCATCTGGGAGGTACCTCAGGCTTCAACTGGGTTTTCCCCCTTTCAGTTATTGTACGGGTGCCACCCCCATGGCATACTAGATATCGCAAAAGAAATCTGGGAAGAGGAACCCAATGAGGGGAGAAATATAATTGACCATGTGTTGCAGATGCAAGACCGGATAGCCCAGGTCACCCCTATTGTATGGAAACATTTGGAAAAGGCGCAGGAGGCCCAGCGAATCCATTACAATCACCAGGCAAAAGTCCAACAGTTCCAACCAGGGGATCGGGTGATGGTGTTGGTACCCACAGCAGAAAGCAAGTTTCTGGCCCAATGGCAGGGGGCCTATGAGGTGGTTGAACCTGTGGGGGAAGTAACCTACAAGGTGTGGCAGCCAGGACGCCGAAAACAAGGACAGATTTATCACATTAATCTCTTGAAACCGTGGCACCAGCGAGAGGCATGTGTAGTGGCCCAAGAGGCCCTGATCCAGGGAAATAACCTACATGAGCAGATCAGAATATCCACTGATCTGACACTGAACCAGAATAAGGAGGTAACTGAGATGATCAACTGGTACCAGGACGTGTTTTTAACCAAACCAGGCCGGACCACCGAAACACATCACCACATTGTCACAGATCCTGGGGCAAAGGTAACTTTAAGGCTCTACCGGGTCCCCATGGCAAAAAGGGAGGAGATCAAGGCGGAGGCAAAAAAGATATTGGAACTGGGAGTCAGAGTCCCACAGTCAATGGTCGAGCCTGATTGTGTTGGTGCCCAAACCCGATAGCACCACTAGGTTTTGTAATGACTTTCGCCGGCTGAATGAGAGAGCCAAATTTGATGCATACCCCGTATTGAAGAGTTAGTTGACCGCCTGGACAATGCCTGATTTTTTTGACCACCCTTGATTTAACAAAGGGATACTGGCAGATTCCCCTTGCCAAAGATGCAAAAGAAAAGACTGCATTCTTGACACCAGAGGGTCTGTTTCAATATACTGTTCTTCCTTTTGGATTGCATGGGGCACCTGCCACCTTCCAGCGTCTTAAGGATGATAAGCTCCTGCAGCCCCATACCAGTTATGTAGCTGCATACCTGGATGATGTACTTATCCATACCCCCGACTGGGAGACCCACTTGCGGTTCTGGACACACTAAGACGGGCTGGCCTTACAGCCAATCCAGCCAAGTGTGCTATAGTGCTAGCTGAGGCTAAATACCTTGGCTACATTGTAGGAAGGGGCATGGTCAAGCCCCAGCTGAACAAACTGGAACAAACAAATTGACCCCGGCCAAATCGGGGGGAAAAAGCAAGTCTGGGCATTCCTTGGGGTGGTGGGGTACTACCGGCGATTTATTCCCCATTTCGCTACAAGAGTGAGTCCTCTGACAGACCTGATAAAAGCTAGGGGTCCGGACATGGTGAAGTGGACTGACACTGTGGAGAATGCATTCATGGATCTACGGAGAGCCCTCTGCAGTAACCCTGTGCGTATAGCCTCAGACTTCAACGAAGAATTCATTTTACAAACAGATATATCTGAAGTAGGATTGGGAGTTGTCCTATCACAGATGGTTGGAGACTAAGAACACCCAATGCTCTACCTCAGTAGGAAACTCCTCACAAGAGAGCAGAAGTGTGCCGTGGTTGAGAGAGAGTGCCTTGCTGTGAAATGGGCCATGGAAACACTACATTACCTGCTGGGACCACTGTTTACCCATGTGATCGACCATGAACCCCTCCAATGGATGCAGCGAAATAAAGAGAAGGTTTCTGTCCATACAACCTTTCCAATTCACCATACAACAACAGGCTGGAAGCCACCATGGCAATGCAGATGGTTTGTTATGGGTACACTGCCTGATGTCCCAAGTTGTCCAATCCTGTGGTGTTGAGCAGAGGGGAGGATATGTGACAGGGTCAGCCCAGATGGCTACAGGAGAGTGATAGAAGGGAGATATATTAGCCCCAGGTTAAGTAGGTTCCTTTTCCCTGGGTAAGGTAACAGGGAAGGTTCCGGAACAATCAGGAACTTTCTGGAAACAAGGCAGACAGGTTGATTAGAACACCTGCAGCCAATCAAGAAGCTGCCAGAATCAATTAAGGCAGGCAGGCTAATCAGGGCACCTAGGTTTAAAAAGGAGCTCACTTCAGTTTGTGGTGCATGCGAGGAGCTGGGAGCAAGAGGCACAAGAAGCTGAGAGTGGGAAGCTTAATACTGGAAGCCTGAGAAGTAGAAGCATTATCAGACATCAGGAGGAAGGTCCTGTGGTGAGGATAAAGAAGGTGTTGGGAGGAGGCCACGGGGAAAGTAGCCCAGGGAGTTGTAGCTGTCATGCAGCTGTTCCAGGAGCCACTGTAGACAGCTGCAATCCACAGGGCCCTGGGCTGGAACCCTGAGTAGCAGGCGGGCCCTCAACTCCCTACTTGATGCCGGAGGAGTTGACCTGGACTGTGGGCTCCACCAGAGGGGAAAGTCTCTAGCCTGTTCCCCAATCCATTAGGTGGATCAGCAGAGACTGCGGGGATTGAACAAAACCGGCCCCAGGACCGACCCTTGGGGCACTCCACTTGATACCGGCTCCCAACTAGACATGGAGTCATTGATCACTACCCGTTGAGCCCGACACTCTAGCCAGCTTTCTACCCACCTTATAGTGCATTCATCCAGCCCATACTTCCTTAACTTGCTGACAAGAATACTGTGGGAGACCGTGTCAAAAGCGTTGCTAAAGTCAAGAAACAATACATCCACTGCTTTCCCTTCATCCACAGAACCAGTAATCTCATCATAAAAGGCGATTAGATTAGTCAGGCATGACCTTCCCTTGGTGAATCCATGCTGGCTGTTCCCACTATAAGGTGGGTAGAAAGCTGGCTAGAGTGTCGGGCTCAACGGGTAGTGATCAATGGCTCCGTGTCTAGTTGGCAGCCGGTATCAAGTGGAGTGCCCCAAGGGTCGGTCCTGGGGCCGGTTTTGTTCAATATCTTCAAAAGAAATCTGATGAGGTTCAATAAGGATAAGTGCAGGGTCCTGCACTTAGGATGGAAGAATCCAATGCACCGCTACAGACTAGGGACCGAATGGCTAGGCAGCAGTTCTGCAGAAAAGGACCGAGGGGTGACAGTGGACGAGAAGCTGGATATGAGTCAGCAATGCACCCTTGTTGCCAAGAAGGCCAATGGCATTTTGGGATGTATAAGTAGGGCCATAGCGAGCAGATCGAGGGACGTGATCGTTCCCCTCTATTCAACATTGGTGAGGCCTCATCTGGAGTACTGTGTCCAGTTTTGGGACCCACACTACAAGAAGGATGTGGATAAATTGGAGAGAGTCCAGCGAAGGGCAACAAAAATGATTAGGGGTCTAGAACACATGACTTATGAGGAGAGGCTGAGGGAGCTGGGATTGTTTAGCCTGCAAAAGAGAAGAAGGAGGGGGGATTTGATAGCTGCTTTCAACTACCTGAAAGGGGGTTCCAAAGAGGATGGCTCTAGACTGTTCTCAATGGTAGCAGATGACAGAACGAGGAGTAATGGTCTCAAGTTGCAGTGGGGGAGGTTTAGATTGGATATTAGGAAAAACTTTTTCACTAATAGGGTGGTGAAACACTGGAATGCGTTACCTAGGGAGGTGGTAGAATCTCCTTCCTTAGAGGTTTTTAAGGTCAGGTTTGACAAAGCCCTGGCTGGGATGATTTAACTGGGAATTGGTCCTGCTTCGAGCAGGGGCTTGGACTAGATGACCTTCAGGGGTCCCTTCCAACCCTGATATTCTATGATTCTATGATCACTTTCCTCTCATGCAAGTGCTTCAGGATTGATTCTTTGAGGACCTGCTCCATGATTTTTCCAGGGACTGAGGTGAGGCAAACTGGCCTGTAGTTCCCAGGATCATCCTCCTTCCCTTTTTTAAAGATTGGCACTACATTAGCCTTTTTCCAGTCATCCGGGACTTCCCCGGTTCGCCACGAGTTTTCAAAGATAATGGCCAATGGCTCTGCAATCACAGCCGCCAATTCCTTCAGCACTCTCGGATGCAACTCGTCTGTCCCCATGGACTTGTGCATGTCCAGCTTTTCTAAATAGTCCCTAACCACCTCTTTCTCCACAGAGGGCTGGCCATCTCTTTCCCATTTTGTGATGCCCAGCGCAGCAGTCTGGGAGCTGACCTTGTTAGTGAAGACAGAGGCAAAAAAAGCATTGAGTACATTAGCTTTTTCCACATCCTCTGTCACTAGGTTGCCTCCCTCATTCAGTAAGGGGCCCACACTTTCCTTGGCTTTCTTCTTGTTGCCAACATACCTGAAGAAACCCTTCTTGTTACTCTTGACATCTCTTGCTAGCTGCAGCTCCAGGTGCGATTTGGCCCTCCTGATATCATTCCTACATGCCCGAGCAATATTTTTATACTCTTCCCTGGTCATATGTCCAACCTTCCACTTCTTGTAAGCTTCTTTTTTATGTTTAAGATCCGCTAGGATTTCACTATTAAGCCAAGCTGGTCGCCTGCCATATTTACTATTCTTTTGACTCATCGGGATGGTTTGTCCCTGTAACGTCAACAGGGATTTCTTGAAATACAGCCAGCTCTCCTGGACTCCTTTCCCCTTCAAGTTAGTCCCCCAGGGGATCCTGGCCATCCGTTCCCTGAGGGAGTCGAAGTCTACTTTCCTGAAGTCCAGGGTCCGTATCCTGCTGCTTACCTTTCTTCCCTGCGTCAGGATCCTAAACTCAACCAACTCATGGTCACTGCCTCCCAGATTCCCATCCACTTTTGCTTCCCCCACTAAGTCTACCTGGTTTGTGAGCAGCAGGTCAAGAAAAGCGCCCCCCCAGTTGGCTCCTCTAGCACTTGCGCCAGGAAATTGTCCCCTACGCTTTCCAAAAACTTCCTGGATTGTCTATGCACTGCTGTATTGCTCTCCCAGCAGATATCAGGAAAATTAAAGTCACCCATGAGAATCAGGGCATGCGATCTAGTAGCTTCCGTGAGTTGCCGGAAGAAAGCCTCATCTACCTCATCCCCCTGGTCTGGTGGTCTATAGCAGACTCCCACCACTACATCACTCTTGTTGCACACACTTCTAAACTTAATCCAGAGACACTCAGGTTTTTCTACAGTTTTGTACCGGAGCTCTGAGCAGTCATACTGCTCCCTTACATACAGTGCTACTCCCCCACCTTTTCTGCCCTGCCTGTCCTTCCTGAACAGTTTATAACCATCCATGACAGTACTCCAGTCATGTGAGTTATCCCACCAAGTCTCTGTTATTCCAATCACGTCATAGTTCCTTGACATCACCAGGACCTCCAGTTCTCCCTGCTTGTTTCCAAGGCTTTGTGCATTTGTATATAAGCACTTGAGAGAACCTGTCGATCGCCCCTCATTCCCAGTATGAGGCAGGTGCCCTCCCCTCACAGACATTCCTGCCTGTGCTTCCTCCCGGTATCCCGCTTTCCCACTTACCTCAGGGCTTTGGTCTCCTTCCCCCGGTGAACCTAGTTTAAAGCCCTCCTCACTAGGTTAGCCAGCCTGCTGGCAAAGATGCTCTTCCCTCTCTTCGTAAGATGGAGCCTGTCTCTGCCCAGCACTCCTCCTTCATGGAACACCATCCCATGGTCAAAGAATCCAAAGCCTTCTCTCCGACACCACCTGCGTAGCCATTCGTTGACTTCCACGATTCGACGGTCCCTACCCAGGCCTTTTCCTTCCACGGGGAGGATGGACGAGAACACCACTTGCGCCTCCAACTCCTTTATCCTTCTTCCCAGAGCCACGTAGTCCGCAGTGATCCGCTCAAGGTCATTCTTGGCAGTATCATTGGTGTCCACGTGGAGAAGCAGGAAGGGGTAGCGATTCGAGGGCTTGATGAGTCTCGGCAGTCTCTCCGTCACATCGCGAATCTTAGCCCCTGGCAAGCAGCAGACTTCTCGGTTTTCCCGGTCAGGGCGGCAATTTGTTTTAAAACATGCTGCCTACCAATTTTATTGGGTGACAGTTCTTGTGTTATGTGAAAGGGCAAATAATACTTACTTTTCTTCAGACCACTCATGATTTTATAGCCCTCTATCATATTCCCCCATGTTCTTCTTAGAAAGAGATGACTAGTCCCCAGTCTTTTTACTCTTTCCTCATATGGAAGCTGTTCCATACCCTTAATCATTTTTGTTGCCCTTTTTCTGTACCTTTTTCCAATTTTTCCAATGCATGAAGTATATAAGGTATGTGCATACCATGGATTTATATAGTGGCATTATATTTTCTTTCTTATTTTCTATCCATTTCCTAATGGTTCCTAACATTAACTCTTTTTGACTGTTGCTTCACATTGAGCAGATGGTTTTAGAGAACTATCCATAAAGCCTCCAAGATCTTTCTTGAGTGGTAACAGCTAATTTAGACCCCTTCATTTGTATGTATAGCTGGGATTATTTTTTCGAATATGTTACTTTGCACCAATAAACATTGTATTTCATCTGCCATTTTGTTGCCCACTCACCCCGTTTAGTGAGATGCTTTTGTAACTCTTCAGTCAGCTTTAGACTTAACTATCTTGGTAAACTTTGCCACCTCACTGTTTGTTCCCTTTTCCAGGTCATTTATGAATGTTGAACAGCACAGGCCCTATTACAGATTGTTGGGGAACTGTGAAAACTTACTATTTGTTTATTCCTACCTTTGGGTCTTATCTTTTAACTAGTTACTGACCCATGAGAGGACCTTCCCTCTTATCTCCTGACTGCTTACTTTACTTAAGAGACTTTGAGGGACCTTGTAAAGGCTTTCTGAAAATCCAAGTATACTATATGCACTAGATCACCCTTGCCCACATGCTGGTTGACTCCCTCAGAGAATTCTGATAGATTGGTGAGGCATGATTTTCCTAAACAAAAATCATGTTGGTTCTTCCCCAACATATCGTGTTCATCTGTGTCTGATCATTCTGTTCTTTATTATATCTGCAACCAGTTAGTCTGGTACTGAAGTTACAGTTACTAGCCTGTAACTGCCAGGATCGCCTCTGGTGCCTCTTTTTAAAAAAATTGGCATTATGTTAGCTACCCTCCGGTCATCTGGTAGAGAGGCTGATTTAAGCAATAGGTTATGTACCACAGTTGTTTTGCAGTTTCATATTTGAGTTCCTTCACAACTCCTGTGTGAATACCATTTGGTCCTGGTGACTTATTACTGTTAAATTAAAGTTTGTTCCAAAGGCTCCTCTAGTGACACCTTAATCTGGGATAGTTCCTCAGATGTTTCACCTAAAAAGAATGGCTTGGGTGTGGGAGTCTCCCTGATGTGCTCTGATGTAAAGAATTAATTTAGCTGCTCTGCAATGGGCTTGTCTTCCTGGAGTATTCCTGTAGTACCTTGATCGTCCAGTGACCCCACTGATTGTTTCGCAGGCTTCCTGCTTCTGATGTACTTAAAATTTTTTTTGCAGTTAATTTTTGTCTTGTTAGTTGCTCTTCACGTTCTTTTTTGGCCTGCCTAATTTATACTTTTACACTTGACTTGTCAGAGTTAATGCTCCTTTCTGTTTTCCTCAGTAGGATTTGACTTTTAGTTTTTAAAGTATGCCTTTTTGCTTCTAACAAGAAGTGAGCTTCTTTTACTCTATTTAGCCATGATGGCATTTTTTGGTTCTCTTCTTTTTTTTAAAATTTGGGATATACTTTTAGTATGAGCCTCTATTATAGTGTTTTGAAATAGTTTCCATACAGCTTGCAGGCATTTCACCTTTTGACTATTCTTTTTAACTTCTGTTTAACTAGCATTTTTGTGTAGTAGCATTTAACTTCAAAAAGGGGAACTATGGTCTGTTTCTTTGGTATTTTCCCCCTACAAGGATGTTAAATTTAGTTACGTTATGGTTGTTATTACCAAGCACCTCAGCTATAGTCATCTCTTGGACCAGATCCTGTGCACCACTTTGGACAGAATCAAGAATGGCCTCTCCCCTTGTGGGTCCCAGGACTAGCTTCTCAAGAAGTAGTCATATTCTGCTATTTCTTCCATGTTTTGCAAATTCACTTTTCTCTTTATCCTGGGTGCTAAAGCTCTTGCCCATATTATCTCCCACCTTGATTTTAACTAATTCCTTCCTCTGTCCTTCCAGATGTACACTGCCTGCGCATCTATATTACATCCAAAACATTGCCACCAAAATTACCATTCTACCTTGTAGATCCATACACACTGCCCTCATTGAATCCCTCTATTGGCTCTCATCACTCACTATATTAAATTTAAACTTTCCATCCTTGCCTGGAAAGCCAGGCACAACTGCCCTAGCCTGCATCTTGGATCTCGCTTCATAACTCATACCTCTTTTGCCATGCCAGTGGTGCTAGTCTTAGCTCTAGGCTATATTGTAAACTTATGTCAGAAAATCCACACCCCTGTGCGATGCAGTTATCCTGACCAAACTCCTGGTGTAGACAGTGCTGTGTTAATGGGAGGGCTTCTCCTGTTGACATAGCTACCACCTCTCAAGAAGGTGGAATACCTATACCGACGGGAGAAGCTCTCCTGTCTGCATAGGTAGTGTCTTCACTACAGTGGCACAGCTGTAATTGTGCATCTGCAATGGGGTAAGTATAGACAAGCCCTACATGTCTCCTATTGATTTCTCACATTCTTGTCTCCACATCTTTCATGCTGCCACCTATGCACACACCTTCCTTTCTATCCTGTTCTACTCATTTTCTTCCTTCCTCACTTAAATCTCTCCAAAAGATTCATTTTGAGGGCCACCAAAGCAAATAAATATCTAAGATGAATCCCCTCGTCTGGGTCCCTCTGTCCCTCTTCTCTTTTTGACTGTAAGATTTTCTGGACTGTGAAGTGTCTTCATACTTCTATCATGTACAGCACCATGCACACTCATGGTTAAGAAATAATAAGAGAAATGAAATTACCCAGGTAGAAGTCACTTCCCTTGACAAGTTGGATTCTGGGTTCCTGATGTGTGAAGGTTTTGAGTGTTTGGAGGGTTTTGTTGGAGTCCTGCAAACCCTCCACAAGGAAATGATTGTATAGTTAAATCAGTGATACTCAGACCTCAGTGGTTTAGGAGCCAAACTAGTGATCAACATTACCCAAAAGAGACATAGTGTGAATTCATTTTCACTTACCAGAGTACTATATATTCATATTTAAACAGTATGACAAATATTTTGTGTGTATATAATATATATATTCTCACAGCATTTTCATTTTATCAACTACAATTGGTTAATAACATAGTAAAAGCAGCCTGATTGGTTGTTAATTCAATCACACACTGTTTTAATATGTGCTGCAAAGAGCCAAAGGAGACACCTTAAAGAGCCACTTGCAGCTTGGGAGCCTCTGTCTGAGTATCGCTGATCTAAATGTTTTAGAGCTTGGGCACGTAAGCAAGCCACATCCTGCTCACTTCCCTAGATGTAGTGGAGAGAGATTAGGGTTGCCTTTCCACACTAAAGATTTTGTTTTAAAATTGAAAGCTTAGATTCTGGAGCACAAGTGACATCTTGGAGAAATTCTTATCTGCTATGCTGCTGCTCGTAAACCCCAGTTTGAAGCCTGTTGACCACTAATGAAATGTTTTGCAGCTACTCCAGTTCACTTGCAAACAAACTAGATTTGAACTGTTAATATGAAACACTCCTCACCCCCCCCCCCAAAAAAAAGTTGATATAATTTTAGGGGGGAAACCCCCTCATTCCAGTCTTGGTCCTCATGTAACTCTGAGATTTTCCTACAATACTTTTGTCCTATAAACTGTATTGAAATAAGAATGAGGTTTGGATAAAAACTTATCTTCCTGTGGCTTACTTACCTTCTCATGCCTTGAGACTTTTTTTTCTTTTTACTTCAGTGGGAATTTGATTGTGGCCTTGCCTGATTCCAAGTGTAGAGCAGTTTTCTTATGTACAGCTTACACAAAGGCAAGTTTTTGGATAGGTGAAATGCACAAAGTCAAGGTCTTGTAGAGGAGAATGTAGCCACGTGAGCATTGTAGTTCTTGGAGTCTAGTTTTGTTCTTTTAGTAGGAAAGGTGGATGACTGACTTATTCTGTGAATGTATGAAATAAGATCTGTACGCTGTGCTTCTGTGGAATTTCTCACTGAACTCTGCCAGAAGACATGACCATTGGGGATTCTACTCTGCCTGCCAGGCCTTTCCCAGTATAAGCTGTGATACTCTCTGGGTGTATCTCCACTGCTGAGATTTTTGGCTTTGTGCCTGTATGCTTTTTTCCTACTTTCAGAAAGCAGAAAAGAAAGCAGAAAAAAGAAAAAAAAATCTTCTTGGAGATTAGTTTTCATGCCAGTATTACTCCTGAGGGAGTTCTGCACCAAAAAATTAAAATTTATGCACACAATATTTTGAAATTCTGCATATTTTGTCAATAAATGTGGCTCCAGCGTGGCAGTGGGGAGCAGAGGCCACTGGCTGCATTAGGGGCTTCACGGTGATCTCCCACCTTACCTCTCCCAGTACAGGAACTCAGTAGTGAGGCTGCACCTGACCCTGACAGTGCAAGGGCTGGGCCTGCCCCAGAAACACCCCAGGGCCCTGCCTCTCTGTGCCGGGCATACCAGGTGTGGCTGGGCAGGCTCAGCCCAGCAGGATCCGAGCAGATCGAGGGACGTGATCGTCCCCCTCTATTCGACATTGGTGAGGCCTCATCTGGAGTACTGTGTCCAGTTTTGGGACCCACACTACAAGAAGGATGTGGATAAATTGGAGAGAGTCCAGTGAAGGGCAACAAAAATGATTAGGGGTCTGGAACACATGACTTATGAGGAGAGGCTGAGGGAACTGGGATTGTTTAGTCTGCAGAAGAGAAGAATGAGGGGGAATTTGATAGCTGCTTTCAACTACCTGAGAGGTGGTTCCAGAGAGGATGGTTCTAGACTATTCTCAGTGGTAGAAGAGGACAGGACAAGGAGTAATGGTCTCAAGTTGCAGTGGGGGAGGTTTAGGTTGGATATTAGGAAAAACTTTTCCACTAGGAGGGTGGTGAAACACTGGAATGCGTTACCTAGGGAGGTGGTAGAATCTCCTTCCTTAGAAGTTTTTAAGGTCAGGCTTGACAAAGCCCTGGCTGGGATGATTTAATTGGGGATTGGTCCTGCTTTGAGCAGGGGGTTGGACTAGATGACCTCCTGAGGTCCCTTCCAACCCTGATATTCTATGATTCTATGATCCAAATGTGGAGGGGCTTAGCGTGGGGGGGATCCAGATGTGGGGTGAGAGGTTTCTCTGTGGGGTAATCATGGTGCGGGCAGTGGGAGATCTGGATGCACAGGGGCAATGGGACTCTGCAGGGGATCCAGGTGATGGTGGTTGGGCTCAGTGGGGAAGTCTGGGTGTAGGGAGATGGGGTTTGGCAGGGGGGGTGTCTGGGTGCTGGGGGAGTGGGGCTTGTTGGGGTGGGGGCCCAGGGTGCAGCTGGTTGGGGCTCACTGGGGTGGGGGCCCAGGGTGCGAGCGGGGTTGTCGGAGTCCATGTGTAGTGGGGTAGGGCTTCTCAGGGTGAGGGTTCGTTGAACCTGCTTAACAGGGGAGCCCCAGCTGCTGCTGAGGAGACACTGCATGCTGGGTTCCCACTTTTTCCCCTCCCTCCCACATTTTCCACCTTCTCATTCCCCTTCCCTCATTTCCCCCCACCCCTCTTACCCAATCCCACTGTGGGCACTCACTGCTCCACAGAAAACAGTGAGGGATTGTCCTCCAGGATAGGTTGTTGATCCTTGATGATGGGGGGCTGAAGGTGATGGCTAGTGGCGTTCTGTTACTTTCTTTGTTGGGCCTGTCCTGTAGTAGGTGACTTCTGGGTACCCTTCTGCCTCTGTCAGTCTGTTTCTTCACTTCCCCAGGTGGGTATTGTAGTTTTAAGATAGGTTTCAGAGTAACAGCCGTGTTAGTCTGTATTCGCAAAAAGAAAAGGAGTACTTGTGGCACCTTAGAGACTAACCAATTTATGTGAGCATAAGCTTTCGTGAGCTACAGCTCACTTCATCGGAAGTGAGCTGTAGCTCACAAAAGCTTATGCTCACGTAAATTGGTTAGTCTCTAAGGTGCCACAACTACTCCTTATAGTTTTAAGAATGCTTGATAGAGATCCTGTAGGTGTTTATCTCTGTCTGAGGGATTGGAGTAAATGCGGTTGTATTTTAGGGCCTGATTGAATTGGCCTCGTTAGCACTACAAAAAGTAATTTTCCTTCTGATATTCACCCCTTCTTGTCAACTGTTGGGAATGGGCCACATCCACCCTGATTGAATTGGCCTCATTAGCACTGACCCCCCCCCCTTGGTAAGGCAACTCCCATCTTTTCATGTGCTGTATATTTATACTGTATTTTTTAACTCCATGCGTCTGAAGTGGGTTATAGCCCACGAAAGCTTATGCCCAGATAAATTTGTTAGTCTCTAAGGTGCCACAAGGACTCCTTTTCTTTTTGCAAATACAGACTAACACGGCTGCTACTCTGAAACCATTCTTTGTATAGGCCTTTTTCACCCCTATTAAAATGGAAATTCTGGTGCAATCTTAATAGAAGTACTATCACCTCAATATAATGTACACAGCTCTACTTTCAATTATGACTCTAGGTAGCTGATCATTGATGTGTGCCACTTTAACATAATATTTTAAAAGTTGAATTACTAAACTCTAGTCCTGACACTGATTCTGGTTGGCATGTTTGAACAGTTAGATGCACATGTTGCCGCAGAATCCACCTTTTTAATGGTGGTCGCAAGAATTGGAGTGTTTTACCCCAGTCTTGTCTAGATTCTAATTAATTTAAGTGACTTATATCTACCTAAATTTCATCCTTCCATTTGACATATAAACAAAAATTCCCAAACCTACTTTGTTTCCCCTCCAAACCTGTTAGGTGATTTCTGGGGCAGATTTTCTACCATGCTTTGCAGAGCTGGCTGTATCTTAGTTGTGAATAAGTGTACAATTCCCAATGTATTTTGGGATCCTTCAGTTTGCCCAGCACTAACCTGACAAGTTATTTGATGAGTCTGTTTAGGTTTATTATGTACCAAAATTTAAGTAACTTATATCCAGCTAATACAAAATATTAAAGTATACTGATCATGGGAGGAAAACCAGAAGACAGTATTGTGGAAGCTCAGTGTAGATAAGATGTTAATGCAGATGTGATTGATAAAGTTAAGGATCAGGGCAGAGGAGAGACCCTGAAATTTGACTATTAAGAGATTATTGATGACTTCTAGAAATTGGAGGGGATCAAGGATGGAGTTGGAGGAAAAGAACTTCGCAATTTTTGTAGAAGTTTTAACCATTTTAACATGGTCTCAGTACTATGTTCTGTGGTATCTTTGCCGATTACAAAAAATGAAATGTAGTCACTCACTTTCTATCTTGACTGGAAGCAACTGATTTGTCTGCAGTTCAGGAGTCAAGGACTATAAGTAATGCCAGAAAGATATTAGGGTGGGGAGGCAGATATGTGCAGCAGTTTCATTCTTGTTCAGACTCAGCAATAGAAACTGCAGCATGAAAATGTACAGCCAACTTTTATGCCTGCAGATGAACAGCAGGAGCTTCAGGTCTATAAAGTCCGGATTGAAAATGATGGGAATCATATGATGGCGAGAGATGGAATAGGTTGGATTTGAGGAATTCTCTGCTTGGCCATCTAGCTAAGCCCCCTGCACTAGGTCAGCATATCATAATGTTTCTTAAGGGTTGTGGGCGTAAAGTCTTAGGCCTTGTCTACACTACACAGTTTTGTTGACAAAAGTTATCTTTTGTCAACAAAACAATGGAGATGTACGCAGTATAATTCAACTTCCACCAACAAAGCTCTCCTGCTTTGCCAACAAAATAAAACCACCTCAATGAGAGGTGTTGAGCTTTTTGTGGTAAAGTTATATGGTCAAAGTGTTAGTGTAGACATTGCACTTGGTTATGTTGCTGTAAATTGCTTCCAGGAGGTGTCCCATAATGCCCATCCTGACCACTCTGGTCAGCAGTTCGAACTCAACTGCCTTGCACCCAGGTACACAGGTATCTGCACCTTCACCTTTAAAGGTCCAGGAATTTTTGTATTCCACTTCCTGTTTGCTTGGCATGGAGAGCTTACATAGCATCTTTCCAGCTGATCATGGCGGTTCCATGCAGCAAATACTCTCCTGCTTTGAGCACACCTGAGTTGTTGGATCTGCTTTCTCTGTGGGGAGTGGAGGCTGTGAAGTCCCAGCTTAAATTCAGCTGTAGGAACTTTGATACCTACTGTCAGATTTCTCGTGGCATGTTGGATAAGGGCTATGAACAGGGCATGCATCAGTGCCATGTGAAGATAAAATAACTGAGGCAGATGTACCAGAAGGCAAGGGAGTCAAACTGTTGCTCTAGTGCTGCACTGGAGACCTGCCATTTCTATAAGGAGCTGGACGCCATCCGCGGTGGTGACCCCACCTTCACCATCAAGATCCCTGAGGATACTTGCGGGGTGGGGGGGCAACAGCTGGAGACAGCAGACAGTGGACTCAACCCCAAGGACGAAGTCGTGGACAAGGAGGTTGAGTTGGAGGACGAGATGGGACAGGCAACAGGGTCATCTGGTACTGCGGCAAGCCAGGGCCTTTTCTTGACCAAGGCAGGTTTGAGCCAGTCCCAACAATCTGTCTCTGGTGTGCATGAAGCAGGAAAGGGGAGCTCTGGTAAGTGATCTTTTTGAGTTGACGCTGCTTTATGTGCTAGAAGTGGGTGAAGGGACAGAAATGTACAAGACTAGCTGTGTTTGCATGTGATTTGCATCCCCCTGTGCAACTAAGCAGTGAGGCAGAACAGTGTGTTAATGCACACTGAGATTTCATGGAATCTGCTAGAGAGATCGCTCGGCAACTTTCCTGGAAGTACTCACTAATCCTCTGTTGAAGGTTCCTTGGCAGAGCTGCTTTGTTCCTTCCCCCATTGTACGAAACTTTCCTGCACCAATCAGGAATTACTTGTGCAGGGACCAAAACAGCACAGAGGCGAGCTGCATAGGGATCCGAGCCAGACAGATGCAGGAGATGCCTCCTTGCTTACCTGCAGGAGTGAGATATTGACTTCTATGATCTCTGTCTGGAAAATTGGTGGTAGAATTTACAATTTTGTCCCTAGTTGCTTGCAGTGATCCTCTGAAAAAACCTCCCAGACCTTTTGCCCCATCTTGAGCGCTCTCCCTCCCCCGGACGAACTCACCATGTTTAGGGTGTTGGCTGAGCTGTGTACCTGCCAAGGGAAAGTGAGAAATTGATTTCAGATTTTAAAAGGTGCATTTTACTATGATTTGAAGCTGTGAATGCACTAACAAGCATGGTTCTGTTTGTTGTGTTTGTGCAGATGTGGCCTTCAGGGGAACCCACTACATGCCGGCAGAGTGCCTCTGCCAGGTAAGGAAGCCAAGGAGGACATGCTTTGAGAGGTTCTTCAATCCTCAGATGCTGAGAAACAAGAACACAAGGGTGTGGAGAGAGACAATAAGTGAAAATTATAAAATAGGCAGGACAGCAAGGAGAGCCAGGAGCGAATTTTAATGGCCCAGGAGCAGATGATAAAAGTGATGGAGGACCAAATAGAGATGTTGAAGTCTGTAATCACGCTGTAGGCAGAACACATGCGTGCTCTTCTCTCTCCCCTCCCATCCCCCTGCAGCTGATACAGAGATGCTTGTCATGCCTTCATAGAATCATAGAATCATAGAATATCAGGGTTGGAAGGGACCCCAGAAGGTCATCTAGTCCAACCCCCTGCTCAAAGCAGGACCAATTCCCAGTTAAATCATCCCAGCCAGGGCTTTGTCAAGCCTGACCTTAAAAACCTCTAAGGAAGGAGATTCTACCACCTCCCTAGGTAACGCATTCCAGTGTTTCACCACCCTCTACCACCACCTTCCCCAAACTCCTCTCAGACATTTCTTGCATCTTCCCAGCCTGTCTCAGTACCCTGTTCACTCCACCCCTTCAGACAGTTTCCAAAATGATAGCTGGAGTAACACATAGCTATGAGAACCTACATCAGGACACTGCCCTTCACTGTTATCTCCCTTTCCACTGAGCATTTTCTCTGTGTTTTTAATTGGTGTTTAATAAAAACATACTCTCTGAAAAATAATCAGTCTTCATTTGTCTCCTACACACAGTGGTTGCTGCTGGAATTAATACACAGTTGCAATCTGATCATTTGCTGACTACAAATCACTATTGGGAATCATCAAAATTTTCATGCAAGGTGGCAAGTTAACATAGCATGGCAGAGTGCTGTATAGCAAGACACATTGCTGGTGCTCATTGTCAAAATGGTGCCTAAAAGGCTCCAGGATTCAAATAGCCCTCTGTTGTGCCCCTATAATAGCCCTGGTTCTGGCTGCTCAAAATCAGCCACCAGGTGATCCGCATCCATGCTCCACCCTGAGGAAAACTTTTCACCCTTAGCCTCACAAATAGTATGCAGCACACAGCAGGTTGCTATGACCATGGGAATATTTTCCTCATTTAGGTCTAATCTGCCATAAAGGCAGTGCCAGTGTGCTTTTAATCTGCCAAAAGCACATTCTACGGTCATTCTACATTTGCTCACCCTGTTGTTGAAGTGCTCCTTGCTGCTGTCCAGGTTTCCTATGTAAGGCTTCATGAGCCATGGGAGTAAAGGGTATGCTGGGTCTCCCAGGATCACTTTGGGCATTTCAACATCCCCCATTGGAATCTTGTCTGGAAAGAAAGTCTCTGCTTGCAGCTTTCTGTACAGGCCAATGCTCTTGAAGATGTGTGCGTCATGCACCTTCCTGGACCAGCCCGCATTGATGTCAGTGACACGCCCACAATGATCCACAAGCGCCTGCAATGCCATAGAGAAATACCCCTTTCTATTGATGTACTCCTTTGCAAGATAGTCTGGGGCCAAAATTGGGGTATGTGTGCCATCTGTCGCCGTGCCACAGTTAGGAAATCCTATTGCCTCAAAGCCATCCACTGTATCACACACATTTCCAAGAGTCACAGTTTTGTAGTAGAATGTCCTGCACACTTGCGATAATGCAGTCCCAACTATGGACACCAAACTGATTCGCGACCTGACTGGTAGCAGTCTAGAGTTGCCCGTTTCCACAGAGTGATCGCCACGTGTTTCTCCACTGAGAGGGCAGCTCTCATTTTGGTGTCCTTGTGCCGCAGTGCTGGGCCAAGCTCCACGCACTGTTCTGGGAAGGTGGCTTTCTGCATCTGAATGTTCTGCAGCCACTGCTCATCATTCCAGATCTGCATAACGATGCAAGCCCAAAAGCGACGGTCCACCATGTTTCAGAGTAGCAGCCGTGTTAGTCTGTATTCGCCAAAAAAAAAAAAAGGTACTTGTGGCACCTTTAGAGGCTAACAAATTTATTTGAGCATAAGCTTTTGTGAGCTACAGCTCACTTCATCGGATGCCTGCAGTGGAAAATACAGTGGGGAGAAATGTGCAGCAGCTCAGTGAATGGCAAATGTAATCTGGTGGTGTTTCTCTCCATTGCACACAGCAGGTCAGGCACCTCAGATTCCTGTTTAGATTGGGAGCTGCTCATGATATACTGCATGACCAGCCATGACTTAGTCATAACAGTGACCACAACCGTAGAGAGCAGTGCAGGATCCATCCTTTCAGACAAAGAGGGCGGGCGCACTGTAAACAGGCTGTTGAAAAATGGCACTGACCACAGTCGGAAGCCCATGGAGTGATGGAATAGAAAAAGCTGCATCATGGGATGTTGAGCCGGTATCCATGATGCTCTGTGATCCACTCTGCCTTCCCACAACTCCTAGCCTCTAGCCGCAGAAGGTAGCAAGTGGCACAGTGGGATAGGTACCCAGTGCATTACTCTGTTGATGCTAGAGCTCTGCTGATGGGAGTGTTATGTGAACGTGCACAAGTGATGTAATTAGAGTGGGTTTTGATCGTTTGGCGTAACTTGCATCGACACAACTCTGAAGTGTAGACAAGGCCTTAATCTCTGATCTCTCCAGTAGTGATTCTACAACCTGCTTTTGGAAGCTTATTTTACTAATGAACTCTTTTGGTATTAGGGTTTTCCTAGTACTTAACATGAGCTTTCTTTGCTGCAGCTCATTAGTTCCTGCCTGTTCCGTCAATGATTAGTGAGAATAATCTGTTCTTGGTCTCTTTAGAACAGTTCTTTGTGTATTCAGAGTGACATGGTAGCAGTCTGATTATATTTCGAAGAACAGATGTACCAAGTTTTCCTCCTAGGTTCTATATTCTAAACCTTTTATTGGTGTGGTCTGAATACTCTACAGTACTAGGTAACTGGTGCTGAGTGAATTAATTACTTTACTTATTTTATAGGCAGTATTCATACATCTTACTAGCGCATTTGCCTCATCTGCATTGAATCATATTCAGTTTAACTCCTAGAGCCTTCTCTGTGTTACTACTGCTTAGGTGGTAGAGAACAAGGATAGCATGGAGTGGGCCAAGCAGTGTGATACCACAAGTGACAGAGAACATCTTGCTGTGGGGCACAAGACCGCAAATCCCTTTCTCTGCAGTCAAGTCCTAAAGACTCGTTTAGATTACCTACAAGAAATTATCTGGCTGATTAAGGCTAGGTTGTAGGTATTCAGCTAATTTATTTTTATTTAGCTAAATAATCAGGATGTGTCCAATTGCCATGTGACCACTCTATTTGTATGTTGTACCTCTTTTTCCTCTCCTCTACTTCTACTGTTTCTTTCTAGAGCAGAGGGTCTCAAACTGGGAGGGCTATGGAATACGTTTTCGGGTGTGTGTGAGAAACTTGGGGGATGGGGATCCTCACTGTGCACATTTTACCCACAGTAACAAACAACTAGCAAAGCTGATTCCTTCGGACAGATCAGATCTTCAGATGGCGCTGTGCATTTTGATGCTATTCTTTTAAGCTTGAATAGCATTATACAAGTCGTTGCCATCTGTACATTAATCAGTTTATGATTCAGTGTGCACATTTAACTTTAAGCATCGCAATTTCCATTTTGCCCTTATTAAAATGGATCGTTGGCGCTGTTTGAATCAATGCCTTACTGTTTTTAATATTTAATGAGAGTTGCATGTTTGTTTTTTATTGGTATATGTACTTGTTGGGGGGGGGGGGATAAACTCCTACAGACACAAAGGAGGGCATGATCAAATAAGTTTGAGAACCAGTGTTCTAGAGTGTAGGCTGCCTCTTTATGTGTGTTTAGCATCTAGCATGCTGTGTCCGCTACCAAAAATAAATTATTAGAAATGTTGAGGGCATTGTATTAGAGAAACCTTCTACACTTTTTGTTTTAAAATTCCTATAAGTGAGTGACTTTGTTTTCTCTTTCGGCAGGATTCTCCATTTCTGGGTAAAGAATGCAGACAATAAAGTGTGTAGTTGTTGGAGATGGTGCGGTGGGAAAGACCTGTCTTCTCATCAGCTACACCACCAATGCCTTTCCAGAGGAGTACATACCCACTGTGTTTGACAACTATAGTGCCCAGATGACTGTGGATGGCCGGACAGTTAGTCTAAATCTCTGGGACACTGCAGGCCAGGAGGAATATGACCGTCTACGTACCCTCTCATATCCTCAAACCAATGTATTTGTCATCTGTTTTTCCATTGGAAGTCCCTCCTCTTATGCAAATGTTCGGCACAAATGGCACCCTGAAGTCTCTCACCACTGTCCTAATGTTCCAATCCTTTTAGTTGGCACCAAAAGGGACTTACGAAGTGATGTGGAAACCGTTAAAAAGCTGAAGGAGCAAAGCTTGGCTCCCACTACCCCACAACAGGGAACTTCACTGGCCAAACAGATTGGAGCAGTAAAATATTTGGAATGCTCAGCTCTGAACCAGGAGGGGGTTCGAGAGGTGTTTGCTGAAGCTGTGCGCGCAGTTTTATACCCAGTGGCAAAGAAAAACACAAAAAAGTGTGTCCTGTTGTAGTTGCCGAAGACGATGGATATTTGAAGTGAAATGAAGACTGACGGGGATCTTGGCGGGCTCCTTTCTTTTTTTTAATTGAAGATTTGCATCTTGCACTAACAGGTCTAAACAGAAATGGTTCATGCAAAGTATATTCTTGCAGTTTGGTAACTGCTTCAGGGAAACTGAGACAAACCAGTTCATTCCAGCCTAGTGAGAGACTGATGAAATATCTATCCATCTTCTAAAGTTCCAGAGTCTCCATCTCCAGAGTTCAGTTGGCTTCCATTCTTTTCAATAGAAGAGGATGAGGGGACTTCTTCAAAGCCAAACTTTTCCTTTACTAGACAAACTTCAGTTATTGGCCTTGCTGAAAGCGACAGATATTGATAATTTTGCTTTAAATATAGTTCCTGCTGCTTCTGGCCCTTACTGATTCATCAACTTGGTCTACCAGACAAGAGCCTGGCTTTCTAATTATTGCCTTAATTTGACATCATGAAATTTGAAAACCATTTGTCTAAATTTAAAAATGCTGAAACCTTCAATATTAATATGAGACTTACTTTATAGTGAAGAATGTGATTACTTGTATGAAAAGTTAATGAAAACCAATCATGTTTGGTCCAGTGTTTCAGACATAAGGAACTCCTGAAATGGTTTCATTAGTATTAAGATCAGAAGTTGGCACCTCCTGATATGTGGAATTCTAGATGACAGTAACTCAAATAAATGATTCTGTGGTGGTTTAGGAACAGAGACGTGAGATAGTAACAAAATGCAGGTCTGCCATAGTTGTCTTAACTGCATTAGGGTTTCTCTTCCCCCTCTAAAGAGTATTTTAAATTTTGAGAGTGGAGTTATTGTTCTCTCTTCAAACTGCTTGAGGTAATTGGGATGACATTCTCAAAGTGGATTTCCTAGTATGACCTGCATACTTGTACATGTACATTCCCCTGCCTTTTAGGAGAATTCCAGAGAGTTGGAAGGAGACTGTTGCTCTTGAGGAATTAGTTCTCTTTCTCCCAACCATAATTAACCCCTACATCATTGCATGAGAGTTCATGGCAGATCATGTCTTGGAATTGTGTAGGTCCTATAACATGAAGCCAGGAACCATGTTTAACTATGGTTCCAGTTAAACTGTTTTTAATGGTTGGCCAGCTATGGTGGATACGGTTACCTGGGCTACAGCATTTTAAAAATAATTCTCCTCTCCACGCTAGCTGGTCACACATTATTATAAATTACTTTTTAGCTGAAGCTCTATTTAAACACTTCAATAACTGTTCCTACCCCTTTGTGAATGGTCACTGGCTTCTATCTTCAGAAGTCTGTTTACCCACAACACCTAGGATGAGCAAAAAAGCAGCAGTGTGAAACCTCCATTAAAGACTTGCCCCTGCAACTTGCAGATCTGAAATTGATGTGCTGTATAAGAGATTCTGTATTAATATAAGGATGCTGGGATTTGTGGGTTTTGTGTACTGAAATTAATAATCTCATTCCTTGCGTAGGTGCCACTGACTGTATTTGGGAGCAGCCTGTGTTAGTGGTTCAGATCTTAGTTTCCTAAAGTATCTCACCCATGCAAAAATGTGTGTTATGCCTGCACTATATGGAATGAGCTCTCTTTTCTCATTGCAGCAAGATGCTGGTGGGTTGGCAACTGTAGGGCTATTAGGATTAAGAGAAATATTAAATTAGCCTTGCCTTATGTGGTATTGAAGTATGCGGTGGATATATTCCTATCTGTCCCCTACTTCCCCTCAAAGAAGAGGATGTGCCTTTCTCTCTGCCTGATGTACTGATAACTTACAGTAACTACAATTCCATTATAACTGATGGCATATATTACTTTAGCAAATCCCACTCTAAAAGGCTAAATTACAAGCCACAGTTGACCCAAGCCATCAGTATGACTAGCTAAAGAAACAAATGTAGTGTACTGGGAATGGTTCAGATAAACACCAAAATAACAATATGCCATGATGTTTGCAGAAGCCTGGGGATGCTTCCTTCTACATACCACTTTCTTTTTTGTTCTTCACAAAGTGCCATGAACTAGAACAACTTGGAGAGCTCTTTACTGTCTTCATAGTACCTCATTAACAGACTGATTTCAACATCTGATATTTCTGTGTATTTTCTGCCAAGAGGAGCAGGTATCCTGCTATTCTGACAGTTCTTACTCCAGGGCCTGATCTCTGCAGGAATGAATTTCAGGAGCGTGCAGATATCATGAACTTTTTTCTTTATTACAATAATTGATAATTAACAAAATCTGTAAATGGTCACTCTGTAAATTTGGGCTGTTGCAAATTTCTATAATTCTTAACCTATTTTATTGTAACTCTAGTGCAGAGTTTGGGTTCTTTTTTTTTTTTTTTGCCTTGATTTTGTCCATTGTCACATTACAAGGGAGATTTGACTTAGCTCCCTGGTTGGATATGTCTAATTCCAAATAAGATCAGAACATTCCAGCATTGAGAGAGCAGTCGAAACCAACCTTATAAAAGTTTTATATTTGAGTGGCTGGGAATGCAATTGACTTGTGACAATTCAGTCTCTCCTGTGCTATTCAGTTTTTATATCCTTCTAGCAGACTAATCATTTACATTTTTTGTCTTTGAGAGATTTCACTTATTCCCCCTCCCACCCCGGACCCAGTTGATTTGAACAGTTCAGGAGTGCTCTGTCCAAAGGATGATCTGAGGCAGTCTTTTTAGATGTATACTTTTAGCACTCAAATGCTCTGTTCAGTACACAATGGTAGCTATTTATATGGAATTTCAACCAGAAAGGCCTCAATGCTCTGCTTTTGAGTGCCAAATTTGTGACCTGTAGAATTCTTGGTGCTACTTGGGTAAATCTGAACGAGCAAATGGACCTCTCTCTAAGCAAAGGAGTTCTCTAAGCCAGTTAAAGTGGGAGGGTGAGGAGGACTCATTTGCATTAGAGGACCCTAAGATGATCTGATTGAAGTGTGGTACTGAAACATACACTGGCAACTTGATTTTTATACTTAAAAGGAATTTGTATTGCAACTAACGATTTAAAATGATTTTTAAATTATGCAGAATTAAATTGTAATAAAGCTTTCTTGATTTCTTGCTGTTTTATTCACTCATTCCATTTTCATATTACAATTGTTCTTAATCTCTTCTGTGGAAATCTGGAGACTTGAAATATAGCAAAGCAAATTTTGAACAAATTAAGAAGTTTAATTGTTCAGTCCAGTTTTAGTGATTGTAAACTGTGTGAATCTGATGTCTCTTTACTATAAAGATGCAAGATAATTCCCACTAAAATCCTGTTTCCACATGTGAATAACTATTATAGCACTCCTGTAACCATTTTGTGTGAAATTTTGTACGCCAGATGTCTGAAGTTTTTTGGAAAATTTTAGCCAGAACTGTTCAGCTGTTTTGAGAATGAGGCGGGGGCAGGGCAGCAGGGAAGGTTTTGCTTATGTTAAAATATTCTGATGACCCCATGCTTTGGACCAGAGATTTGAAATTTGGCAAGGGGTGGACTTTGTGTCAGGGATGTGCCTTTTGCCATTCCTGTGAAAATCCACTTATGTTTGGCCAATCTCTGAAGGTTCTGTCCTCACTGGACATACTGTATCCCTTCACAGCTGTTATGTGTGACCAGATTGCACAGGACAGCCCATGTGTGCAGTTTCAAAGAGGAGCAGCCTTTACAGGGAAAGTCTGACAACTGCTTTTGAGTGGGCTGGACACTGAAATTGAGAGCAGTGAGAATACAGGAAACACCTGCACCTCCTGTCACCCAGCCAAACTAAAGAAGGAAGGGGAGGCAGAGAGGATAAAAGCGAGACCAGAGGGGATGGAAAAGAATAGGCTGAGACAAGGAGTTGGGGGAGTGGGAGGAAACTTGGAGTAACTGGGCCAGGGCAGGAGAGGAAGTGGGAGGCTGGAACTGATCAGGCAAAGAGACAAACAGGGAGCCCAAATGTGTGTGGAAAGACTGGAAGCTGGTGAGGGAAATGGGGGTGGTGAAAACTTTAATTTGGTCACCTTGTGCATCTGCATTGATAGTCTTGAATTACATGATCACATATTTTTTCCATGTGACCCCTAATTCATTCAGTGCACAGGCTCAACCTACTGTGGGGATGAATTGGGATTATGTATTAAAGGAGGATGTTGCCTGTAGGATGCTGCTTCATTTGTTGCAGAAGATGGAAGGTATGTACTATTTGTAGCACCGGGACAGGGGATCACAGGAAGGGAATGGATGGTCTTCTGGTTAAGGCAACTGAATACCACCTTGGAAAACTGATTTTTATTCCTGCCTCTGCTATAATATAGAGTTCCTAATGTTAGGCAAATCATTTAAACCAAACTTTTCACAGGGGGTCACTAATTAATTCCTGAATGCTATGATGGGATACCTTGAGCTCTGATTTTCAGAAATGCTGAACTTAAAGCTATAACTGAAGTTACTGGGAGCTTTGCTAAAGTAATGTGCTAAATCAGGTGCTAGTTATCCCATATGAGGAACCTAAAATTATTAGAAGCATATCCACTATGCTTTAGTTTCCCATCTGTAAAATGGGGATAATACCATCCTTTCACTTCACAGGAATATTATGAAGATAAGTTAACAAGGCTACATACGGACCTTATAGCGGCACAGCTGTCCTGCTGTAAAGGTCCCCTGTGTAGCTGCTCTTTGCCAGCAGGAAAGAGCTGTCCTGCCGGCATAATTAAACCACCCCCAATGAGCGGGGTTAGCTATGTTGACAGGAGAGTGTCTCCTGCCGACTGCACTGTCCACACCAGAAATTTGTTGGTCAGGGATGTGTTGTTTTTTTTTTTTCCCCACACCCTTGATCGACAAAAGTGGTAGTGTAGTCAGCTTCTGATTATGAAGTACGAGATGCTGATCTCCTCCTTTTGTAAAGTACTTTTGAGAGTTGGTGAAAGTGCCAGCTACTAGTAGTATAAATGCCATAGAAAAGCTCAGAAGGAAACTAACTACTTCAGCGCCGGAAATATGGTGAGGGGTGTGTGTGTGTGTGTGTGCGCGCGCTACATCTCGAACAATGAGGATAAAACAAAATGTTGACTACTGCTCACTAGGTGTGCACTGAATGAAGCAGGAGTCCTGTGGAAATAATATATAATTAAAGACTATCACAATGCATAAAGGTGCCCTCTGTTTGCCTGTTTTCTAACTTTGAGTGCTTGATATTGCAAACGCACAGCACTGCTACATTGCAATTAGGGCTGTTGATTAATTGCAGTTAAATCATGTGATTAACTAAAAAAAATTAATCACAATTAAAATCGTGATTAATCCACTGTTAATAGAATACCAATTGAAATTTATTAAATATTTTTGGATGTTTTTCTACATTTTCAAATACATCTATTTCAATTACAACACAATATAAAGTGTACAGTGCTCACTTTATATTTTGATTACTAATATTTGCACTGTAAAAATAAACAAAAGAAATAGTATTTTTCAGTTCACCTCATACAAGTACTGTAGTGCAATCTCTTTATCACAAAAGTGCAACTTACAAATGTAGATTTTTTTGTTAAATAACTGTACTCAAAAACAAAACAGTGTAAAACTTTAGAGTCTACAAGTCCACTCAGTCCTACCTCTTGTTCAGCCAATTGCTAATGCAAACAAGCTTGTTTATGTTTATGAAAGATAATGCTGCCCACTTCTTAATTAGTGTCACCTGAAAGTGAGAACATGCGTTCGCATGGCACTGTTGTAGCTGGTGTCACAAGTTATTTACGTGCCAGATGTGCTAAAGACTCATATGCCTCTTCATGCTTCGGCCATCGTTCCAGAGGACACGCTTCCATGCTGAGGATGCTTGTTAAAAAAAAAAAATAATGCGTTAATTACATTTGTGACCGAACTCCTTCGGGGAGAACTGTGTATCTCCTATTCTGTTTTACCCACATTCTGCCACATATTTCATGTTATAGCAGTCTCGGATGATGACCCAGCACATTGTGTTCATTTTAAGAACACTTTCACTGCAAATTTGACAAAATGCAAAGAAGATTCCAATGTGAAGTTTCTAAAGATAGCTACAGCACTTGACCCAAGATTTAAGAATCTGAAGTGCTTTCCAAAATCTGAGATGGATGAGGTGTGGAGCATGCTTTCATGTCTTAAAAGAGCAACATTCTGATGTGGAAACTACAGAACACAAACCACCAAAAGAGAAAATCAACCAACTGCTAGTGGCATCTAACTCAGATGATGAAAATGAACACGTCAGTCCGCTCTGCTCTGGATCGTTATCAAGCAGAACCCATCATCGACATGGACGCATGTCCTCTGGAATGGTGGTTGAAGCATGAAGGGACATATGAGTTTTTATCGCATCTGGCATGTAAATATCTTGCAATGCTGATTGCAGCAGTGCCATGCAAATGCCTGTTCTCACTTTCAGGTGACACTGTGAACAAGAAGCAGTTAAGCATTATCTTCTGAAAATGTAAACAAACTTGTTTGTCTGAGCTATTGGCTGAACAACAAGTAGGACTGAGTGGACTTGTAGGCTCTGAAGTTTTACATTGTTTTATTTTTGAATGCAGGTTTTTTTGAACTTACAAATGTAGAATTAACTTTCATGATAAAAAGATTTCACTATAGTACTTGTATTAGGTGACTTAAAAAATGCTGGTTTTTTTTACGGTACAAATATTTGTAACAAAATAGAGCACTGTACACTTTGTATTCTGTATTTTGACTGAAATATATTTGAAAATGTAAAAAACAATAAAATACCCTTTATTTAAATATTTTTTGGATAACAGCATGATTAATTGCGATTAAAAATATTAATTGCCTGAGAGCTCTAATTAAAATGCCCCTGGGAGGTAAGTAGGTATTTAGCTATAGCTTTGTACATAGGAGGACACTTACCCCTAGGGGTATGTCTACACTACGAAATTAGGTAGAGTAGAAGTCTATTTTTAAAAAATCAATTTTATACAGTCAATTGTGTATGTGCCCACTAAGCGCATTAAGTTGGCAGAGTGTGTCCTCAATACTATGGCTAGCATCGACTTACGGAGCGATGCACTGTGGGTAGCTATCCCACAGTTCCCGCAGTCTCCACTGCCCATTGGAATTCTGGGTTAAGCTCCCAATGCCTGATGGGGCAAAAACATTGTCACGGGTGGTTTTGGGTACATGTCATCAGTTGCCCTTCCCTCCCTCCCTCCCTCTGAAAGCAACAGAATCGTTTTGTGCCTTTTTTCCTAGGTTACCCATGCAGATGCCATACCACGGCAAGCATGGGGCCCGCTCAGCTCAGGACTGCTGTTGAGAGCATTGTAAACACCTCACACATTATCCTGGAGTATGTGCAGAACCAGGTTAAGAGACGCCAGCACGAGGACGATTGTGATGAGGGCATGGACACAGACATTCCTGAAAGCACGGGCTGTGGCAATTGAGACATCATGGAGGCAGTGGGGCTGGTTGATACAGTGGAATGCCGATTCTGGGCCTGGCAAATAAGCACAGACTGGTGGGACCACATAGTGTTGCAGGTATGGGATGATTCAGTGGTTGCGAAACTTTCGCATGCGTAAGGCCACTTTCCTTGAACTTTTGTGAGTTGCTTTTCCCTGCTCTGAAGCGCAGGAATATCAAGATGACAGCTGCCCTGACAGTTGAGAAGCGAGTAGTGATAGCCCTGTGGAAGCTTGCAACGCCTGACTGCTACCGGTCAGTTGGGAATCAGTTTGGAGTGGGCAAGTCTACTGTGGGGACTGCTGTGATCCAAGACGTTCTCCTATCAAGGGTAGTGACTCAGGGAACCCCTTGCAGCAAAGCCATCAAGTATGACCTGCACATTTCCCAAACGGTGGTGGGGTGATAGATGGAATGCATATCCCTAACTTGGCACCGGACCACCTTGCCAACCAGTACCTAAACTGCAAGGGGCACTTCTTGATAGTGCTGCCAGCACTGGTGGATCACAAGGGACATTTTACCGACATCAAAGTGGGATGGCTGGGAAAAGTGCATGATGCTCGCATTTTTAGGAACTCTGGGCTGTTCGAGCAGTTGCAAGAAGGGACTTACTTCCCAGACCAGAAAATTACCATTGGGGATGTTGAAATGCCAATAGTTATCCTTGGGGACCCAGCCTACCTCTTGCTCCCATGGCTCATGAAGCCACACACAGGCACCCTGGCCAGTACTAAGGAGCAGTTAAACTATAGGCTGATCAAGTGCAGAATGGTGGCAGAATGTGCCTTTGGACGTTTAAAAGCTCGCTGGTGCTGTTTGCTGACTAGGTTAGACATCAGCGCAACCACCATTCCCACTGTTATTGCTGCTTGCTGTGTGCTCCATAATATCTGTGAGAGTAAGGGGGAGACATTTATGGCGGGGTGGGAGGTTGAGGCAAATTGGCTGCTCAAAATTGCCAAGCTGACACAAAGGCGACTAGAAAAGCACAGCTAGGAGCGCTGCACATTAGAGAGGCTTTGAAAACTAGTTTCATGACTGGCCAGGCTACGGGGTGAAGGTTGTGAGTGTTTCTCCTTGCTACAAACCCACCCTGTTTTGTTGATTTTAATTCCCTGTAAGCCAACCACCCTCCATCCTTTGACCATAGCTAGCAAAGGACATAAAGTAACTATTGTTTTGAAACTTTTCTTTCTTTCTTAACTAATTAAAAAAAAAAAGTGAGAACTCACAAGGTAGCCTGTGTGGGGTGGGGTTCAGGAGGAGGGAAGGACAAGGCCACATTGCTTATTGTAGCCACATTACAAATCAAAATTGTTTGAATTACAGCCTTCTGTTGCTTGGGCTAGCCTCCGGAGTGAAGTGGCTGGGTGCCTGAAGCCTCCCCCACCCCCCCCATTCTTGGGTGTCTGGGTGAGGAGGATATGGAACTTGGAGGAGGGCAGGCAGTTATACAATGGATGCAGCAGGGGTCTGTGCTCTTGTTGGCTTTCCTGCAGTTCCAACAGATGCTTCATCATGTCCGTTTGCTCCCCCATTAGCCTCAGCATTTCCTCCTGCCTCGGCTCTTTGCACTTACTTAATGCTTTCCTGGCCTCTGCCACTGAATGCCTCCATGCATTAAGCTGTGCCCTATCAGTGCGGGAGGACTGCATGAGCTCAGAAAACATGTAATCGTGAATGTGTTTTTTTTCCCGCCTTCTAATCTGCGATAACCTCAGGGACGGAGCTGATGGGGGAGCATAGAAACATTTGCAGCTGGGGGGAGATAAAAAGGGAGAGTAAAATTTAAGATGATACATTTGAGAACAAAAGGGAGACTTTCACAGTGCATCAAGCAATTCACAACATATGTGCTTTAGGTACAAAGTCACATTTTGTCTTTTATATTGAGTGCTTGTCGGTATGGTAATACATCACAAACAGCCGGGCAACAGAATTTGGTTTCCAGGCAGCCATGGTAAGCCTTTTGGTACGTGGGGTTGGCTTCTTATGCCTTCATAACACGTGGGAATGGTTTCAAACTGCAGCGTCATCCTTTCCCAGAGCAAGCAATGCCAGTTGGGTTTCACATTTAAAAAGAGGGGCTGTGGTTTTCAGGTGGATGTGCAGCACACACCTCCTCTCCCCCCCCCCCCCATGGCGTGGCTATTCTCTGGGATGATCCCCTCCCTCTGCCGTGTGGCTATTCCCTGCAATGATCCCTTTTAGCCAAGTGCAAATAACCCAGCATGAATGGGATCCTTTTACTGTTCCCTTACAAAAATTCCCCTATTTCAACCAGGTGATCATGAATGATATCGCTCCCCTGAGGCTAACGCAAAAAGATATAGACAATGTTACTTGAATGCGACCAAACCCAGGACCATTCGTTGCCATGGTTTGTGCTGCAATGATTCCAGACTACTTGCTACTGCCTTCACATGGTAAAGTGTGCAGGATGAAATAAGGCTTAGGCAGCCCTCCCTAGAAACCTGCAAGGGCTTTCAGAGTACCTCCAAGAGAGCTTCATGGAGATGTCCCTGGAGGATTCCCACTCCATCCACAGACACGTTAACAGACTTTTCCAGTAGCTGTACTGCCCGTGAATGCATCCCAATTCTTCAGGGCAAATAAAACACTATTGCTTTTAAACCCTGTACTGTAGTTGCACGTATGCACTCACCAGAGCTGCCTTCTCTGGCTTCAGGGGCAGGGACCGGCCTTGGGAAGGTATTAGCTCCAGTGTGATGAAAAGGTTCTGGCTGCCAAAAAGAGCAGATTCACCACTTACCTTCTCCTCCTCCACAAAATCCTCCTCCCTGTTGCGTGAGACTCTCCCCTTGCAGGTGTCCTCGGGTAGTGGTACGGTCCCCCCCTTAGAATGTCATGCAGCTGATCATAGAAGCGGCATGTATGGGGCTCTGACCCAGAGCGACCGTTTGCCTCCTTTGTCTTTTGATAGGCTTGCCTGAGCTCCTTAACTTTCACACGGCACTGCTGTGTGCCCCTGTTGTAGCCTCTCTCCACCATGCCCTGTGCGATTTTGGCATATATATTAGCATTTCTTCTTTTTGATCAGAGTTCAACCTGCACAGATTCTTCTCCCCATACAGCAATCAGATCCAGTGTCTCCCTTTTGGTCCATGCTGGAGTTAATTTGTGATCCTAGGGGGACTGCAGGGTCACCTGTGCTGCTGAGCTTGCCTCACTGACCAAACAGGAGATGAAATTCAAAATTTCCCAGGGCTTTTCCTGTGTACCTGGCTAGTGTATTGGAGTTCAAAGTCCTGGCCAGAATGGTCACATTGGAGCACTCTCGATAGCTCCCGGAGGCCAATACTGTCGATTTGCGTCCACACTACCCCAAATTCAACCCAGGAAGGTAGATTTTAGCATTACTGCCCTCGCTGGGGAGGAGTACAGAAGTCAATTTGAAGAGCCTGTTAGGTCGAGGGAATGGGGGTGGTTGTGTGGATGCAGTCATTCTGAAATCGACCTAACGCGCTGGATGTGACCTAACCCCGTGGGTAGACCAGGGCCTAGAGACGGTAAGGCTCTGCTGTGGAGTGGTCCTGAGCCCGACCAGCTGTAGCTGCAACCAGCGGCTGGCGGGCCGGTGGGAGCACCTAGAGACCGTTGTTTTTCGGAAGTCTGTACTGGGGGTGCTCGCGTGAGCGGGCCCGAGAGCCCCGCTCGCTGACACCACCCGGCCCGACGGGTCCGGCCGGGCACTGAGGCGCCCCGCAGCTGGCCCCAGCTGGGGCTGAGCCTATGTCTACACTGCCGTGGTCACGCCAGCTACCCGGGTCCACACGGCGGGGGCCGACGGGAGACACTCCTCTCGTTGCGGGCAGGGCAGGGGGACTGGCGAGCGAGCCGCTGTCGACCTGGGGGTCTTTACTAGACCCGCTCAAGCGACCGCCGGCGGGCCGCTGGCCGAGCGCCGATCCTTGCCGTCGTCTCCCCCGGCAGCCGGCGGCGGGCTGGACCGAGTCTGTCGCCCCGGCAGCGCCGGCCCCGCCCCTCCGAGCGGACGCTCTCGCCGCGCGCTCTCTATGGTGCTCTCCGCAGGCGTGACCCGGCGGCGCTCGCGCCCCGCTTCTGCTTCCGGGTCGCGTCTCGGGCCGAGGCGGGAGAGATGTCGGACTCGGAGAGCGAGGAGGAGGCGGAGGGGGGCCGCGCCGGGCCCTTCTCCCTGGCCGGCTTCCTCTTCGGGAACATCAACGAGGCGGGGCAGCTGGAGGGGGAGAGCGTCTTGGACAAGGTGAGGCGCGGGGCCCTGGGGCCGCTGGGCTCCGCCTGCCCGCAGGCGCCCCGGCTGGCCGCGCCCGGGCCCCTCTCGCCGCGGCGGGAACGTAGCCCTGGTGCTCCCCGGGCGCCACCCCTCGCGGCGCGGGGCCGCTAACGGCCGGTCCTGTCTTCCGCTCTTCCAGGAATCCAAGAAGCATTTAGCCGGTTTGGGCGCCTTGGGGCTGGGCAACCTGATCACCGAGATCACGGCCAGCGAGGAGGACGCTGCGGAGACTGACGGAGCCCAGCTGGATGAGGAGGGTGAGGCCCGAACACCCGTTCAGGTCTGGGCTGGATCGGTTGTAGCTACCGCAGCCCAGTCGAATGTTATCGCATCGAAGGGTTTTCTTAACGAGAGCAGGAGGACTTGTGGCACCCTAGAGACTAGCGCGTTCATTTGAGCATGAAGCCGAAGTGCGCCGTAGCTCACGAAAGCTTCTGCTCAAAGGAATGGGTTAGCCTCTGAGGTGCCACAAGTCCTCCTGTTCTCTTTGCAAATACAGCCGAACACGGCTGCTCCTCTGAAACCTCTCTTTAAAGAGTAACGGTGCATTTCTAGCTCTTCTTACTGAAACGGAAACCGTAATTTCATTGTTGACGCTCTAGCCGCATTTTGATATCTGCCAATCTGCAGGAAGGCGGAGGCAGTAACTATGAGGCATGAACTGTCCTAGTTGCATCACTAATGTATTAATACCTAAGCCTAACAGTTGTACTTGAGAAGGTAACTGTGGTGCACTATTGTATATTTGCATGTTTAGTGAATCATTATGGTCTCTTGTTCAGTCTTTAAAACAACCAAACCAGCATGGAGGCATCTATTTAACAAATATATACTACTTAATATTCCAATTTATTATGACCTTGTCTTCCTACTCAGTTGTGTGTCTCCACTTCACCGTTGCATCTTGGACTTATTTAAATTGTAAAACCTATTGATCCATTGATCTATTGTCTTCATTACTTGTTTTGCACATCGTATAGCGCAATAGGGCTGTGATCCTCAATTGAAGTTTCTAGGTGCCACTGTAATGTTCTGGAGAGACAAGGTGGGTGAGGTAACTTATTTTATTGCAACAGCTTCTGTTGGTGAGAGAGAAAAGCTTTCGAATTTACACAGAACTCTTCTCCAGGTCTGGGAAACTAACTCAGGGGAGTCAGGGCTTGTCTTCACATACAGTGCTACAGCTGCTGTAGCATTTTAGTGAAGACACTACTATGCCCATGGGAGTGGGTTACTGATTTTCACAGATTAGTCTATATCTGATGTGTTGGTCCTCTTCCTCAAAGGAAACCTGCACAACACTTTCAAAAGATGAATCAGGGCACTTAAATGCATTACTCTACTAGACACTAAAAATCATGGATTGAATACAGATACTGGATTTATGGCTTATTACAACAGTCTGTAACCCACTAACAATCCCCATAGCTGCTATCCACCCTTTCCTTCCTACGACTGGAAGGGTATTAATGGGCCGCTTCACCTTGAGTGGTACCTTGAAATGTGTGTTAACTACTTAAGCTAAACAGTCTGTTCAGACCTTGTGTTTAGCAATGGCACTGAAACCTTGTCTACACTACAGGTTACTTTGGTATAACTTACGTCGCTCAGAGATGTGAATAATCCACACCCCTGAGCAATGTAAATTATACCGACCTAAGCACCAGTGTAGACAGTGCTATGTCAGTGGGAGAGCTTCTCCCACTGACTTAGGGCTTGTCTACACTGGCACTTTACAGCGCTTCAACTTTCTCACTCAGGGATGTGAAAAAACAAGCCCCTGAGCTCTGCAAGTTTCAGCGCTGTAAAGCGCCAGTGTGAACAGTACACCAGCACTGGGAGCTACGTCTCTCATGGAAGTGGGTTTTTTTAGAGCTTGGGGAGAGCTCTCTCCCAACGCTGTGCCGCGACTGCACAAGCCGTGTTAAAACGCTGTTGTGGTAGCGCTTTAACGTTGCCAGTGTAGACTAGCCCATAGCTACTGCCTCTTGCGGAGGCAAGCATTATTAAGCCGATGGGAGATCTCTCTCCCATCAGCTTAGAGCAGCGATTCTCAGCCCGCGGTCGCATGTGGCCCAATTAGCACAGAGCTGTGGCCCAGCTTAGCTATGTTCTAAAGTCTGTCTGTGTGCCTGGGGTTCCAGGTTCCCAGCTGCCCAGCATGGGAGTGTCTGGGCTGCCCTGGTGCGACGGGTTTGGGGTCTGGGCTGCCCTGGAGGGGTCGGGGTCCGGACTGCTGGCCCGCCCAGTGTGGCGGCGGTCGGGGAAGCCACTTGGCCCCACAAGCTCTGCAGTCCGAGTCGGGCTGGCTGGCAGCCAGCCTCCCTGTGCAGCAAGGGTTGGGGCCCATAGTTCGTAATCAGTTGAGAACCACTGACTTAGAGTGTCTCCACCATAAGTGCTAGAGCTAAGTGCTGTAGTGTAGATGTACCTGAGTTAGTTCCCCAGACCTGAAGAGCTTTGTGTAAGCTTGAAAGCTTGTCTCTCTCTAGAAATTGGTCCAATAAAATGTTGCCTCATCCACCTTGTCTCTCTAGTATCCTGGGACCAGTGTAGCTAAACAACATTGTGTACTGCAGTCTACTGTAATACAAATAAATAAAGGACAGAAATAGCACTGGTTCTGAGAATACTTGAAATGTCTTTTTCTCACTGAGTGATGCTCAGTGCAGCAGTAACTTTAATAAGAAAAGAAATAATTCCAACATAAGGGCCAGAGTCTACCCTGCCAATATCTTTGTACAAACCTCATCTTATCATTAGACAATTTGCTGTTGTTCAGGGTTAAGGTATTGCCCTAGCTTTGTAAACTTGGGTAAATCTCACTGCCCAATTGCTTTCCATTGCCTTTATACATGTTGTCTATAGATTGTCTGCTCATAGGGCCAGGGATCCCTGCCTTTATACCTATCTGTAAAGTTCCCCGCTCACTGTTTGTGGGATTTAATTTTGTTTAATACAAAAAACTTACGTTAAAAGAATATGAAGGTTGCAAAGTAAAGTGTTTGAAAGTTGAAATGCCAGAATTAAGGATGCCTGTTCAGTCTTAAGTCTGTCTCTTGTACATGAGCATTGTGGTGATTTTTAATGACGTGATCAGATAATTTGTTTTTCTTTTCTGTACATGTTCCACTTTTCCCCCAGGATGGAACATAGCTCAGTGAATGAGGCAGTTGTTCAGTATTGCTTTCTATCATTCAATACGTGGCTCTGGCGCTTATTTATTGCACACTATCCAAATGCTGCACTGAATATAGAATTATGAAATTCACTATTGGCTCTTCTGTACTGCTCATTACTGTAGTGGTTAGTATCTCACAAATGGTAACAGACCCAATTTTGGGTGGAGATTGTCCTTTCTCTTCCTAGTCATCTGCCTTATTCTCTATACCCCTTTCAACTTCAAGAGCAAGTGAAGCTGGTGTCCTACTGACACAGCATCATTCACTACACAGCCCTCGTTCGTGCCCCGAGCACCCTCCATGCTAAATGAGTCGGGAATTGTGTGGAAAAAGTGATCGTGTAATTAAAGACTGTATCGTGCATATACAAAAGGGGGCAACATCAAGGTTTTGAGAGCAGCCTTAGTTCTGGCATTTCTTAACTTTCACGAGCTTGACTTTTGCAACCTCACTAACATTCTTTTAAGAGTTCTTAATTTAATTTAATTAATTTATTTTTGGAAAAGATTTGAAAACAAATTATTTGCAACTATAGCAACACTCCATCATGCATTATCAGCCGGGTGTGAATCATCACTCAGACTGCAGCATAGACTCCTTGACTGCAGTTTAATTACATTAGCTGCCAGCAGTAGAAGGCTGTTCATAGGAGTGTACGTAACACAATGAAACAGTGAGTTATTTATAAATGAGTAGACTTATTTTACAGACAGCGTAGCAGAGGACAAAGATATGATAAGTTATTTCTGAGAGGCAGTGTGGCAGTTAATAGGATTTGTTTTTGCAATAGTAATAGCTTCTGTAACCCCCCAATGGGATATGGTGCTTTGCTTGATACAGTTGTGAAAGTACAGAATTACGAACGTTCATCAGTAGAAGACATTCAATTAGGACTCATGGTCTGGTTCCCAGGTGGTGTACTTACCTCTGGGTCAAAGGGCCTGTCTCAGCAGCTTGTAACTTTGCCAAATCTGAACAGATTTCCATGAGACTGGCACTTCCCTGACCCCAATGATCCACCTTCCAGATTTCAGAGTCTTGCTGCAAACCATGAAGGTGTTGGAGCTCTTGGGGGCAGGGGAAGGGAAGAAAGACCAGACCTTTTTAGAATAGAAAACATTAGGTAACCTTAATACAGGGGTTGTATTTGCTCCTCCAGTAAAATAGAGTATAGAAGGGGGTGGAAAGAAGTTACAGCAGGAAGGAGGGGGTAGGCGGATGGAGAAGTCAGGATAGACTAAGATGGGATGAGGTAAGATGTGGTGAGTACATGTTGGGATATGATTTTGTTGTATGACAAGTCTTTCCTCCTCCTCAGGCTGGGTTAAGAGCACAGAGGATGCTGTTGATTACTCAGATATTAATGAGGTGGCTGAAGATGAGAGTCGCAGATACAGGCAGGCAATGGGCACCCTTCAGCCAATTCGAAGACCAGGTAATTGGCGGTGGTAGGAGTACACACAGACAAAATGATTAACAGTTAATGGTACGTCTCTGTGGGGAGGATTGGCTTTTGCTGCTGTTGTTGAGAGTGATCCTTCTGTAATCATCGTTTTCCTGCCATGTTCTTTGCCTGCTTCACGAACCTCATGTAAGCCAGTGGGGCAAATAAATGGCCTACACATCAAATAACGTACATGAGGGTGGTGAAATTTCAGTCCCTTTCTTTAGGGGCTGGGTTTATTTTTCTGAAGCAAAACAGCTCATCATAATTTCTATAGATAAACCAGATTGTTTTCCCTGACCCAGGGTCTTCTGCAATATCCTACCTCCTTCTCGCAGGTGTTCCTGTAAAGTGAGTTGTTGGTTGGCCTTTGATCTAAGGACAGGGTAGGCCACAGGCTGTTACATGATTCCTGGTCTCAGACCTATCTCCTGGGGGGAAATCAGTTAGTCACAGGAGGGGGCTAAGGCCCATTCCCTTGGAGGATTACCCAAACCAATGACACCCCTCCTCTGTTTCTCCCCATCTCCCTTCCCTAGCATTCTGTTTAATGGCAGCTGCTCATGAGGAGGCATCTTCATCCAAGTTCTACCACGACTTTCACTTTCACAGGTTATAAGGAGGGGTGAGGCTGGCCTTTATGCTCCTCCAATGAGGACTAATATAGGAGATCTCTGTCTGTAGGATACAGAATTGTAAACATCTGCAGTTTTTTTTCCCCTGTGTTATTGCTAGTGCAATTGATGAATCTGCTGCCTGTCTCCTAAAGGAACTTTCCACCTCCTCTCCTGTCAGTCAGGAGCAGGAAATTAGGAATGTTGCAGTAATCTAGGGTTTCTGTTCTGAATTTTCATGTTTCTCTCATCAGTTTTCATGCTCCCCTACTCATCCACATTTTAAGCCCTGATTTTGTAAGCCGTTGAGTGCAGGGAAACCACCGTTGGGGCAGCTTTGGGTGATCTATTTGAGAAACTGGAAAGGTATTTGTAATAAGTTAATGCTGAGACAGGGTCCTTTCTGTGGTTTGGGGTGGAGGTGAGATACCCTAGTTGTGGTATTGGGGTAGGAGTGTCTGGGTATCCTTGAAAGTGGATTTTTTTAATTTTTATTATTTTTTTTAATAAAGATAAATAAGTTAATGGAGGATAGATCCATCAATGACTGTTAGCCAAAATGGTAAGGGATGCAACCTCAGGTACCGGATGTCCCTAAACGCCAAGTGCCAGAGCTGGGACTGGATGACTGGGAATGGATTACTTGATGATTGCCGTGTTCCGTTCATTCCCTCTGAAGCATCTGGCACTGGCCACTGCCAGAGACACGATACTGGGCTGAATGGACCATTGGTCTGATCCAGTATGGTCACATGTTCTGAAGGTGATTGTCTCCTTTTGACTGGTTAGATGAAGATGAGGATGATTATGATGCCGACTGCGAAGATATTGATTCTAAGCTGATGCCGCCGCCACCTCCACCTCCAGTAAAGAGAGACGATGAAAAAGATGCAACAGCCCCTGGTGAGTAAGGACTCTCATTTTCTGTCTGAAACTTGTGGGAAGAATCTAGGAGTTTTGGGATGACAGGATGTGACAAATCAAGGATTCAAGCATTTCTGTGCAGTGGCTTTATACTGTAGCATGTTTGGGATCTTGTCAAAGATCCATCCTGCAGACTGGATCTGAAGGCCAATTATGCAAAGAAGTAGCGCTGCTTAGGAGTAACTGGCTTTTATATAAAATATAGAGTAAAAGATGTTAACACTTTCAACAGTAATGTTAAGATTCATAATCAAACCAACCTGTGACGTTCACCTGCTTCTCTGTTTTGCCTTCTCTCAGCGGGGACTGTGAGTTGCAGAGGTGATCTAGGGATGCACTGAAAGGCTAAACTGGAACAGGAATCAATAACTATAAAACATGGAGGCTTAGGGCATGGCTACACTTGCAGATATAGAGCTCTGGGAGTTAAACCAGCCTTCGGAGACCGCAGCAGGGAAAATGCTGCTGTGTGTTTACACTGTCAGATTCAAGTGCACTGGCGTGGCCACATAAGCAGCTCTTGCAACGCCACAAAGAGCAGTGCATTGCGGTAGCTATCCCAGCGTTCAAGTGGCTGCAACATGCTTTTCAAATGGGGGGGGAACGTGTGGAGAGTGACAGGGAGTGTGTTGTGTGTATGTGGGGGGGGGAGAGAGTGGGTTTTGGGGTGCTGAGTGTGTGTCAGCATACTGTCTTGTAAGTTCAGACAGCAGCAGACCCCCCCTTCCCCCCCTCCACTCTCTCTCTCACACACAGCATTCCACAGTAATGGTTGGTTTGTCCCAGAGCAGATAAGCAGCCGGATGTCAGAAATGGAGCTTTGAAAGGGGATATCTGCATTCCTACAGCCGAGTTCAAAACAGAGACAAGAGTGGTCACTTGACTTCAGGGAATTATGGGACGTTTCCGGAGGCCGATCACAGTGCAGTAATTCAACACCTCGGTCACACTGATGCCCAGGTGTTTCAGCCGGGGCGCAGCAAGCTTTATGCTTCTTGTGGAGGAGGATTATCAGGAGCACTCCAGCTGCAGAGTCCAGGCGCTCTAAGTGCCTTGCCAGTGTGGACGGGTGGGGAATGAGGGTGCCTGGGGCCGCTTTAATGCGCTCTAACTTGCAAGTGCAGCCAAGCCCTTAGATTCAGCATATTTTAAGATCAGGAAACAATGCTTGTGGAGTAAAGGGGTAGTGCTGGGGACCAAGAAAGGAAACTTGTTCATAAGATACTTGTTCTATTGTAGTATCTGAAGATGGAGATGGTATCATTCTGCCCTCCATCATTGCTCCGTCCTCTGCTACCTCTGAGAAGGCGGATTTCAGCAGTTCTTCTGATTCTGAGTCAGAGATGGGACCCCAAGATGCAAGGCAGGCAGAATCCAAGGAAGGGAAACTGACACTGCCTCTTGCAGGAATAATGCAGCGAGATGCCACCAAACAGCTGCCGAGTGTTACCGAGCTGTTCCCGGAATTCCGGCCTGGCAAGGTATTGTATGTGTTGGGGACAGTGTCCAAGGGAAAATGATGGAAACTCCGTCACTTGGGACACTTAAGACTGGAAAAAAAGCCATCCTAGTAAATGTGTGCTTGGTAGAGTGAGAGGGGCTAGGTGATTGTCATCTCCATCTCTGATTTCTCTGTGTCTGTTTACTGGCTGCCATCAGTGACTGCTTTCCATGGGAAGCTGGATAGTGCTTCTCCTACTCTCAGGAGGTGTCTCTTAGAAAGAGTTTTTCATGTAAATTAGGTTCTGACGTATATATTTTACCCTTCTATAGAGCTTTGGTGCACAGATCCCAAAGCACTTTATGAATGGGGAGAGAGTACCCTTCTCCAGATTACAGGTGAATCACTGAAGTTAGTCACAGCCTCATCCACTTGTTTGTCACCTTTTCTCACAAATGTCTCTGCTCCTTGTTCCCTAACTCAGGGAACTTTCTCCCTGAACTGATTCATTTTTAAATCCCTCCTCAAAACCCAATGTGTCTGTGACTCCTATAAGAAATCAGCTGATAGTAACGGCTAGGATGAGATGAAGATGAGGGTGATTTTAAGTAGCAAACTGTTTATAGTCCACATCTTATTAGATTGTAAATTCCTAAAGGCAAGGGAGCATGTCTTTGTATAGCACCCAGCACAAGGAAGTCTTGATCCTGAGTGGGGCTGCTGGATGCTTTTCCAGTGTAAATGTTTACTAATAATAGTCATAAAAAAACTGGATGAAACACTTAAGTCCTCTCCCAGGAGGAGCTGTAGAGTTGAGCCCTATTGTAAATTTGCTAATATCTTGTAAGTGCCTTGGAGCAGGGACTGTCTTTGTGTGTTTCTATGGTCCTTAGCACAGTGAGGCCCTGACCTGTGTAGGTGCTAACACAATACAAATAATAACTGTTTAATCAAGTTTTAAATGTGGCAAGAAACTGGGATTCCACCACTGTTGTCAGGAGACTGTGTTTTCCAGCCTCATATATCTCACTGTCAGGAAGATTTTCCTCAAATTAAATGCTAATTTTTTTTCTTAATCTTGTCCCAGTTACTCCTACTTAAATCCCCTTTATTATAGGTGGAGCTGTTAATGACAACAGTTATTAAAGTTGCCTAACTCTTCCTTTTACTACCCCTGTTTCCAGTTTAAAACTTTGCCAAACATCTACAGTTCATGTTGAAACTTTCCATTCTTGGTCTCTGCCACAAGTTGAATTTTTCTGGAGAGTGTTAATAAAAATGATGTAGCTATTTTGGAGAACAAGATTGGCAGGTGTATTATTCCTCTACTGTTAACCAAGTTTTTCAACCATTTTTTGAAGAGCACTAGCACCTTAGGGGTTTGTAGCAGGATCTTGAAATTTGGCAGGGGAATAGTGTAGATGTAGCGTAGACTGTCGGTCCTTCATCAGTTGAGACTGAGCCAATCACAACATGTCTTCCAATCTTCTCTCGCTCTGGCCATCCTTCGCCATGCTTGTCCATATCTCCTTGTTAGGAAGTCATCCCATCTCTTTTGGAGGCTGACTGCTGGCCGTTTCTGTTCTCGCGGATACCACTTGGATATAGCTGCAGTCCATCTGTTGTCGCTGAGTTGTCCCGTCCACTGCATTTTGCTGAGCCTGCTTTCAACAACGTCTCGCACTCCAGACTGCTGCCTAATTATTTCAATGGGGTTGTGATCACGGAGCGAAATGCCCAAAAATATTCGTTCCATTGCCCTCTGTGTGACAGACAGTTGAAGTTCTTCAGTCTTTGTCAGTGACCATGTTTCGCTGCCATATAACATTGCTGGAAGCACGGTCGAGTTAAAAAGATTCGCATGAGTTGTTTTGCTGATCTTTCCTTGGAGGATGTCCTTGATGTCATTGAATAGCACCATCCAGCTTTTTTTCTGTGTGACAGTTTGCCTTTCTGATTGTGGCGCATGTTGACTTCCTTACCCAAATAAACGTATTTATCAACCTTTTGGATCTGCTCTCCTCCACGAGTTATTTGGGTTCTTGGCAGAATATCTGATCTCATGTATTTTGTTTTCAACCAGTTCATTTTTAATCTGACTTGACTACTTTTCGGCTTCAGTTCTTTAAGCATTCTCTCAAGCTGGGCTGTGTTTTCAGCTATCAGCACTATGTCATCTGCGAACCTGAGATGGTTTAGCCTCTCGCTGTTGATATTAATCCCGCCTTTCAAGTCTGCTTATCGACAAAACAATTCAAGACAGGCTGTGAATAGTTTTGGTGAAACTGTATCTCCTTGTTTCACACCTTTCTCGATGGGGATTCGGAGGGGAGTATTGAAGAGTGATATGTGCGTGCTGCAGCTAGAGTTTGCTTCCTTTAGTAATGTGATATATTTTGCGCTCATGCCCTGTTCTGAAAGTGCTTCAAGAACAGTGTTAGTTTCTATGCTGTTGAACGCCTTCTCGTAGTCCACGAAGGCAATACACAAAGGGAACTTGTATTCCCTTGAACGCTCTAGTAGTTGGTTTAGAGTGAAGATGTGGTCTATCATGCTGTAATTCCTTCGAAAGCCAGCCTGCTCTCTAGGTTGCTGTTCATCCAGGTTTCGCGACAGTCGATTTATTATTTTAGTGAACAACTTATAGATATGCGAAAGCAGGCAGATCTGGTGATAGTTCTTTAGATTTTCTTGATTGCCTTTCTTATGCAGCAAGATGGTATTGTACTCTTTCCAAGTGGATGGTATCTTCTGGATTTCCAGGTAGTGGCTGAACCTTTGGGTGAGAGCTTTCCAAAGTTCCTGACCACCCGCCTTAAGCACTTCTGCTGTCAGACCATCCTTGCCTGGAGCCTTCCCCTCTTTATAGACCCTGAGGTTAAATGTGTTTTTTTTTGTTTTTTGGTCCTTGTGAAAATCCATCTAGATTAGTTATAAATCACAGAAAATGATTATTTGCACGTGTACAGTAGAATTTGTTAGAGGCTTATTTCAAATGCTGTATGGTAGAGCCCTGTGCAGGACTATTTTTTTAATACTGCTCCTGTCTTGCATGCAAGTCCTACTCCCGCAATCTTTCTTGCATTTTTATCCTGTTTCCACCTTAGATCTCTCAAGAAAGACAAATTCCACCATAAAAAGAACAGGAGTACTTGTGGCACCTTAGAGACTAACAAATTTATTTGAGCATAAGCTTTCGTGAGCTACAGCTCACTTCATCGGATGCATACAGTGGAAAATACAGTGGGGAGATTTATATACACAGAGAACATGCAACAATGGGTATTACCATACAGACTGTGGCAAGAGTGATCAGGAAAGGTGAGCTATTACCAGCAGGAGAGCCGGGGGAACCTTTTGTAGTGATAATCAAGGTGGGCCATTTCCAGCAGTTGACAAGAACAGTAGGGGGCGTGTCAAGATTCCTTCCCCACTCTGAACTCTAGGGTACAGATGTGGGGACCTGCATGAAAACCCCCCTAAGCTTATTTTTACCAGCTTAGGTTAAAACTTCCCCAAGGTACAAACTATTTTATCTTTTGCCCTTGGACTTTATTGCTGCCACCACCAAGCGTCTAACAAATATATAACAGGGAAAGAGCCCGCTTGGAAACGTCTTTCCCCCCAAAATCCTCCCAAACCCTACACCCCCTTTCCTGGGGAAGGCTTGATAAAAACCCTCACCAATTTGCATAGGTGAACACAGACCCAAACCCTTGGATCTTAAGAACAATGAAAAAGCGATCAGGTTCTTAAAAAGAATTTTAATTGAAGAAAAAGTAAAAGAATCATCTCTGTAAAATCAGGATGGTAAATACCTTACAGGGTAATCAGATTCAAAACATAGAGAATCCCTCTAGGCAAAACCTTAAGTTACAAAAAGACACAAAAACAGGAATATCCATTCCATTCAGCACAACTTATTTTATCAGCCATTTAAACAAGACAGAATCTAACGCATATCTAGGTAGATTACTTTCCTTTTCTGTTCCTGGCAAAAGCATCACATAGATAGAGAGAACCTTTGTTTCCCCTACCCCCTCCAGCTTTGAAAGTATCTTGTCTCCTCACTGGTCATTTTGGTCAGGTGCCAGCGAGGTTATCCTAGCTTCTTAACCCTTTACAGGTGAAAGGGTTTTTCCTCTGGCCAGGAAGGATTTTAAAGGTGTTTGCCCTTCCCTTTATATTTATGACGGGGGGAAATAAAAATATTCCACTGTGCTACTAAAAAAACCAACCAACCCACAGTTGGTTAATATATTTTTTATGTATATAAACAGAATTCAGACACAATTTTTACTACTAAAAGAATAGAACAAATCTTATTTAAACTGTGTAAAAATACTTTGTCTGTTAGACATGAAATCTCTTTCTATCCCTCACTTAAATTTAAGTTTTACAATTTTTAAAGTGTTTTCCAACTAATTACCACAGTCTGTCTGTCTTCCCCCCTGCCCCCAATCCCACCCCCAACAAAGTACGTTTTACCTGCTCCTGCTATTATGGCAACATGTCTGAGTTACTACAGAGAAGTCTTTCCTGGTATCTGGCTGGTGAATCTTGTCCACGTGCTCAGGGTTCAGCTGATCGCCATATTTGGGGTCGGGAAGGAATTTTCCTCCAGGGCAGATTGGAAGAGGCCTTGGGGTTTTTTTTGCGTTCCTCTGTAGCATGGGGCACAGGTCACTTGCTGGAGGATTCTCTGCACCTTGAAGTCTTTAAACCATGATTTGAGGACTTAAATAGCTCAGACATAGGTAAGAGGTTTATTGCAGGAGTGGGTGGGTGAGATTCTGTGGCCTGCATTGTGCAGGAGGTCAGACTAGATGATGATAATGGTCCCTTTTGACCTTAACTATGAATCTATGTCCTGTAGGACCTTTGGGATCCCAGTTCTGCTGTAGGGCTCTGCTGTATGGCTTCATCAAAATACCATATGCGGCCTGGGGAAGGTGCACTGGCCTGGAAGCCAAAACACTATGAACCTCAACTCTTCTGTTGACTAGTCTGTTTAGATTGTAAGCTCTTCAGGGCAGAGATCGTCTACTATTATGTTTGTACAGGACCTAGCTTAATGAAGCCCTGTTCTTGGTTGGGCCCTAGGCACTACCATAATAAACATGATTAATAATAATAGTGGTGGTAATTCTGTGCATTTCACAAGCCATATTACTGAGCAAGGCCTCACATCCTTACCCTGGGAGGCAAGCAAGCACTCATATTTTACTGAAGGAGTAACTGAAATGTCTGTCCGGGCTAGAAATAGAACTCATGTCTCAGATATGGCAGGCTCAGGTCATAACCAGTTAGCCACATTGCCTCTCAGAAAGAACCTGCTAAATGTATGTTTAGGTATGTAGTCTGTTGCTATTTCTCCATATGTAACCCATTGTTCAAGGGTTGTCTGCCACTAGTCTTGTCTGGTTTACAGAAGATAGCAACTTACTGCTGCTGTCAACTAACAATAGAATTGTAGACTGGAATGGACCTCGAGAGGTCATCTAGTTCAGTCCCCTGCACTCAAGACAGGACTAAGTATTGTCTAGACCATCTCTGACAGGCGTTTGTCTACCCTGCTCTTAAAAATCTATAATGATGGAGATTCCACAGCCTCCCCGGGCAATTTATCCCAATGCTTAACCACCCTGACAGTAAGTTTTTCCTAATGTCCAACTTAAATCACCCTTGCTGCAATTTAAGCCCATTGCTTCTTGTCCTATCCTCAGAGGTTAAGAAGAACAGTTTTTCTGTCTCCTTCTTGTAGTAACCTACTATGTACTTGAAAACTGTTATCATGTCCCCTCTGTCTTCTCTTTTCCAGACTAAACAAACCCAGTGTTTTCAATCTTCCCTCATAGGTAGGGCCTTACCAAATTCACAGTACATTATGGTAAATTTCACTGTCATAGGATTTGAAAATTGGTAAATTTCATGTTTTCAGATGTTTAAATCTGAAATTTCACAGTGTTGTAACTCTAGGTGTCCCGACCCAAAAGGGGATTGTGGAGGGGTTGCAAACCTGTCATAGGGGGGGTCACAGGATTGCCACCCACACTTCTGTGCTGCCTTCAGAGCTGGACTCTGAAGGCAGCAATGAGGAGCTTTCTGCAGCCGCAGGAGGTTCCCAGAGGTGGAGGTGGGTCTGAGCTCCTCCTGAGCGTGGCTGTGCAGGGGATGGACAAGTCCTGTCCCTCCCCAGCCCAGCCAGAGCTAGGAGCCCCCTGGCTGGAGCATTCCTAGCAGTAGGGGGAGATCGGATTTCATGGGGAAGGGCTTATTTCACGGTCTGTGATGTGTTTTTAATGGCTGTGAAATTGGTAGGGCCCTACTCATGGGTCATTTGTACACGTCTTTCCTGAAATGCGGTGCCCAGAAGTGGGCACAATACTCCAGCTGAGGCCTAATCCGCATGGAGTAGAGCGGAAGAATTACTGCTCGTGTCTTGCTTACAACACTCCTGCTAATGCAGACCAGAATGATGTTTGTGTTTTGGCAACGGTGTTATCCTATTGACTTATATTTAGCTTGTGATCCACTATGAACCTCAGATCTTTTTCTGCAGTACTCCTTGCTAGGCAGTCATTTCCCATTTTGTATGTGTGCAACTGATTGTTCCTTCCTAAGTCCAGTACTTTGCATTTGTCCTTATCGAATTTCATCCTATTTTACTTCAGACCATTTCTCCAGTTTGTCCAGATCGTTTTGAATGTAAATCCTGTCCTCCAAAACACTTGCAACCATTCCCAGCTTGGCATTGTCTGCAAACTTTATAAGTGTACTCTCTATACCATTATCTAAATCAGTGGTCTCCAACCCTTTTATGCCCAAGATCACATTTTTGAATCTAAGGGTAACCCAGGATCTACCACGCCCCTTCCCCGAGGCCCCTCCCCCTCCCCAAAGCCCCACCCCGCCCTGCTCACTCTATCTCCTCCCCCATCTCCGTTGCTCACTCTCCCCCTCCCTCACCCTCACTCACTTTCATCGGGCTGGGGTTCGGGAGTGGGTGCGGGCTCTGGGCTGGGGCCAAGGGGTTCGCAGTGTGGGAGGGGGCTCTGGGCTGAGCCTGGGGCAGGGCTTTGGGATGCAGGATGGGGTGAGGGATGTAAGCTCTAGGAGGAAGTTTGGGTGCAGGAAGGGACTCCGGGCTGGGGCAGAGTGTTGGGGTTCAGGGTGCGGGCTCTGGGAGGGAGGTCAGGGCTGGAGCAGGGGTTGGGGTGCAGAAGGGGGTATGGGGTCCTGGCTCTGGGAGGGGGCTCAGGGTTAGGGAGCAGGAGGGGGTTTGGGGTGCTGGCTCCGGGAGGGGGCTCAGGGTGTGGTTAGGGGTGCATGAGGGGGTATAGGGTTCTGGCTCCAGGACTGGGGCTCAGGGATGGGGGTGCAGCCTCCTGCCGGGCAGCACTTACCTCTGGCGGCTCCCGGTCGGCAGTGGGTGCAACGAGGCTAAGGCAGGTTCCCTGCCTACCCCAGCCTCACACCGCTCTCGTAAGGGGCCATCCTGCCCCTGGGGAGGTGTGGGGGGCATGTGGCTCCATGCACCGCCCCTCTCTGTAGGCTCCACCCGTGCAGCTCTCCTGGCCAATGGGAGCGTGTGGAGGGAGACCCCTGCCCCCTGGGGCTGCACTGGCCGCTTCCGGGAGCGGCTTGGGGTCGGGGTGGGCAGGGAGTCTATGCTGTGCTGCTGGTAATTGCGATCAACTGGGAGATTCTCTAGTATCGACTATTGCGATCGACTGGTTGGTGACCACTGATCTGAATGATTGATCAAGATATTGAACAGAACCGGATCCAGAACTGATCCTTGTGGGACACCATTCGATATACCCTTCCAGCTTGACTGTGAACCACTGATAACTGGTTGGAAAACTGTTTCCAGTGAGTAGTTATGTACCCACCTTATAGTATGTCCATCTAGGTTGTAATTCCCTAGTTTGTTTATGAGGTCATACAAGACCGTATCCAAAGCTTTACTAAAGTCAAGGTATACTACATATACTGCTTCCCCCCCATCCACAAGGCTTGTTACTCTGTCAAAGAAGGTTAGTTTTGACAGGTTTTAGGTTGGTTTGACAGGATTTGTTCCTGACAAATCCATGCTGGCTGTTATTTATTACCTTATTATCTTTTAGGTGATTGCTTAATTATTTGCTTCATTATCTTTCTGGGTACAGAAGTTAAGCTGACTGGTCTGTAATTCCCTGGGTTGTCCTTATTTCCCTTTTTAGAGATAGGCACTACATTTGCCCTTTTCCAGTCTTCTGGAATCTCTCCTGTTTTCCATGATTTTTAGAGGATCATCGCTAATGGCTCGGATATCTCCTCAGTCAGCTCCTTGTGTGTTCTAGGACTGTAATTACTCTGTCAGCTGAAGTGGTAGAGGTCTGTGCTACAGTGCTCAAAGTTCTTGGTTCAAATCCTGATGATGATGATCTGTGGAGGGTAGTTACGGTTGTACATGACAGACATTTTTCACTTAAAAAAAAAATTGAAATTACAATTCTAACCCTATCTTAAAGACTTCAGAGTCATAGAATTTAAGGCCAGAAAAGACCACAAGATCATCTAGTCTGAGCTGTATATATCAAGCCCTCTGTATCACAAGCACAGGAGAGAGAGAATGCTCGGTGCTACCTCAGAGCACCGTCCCACAGCGTCCAATGTCTCACCTCCAGCTGTGGCCATCTCTGATGCTTCAGCGGAAGGGGACAACCCTCCCCCCCGCTGCGTTGGAGGGGGATTCTTCCTGACCCCTGCAGGTAACTGGCGGAGGCCGCAAAGCATGAGATTTTAGGAACATTTGACATGAACCAGAAGGGACGCTCCAGGCAACTTATCCTTCCTGTCATATGATAGGTCCCCCCCATTGTCCTGACCATACTACGAGCTCTTTGAGGCATTTGTTCCAGTTTAAATTAATCTTTTCATGAACATGAGTGGCCAGAATTGTACACAGTATTCCAAATGAGGTCTTACCAATGCCTTGTGCAATGGCATTAATACTTTATCTATCCTGGAAATGTCTAGCCTAACATGTCCTAGGATTGCATTTGCCTTTTGTGCAGCTGCATTGTATTAGTGATTCATAGTCCTCCTATCATCGACCAAAACACCCAGGCTTCTCTCCTTTTCTGTTGCTTCCAGCTGATGAGTCCCACAGTGTAAATTCTTCTTATTAGACCCTAAGTGCATGATTGTGCACTTAGTACTATTCATCCAGTTGTTCCTGTACATATTTCGATCCTCCTGTGTATTGACAGTATCTTCCCACTCTGTATCGTCAGCAAATTTAATTAGCCTACTTTTTGTGACATTATTAATGCAAATATTAAATAAGATTCGTCCTGAGACTGATTCTTGAGGAATTCCATTAGGAACCTCCCTCTAGTTCCACAGTGTACCTCTTAACACAACCTGTTGTGTCCTCCCGTTTAGCCAGTTTCTTATCCACCTTACAATTCTTGTACTAATCCCCATTTTCTCTAGTTAAATATTTTCCCATGTGATATTATGTCAAATGCTTTACCAAAGTCCAAGTGTATTAGATCTGCTATATTTCCCCTATGTAAAAAAAAATCAGTTATTTTCTTAAAGAAGAATATTAGTCTGATAGGATCTACCTTTGGTAAATCCATGTTGCACTGAATCCTCTTTTCCATTTACCTCAGTGAATTTAATTATTCTTTGCTTCCAAATTTGTTCTAACGCCTTGCATGCTACTGAGGTCAGACTAACAGGTCTGTTACTGCCTGGATCACCTGTTTCTCCCCCTCTCTTAAATATAGGTCTGACGTTAGCTATTAGGGTGATGTCATGATGGGGTCTACTACAGACCACCTAACCAGGGAGAATAGGTGGATGAGATCTTTTTTAAACAGGTAACAAAAGCATCCAAAGCACAGGACTTGCTGGTGATGGGGGACTTCAGCTACCCAGACATCTGTTGGGAAAACAACACAGCAGGGCACAGATTATCAAATACGTTCTCGGAATGTATTGGAGACCATTTTTATTTCAGAAAGTGGAGACACCTGCAGGGGAGAGGCTGTTCTAGATTTGATTTTGACAAATAGGGATGAACTGGTTGAGAATTTGAAAGTGGAAGGCAGCTTGGGTGAAAGTGATCATGAAATGATAGAGTTCATGATTCTGAGGCATGGTAGGAGGGAGAACAGCACAATAAAGACAATGGATTTCAAGAAGGACAAGAATCAATTGGCTTAAATTGCAGCAGGGGAGGTTTAGGTTGGACTTAGGAAAAGCTTCCTAACTGTCAGGGTGGTTAAGCACTGGAATAAATTGCCTAGGGAGGTTGTGGAATCTCCATCATGGGAGACTTTTAAGAGCAGGTTAGACAAACACCTGTCAGGGATGGTCTAGATAATTAGTCCTGCCATGAGTGCAGGGGATTGGACTAGATGACCTCTCGAGGTCCCTTCCAGTTCTATGATTCTATTCTTTAATCATTTTGGTACCACCCCCGAATAGATAGATGCATTAAAAATCCTTGCTATTGGACTAGAAATCTCATGTATCCGTTCTTTCAGTATTCTGGGAGAGAAATTATTTCATCTCCCTGATTTCAGTGCAATAAGCTCTTTAAGGCTTTCTTTCATTTTAGATGTGGTGAATTCCCTTTTTATATACTCATTTCGATAGGTCTTCATTCCCATATTCTGTATTATCATTCATAGAATCATAGAATATCAGGGTTGGAAGGGACCTCAGGAGGTCATCTAGTCCAACCCCCTGCTCAAAGCAGGACCGATCCCAATTAAATCATCCCAGCCAGGGCTTTGTCAAGCCTGACCTTAAAAACTTCTAAGGAAGGAGATTCCACCACCTCCCTAGGTAACGCATTCCAGTGTTTCACCACCCTCCTAGTGAAAAAGTTTTTCCTAATATCCAACCTAACCTCCCCCATTGCAACTTGAGACCATTACTCCTTGTTCTGTCATCTGCTACCACTGAGAACAGTCTAGATCCATCCTCTTTGGAACCCCCTTTCAGGTAGTTGAAAGCAGCTATCAAATCCCCCCTCATTCTTCTCTTCTGCAGACTAAACAATCCCAGTTCCCTCAGCCTCTCCTCATAAGTCATGTGCTCCAGTCCCCTAATCATTTTTGTTGCCCTGCGCTGGACTCTTTCCAATTTTTCCGCATCTTTCTTGTAGTGTGGGGCCCAAAACTGGACACAGTACTCCAGATGATGCCTCACCAATGTCGAATAGAGGGGAACGATCACATCCCTCGATCTGCTGGCAATGCCCCTACTTATACATCCCAAAATGCCATTGGCCTTCTTGGCAACAAGGGAACACTGTTGACTCAGATCCAGCTTCTCGTCCACTGTAACCACTAAGTCCTTTTCTGTAGAACTGCTGCCGAGCCATTCGGTCCCTAGTCTGTAGTGGTGCATTGCACTTGTCCTTGTTGACCCCCATCAGATTTCTTTTGGCCCAATCCTCTAATTTGTCTAGGTCCCTCTGTATCCTATCCTTACCCTCCAGCGTATCTACCTCTCCTCCCAGTTTAGTGTCATCTGCAAACTTGCTGAAGGTGCAATCCACACCATCCTCCAGATCATTTATGAAGATATTGAACAAAACCGGCCAGAGGACTGACCCTTGGGGCACTCCACTTGATACCTGCTGCCAACTAGACGTGGAGCCATTGATCACTACCCGTTGAGCCTGACAGTCTAGCCAGCTTTCTCTCCACCCTATAGTCCATTCATCCAGCCCATACTTCTTTAACTTGCTGGCAAGAATACTGTGGGAGACCCTGTCAAAAGCTTTGCTAAAGTCAAGGAACAACACGTCCTTTCCCTTCATCCACAGAGCCAGTTATCTCGTCATAGAAGGCAATTAGATTAGTCAGGCATGACTTGCCCTTGGTGAATCCATGCTGACTGTTCCTGATCACTTTCCTCTCCTCGAAGTGCTTCAGAATTGATTCCTTGAGGACCTGCTCCATGATTTTTCCAGGGACTGAGGTGAGGCTGACTGGCCTGTAGTTCCCAGGATCCTCCTCCTTCCCTTTTTTAAAGATGGGCACTACATTAGCCTTTTTCATTCTTATTGAAAACTGAGGCAATGTATTCATTTGGTGTTTGGGTCATTCCAACGTTATCTTTAATCCCCTCCCCATCTGCACTGCACAGCAACCCAACCTCATCCTGGCTTATTCTCTATTTATGTAACTAAAAACATCTTATTTTAATTTTCTTGGCAAGATCTAATTCAGCTTGATTTTCAGCAATTCTCACTTTATTTCTGCATGTTCTGACCTTCAAGGTGTAGCTTTCTTTGTTGATCTGTCCCTTTTCCCATTCTCTATAGGTTCTCTGCTTACACCTAATAACCTTTTTGAGGTAAATATTCATCAATTTGGGTCCGGAGTCTTTCCCTGAAAGCTTTTTCCTCCCCTTGCTTGGGATGCAAGTTGCAGTTTTTGTACACTTCATTTAAAGAAATTCCAGACCTCCTCCACATTTAAGTCCTTGAGCTCTTCAGTCCAGTTGACTTCCTGGAGGTCCTTCCCCTAATTTTCCAAATTTTGAAATAAAAAGCCATAGGTGATGACCTGGTTTTAATTAATTTTAAACTGTATCAACTCATGATCCCTTGATACAAGTTTTTTTTAATCAGCTCTTCTATGATTAGCAGATGACAGAACGAGGAGTAATGGTCTCAAGTTGCAGTGGGGGAGGTTTAGATTGGATATTAGGAAAAACTTTTTCACTAAGAGGGTGGTGAAACACTGGAATGCGTTACCTAGGGAGGTGGTAGAATCTCCTTCCTTAGAGGTTTTTAAGGTCAGGCTTGACAAAGCCCTGGCTGGGATGATTTAACTGGGAATTGGTCCTGCTTCGAGCAGGGGGTTGGACTAGATGACCTTCTGGGGTCCCTTCCAACCCTGATATTCTATGATTCTATGATCTCACCAATTACCAAAACCAAGTCTAAATTGCATCACCTCTTGTTGGCTCAGTGACTGATAAATAAAACTCATCTATCATGTCAAGTAGTAACTGGGAGCTACCATTATTGGAAGCATTTATTCTCCAGTCTGTATCTGGGAAGTTAGTCTCCTATTGTGACACAGTTCCTGGTATCTATCCAAGTCCAACCTGGGGGTTCTATAGCAGACCCCCACACTTTCCTAGTAGAACCTCTTTTACAATTCTTCCCCAAAGTGATTTTGACCCAAATCGATTCCATTTTGTCCATGCAATCATAGAATCATAGAGTATCAGGGTTGGAAGGGACCCCAGAAGGTCATCTAGTCCAACCCCCTGCTCGAAGCAGGACCAATTCCCAGTTAAATCATCCCAGCCAGGGCTTTGTCAAGCCTGACCTTAAAAACCTCTAAGGAAGGAGATTCTACCACCTCCCTAGGTAACGCATTCCAGTGTTTCACCACCCTCTTAGTGAAAAAGTTTTTCCTAATATCCAATCTAAACCTCCCCCCCTGCAACTTGAGACCATTACTCCTCATTCTGTCATCTGCTACCATTGAGAACAGTCTAGAGCCATCCTCTTTGGAACCCCCTTTCAGGTAGTTGAAAGCAGCTATCAAATCCCCCCTCATTCTTCTTGATCACTTGTTATTTCTTTACACTTTACCACATCATTGATGTACGATGCTACCATACCACCTTTTCCCTTATCTCTATCTGACATAAGCAGCACCTATGCTACAATACCTGTGTTCCAGTCATGAGAGCTATTCCACCATGTTTCTGTAATCCCTATGATATCCAGTTTGATGTCATGCCCCAGTGGTTCCTAATCCTTGAGGTGTCCTGAGTAGAGAGAGAGATGGGGACCCAGATGACATCACCACCCCTACCAGCACCAGCTGAATCCCAGATACTGTCGGGGATGAGAGTTATTACCATCTTAGATCCCAGCTGAGAGATGGTCAGACAAGGGGGATTTTCTTTCTAAGACTGGACTTTAGCGACAGCAACAGCACCTCCAGCCCATCTCAACTAATTTCTTCTCCTTTCCCCAAAAGCGCCCATCTAAGAGACTGTCAAACAAGCGGGATTCTTTCCTTCTAAAAGCTGTCTACAGCTAAAGGGAAAGGGAGCAAAGGATGTTGTTAAAATGAAAGCCTTGCTTAAAATGTTAACTGTCCTTCTTTTCTGTATCTTTAATCAAAGGTTAAACAAAATGTAATGGTGTGTTTTCCATGGTGCTAAGCAGGCCTCTGTATATCAGGCCCTGGACCGTATTTAACACTGTTTAATGTTGGACAGTGACTACGTTATTTGTTAACACCTTTAGCCCATTTATTCCATCTAAAAAAAGAAAAGGAGTACTTGTGGCACCTTAGAGACTAACCAATTTATTTGAGCATAAGCTTTCGTGAGCTACAGCTCACTTCATCGGATGCATACTGTGGAAAGTGTAGAAGATCTTTTTATACACACACGACATGAAAAATTACCTCCCCTCACCCCACTCTCCTGCTGGTAATAGCTTATCTAAAGTGATCACTCTCCTTACATTGTGTATGATAATCAAGTTGGGCCATTTCCAGCACAAATCCAGGGTTTAACAAGAACGTCTGAGGGGAGGGGGTAGGAAAAAACAAGGGGAAATAGGCTACCTTGCATAATGACTAAGCCACTCCCAGTCTCTATTCAAGCCTAAGTTAATTGTATCCAATTTGCAAATGAATTCCAATTCAGCAGTCTCTCGCTGGAGTCTGGATTTGAAGTTTTTTTGTTGTAATATCGCAACTTTCATGTCTGTAATCGCGTGACCAGAGAGATTGAAGTGTTCTCCGACTGGTTTATGAATGTTATAATTCTTGACATCTGATTTGTGTCCATTTATTCTTTTACGTAGAGACTGTCCAGTTTGACCAATGTACATGGCAGAGGGGCATTGCTGGCACATGATGGCATATGTCACATTGGTGGACGTGCAGGTGAATGAGCCTCTGATAGTGTGGCTGATGTTATTAGGCCCTGTGATGGTGTCCCCTGAATAGATATGTGGGCACAGTTGGGAACGGGCTTTGTTGCAAGGATAGGTTCCTGGGTTAGTGGTTCTGATGTGTGGTATGTGGTTGCTGGTGAGTATTTGGTTCAGGTTGGGGGGCTGTCTGTGTAGGCAAGGACTGGCCTGTCTCCCAAGATTTGTGAGAGTGTTGGGTCATCCTTCAGGATAGGTTGTAGATCCTTAATAATGCGTTGGAGGGGTTTTAGTTGGGGGCTGAAGGTGACGGCTAGTGGCGTTCTGTTATTTTCCTTGTTAGGCCTGTCCTGTAGTAGGTGACTTCTGGGAACTCTTCTGGCTCTATCAGTCTGTTTCTTCACTTCCGCAGGTGGGTATTGTAGTTGTAAGAATGCTTGATAGAGATCTTGTAGGTGTCTGTCTCTGTCTGAGGGGTTGGAGCAAATGCGGTTGTATCGCAGAGCTTGGCTGTAGACGATGGATCTTGTGGTGTGGTCGGGGTGAAAGCTGGAGGCATGTAGGTAGGAATGGCGGTCAGTAGGTTTCCGGTATAGGGTGGTGTTTATGTGACCATTGTTTATTAGCACTGTAGTGTCCAGGAAGTGGATCTCTTGTGTGGACTGGACCAGGCTGAGGTTGATGGTGGGATGGAAATTGTTGAAATCATGGTGGAATTCCTCAAGGGCTTCTTTTCCATGGGTCCAGATGATGAAGATGTCATCAATATAGCGCAAGTAGAGTAGGGACGTTAGGGGATGAGAGCTGAGGAAGCATTATTCTAAGTCAGCCATAAAAATGTTGGCATACTGTGGGGCCATGCGGGTACCCATAGCAGTGCCGCTGATTTGAAGGTATACATTGTCCCCAAATGTAAAATAGTTATGGGTAAGGACAAAATCACAAAGTTCAGCCACCAGGTTAGCCGTGACATTATCGGGGATAGTGTTCTTGATGGCTTGTAGTCCATCTTTGTGTGGAATGTTGGTGTAGAGGGCTTCTACATCCATAGTGGCCAGGATGGTGTTATCAGGAAGATCACTGATGGATTGTAGTTTCCTCAGGAAGTCAGTGGTGTCTCGAAGGTAGCTGGGAGTGCTGGTAGCGTAGGGCCTGAGGAAGGAGTCTACATAGCCAGACAATCCTGCTGTCAGGGTGCCAATGCCTGAGATGATGGGGCGGCCAGGATTTCCAGGTTTATGGATCTTGGGTAGTAGATAGAATATCCCAAGGCGGGGTTCCAGGGGTGTGTGTGTGCAGATTTGATCTTGTGCTTTTTCAGGGAGTTTCTTGAGCAAATGCTGTAGTTTCTTTTGGTAACTCTCAGTGGGATCAGAGGGTAATGGCTTGTAGAAAGTGGTGTTGGAGAGCGGCCGAGCAGCCTCTTGTTCATATTCCGACCTATTCATGATGACAACAGCACCTCCTTTGTCAGCCTTTTTGATTATGATGTCAGAGTTTTTTCCTGAGGCTGTGGATGGCATTGTGTTCCGCACGGCTGAGGTTGTGGGGCAAGTGATGCTGCTTTTCCACAATTTCAGCCCGTGCACGTCGGCGGAAGCACTCTATGTAGAAGTCCAGTCTGCTGTCTCGACCTTCAGGAGGAGTCCACCTAGAATCCTTCTTTTTGTAGTGTTGGTAGGGAGGTCTCTGTGGATTAGTATGTTGTTCAGAGGTATGTTGGAAATATTCCTTGAGTCGGAGATGTCGAAAATTGGATTCTAGGTCCCCACAGAACTGTATCATGTTCGTGGGGGTGGAGGGGCAGAAGGAGAGGCCCCGAGATAGGACAGTTGCTTCTGCTGGGCTAAGAGTATAGTTGGTAGGTTAACAATATTGCTGGGTGGGTTGAGGGAACCATTGCTGTAGCCCCTTGTGGCATGTAGTAGTTTAGAAAGTTTAGTGTCCTTTTTCTTTCATAGAGAAGCAAAGTGTGTGTTGTAAATGGCTTGTCTAGTTTTAGTAGAGTCCAGCCACGAGGAAGTTTGTGTGGAAGGTTGTTTTTTTATGAGAGTATCCATTTTTGAGAGCTCATTCTTAATCTTTTCCTGTTTGCTGTAGAGGATGTTGATCAGGTGATTCCGCAGTTTCTTTGAGAGCGTGTGGCACAAGCTGTCAGCATAGTCTGTGTGGTATGTAGATTGTAATGGATTTTTTACCGTCAGTCCTTTTGGTACGATGTCCATCTGTTTGCATTTGGAAAGGAAGATGATGTCTGTAAACATTCCATCTAAATTAATTCATCTGACCACACACTGAATAATAAGATAAAATATAATTGAACAGCTGCTCCATTCCCTGGGATCATTCATCCTATGCACTGAATGAGGCAGGATTCTTGTGTATGTGATTGTACACCTTGTATCGTAATGCATATGCACCAGAGAGCAGAGTTAAGGTTGAATGTACAACATTAATTCTATCACTCCTGAACTTTTGAGTGTTCAGCTTTGAAACTTTTAACCTTCTTTTAATATTATTTGTGTGTAATATTATACATCGGCATTCTCCTCGATTTTACACACACCAGAAATTTCTAGACTATTGTGTTTCTGCCTCCATAATAGCTGTCATTTAGAAAGGATTTACATGTTTAACTCTTTTATTTTCTTCCTTATTAAAAGTTCCCTCCATCCTGCTAACAATTTTACTGGCTTTTCTTTGCATGCTCTCTAACTTTTCAATATGTCTCTGGTAATGGAATGTGCTGAATTAAAGGACATTTTGTCCAGATTCTGTTGTGCCCCAGCTGGATAAATGGGGACTGTTCCCTTTCTGCTCAGGGTTTACCTTTCAGGTGAATTTCAGAATAAAATATCCTTGAGGATTAAATAAAGGTTCTAACAAACAGAGGAAAAGTGTCTCTGATTTGTTTCAAGTCTGAGAATAATGAGACCACCAACTGCACTAGGGATTGGGGGGCACTATTGAAGTTAGGTGGTTACACTTCTCCAGTTATTTCTTGTCCCTGGCCTGGCCTTGGTGGAAAAGTCTCTTGGGCTTGGAGTGCTTCCTCATCCTTGCTGCTCTGGTGTATGAAATGCTTGTGCCTATGTCATCAGGGACATGTGGTTTGTCCTCATGACCGTCTCTTACCTCTTGTTCCAGGTGCTGCGTTTTCTCCGTCTCTTTGGCCCTGGGAAGAATGTTCCATCTGTTTGGCGTAGTGCCCGGAGGAAACGCAAAAAGAAACATCGGGAGCTAATGCAAGAAGTGCAGATCCAGGAGGGTGATGCTGCAACTGAGGCAGGAATGGAAGAGAAGTCTCCCTGGGAATATGAGTTTGCTCCTCCTCCTCCTCCGGAGCAGTGCCTCTCAGATGATGAGGTGGGAACTCTGAGATTTAGGAGGGTCCCTAGCTAGCAAATGGGGAGCTTCTTTACCGCACAGGTAGTCACCCTGCTAAGACAATACTGGTGAGGGGAGGTTAGGCTGCTATTCCCACTGTGCAGAGGCTGCTCCTTAGATATTAAGCAGGGGCTCCAGAGACCATTCCCCTGTGGGTTAAGAGCCCTTGTATGGTAAGGAATCAGGGGACGCTTTCCCCGTTTTATTGTAGCAGTAGAGAGTCCTCGTATTGCTGGGCTGCCAGTTCCAGCGTTTCTTAATGCAGCTATTAAGATTGAACATGCATCTCTGAGATTTCTTGGAAATGCTCCTCTCCACTGAGAATGAGACAGAATTTGAAAGAAAAAGCTCCTGTTGCCAGCTCTGACAGCAATGACTGACAGGTTCCTTTTTCCTGCTGTGCTGCAGATCACTATGATGGCACCTGTGGAGTCCAAGTTTTCCCAGTCTACTGGAGACATAGACAAAGTGACAGATACCAAGCCCAAGGTATCTGAATGGCGTTATGGGCCAGCCCAGCTCTGGTATGATATGTTGGGGATTCCTGAGGATGGCAGTGGATTTGACTATGGTTTCAAACTAAGAGAGCATGCGAGAGAACAGGAGACTTCAGGTCATTCTGTGGAGAAGGTGAGAGAAAGCATGTGTAAGGGGGAGGGGGCTGCGAGGGTGTGGTTGTGTGTGGTGGTGGTGGAGCACAATAGAGAAGGAAATGGAGCTGGGGTGGTGAATAAGGCTAGGAACCATCCAGTGGAAGAGATGTGAGTGGGAGGGGGAAAGGAGGAGGATTCACAATGGAGAAGGTAGGGAATCTTTCTTCTATAGTTTAAGTGGAAAAATCAAAGTTAACTAGGGTCTGATGCTATTGTTCTCCCCTCTGCAGAACTTGGGAGTGATGGCTGAGAAGGACGACTTACTGGCTGATGAGCACTTCCTTATGGTGACACAGCTACAGTGGGAGGATGATGTGATCTGGAATGGGGAGGATGTCAAACACAAAGGGACTAAAACACAGCGTGCGAGCCTGGCAGGCTGGCTGCCCTCCAGTATGACCAGAAACGCCACTGCGTACAATGCCCAACAAGGTGCGCGGCAGCTGCCTTTACACTTTCTCATGCCCACACCCTGAGTTAGCCTAATTGAGAATGTCATGTGTACCCCATTCTCTCTTCTTCAGCATGTGGGGTTGTGTTCTTTCTCCATCAAGAAGTGGCTTTTGCTAAACCAAGTTGAGGACAAAGCCTTTTGTCCTTCTCCTGCCCAAGCAGGCTTGGCCTCTTCTGTTAGACGAGAGAACACTGAAAGCCAAGTGCATGTCCAGCGAAATGTCCTGCTGTCCTTCCCCTTTCCAACTGAAATGGGGGGCTGGACCTACCTAATTCAGTACCAAAGGCTGCTGTATTTGAGATCCCCTAGTGACTGTTCAGATTTCCATTTATGGCAGCACTAAAATCCCTCTGCTTTGCAAGTTAATGCTTGGGTGCTTGCTCTTCAGGGGCCAGTGGAATTTTGTGTATTTTATCAGAGGTGACATTTTAAAAGGAACCTTTCTCACATTCCTGAGACAATAATATTTTGGGGCTTCTCTAGCTAAAGGAACACAGTTTTTACAAACATCGAACTTTTCTCTCAAGCTTAGACAGAAGCTGGTTTTTAAAACTGAACTGTAAATCCAGAATTATTCTTTGTTCATTGTAACTTATTCTGTGTCTCCAAGGAAAAGCTGATGGAACTGTCGGGTTATGCCAGTTACTCTCATTTTTGGATGCTGCTACTTTGTCTCCCTGAGTCCTCAGCTCTGCTATTCAGACACCCTGAGGAGCGGGGAAGCAGATTAGATAGCAGGGGGTAGTGCAGATGGGGGAGGAAGACGGGATCAGGGCTCTGGGAGGGCAAGGAAAAACTATGGCAATGCAGGGGTAGTGCTTGGGGTCAGGAGCAGCTTTATGTTACAGAACGTGGAGAAAGTGATCGGGGAGAGGTTGTTCTAGATTTGATTCTGACAAATAAGGAGGAACTGGTAGAGAATTTGATGGTGGAAGGCAGCTTGGGTGAAAGTGGTCATGAAATGATTAGAGTTCATGATTCTAAGGAATGGTTGGAGGGAAGACAGCAGAATAAAGACAATGAATTTCAAGAAGGCAGACTTCAGCAAATTGGTAGGTAAGATCCCGTGGAAAACAAATCTCAGGGAAAAACGTTCAGGAGAGTTAGCAGTTTTTTAAAGATACGTTATTAAGGGCATAAGAGCAAACTATCCCAACGGGTAGGAAAAATAGGAAGTATGTTAACAGACCACCCTGGCTTAACCAAGAGAACTTCAACAACCTGGAACTCAAAAAAAAAATCATAAAAAAACTCGGAAACTAGGTCAAATTACAAAAGATGAATATAAAAAACAACACAAGAATGTAGAGACAAAGTCAGGCCAAGATTTTCACAAAATGAGATTAAATTAGGTAGGGACATAAGGGGTAACAAGAAAACATTTTACAAATACATTAGAAGCAGGAAGGGGACTGTGGTGGGGCAGCTGTCCCACCTTGGAGAGGCTGCGCAGAACCCAGCCAATCAGAAAAGGGTTTATTGGGAGAGCCAGTCAGGAGAAGGCTTGCTGGAGCAGCCCATATATAAAGGGCTGCTCAGCGGAGCAAGGGGCAGTCTCTTCCTGGAGGGCAAGGGGGAAGGACTGTCTGCCTAGGAGCACCGGAGATACTGCAGCGCTGGGAAGAGTAGTGGAGCAAGAGGAGCTGTTGGCTGACCATAGCCAGACTGAGACCCTGAAGCAAGGGCAGTTCTTTGACAGTGTAAGGAGTCATGTGGCTAGGGGGAAGCAGTAGATATGATATATCTTGACTTTAGTAAGCCTTTTGATACTGTCTCATATGACCTTCTCATAAGCAAACTAGAGAAATATAGCCTAGACAAACCTACCATAAGGTGAGTGCACAACTGGTTGAAAAACTGTGCTCAGAGAGTGGTTATCAGTGGTTCACAGTCAAGCTGGGAGGACATATCAAGTGGGGTCCTGCAGGGATCAGTCCTGGGTCCAGTTCTGTTCAGTATCTTAATAAATAATATTGATAATGGCACAGAGAGTACACTTATAAAATTTGTGGAAAATGCCAAGCTGCGAGGGGTTGCACGCCCTTTGGAGGACAGGATTAGCATTCAAAATGATCTTGACTAACTGAAGAAATGGTCTGAAATAAATAGGATGAAATTCAATAAGGACAAATGCAAAGTACTGCACTTAGGAAGGAACAAACAATTGCACAAATACAAAATGGAAAATGACTAGGAAGGAGTTCTGCAGAAAAGGATCTGGGGGCTTTAGTGGATCACAGACTAAATGTGAGTCAACAGTGTAACACTGTTGCAAAAAGAGTGAACATCATTCTATTCTGTGTTAGCAGGTGTGTTGTAAGCACAACACGGGAAGTTATTCTTTCACTCATCACTGATAATACCACAGCTGGAGTACAGTGTGCAGTTCTGGGCAGCACACTTCGGGGAAAAGAATCTGTTTCAAGTGCTTCTTGGAGCTGAGTTGTAGAGGAATTTGTGTGCAGTTGTTTGACTATATGCTAGAAGTGAAAGGTGGGTAGTTGTGGAGGTAGTGTCAGATTAGGGGGCAGGTTAAGGAGGAGATGGTTCAACACCTGCAGAAGAGGAATACTGTCTTTTAAAAAATCAGTCAAATAAGTGACTTTTACTATATTCTGGACAGTATCCTTTCTGCCCCATTCTGCTGTTGATTCTAGCCTCCCCTCCAGGATTCCTGAGATCTTGCATAGCAGAAATGTGAATTCAGTTTTCCTTTTTAAACTAAAGGAGGAAAGTCGAAGATCCCTTTATATAGTAAAATCCACACTCCAGGGTGGGATTTCTGGCCTAAGGGTGCTGCCTCAGGTCCCACCATAAAAGATAAAGCCCTCAATTTTGCCCAGTGGAAAGAAGCTTCTCTTTCCCCCAAACTGTGCACTCTGTTAGGAATAAACCTTCTGTTCCCTTAATAGGGACATGGGAATTGCTGAACTGCACCATAAGTGACCCATCTAGTCCAGCATCCTATCTCTGACAATGGCTCTTAATAACAGCTATGGAATAATTTGCCTATATGAGAGGTTTCTTAATCTTGGGCAATGAATGTTTGGTTTATGCCTTGAAACATGAAGGTTTATATCCCTTGTAAATTTGTATTCTTTCTGAAGAAATTGCATGTATTTTTATTGTTCATATCCATGTTGAATCCTTTGAATGACATGAAGGTCTTTGTTTTAGTCTGGTGGCAATGAGTTCCACAGATTTATTATGCATTGAGTAGAAAAACAATTTACTTTTCAGATTTAAATGTTCTTGTTTTATGCAAGAGGGTAAATAACAGCACTCCACACCATTAATTCTTATATGTCTTTATCATATCCTCTCTTGTCTGCTCACTAGGCAGTCCTAATCTATTCAATCTGTCCTCAGACAGAACTCTCAGGTTTGTATAATCTTTCTTGCCCATCTTTGGACCCCTTCAATTTTTGCTATATCTCTTCAGATGGGGTAACCATAACTGAACATGTTATTACAGGTCAGGACATATCATTTATTTATATAATGACACAATATGTTCAGTATCGTGTCTCTCAATGCAACGTAACATCTAGTTTTGCTTTTTTTAACCTCTGTTGTGCACTGAGCAGGTCTCTTATTGAGCTGTTCACAGCATTGACCAAGTCAGATCCTATCTAGTATTGGGAAGAATACTCTGGTGCTGCTCCACTGAAATATATCCTGCTGGGCTTGGGGGAGAAAGGCAGCATTTCATTACCATCAGCATTTCAGAGCCTCCTGCTAGCAGCAGCCATGTTGCTGGAATGTAACATTCTTTGGGGTCAAGATTTGTGAGGCAAGGATCCTACCCCTAGGCAGGGACTGGAAACTGTTTTCCATCTGGGTTTGAGTTCTGGTTTAACCCTAATGTTACTCTTGTTTTCCTCTCCAGGGCTGAACCGTAGTGGCTCTTTGCTCAATCCACCCATTCCACTAGTGCAGAAACCCAGTGTAGCAGGGGTCCTGGGCATCGCAAAGGGCAAAGAGAAACAGCCTCCTGAGCAGCAAGGTAATGAGCAAGCGTTAGTCTGTGAATAGTAGGCTATGTGGAGAGAGACTTCTGCATAAACTTGGGCTCAATACTAGGGGTAGGAGGGTCCTTCTATAATCAATTACTTACAGGTCAGCAGGATGTCCTGCTGACTTACATAACCTCTCAAAGGGCCTTCTCTATCCCTCTTAGAGAGTCTCTCCTTATCCCCCATAAAGCAAAGTACCATGGACTTTCTTGAGTTATCAGAGCTCCTAAGAGGCTTGTGACCTCTCTGAGATCTTTTACTTTGCTTATCTGAAGGTCTTCCCCTTTAATGGCAAACTATCATGGGGGCCACGTGTAGCTCTTCAGAGACCTTTTGCCCAACTGTAGTGGGGTACAGGCTTACGCGAAGGCTCTGTCCTGCTACAGTATAAGGTTCTGTATGCATTTTTTTTGGCTTTGGAGGCATGGAAACAAGAGCCCTTGGAAGGAGGGAAAGATTGGGTAGAACTGAAATGGGACAAAAGTGCTGAATTGAAAAGTTGCTATAGTAATCTTTGTGGAGTGTTAACCATCAAAGATCACATTCTGCTATCTTTGCAGCTGCCCTGGATGAAGATAAACCTTGGTTCTCCATTTTCCCAATCGATAATGAGGAGTTAGTGTATGGCCGTTGGGAAGACAATATCATCTGGGATGACCAGGCGATGGAAATGTTCTTGGATCCTCCAGTCCTGACACTTGACCCAAATGATGAAAACATCATCCTGGGTATGATCATGGCGTTAGCCCTTTGTCTGTGTCTCTGCTTGGAGCTGATATTTCCAGACCAGTTGGACAGAGCAGAGCAGGGAATGAGGGCACTTATTGGAAAGCAGGGGTACTTAAAAGGCAGGCGGTGCCTAAAGGAGTACAAAAACTAGTCTTGAAGAGGAAAGACAAGTGCATTCTATTCTGGAGGGGTGAAAGTAGGAGTGTGGGGTAATAATTGTGTTTTGGGGATATTTTATGTAGATGGGAGTCTCCAGTGAGTGGCTGTCCATTCTTTGCTACCCTGTGGCAGGAATTGACTGGTTGGGCCAACACTCCTACCCTTCTTGTGTTTTTAAAGAATTCTGGAAGCTATTTACAAATGATCCAACAAAACTAAGACAAAAGTAATCACTAACAAGTTGGCACATGCGTTTCCAACTCCATGTTCAAAGCACCAGAAGACAAGGAAAAGTGAACCAAACTGAATTATACAGCAAAAGAAATTAATCCATGTCCTAATGCCTTGGCTTCCAAATGATCAACATCCTAACCTTACTTGAAGACAACATATTGTGAGGAAATAAAGGGAGAAGAATCTTATGACAGCCTTTTTCAGTGTCCCTAGCTTGAGGCTCCTGCTCACTCAGACTGAGAGCAGACCTTCCAGGCTACAGAAGCTCCGTGCTGGAGTTGTATTTTTTTCTGGAGTCTCTGTGTCTGTCTCCCATTTCATTACATATTTGCTCCCTGAATCTTCGCTAGAACAATATAACTTGAAAACAGCTCTTGATTTTTTACTAGAGGTGCCTTGCTAGAGCCTTTATTTGTGCTCTGGGGCACTGATTCCTTGCTGTCCGGGAGTAGGGCTTGTGATGGCAAATGTGGAAGGCGGTGGAATCGTTCTGATATTTTGGCAAGTGTTGACGTGGTAAGAGGTTTTGAATTGCTGTAGAGATCTTTTCCGAGTCAGAAAGAAGCTGTGCTGATGTAGAAAATCTTCAGGAACAGCACTTGAAGTACACTCTGACTTTTCTGTGTTCATTACTAGAAATTCCTGATGAAAAGGAAGAGATGACTTTGAACTCTCCCTCCAAGGAGAACAAGAAAGAATCATCTCTAAAGAAGAGTAGGATCCTGTTGGGAAAAACAGGCGTCATCAAGGAAGAACCACAGCAGGTCACTGAGAGTCTCAGTGCTTTGGGGATAGGAATGGGTTAGGAGGAGTGATTTTTGACTTTTTTTTTTTTTTTTTTATGTGGTGTTAAATCAGAATATGTCTCAGCCGGAGGTGAAGGATCCCTGGAATCTCTCCAATGATGAGTTTTACTATCCCAAACAGCAGGGGCTTCGAGGAACCTTTGGAGGGAACATCATCCAGGTAGTGACAATGGGGCTGACTTTAGGGTGGAGGCAGTGATCTCCTTATCTTCATGCAGAAATCTCCTGCTGGGATTTAGTTGAATCTTGTCTGGCATCAAAATAGTTATCCTTCTGTGTGTGTAAGTTATCACACTGCTGTTCCTCTCAGATCCTCATTGTTCAGGTTATTTCCTTGTTTAAGACAAAATCCTGGGACGGTATCCATGGGTCGTGTCAAACTGTGATGTGTGCAGTAGAGTCTCCCATCATTGTACCATGCCAGTCTTGTTCAGTGTATCACCCTCGGTCTGCACTGCTCTTACTGGAGCTCTGTGGATGCTTGTGCTGTGGAGACTTGAGGTGGTGCTTCTGTTGCCAAGTTTATTTGACCAGGAGATTATCAAATATCGGTTAAACATTGGTAAATCTGAGTCAACGCTCATGTAAACCAAGGCAATGGGATCTCCCCCCGTTAAAGGGTACTGTTGTAAAATCCTAGCTAGGTTTCCTATCTCTTAAGCAATGGGGAAAATGTACGCAATTCTAAATGCCCTTCTTTCTTGGTTATAGATATAGGAATGCTTTCCCTTTCTTCAAGTAATAAAGATCCCTTTCCCCATTTGGATGCTCTTTGAGCTGTTAACTGGGGGAACATTGTCTCTCTTGCACCACAGAAAGTGAGCCATGCTTGGACATGATTTCTGTGAGAGAACATGCCTCTAGGGGGTCCAAATACCTTGGTCACTTTTGCAGCTAATAGAATAAAACATTTCAAGTGCCTGCCATAAGACTGTGGGGAAGTTTCTCTGTGGTCGTTGTAGACTGGGCTCTGTACTGATGTCTGTTCTCTGTGTCTGTTTCTCTCTTGGTCCCAGCACTCTATCCCTGCAGTGGAACTTCGCCAGCCATTCTTCCCCACCCATATGGGTCCTATGAAGCTCCGACAATTTCATCGCCCTCCATTGAAGAAATATTCCTTTGGGACCTTGTCCCAGCCAGGACCCCATTCTGTGCAGCCACTGCTGAAACATATCAAGAAGAAAGCCAAGGTAAAGCAGTATTTCTTTGTATATCTAGATCTGTCCAAAGTCTCCATTGCCATGGTACATCTGTTTGACATGCTGTTTCCCTGATACTCTCTTCTTGCATTCACACAGATGAGAGAGCAGGAGCGGCAGGCTTCAGGAGGTGGGGAGATGTTCTTCATGCGCACACCACAGGACCTAACTGGTAAGGATGGTGACCTCATCCTTGCTGAGTATAGTGAGGAAAATGGTCCTTTAATGATGCAGGTTGGCATGGCAACAAAGATAAAGAACTACTACAAGCGGGTGAGTGTTGTAAAGAAATGTCTAATGTTTAAACATTAAGTTATATATTTAATGTTATAAACCAATCTAAAAGGGAATTTTTCTGCTTTGTCGTCTTTGTATGGCTGATATAACTGTAGAACCACAACTATAATTTTACATTCAGATGGTTAAACCAGATAATTGCATCTGGAGTAGCAGTGTGTGTCGCTGTGATGCCTCCTTTGTATTTGTGAATGGGCATTGAGTCGTTATATGTTCCATGGTCTGTTCTGGGTGTTCACGGTCGCACACTGGAGAGTCTTTAATTTTCCATTTGTGCAGCAAGTATTGGCATCTGCCATGGTTTGTGCGGATACGGATTATGGTTGCCCATGAGTTTCGTGGGAGACTGAAGCCAGGGATCTTCTGCATCGGGTCTTTCATTAGGTGTTTCTCTATAACTTCTTGTGAACTCCATTCAACTTTATGGTGAAAACTAATGAACAGAGCCCTGCGCAGATACAGAATGTGTATCCGCATCCATCCGCAATCTGCAAAAATGGCTCTCGGAAATCTACATCCACTGTTGCGGATATCTGCAGATACAAAGCGGATATCCGTGGATTTGCAGGGCTCTAATAATAAACCTTCGCTGTTAGCCCATGGTTTGTTAACCCCAGAAGAATCTCATGAATGCCTGTTGCCAGACACACAGCATGGAACCTCTCCCCTTAGGATATTAACATGGTAATAAGAAAACAAAGAGAGAGCCTGTAAAATATTCATAAATGGCTCTATTTACTGAAAAAAGGACATTCACAGAGCAAAGTTTGCCTTGGTAAACACAGACCTGGAGTCTTCCATACAGCCTTCAGTAATGATTAAGTTTGCTTAGTTTGGCTGCGGTGGCCAAAGTTCTGGGAACGTTTTATGAGCAGCCTGTAATTGTGGTTTTTTTGACTCTCACAATGGGTATATAATGCATTAAGCTGAGCTGCTGCCTTATTGACTGTATCATGGTTTTCTCTCTGGGGATTAAAAACATTCGCATGCTCCCCTCTACTATAATATGAAATGCTGGTGAGCAAATGGGAGATGGAAATGTTAGTGGCCATGGTAAAGGTTAAGGCTCATTCTAAACCATCCCTGGGTGTAGAGTGAAATAATTAAAAAAAAAGGAAAGGGTGGGGGGCAGCCATAAAGGCTCCAAATGAAAACTGCAATCCAGCAGGGCCCCCGTTCACACTGTTCAAACACAGTTGAAGGATTTTGACTTGGTGGCCCTGCAGAAACAGGGTACTACTATACAAAAACTTGTTCTAGGCAGGGAGCACTCAGAATATAGGGGAACCCCACTGAACGTAATACAATTCCCCTGGGAAAAAATGTTGAGTGGGTGTGATTGTGGGTTTTTCCTACACAGCTACAATCTGAATCTATATACATGTGTCATGATGTGCCCCTTGCGGGCATCAGGAAGTTAAAAACATACTGGCCTGGATACAACAAATTGGTTGGTGGCCATAAACGAAACAAAATGTTAGCTGTTGTGTTAAAGACTGCTTAGTGTGTGTGCTCAAATTGATCCAGGCCCTAAAAAACATAAGAGCAGATTAGAACATCAACAAATAAAGGGATCTTGGGTCTGGTTACAAATTAATTACATTGGTCCCTTACCTAAAACTGCTTGAGGGAATAGATTTGCCTTGGTAATTGTTAATGATTTTTCTAAATGGGGAAAAGCTATTCCCATGAAATCTACCAGAGCAGCTGTGACTGCTAAGCTTCTGCTAGAACAAATCTTTACCAGATGGGAGCTTCCATGGGTAATACTCAAATCAAGGAACACATATTACTGATGAAATTATGCATACCACAGTAGTTTTACCAGGTATACAGGAAAAATAGCATGTTGTTTACCATCCTCAGTCTTCTAAAATAGTTGTTGTAATAATAATAATATCCTAAAGCTAATGCTTACGAAATACCTAAAAAGATAGAATAAAAGGGACGGGAATGTTCAGTTGCCATTAACATTAATGGCCTTGTGGGCTACCTCTCATAAAGCTATGGAGGTAGCTCCCTGTGAAATTATAATGGGGGATAAAATGACACTGCCAGAACACTTAATATGTGCTAGCCCAGACCTAGTACAGGCACTAATGAATCAGTGGATGTCACAGTTAAAAGGGCAACCAAAAAGTGTCCCTTTATGGGTAGCCAAAAACTTACGGGTGGAACAGTAAGCAGCTCAACAATTCAATCACACTGTAAAAAGAAAGAGAGAAAAAACAGAATGGCTTTGTTGTTGGAATACTTTGTGTTTGTTGAACTATAAATTTGAATATACAAATTAAACCAGCCAAAACAAATAATCCAAACCTCCCACTCAACAAACTCTGGAAACTCATTCCAGACTACAACTACAATTGAGTGGTTGAGTGGACAAAGCCAACAACAACAGATACTTCAATCCTTGGCACAGATAAACTGGATATTAGAAAAACAGATGTGGTTGAAAATCTGCATAGTAATTACAACTACACTAAAAACACTGGTAAAATAAACTTAAAAGTATCATATTCTCAATGTAAAAAAGGGATGACAACTTTATTTTCTATGGGAACATTAGAAGGGGACATATTGAGGTCTACATTTTGTAAAATTAGGGTGTGTAATTTTAGGGCTAGTGTATTAATTAAAATCAGACAAGCACAAACCCTGGAAAAAAACCCCGAAGTCAATCCAAATAATGTATATCATCCAAAAAAGTCAAAAATGTACTTACTAAAAATTAGCTTTAAAACATAAACCAGCAGGAATGTGTATAGGACAATCAGGAACGTTTCAAATAATTTATCCATAGGTTGTATCAAAAGAAATAAAAAGGCACTAACAACTCCCCCAGATTTTTACTCAGAGTCAGAATAGTACAAAAATTGTGTAATGTCATTTGAAAAAACACCAGTGGGTACTGTCTGGGTTTAATGGAACTTGGTCTACTGCATCTAAACAAGTAGCATGAAGGGCCACTTAATAGCAGTTGTTGCAATTCGTTGCCAATATACATACCAATTCTTCTTTGAGTGCTTGGTCATGTCAATTCCAAATAGGTGTGTGTGGCTGCGTGCACGGTCGTCGGAAGGTTTTTCCCCTACTGGTACCTATTGGGGAGGCTGTGGAGCCCACTGGATTGGCGCCTTCATGGTGGTGTATAGAGGTCTCTGCCGACTCGCCACCTCTTCCTTCTTACTGCCAGTGATGGTTGTTGGAGCAGCTTTTCTCTTGCGATGGCAAGCAGTCCCCTAGTGGACTCTTTCTAGTCATATCTGTAAATAGTTTAAAACTTGGTATTAGTTCAGGTAGTTCTTAGTTGGATAAGTTTCTGTTGGGGGTTCCTCCCACCACGTTTCCCCTCCCAGGGACTGGGGCATGTCTCGGTCTCAACGGTTTAAGCTGTGCAGGTCCTGTCTAAAGCCTATGCCAATGGGAGACCCACACAACTCCTGTTTAAAGTGTTTTTGGGGGAAGCCTATCTGAGAACTGCAAAATGTGTGGATGCTTCTGCCTAAGGACTAAGAAGGAGAGGAACTTTAGGCTGAAACTACTCCTCACGGAGTCAGCCCTTTGTCCCCAGCCTGTACAAGTGGCGTCCGACCTCAAGCCCAGCACTTCAGTGTGGAGTGTGCTGGCCCTGGTAAGAGAGGCTGTGGCGCCAGAAAAGGACTCTGGCTCCAGGGATCCTCGGCACCACCACTCCCTGGCACCGAAGACCTCCTCTGGTGTGCGTGCCCGGCACCGTCCCCATTTGCCGGTGCTACACAAAACAAAGAAGATAGAGGTCGCTCTCCCAGTAAAGCAGTGGAACTAGGAGGCACCAGCGAAGCACTGAACTGGGACACCTTGCTCTGGCTCCGACTCAGCTGGCACGATTGACTCTGGCCTCATAGGGAGGTCTGTCGGGTCTGGGTCTCATGGACTCCCCAGTGCGGGAGTCTCGGGAGGAGGACTTACACCTTACCTCCACGCTGTAAACCTTTGAAGTGGCTAGGGACCTCATAGCGATAATGGCGCAGTCCCCTGCATGGGCACCGTCACTGTAAAAAGGCACCATGCCTTCTGGGGCAAGCCGGCGATGATGTGGCACCACTCCCTGGCACTGTCTCGCTCCACACCGCCCTAGTTGCCAGGGTTGGAGTCCTCATCAGACTTGGAGGCGGAGTCGAATGCCTCTAGGCGAAGCTGTTACGCTTATAAAAAGCACACAAGATCTTTTTTCAGGGGAAAAGGCAATATGCTGCATTTATTGAGAATATAGCAGTTAGCATATGCTTTTCACACACACACCATGCACGCAGTCCCACCAGTCGATGTTCTAGTTACCAGTCCAGAGTTTGGATCAATGTAATGGCCAGCCAGATTGGTCGCAGAGTGGAGCCGGGCTCTGTTGCTCGCAATCCGAGGCTCCTGGAGTTGTTGGCAAGACGAACCCAAAGTCCCATGGCAAAGCACCCTGTCTTTTTAGTCCTTTTTCTTCATTGAAGTCTGTGGATTTTGCTGTGTCATTTTATGACCGGTTACTCCTCATTTGATGTTATGTTTTGATGGCATCTTTCTTGTTAACATTCCAAAACACCTCTAGGAGGGCCTTCCTGTCTGGTTTCAATTTAATCAATTATCTTGTGTTTTAAGGGTGCTAGTCTCCACCTCAGGGTCATCAATCTGCTATTCCTCAATCATGGATAGGTGTAGATGGTTCTCTGGCTTCGTTAAGTCTCTTCACTCCTCCTCCCTTGGCCATCTGGCTCTAACAATGGCCTTCACACCTTATCTTTTCCTGATACATACATTCCTCATTCACACAAACAGTTCTTCACAGAGACCTTCAAAGGTATACAAATAGCAGTGTTTTATGTTAAACAAGAAAGGCATTGTAAATTAAACATTATTAAATCTTGTAACTACATTGGGGCCTGGACCTTCAAAATTCCTCTAATCTAATTAACGTAGATACAGACAAAGTCCTGTCTTTTACTTACAAGGCATGAAAAAGAAGAAAATAGCTAATACTAATATCAGCTATCCTATTCATTTATTCTAACAACTTAAACCTTACTGACAGGTTTCAGAGTAGCAGCCGTGTTAGTCTGTATTCGCAAAAAGAAAAGGAGTACTTGTGGCACCTTAGAGACTAATCAATTTATTTGAGCATAAGCTTTCGTGAGCTACGCTCACTTCATCGGATGCATACTGTGGAAAATACAGAAGACGTTTTTATACACACAAACCATGAAAAAATGGGTGATTATCACTACAAAAGGTTTTCTCTCCCCTCACCCCACTCTCCTGCTGGTAATAGCTTATGTAAAGTGATCACTCTCCTTACAATGTGTACGATAACCTGGATTTGTGCTGGAAATGGCCCACCTTGATTATCATACACATTGTAAGGAGAGTGATCACTTTACATAAGCTATTACCAGCAGGAGAGTGGGGTGGGGGAGAGTAAACCTGTTGTAGTGATGATCACCCATTTTTTTTCATGGTTTTTGTGTATAAAAACGTCTTCTGTATTTTCCACAGTATGCATCCTATGAAGTGAGCTGTAGCTCACGAAAGCTTATGCTCAGATAAATTGGTTAGTCTCTAAGGTGCCACAAGTACTCCTTTCCTTTCTTTAAACCTTACTATAAAACATGCAATACATATAACAAAACATAATCAATTATCCAGCACAGTAGCCATGGTACAACAAGGCCGGCACCGCTCTTGGCACTGCTCCTGGCACTGCTCCAGACAACAGGAAGGGCAGCCATTGCCTTTGATGTCATAGCCACTGCCCTGGCAGGCACCACAATGGCCCTTCTGGATCCCATGGGCCTACCACCAAGCCCAAGAGCTGGGGTCCAGATCCTTGTCCGTGGCTTCGGAGGCACGGGCCCCTCCATCATCAACATCTGTAGCCTGGGAACCTCCATGGGGACAAGAGATGGGCACGCAGGCCAGCACTGAGACTGCAGCGGGACCCGGCATCGGGGCCGGTACTGAGATGGGCCCGGGCCCGGAGACCAGCACTGCTCCTGGCACCACTCAGGGTGTTTCAGCATGGGAGATGCCTGCAAGCCAGAGGGGCAGGAAGACCTGGTGCCCCTGCAGGCATCTTCCCCTGATGAAGCGGTGGTGGGCACGTGTACCACGCTGCTGGCCATGGACAACAGAGCCCACCAGGAGTTGATCAGATGGGTGGCTCAAAATTTGGCCATGCAGATGGAGGAGGTGTCAGAGGAGACCAACTCCATAGTCAATATTTTGGTGCCTGAAGGTGCCTTGAGGGTGACTTTGCCACTCATTAAGACCATCCACAACACTACTAAAGCATTGTGGCAAACGCCCGTTTCTCTTTCCTCACTCGGCAATAGGGTGGAGAGGAAGTATTTTGTGCCTTTCAAAGGGTATGAGTACCTGTTCACTTACCCTCAGCCGGGCACTCTGGTGGTGGAGGTTGCCAACCAAAAGGAAAGGCAGGGAGGGACAACTGGAACTGACACTTAAATCCAAGGAGGTGATGAAGCTGGATCTCTTCGGTAGGAAGATATATTCTACCGGAGGGGCTCCAGCTTTGCATTGCCGATCAGCAGACAGTCCTTAGCTGCTATAGTTTTAATTCTTGCAAGATGTCTAAATTTAAAGAACTACTTCCAGCGGACTCCTGCTGGGCTAGGCTGCAGTCCTGGTTGATCAAGTCCAGGACCGGGGCAGGGTCCTCCTGTGGGCCTCAAGGAAGGCGGGGTTGTCATGAAGACCTCCTTGCAGGCTTCCTTACATTCGGCCAACTTGGCAACCCATACCATGGCAACAGCCATGGCCATGAGAAGAAGCTCATGGCTTCAGGTGTAAGGGCTCCCGCACGAGGTCCAGCAGACCATTCAGGATTTGTCTTTTGACTGTGTAGGGCTCTTTTTGGCACAAACAGACACTAAGCTCTACAGCCTAAAAGACTCAAGGGCAACTCTGAAGTCCCTGCGGCTTAACAACCAGCCCCCTAAAGAAAGCATTTCAAACCTCAGCCTGCACCTGAATTCTGCCCAGCTTCTCCTAGACAGGATTATAGCAGGAAGCAGGGCAGGAGTAACAGATGGAGACCACCTCAGTCCTTCTCTAACCAGAAAACTGGATTCCTGATAGCCATTACCTCTGCCAGGAGGGTGTGAGAGTTGCAAGTCCTGATTTCTGGGCCTCAGAAAAGCAGCCCCCAGCCTCCAAGCCAAATTCTTTAAGGTGCGCCCAGGGGTGACGCACCAGTTCAGATCTCGGATCCTTCCCCCCCCCCCCCCCCTTTGTAAATCGTCTGTCCCATTTCTACCATGCCTGGGCACAAATCACCGCGGAGCAATGGGTCTTGAGCACGGTAGAATTGGGATATTCTCTCCAGTTCTGTTCCCTCCTGCCTTTCCACCCTCCTTCCCCATCCCTCTTCAGAGACCCTTCTCACGAGCAACTTCTTATGCAGGAGGTGCAAACGCTCCTACAACTTGGGGTGGTAGAGGATGTCCCTTTAGAATTCGGGGGGGGGGAGAGGGTTTCCTATGCCAGGTATCTCCTAATCTTGAAGGCCAAGGTCGGGCTCAGACCTGTTCTAGACCTGCGAAACCTCAACAAATTCATGCATAAGATAAAGTTCTGCATGGTCTCCCTGGCTTACATTATCCCCTCCCTGGATCCGGGGGACTGGTACGCTGCCCTCGACTTGAAGGACATGTATTTTCATGTGTACATAGTCCCGTCCTACAGACAGTTCCTTCGCTTTGTGGGTCAAGAACACCCACTATCAGTTTACGGTTCTTCCATTCAGCCCCTTGGGTGTTCACCAAGTGCATGTCAGTCGTGGCAGCCTTTCTGTGGAAACGACAGGTGCAAGTATTCCCATACCTTGACGACTAGCTAATCAAAGGCCTCTCCAGAGCCCAAGTGGAGGTCCATGTGAGCCTAGTTCAAATGACATTCCACAGGCTTGGCCTCATACTGAATGTAGCAAAGTTGACCCTAACCCTGACTAAGAGAACAGAATTCATTAGAGCTCTCCTGGTCTCTGGTCAAACCAGGGCATTCCTTCTGGAAACTCACTTTCTCACCATGGGCGCCATCATACAGGTCCTCAGGTGATACCCCACCACTATGGCACGAAATTGCCTGAAGCTGCTCGGCCATATGGCCGTTTATACATATGTAATACAGCACACCAGGCTGCGACTCCATCCTCTTCAGGCTTGGCTAGCCTCAGTGTACAGGCCTTATCGAGACTGCCTAGACAAATTGATCTCACTCACTCCCCCAGTTATCGAGTCCCTCAGGTGGTAGCTCGATCCGCAAGCAGTGTGTGCAGGACTGCCCTTCTCTGGGCCCCAACCCTCGCTGTCTCTAGTAACAAATGCATCGGTGATGGGTTGGTGGGTGCACTTAGGCAGACTCAGGATGCAGGGTCACTGGTCCGAGGCAGAACTTTGGCTGCACATCAACGTCAGGGAGCTAAGAGCAGTCTGCTTGCCAGATGTTCCAGGCCCTTCTGAAGGGCAGATGTGTATCAGAATTGACCGACAATACAACAGCGATGTTCTATATAAACAGACAGGGTGGTGCTCACTCCTCTCCCCTATGCTGGGAAGCCCTCAAACTGTGGGACTTCTGCATCGCTCATTCGATACATCTAGAGGCATTGTACCTTCCAGGTTCCCAGAATGAACTGGGTTCACAGTTCTCAGCAAGTCATTTCACAACCATGAGTGGTCCCTCCGTGATCAACATCCCCCAACGGTGGGGGTTTCCCCAAATGGATTTGTTTGTATCAAAGTACAACAGGAAGTGTCACCAGTTTTGCTCCTTCCTGAATTACACCCCGGACTTGCTCGCGGATGCCTTTCTCCTCCCTTGGAAGGACCATCTATTGTACGCTTTCCCGCCCTTCCCGCTTGTACACAAGGTCCTGCTGAAGGTCAGAAAGGAGGGCACATTAATGATCTTAATCGCACCAGCGTAGCCATGCCAGCACTGGTTCACCATGCTTCTAGGCCAGTCGGTGGACGCGCCAATAACCCTGCCCCGATCCTGGACTTGATCAACCAGGACCATGGCTGTTTCCAGCATCCCAACCTGCAGTCTCTCCATCTCATGTCATGGAAACTCCGTAGCTAAACCCCTCCGACCTCAGATGCTCAGACCCTGTTAGAGAGGTCCTCCTTGGCAGCAGGAAGCCATCCACTAGAGCCACGTATCTGGCCAGCTGGAAAAGATACTCCATTTGGGCATTACAAAAACACACTTCACCCTTACAGTCATCGATTCCTTTTATTCTGGACTATTTGCTGCATATAAAACAGCAAGGTCTGTCAGTATCATCAATAAGAGCGCACCTGGCAGCTATCTCAGCTTTCCATCCCGGTTTGGCTGGTCGCTCAATTTTCGCGAACCCCATGGTGGGCCACTTCTTCAAAGGATTAGATAGGCTGTACCCTCAAGTAAAACATCCTGTTCCCCCATGGGATCTCAACCTTATGCTTTCTAGACTGATGGGACCCCCTTTCTGGCCCTTAGCAAGATGCTCTCTCCTTTACCTTTCCTGGAAAGTAGTGTTCTTGGTAGCTATAACTTCCACCAGGAGGGTGTCTGAGCTTAAGGCCTTAACCTTGGCGCCCCATACATGGCCTTCTGTAAGGACAAGGTACAGTTGCAACCGCACCTGGCCTTTCTCCCAAAGGTAGTTTCGTATTTCCATGTAACCAGGACATTTTTCTTCTTTTGTTCTTTCCTCAGTTGTACGCTAGCAACAGGGAACAAATGCTCCATTCTCTGGATGTCAGATGAGCCTTAGCCTTCTACATTGAAAGAACTAAGCCATTTCAAAAATCAGCGTAACTATTCATTGCAATTGTGGAGCGAATGAAGGGACTTCCAGTCTTGCCCCAAAGGATCTCTTCTTAGATCACGTCCTGTATCTGGGCGTGTTATCACTTGGCAAAGATACCTGTCCCAGAGCTGATGGCACACTCCACAAGGGCACAGGCATCCTCAGTGATGTTCCTGGCACAAATTCCTATCCAAGACACATGCAAGGCAGTGACGTGGTCGTTGATCCACACCTTTTCATCACACTGTGCCATTACACAGCAAGCCAGAGATGATGCAGCTTTGGGCAGAGTGGTGCTTCAATCAGAGATTCCATGAACTCCGACCCCACTTCCTAGTTAAGGCTTGGCAGTCACCTACTTGGAATTGACATGAGCAAGCACTCAAAGAATTAAAAATGGTTACCTACCTCTCATAACCATTCTTCGAGATGTGTTGCTCGTGTCCATTCCAAGACCCACCCGCCTCCCCTCTGTCAGAGTATCCTCAAGAAGGAACTGAAGAGGTAGTGGGTCGGCAGGGACCTTTGTGAAGGCGCCACTCCAGGAGGATCCACAGCTGACCCGACAGGTACCGCCAGGGGAAAAAACTTCCCATGACTGTGCATGCGGTGCGCACACACCTACTTGGAATGGACATGAGCAACACATCTCGAAGAACAACAGTTACGAGAGGTAGGTAACCGTTTTTTCATATCTCTGGAAAATGGTGTTCTAAATGGCCTAAAGGGTACCCTAAAATAATTCCAGAACCACAGAGTAAATTGTCCCTTATCAAAAAATAAAAATAGTGTGTTTATACAATAATGTGCATTGTTTTCATGTCCTGGTTATTCTTAATATCACTCAATGGAATTTTAAAAAGATCAGAGTATGTAAAGGTAGTAGAGTAAAAAAAGCTATAGAAAAAATTCTTAGAGCAACTGTAAAACAGCCCTAAAAATAATTAAAGGTTTAAAAGAAAAGTTAGTAAAATAATAGGGTCTGACAGTGGGTTGCTTAAATCAAAAATGTCCTTAATAAACCAAGGTAATATATAAAAGTTACAAGGCCAACTAAATACATTAAAGCAGGAACTAAAATATAAGGTGCTCCATCCCTTCACTAAAGTTCAAAATAAATTTAGTTAAAAAAATTAACAATAATAAACATGCATATATTTCCTTGGCACAAAAAACAAACCCCAAAATAAAGTTAACAGGTTAATTAGTCATAATGACAGAGCTATAAAACACACTATAGCTAGAAAGGTAGTATATGGGGGAATGTTACATACATAGTCACAAAAATTAAGTCTTAAAAATTGTAGAGGTAGGAAAAATACTGGACCTCAACACCAATAGACAAATATTAAAGTGGTATAAAAGTAAAACACAAATACTAAAGAAAGTCTATGTTCTTAAAAATGTAGCTGTGGTAGTAATGATAACTCCTAACTAGTCATCTTACAGAGGATCTACAAGTTTATTTTTCACTCTCCCTACTGCTAATTTAAAAAAAGAATTACAAAACAATAATGCATGTCCATTCAGTAGAAGTTCTAAAAGGACTTAGTCTTTAAGAAACGAGGCCAGGTGCCTCAAATAGTGGTTCAGTGCTTGCACAAATGGTGCGAGGTGCCTACCTTAAATTGATGCATGGAGGTGCATGTGAAGGTGGGTTTGCCAATGCAATACCCTTGGAGCCATACAACCAACCTGTGGCATAAATCATAACGATACCAGGACCCTCACAAAGGGCCCATCTTATGTGCCTAAAATGAACATGAGAGCTGCACTACATATGTGAAAAATAGAATGTTCTTTGTGGGTACAAAAAACAAAATGCAATTATGAAGGGAAAAATATGTACAGTTAACCAATCCTATTGGTGTTTTACCCCTTAACTTGTCCAATCACAGTTTTAAATTAAAGTAATACCCTTATCTAAATTTGTTAATCCAACAGGAATCAAAAGTCAGCCAAATTTTGGTAATGAAGCTACTCAGTTGCTCCTTAATTTTAGTGTCCATTGCTAAAATGAACGTACATCTAAAATGTCTTATTCAGCAAGCCCTGGCTCATTTAGCGCACATGCATTTAAAAAAAAAATCGTGTAAATGAATAAAATGAAATATTACAATCAGTTGGTAAAACAAATAAACAGTCTTAAAAAAAAGAATCTGTTGATCCAAGTTTTAGGGTATTGTTGCTTGTACAATTAATACGCATTGTAATAATGCTTATGTGCTTTAAATCAAAATATATGTATAAAAATTGGCAAACAAAGAAACCCCTAACAAATATTAAATCATCTAACCCTATTGCACAGTTCTGCGTAAAGTAACACCCTTGTCAAAAGGCCAAAAGCCTCAAGATGAGAATTGTAACAAAAAAAGTATAATGAACTGTAATAAATAAATGTATATTAAATTGTGTAAAAGTAAATATCTATTTAATAGTGTTATTAAAATGTAAAAGGAATTTTTCTGCTTTCTCTGGGTCTTATTCATATATTCAATGGGCAGAAGGGACCATTGTGATCAACTATTCTAACCTCCTGTATAACACAGGCCATAGCACTACCCCCAAATAATTCCTAGAGCAGATTTTTTAGAAAAACATCCAGTCTTGATTTAAAAATTGTCCATGATGGACACCGCAGTCCTGGCAAATTATCCAGTGATTAATTACCCTCACTTTACAAATTTACACCTTATTTCCAGTCTTGTTGGCACAGCTTTCAAAACTGTTTAAACAACTTAAAGCGTAAAAAATCTGGGTAGGGGGCTGTGTCTTATCTACAGTGAATTTTTGTATAATTCTGTGTAAATAACAGGGCAAAGCAAACCAGACAAATATGTGATATACTAGCCAGCTGTAAATCTCCCTAGTAAAACAGACTAGTGAGAAGGAATAAATAATGCAACAGGACTAGCCAACCAGCAACTCCCAAGGCCACAAAAAACAAATGAGTAAAAATGAAAATTGTTGTTTAAACAAACAAGCAAAACCCCCAATAAAACACCAAACCAATCAATAAAACAGCAGCGGCTAAAGAAAGAAGAAAGGCACCAATTAAAGTTTTAGCAAAATACATAAAAAATTAGTTTATTTTTTAAAAAATAAAATGTTTATAAATAAGGTAGTATTGATAATTTGCACCTGCATAATGTTACAAAACAAGGTATAAAGAATGTTTGTTTGACAAAGGGAGGTGGAGGATCCACACCAGATTGGATCAGCATACATGGAATAAGAAAAACATGCTACCTGCCCCCCAAGACTGGGCAATCCTTACACTATCCTGCTCTATCCACGTCACTTGTGCTTTGTTTAATAAGGTGGTAATAGATTCTCCTAAAAGTGTCTTATTAAAGCTTCAAACTAGTTAAGCTTAGTAGTTGGTGTGGACTGTGCTTTCGCCGAATAACGTGCCGGGTTTGCCTTGTCTGGTAGCAGTTCCTGCTGCTGAGAGCTAACTGGAATGGCATTGCCTCTTACAGAAACCTGGCAAGGACCCTGGAGCACCAGATTGTAAATACGGAGAGACTGTTTACTGTCACACATCTCCATTCCTGGGATCACTGCACCCTGGCCAGTTACTGCAGGTGAGAGGATCTGCATTAATTTTGATGGAATAGATGGGCCCAGAGAGTTAAGTGTTAACCTGAGCCTGCTATTTTACAACACTAAACAGTAAAATGTGCTTTGGGTTTTTGAATACAGAGACCTTAGTGTTGTGGAAGCATAACCTTGTATTGAAGATACAGAAAAAAGAAAAAACAGTTAAAGCATTTTAAAATATAAAGCATTAAGTAAGGCTTTTATTTTACCAATACGTTTTATTTCCTTTCCCTTTAGCTGTAGAGAGTTTTTAAAAGGAAAACCCCTTGTTTAGCAGTTTTTAGATGGTATTAAAGGTGGTAATAGCTGTCCTTTTTGGGGAAAAAAGAAATTAGTTGACCTGGTTTGGAACTGTTGTTGCTGCCATTGATAGAGTTTGATTTTGCTTTCTGTGAAGACAACACACACACACAAGAGGAAAGAGAAAATCATAGAAAATATAGCTTCTGTCTTTGGTGCTGACATCAGTTTGAAGCCTTGCTGCTGGAAAAACATGGCCACAGCACAAGGTCTTGTTAGCCACTTTGAGATCTTGCAAACTGGTACCAACTTTGGGCTATTTAACTGCCTCACTGGTCACAGACTTTCAATTTATAACAATATTGAACAAGATGCAGTCCCAGCTGGCTAAGCCAGGCTCTTATTAAATAGAAGGTGAAAGAGAGAAAATTGAGATGGAAAGGACACATGAGGGAGGTGATGACACCTGGAACCCAAGTCTCTCCTAGGTGTTGTTCAGGATTTAGCCTAATCTGGTGGAGATTGTGACGTCATTGATTCCCTCCCTCTCATTGGCCATGTCTGGTTAGGATGCTTTTCAGGATCACTGTCCTCCTGGGGTCACAGGAGATGCTGGTGGTGGCAGCCATAATGGTAGAGTGTATAATCTGAAAAAGCAAAGACAGATGAATGGATGGGAATAGTGATCCAGCACATGAGCAGTGATGGCAGGAGTATAATGGGCTATGACTTAATAGTTAAGGGTTTGTTGGGTTCAACTCACATTCCCCCCCATCTTCTCCTCCTAGTCACCAAAATCTGTCCTTTCATGACAACCCTGTTGCTAAAACCCTTATTCAAGCCTTGGTCTACACTTGATTACTTAAACCTTCTCCTCTAGTTGGCAGCTGGTATCAAGCAGAGTGCCCCAGGGTCGTCCTGGGGCCAGTTTTGTTCAATATCTTCCTTAATGATCTGGAAGATGGCGTGGCTTGAACCCTAAGCAAGTTTGCAGATGACACTAAACTGGGAGGAGTGGTAGATATGCTGGAGGGTAGGGATAGGCTACAGAGGGACCTAGACAAATTCAAGGATTGGGCCAAAAGAAATTTGATGAGGTTCAGCAAGGACAAGTGCAGAGTCCTGCACTTAGAATGGAAGAATCCCATGCACTGCTACAGACTAGAGACCGAGCAGCTAGGCAGCAGTTCTGCAGAAAAGGACCTAGGGGTTACAGTGGACAAGAAGCTGGATATGAGTCAACAGTGTGCCATTGTTGCCAAGAAAGCTAACGGCATTTTGGGCTGTATAAGTAGGGGCATTGCCAGCAGATTGAGGGACGTGATCGTTCCCCTCTGTTTGGCATTGGTGAGGCCTCATCTGGAGTACTGTGTCCAGTTTTGGGCCCCACGCTGCAAGAAGGATGTGGAAAAATTGGAAAGAGTCCAGCGGAGGGCAACAAAAATGATTAGGGGGCTGGAGCACATGACTTATGAGGAGAGGCTGAGGGAACTGGGATTATTCAGTCTGCAGAAGAGAAGAATGAGGGGGGATTTGATAGCTGCTTTCAACTACCTGAAAGGGGGTTCCAAAGAGGATGGCTCTAGACTGTTCTCAATAGTAGCAGATGACAGAACAAGGAGTAATGGTCTCAAGTTGCAGTGGGGGAGGTTTAGGTTGGATATTAGGAAAAACCTTTTCACTAGGAGGGTGGTGAAACACTGGAATGCGTTACCTAGGGAGGTGGTGGAATTTCCTTCCTTAGAGGTTTTTAAGGTCAGGCTTGACAAAGCCCTGGCTGGGATGATTTAGTTGGGGATTGGTCCTGCTTTGAGCAGGGGGTTGGACTAGATGGCCTCCTGAGGTCCCTTCCAACCCTGATATTCTATTCTCTGATTCTCTCTGGCCCCCTTATCTCTTCAGTCTGCCCTAGACCTATGTTGGTAGCTGTAAAGTGCTATCACTGTGTTTCGTAAGGATGCCTCTGCTAAAGTTACTTCCCTCTCCTGTTGCTCTGCTACTGCATTCAAGTGCCTCATGTTCAAGACTCTGCTTCTCTTTCTGACCACAGTGTTCTGTCCCTTCTTAGTGCTAACTGCTCTCTTCCCCCGCTTCCCGGCTTTGCACCTTTATTTATATTGTCTTGGTGGAATACTCTCGCTTCTGTCCGCCAGGTATGCTTTCTGTCCTCTTTCAAATCTTACCTTAAAGCCCAGTTTGAGGTATCCTTCATGCTTTGTTTTCCACACCTTCCCTTGCCTTAACTATTGTCCCATGTCTTGTCTCACTTCAGTTAGATAGTCTCTGGGGCAAGAAATGCATCCAGCTCTGTAAACGTGCGCGTTGTGATGTGAATGAATATTTATGGTTTCATGATGACTGTGTCATGCTGGGTTTCTTTCAGAGTTCTTGTTGGTGTTGCAATATCTTCAGTGATCAGTGTCTATCTTTCAAATTTTGGTTTGTTTCTCTTGTCAGGCATTTGAAAACAATCTCTTCCGGGCTCCTATTTATCTGCACAAAATGCCAGAAACGGATTTCCTAATTATCCGGACACGACAAGGCTGTTACATTCGGGAGCTGGTTGATATCTTTGTAGTTGGACAGGAGTGCCCCCTCTTTGAAGTTCCTGGTCCCAACTCCAAACGGGCCAATACCCACATCAGAGACTTTCTACAGGTATGTGATAGGCACAGTATGGGGACGATTCCACTAAGAGAATGCTAGAGAGAGTGTATGAGCTAGATCCAGGCCTGTAAGGTCTGTCCTGAGCTGAGGTGCCTGTTGCCCCTGCTAGGGTCTTGTTTTTGTTTCAGAGGTAAGAACAATATGGTATAAAACACACTTTGGTTAAATAATTTTAATTTACCGATTACCTATACGAGTTTCTCATGATTCTTTGTATCTTGGATAAAGTACAGACTATAGACTTATTATAAACTTTTAAGTTTTTTCATAGCCAAAATAGAATTTGAAAGCAAATAAGAAGTTACAGAAAGCAAAGTCAATATGGTTATTTGATAGTGTTCACATAATTTAAAAGAATTAATTTACATGTAAATTCATTCAACAGGATTATTAAAAAAGTAATAAACCAAATCAATGAATCCAAATCTAATCATAACCTTATTACGTAGGTAACTAATTCTAGTTCTGTGCTATTTTGGACAAGGGATTTTGATACCAAGACAGAACTGTGAAGGACTCCTCGTTGTAAATGCATAGCTTTATTGATTTGACAAATAAGTTTATGTTCCAGTTAAATTACGGGTCTGTCGGTAACTGTTCAACCCAACATCTGTAAAGTTAAATGTTTTCAATTTAAACAATCACTTAATTACTAAAAATAGGAATTTAATTCAAAATCTCTAAGCAATGTTTTTCCAAGTGGATCTCACTGTCCTACCAACTACACAATTGACCACCACCTCCTGTAACTAGAGCACATTCCACCCGCTCAGGCAATTGAGGTGGAGAGTTTCTCAATAATGTCCCGATTGCTGACTTTTGTAAACCAGCCACGTGGGCATCAGTGGACGTTTTAGCCATTGCTACGCCATTGCTCAGGTTGCCCCAAAGATACTCTGCTAGGACGCACTGTTCTATCATTTGCAGTAAATACCACTCCAAAGCCCCAGCCTTCCAAGTAGGGGCACTGCTTTCTAGGCACCTACAGTGGAGCACCCATCGGGACATCACTTGAAGAAGAAGAGAGGCCTCACCAGTGCTGAGTATTACAGAACAGTTACTTCCTGTGTCTTGCATTCAACAATCCTGTTCTGTCCCAGAATGACATTTGCCTCTTTCACAACTGTTTCTGCATCACACTGTTGATTCATTCGATTTGTGATCCACTGTAACCCCTAGATCCTTTTCTGCAGTACTACTGCCTACCCAGTTATTCCCCATTTTGTATTTGTGCATTTGATTTTTTCGTTGCAAAGTAGAACGCTTTGCACTTGTCTGACTGAATTTTGTCTTATTGATTTCAGACTTATTCATCAAGCCTGATGATATCTTATGCATCCCAGTTTGTGTAAGACATGTGAGGCTATACCAATTTACAAATATTTTGCCAACAGATCTGCATTTAGGGTGATAGTTGTTTAGGACACCTGTTAATTCAGGCTCTAGCCAACAACCCACTTCTCCAAGTGGCTTTCCATGAGGCTCTTTCAGTCTACCTTTTGGCCAGTTTTACATGGCTCTGTTATTTTGAGTTGCACTTTCTCCTTCAGCATTCTTATCTGTTTACAGAAATGTCCATTTTGAAGTTCATAATAAAATTAGGATAGTCTTCACATAAGGTCTCTTCACATTCTTTGATGCTGTACTCTTTTAGTAACTCACTTTGTCTTATTTGCCTGGTTCAACAGCAATAAGCTGTAACAGTTAATGAAGTGAGATAAAACAGCTGTCTGTATCTTATCAGTACCTGGTTGTTCCGATCACTTCAGTGATAAAGTTGGTAAGATCACTTCATATCTTAATTTGACTCTGTGAAACTGCCAATCCATCAATTAGGCCTCTTTGTCACTTGGCCCTTATAAAATTTTGGTTGGATTCACTTTAGGTTTTTATTTCACATTAGTCTCTCGGTGTACAAGTTGACCATGTCACTTTTAGTATAAAACAGATACCTCTGTTATTTTTATAGATTACATTTCTATTTAAAATAGACAGCATGATTCAAAATACTTCTAATACTTGCGAGTTTCCCTTGGCAACAAAAATTTCTTAAATTGCAGGAGTGTGTTGCATAATGTTTTAGATAGCTTTTAATTTTGTATATAACTAACACCTTTTTGGTCTCTTTGCCAGCTAATAAAATTATACGCTAAACACAATATCAAACACAATCTACTAATATCCATATTTATATGAACTACTTAGTATACTAATAGAAAGAAATAAAAAGAAAAGATAAACATGTTACTTCATCACAATGCAGCAGTTTGTAGTTAAATTATCTAGCCTGCTATTGTTGTTATCGAATCTAAAATTCCTCTCTGAAACACAGAAATAACTTCTGCTGTTCGACATGACAGGAGTACAGAGGCCTAGTATATCACCTCTGTGAGGTGATGGGGTATTATTATTCCCATTTTATAGATGGGGCACCAAGAAGAAAATAAAAAGTTTCCACCAATTTTGGGTGCCCAATTTGAGATGATTAAGACTAGATTTTTCATAGAACTTAATATTATATATCCCTTTATATGTTCAAAGCACAGGTTTGGCTACTTCAGTGCCAGTTGTGAGGGCAGAGCACTTCTGCAAATCAAGCCCCAGATGTTTCAAGTTGGGCACCTAGAAAATGAGAGAAACACGATTAATGACCACTGATGAAAAGTTTTGGTTTAAGTGGCGTGCCTAGCATCTCATAGGAACTCTGTGGCAGAAGCAGGGATAGAATCCAGTTCTCTAGGACAGCATGCAGATGCCTTAAGCAGGAGACTTATTTTCTCCCCCTGTGATTCCCCTGCCTCATTTACTACACACCTTCCAACTTCTGCAACAGATGAGGTAGGGATCCTATAGACAACAGCCTCCTTCACCACCACATAATCCTGATTGATTCTCAGAGCACCATTCATTCTGTGCACTGAATGAAGCAGTGGAGCCATGGATATAATGGTATGTGATCATGTAGTTAAAGACTGTCATAATGCATATACGCAAGGGGGCCAAATTAAGGTAGTACAGGCAGCCTTAATTCTGGCACTTCTGAGCTTTTGTATATTTGACTTTGCAATCTTTGAAGTTCTTTTAACACATTTTTTATGTGTAATTTTCTAGGTTTTAAAAAAGCAAACTGAAAAAATTCCATCATATGGAATCTTTTGATTTCGACATGGTTAATCAACAGGTTTGAAACCTTTTGGTCCAAAGAACAGACTGTTGCCATTTGAGCTTATAGAATAACTGATTGATTGCAGTAGGAGGTTGTGTGTGGTCCAGCCACTAGAGGCAGATGAGACACATACTTTGCCGGTAGGTTTCAGAGATATTTGCTGACAGCAGAGGAATGATGAAACTCAGGAATCTTGGTTCCATTCCTAGTTCTGAAAGGGCGGGAGTTCTCACAGACACTTCTTGCTCTTTCCCCTCCAGCCAGTTTCCTTGAGTCTCCCCCTCTTGGCTTTCTATCAGAGTTTGTCTTTATCCTCTTCCCTCTTTCTCTCCCTGCCCTTTTGAGGATCCTTGTTCCAGTTTCCTTGTCCAACCATTCCCAGTTTTTCTCCCTTCCCTCTGCAGGCTCTTCATCCAAATCTTTCTTTTGTATCCCCTTCTGGGGCTTCTCTGCATTTCAGCCAGGTTGCTAAGTGCCAACAGGGGGAATATTGAGAGCAGAAAGGTCTCTGAGCTCTGTTTCTGTGGCAAGTGCCACAGAAGTTGGGAAGAGCAGGTGCAGGGAAGGTCCTGCTGGAGCATGCTGAATGCAGCCCAAATCTTTGAGAATTTAGCTGCCAAATTAGCAAGTCTGTATGGAGCATGCATGAACTGAGATTTTTCAAAGGCTTGTAACATTTTTTCCCCAAATTTGCATGTTTAGTCACAGGACCAGCTAAAGGCATATTCCTCACACCATGGTGATCTCCTCCTGTCAAAAATCAAGTCCCTGTTCCAAAGTATAGAAACTCTAGAGATCCTAATGAAAGTCATAAGAATTTTTTTCTTTAACTTGGGCAAATCAGATTTTTCATTAATCTTGTTCTTGGAAATGGCTGAACCATTTTGCTTGATATTTTCCAAAAAAAATTCAGCTTTAGGCAGACACCTGGCATGGAAAATTTAAGCCTAAATGGTTAGTTTGGTAAAGTTATAAGCAACGGAAAGTGGCTCTTCTGATGGGAAATGTTGGTCGTTCTTAAGTATAGGCAGCACTGTTAGCCCTGCCTATAATAAATTCCATATTCAATGAGTGTTCAGCACACAAAGCATACAGCAATTTTCTTGGCTTGCTTTCTAGGTCTTCATTTATCGCTTGTTCTGGAAGAGCAGAGACCGGCCGCGGAGAATTCGCATGGAGGATATCAAGAAGGCATTTCCTTCACACTCAGAGAGCAGCATTCGAAAGCGGCTAAAGCTATGTGCTGACTTTAAACGCACAGGTAATCCAGAGCCTTCCATGTAGCTCAATCACTCAAAAAGGTCACCTTTTTAGTCTGCCGTCCTCTTACCACCTTCAAGAAATAGCTGAATGCTAACCTCTTCCCAAAAGGCCACATCCACCTCTTGTTTATGTTCTCTAGCTTGTTTGAATGTGAACAAGTGATGTTCAGCCTGAGACCTCAACATATTATTTAAAAAAGGTCAAGGGGCCACAGTAGTTCTTCAGCTATTTCTCTAGGCTCAGCAGAGCCAGTTCAGCTCCAAACTTGTGCCTTTGCCTTCCACAGCTTGGCAGGAAAAGGGGCAAGGGAGCAACTACTTACTCTCCTCCTGCCACTGCAATGCAGCAAGAGGCCTACAGGGTAGCTGCTGAGAAGGGACAGCAACTGCTCTGATGCAAACCATGTGTACTCTGCAGTTGAGGAGGTGGCACTTCTTACCTCGTCCTTGTAGTGATGAGTCTTATTTGAATGTATTGGTTTAAAATCCTAAAGGCCTGGTTCAGCAAACACCTTTTCAATTCACAAATACAAATTTTCTTCTTAAAACAGTTGATCTCGAGGGCCAAAAGTGGCCACTGCTGTTGTAAACCCTTTGGAGTAGGGATTTGTCAGGCTGGCACTGAACTTTCTATACTAACTTGCACACAATCCCCTCATTTTCCTGCTGGCACTGAGAGAAATTTTTACTGAGTGTGGAGATGCACATTGTGTCTTACAGACAAAGGCAAACTGAATTCTTGCCCCTGCCCTAAGAGTTTGACAATCTGATTCAAGCAAATACCATATACAGAATGACAGAAACACAAAGAGGCAAGAAGGAAGTAGTGTAGAGCTGTATATTGGATGGCTGAAGAAAAGTGGATTTATAGGGATGTTGGGGAATGAGAAGAGGGATAAATGCCGTTGGGACCAGGGTGGATTTGATTTAAATCATTATTTAAATCACTAGTCAGGAAGACTCTCTATTTAATCATGGATTTCTACATAAAAGTGCATTCTTGTTGGTTGTTATAAACTTAATACATATTCCTTACAACTCAGAGATAGAGGTGTAGGTTTCATTTTTAGAAGGTACATACTGTACATTTTTAAAGTGATTTATTTTTGAAAACTTTTCAGATTAGTTTTACAGCTATATCAGAAAATGAATGATTGGTTATTTCATTTACCAAAGGTAATGGAAGCAGATATTTATGAAGTCATTGGGAGGTGAACTATCTCCAATTCAATAAGTAATCGTTAATATTTGGAGGATTTTCTTGCCATGCTGTATTAGGAGGAGAACATCACCAGAGAGACATGAATTTTTGAACTTAGTTAAACATTCAAGTATTTTAAAATCAGGTTTGTTTTTGTTAAAATAGTTTTTAACTAAAATAGTTAAATGAAATATTTAAAAAAAAAATAAATCACTTGTGTCAGCCAGGTCAACATGAGAAACTTAAAATATTGGCTTCTGCAGCTAACTCTGTCTTCTTCACCTTTATTTTCCTGTTCGTAATCTGGAAAAGAAAACCAAGCTTTCCTGATTTTTCAGGTCCCAAACGATTTCTCAATATGGAATTAATTAGTCCAAAGGAAGAAAATATTCTTTCTACGCCGGCAGAAGAAGCTACTGCTGTTAAAAGTGAGATTATCACTTCAACAGCCTCTGAATCCAAGCTCTTAAGTGACTTCCACCAGTTCACTGCTGTGACTTCCTTTAAAACATCATCAGCAAACATATATTCACCCTTAGCTCTGAAGTTTATTATAGTTGGCATTATGGAGGGATGATTGCTGGATGTCCGTGTCATAGCCAACTCCTCTTCTTCAGCAGTTAAGGTTTTGAGAACATCTGCTCTGTTGGGTGGACTGTATCCTGGTCTTAATGACTGAACCATGTTAATGAAGTGTGGGTTCTCAGTCATTCAGAAAGGAGAGTTTGTTGCATAAACAAACTGGGCAATTTTTTCATCAATTACCTCTTTTTGTAGTCTGCTGGTTCTTATCACAAACTTATCTATGGTTGTTTCTGGATGATGGAGTTTTTTTTTTCTTTTTGCTGCAGGTGATATACTGTGGCTATGTGACACACATGATGTGACTGAAACACTATCATTGGCAGATAACTCTGAAACTATAGAAAATGATGGTGATCTTGAAGGTGGATAGTCTTCTGAATCCTGTATGCTGAGGATGGATTCTCCTAAAGAAAATAAGTCAATGCAGTTATTTAATTATTATTGCCATACTGCTCATTGAGTATTCCTCATTGCATTCACTGAAACTCAGTACTACTTTAAAGGTGAAATTGTAAAAGGAAGATCTACCTATTTCAGCTGATTATTTTTTTATCACAACTTCATCTAAAATGATAGTACCATAGAGTAACAACTATATTTTTTGCTCAAACATGAGAATTCAAGAATAGTCCAGAAGGAGGACAGGCAGTCCTTAAGAAAGAAGTATGAAATAAAAAAAAATTTACCAACCTGAAGATCCTGCATGTTCAGACATGTTCCTTTCATCTTCAACACAGCTTCCTCCTGAGAAGGAACACTTCTCATGATGTTTCATGTGGGCAACCAGACCTTGCATTTCTTTGTCGCACTGTTTGCATTTTGCATGCATGCCTTTCTTACCCACAGGTAGAGGAACTTCATTAAAATATTCCCAAACTGGGTCTCTTTTACGGCCTGCTGTCATTACAGGTTTTCCCTTCTAGTGAGAGAATGGTATGGTAGATCTCAAATCAGTGAAGGCTACACTCAGAAAGACTTTCAACACTTCTGGAATATGCTGCTCAAACAGTTTCACTTTTGTTTCTACTGCCTGTCCCTCCCTTCTCACATTTATCTCCAGACTTCTTCTTGTCCAGATCTATTCTGCCCCCAACAATCTTCTATTCATTGAACTTTTTGAAACTTGGCTCTTTTAGAGAGAGGTAAGGGATTAACACTGTGTACACAGATTTGTAGAGGGACAATAGGGTTGAGGTCTGTTATTTTTCACCTCTATATATTCATTTATTTAAAAACATTCTTGTATTTAACAAGCATGTTATCTCTGGAGAGACTAATACAGTTTGAGAACTGCAAAACTAAGCATCTCTGATGGTATCTTTTAGACTGAGCACTGAGTCCCATTGGGTAGATAGAAAGATTAACCTAAATAATCTATACTAAAGCCCCTGGAACCCCATAAGATTGGGTTCCTAATCCATGAACTGTTGGAACTCATTTACAAAACTTTTCTTAAACATTACATGAATATATTGTCTCATACTATAGAATTAGAATTTATAATCCCTATTCCATGATGAAATATGTTATAGCTCAAAGATATCTTAATTAAAACTATCTTTAGATAGGTTTTTTCCTCAAAAAGCATTTTATCAAAAAAATCCGATTTAAATAAAAAAAAAATATGAAAAAAAAATCATTGATTTTTATCCACCCTGATTGGAACATCATTGGTATATTAAACACTTTTGAAACTTAAGTGTTAAGAGGCAGGGGAGGACGTGGCACAGCAGTCTGTTAGCTTCAAGGCATTGACCATGATAAACATAATTGAAGCAGAAAATCCATCTCTAACCCTAATTTGTTTTTAATATCGGGGATTTGTTCAATTAGTTCCCATTACTGGATGTTACACTAGAATAATTGAGATTTGGAATGTAGCTGAGAGGATGTAGCCCTCAGGCTCTGGGACCTCTGTCAGCAACACAGTATACACCTCATTGCCACTCACCTTCCAGGGGCCAAGAACGCTGTGGCAGATCGCCTCAGCAGGACCTTCGCATCTCGCCATGAACGGTCCCTCTATCCGGAGGTGGTCAGCTCCAGTTTCCGCAAGTGAGGAACTCCCCAGATGGACCTGTTCGCATCCAGGCAGAACAGGAAATGCCACATCTTTTGCTCAATAAGGGGCATGGACAGGGGATCCCTGTCAAATGCTTTTCTATTCCATTGGTCGGGGCTCTGATGTACACCTTTCCTCTGGTGCTGTTGCTCCCAAGGGTCGTCCTGAAGACCAAGCAGGACAGGGTGAGGGAGAGCCTCATAGCACCGGCTTGTCCGTGCCAGCACTGGTACAGCACGCTGCTGGACTTTTCGGTGGCGACTCTGTTCCAGCTGCTGCTCAGGCTGGACTTGCTGTCCCAAGATCACGGCAGTCTTTTGCATCCAAATCTGGCAGCGCTGCACCTGACAGCTTGGCTGCTGTGTAGTTGAATGAGCAGGAGCAGCAGTGCTCGGCCGATATCCAGCAGGTCCTGTTGGGAAGTAGAAAGCCCTCTACAAGAGCAATCTACCTGGTCAAGTGGAAGCAGTTCAGCTGTTGGACCTTGGATAAAGGCATTTGGCCTGAGCGAGTGTCATTGTAGCTGATTTTAGACTGCATTCCGTATCTCAAGCTCCAGGGCTTGTCTCTTTCATCAATCAAGGTCCACTTGGCGGCCATCTCGGCCTTCCATCTGCCGCTCAAGGGCAGATTGGTTTTCGCCCAGCACATGATGGCCAGATTTCTCAAGGTCCTTGAGCTCCTCTACCCGCATGTCAAGGACCTTGTTCCCCCATGGGACTTGAAACTGGTGCTGTCGCAGCTCCTCCTATTGAGCCTTTGGCTTTCTGTTCTCTCCTTCTCCTGTCCTGGAAGGTTGCGTTCTTGGTTGCGGTGACTTCGGCCCGTTGAGTCTCTGAGTGTCGCGTGCTCACCTCGGAACCGCCTTATATGGTCTCCTACAAGGACAAGGTCCAACTGAGACCGCACCTGGCTTTCCTGCCCAAGGTGGTCTCTGTTTCATTCAAGCCAGGACATTTTACTTACCGGTCTTCTTGGCAAAGCCACATAAGTCACAGGAGGAGCGTAGACTGCATGCCTTGGATGTTAGGAGGCTCTGGGCTTCTACATCAACAGGACTAAGCCCTTCCGTAAGTCAACGAATTGTTCATCGCTGTGGCTCTTAAGATGAAAGGTCACCCTGTATCTGCTCAAAACATTTCTTCTTGGATCACTGCCTGCATTCGCTTCTGCTATGATCAAGCGAAGATGCTGCTCCCGGTGATTGTTGCAGGCCTCTTCAGAAGCGTTTGTGGCCCAGGTGCCTATCCAGGACATCTGCAGGGCAGCCACCTGGTTGTCCACCCATACGTTTACATCCCACTATGCACTGACCTAGCAGGCCTGGGATGATGCTGAGTTTGGTAGGGCACTACTGCAAGCTGCAAGGCTATGAACTCCAAGTCCACCTCTGTAGATAGTGCTTGTGAGTCACCTAGAATGGAATGACATGAGCAAGCACTCGAAGAAGAAAAAACAGTTACCTACCTTTCGTAACTGTTGTTCTTTGAGATGTGTTGCTCATGTCCATTCCATCACCTGCCCTCCTACCCCACTGTCGGAGTTTCTGGCAAGAAGGAACTGAGAGGGTGTAGGGTCGGCGGCGCCTGATATACTGATGCATGAGCGTGGCACTCAAGGAGGCGCCACAACCAACCCTACGGATATCGCTAAGGCGAAAGTCTCAGACAACTGTGCACGTGGGCGCATGCACACCTAGAATGGAATGGACATGAGCAACACATCTTGAAGAGCAACAGTTATGAATGGTAGGTAACTGTTTGTTTTTTATGGTCACCTTAGCAGCCATCATCCCGTCATTGGAAAAAGGCATGTGGTTTATGACTCTAGATATGCAGGACAGTTATTTTCGTATAGACAGACACCTGTATCACAGTAGGCCCTCAGCATTTTCAAGACAGGGTCATGCCATTTGGACTCAGCACTGCTCCAAGGTCTTCACCAAAGTTTTCTTCATCAGGGCGGCCTACCTCAGGTGTTATGAATTCCCATATCTTGACGACTGGCTCCTAGCAGCACAATCCAGAGACAAAGCCTGTATCTCAGCCTCCATCTGTCTCAGGCTCCTTTCTTTCCTCAGAGTCAGCATCAGCATAGAAAGATTCCAGACTCTGCAAGAACTGTAGTTAACAGTCCCTCTGTCCCAGCCAGGACTTGTGTATCCCTCTTGGACCACGTGGCCTTATGCACATATGTTACCGCTTTCATTCGTCTCCACCTTCCCTGCTTCCGGATGTGGCTCCAGGGAGTTTACTCACCACTTGCCCATGCCATGGACCTTATGCTGACTTTTCCTCCCAAGATACTCTCCTCCCTCCAGTGGTGGACAGACCTGCGACATATCTGCATGGGGGTTCCCTTTCTTCCCAGACAGGATGATCATCTCTGATGCATCCCTTGTAGGGTGGGGAAGTGCACATGGGACGCCACATGACACAGGGAACATGACCCCTTGGAAATCTAGGATGCACATCAAATTATGGAACTCTGGGCTGTACGGAAGGCATGCCAAACATTTCTCCCATCCATCTGCTCCCATCATGTTCTTACCAGGTTGATGTAATGAACAGTGCTGGTGTTGTCCAATCAACAGGGGACCCCGAAGTCACTCGCTTTGTGTGTGGAGGAGGTCAATCTATGGAACTGATATATTGCCCACAGATCCTGTTGCCTGCAGCCTACCTTCTGGGGACTCAGAACATGATTGCTGACTCACTCGGCAGAAGTTTGGTCACTGATCATGCATGGGAACTTCACGATACCATAGTGAGCGACATATTCAGCCAATGGGGGACTCTGATCAGGGACCTCTGTGCCTTCCCTGCCAACAACAAATGCAGCACATACTACTCCAGAGGGGCTATCAGTCTCCACTTTCAGGCTGATGGTCTCCTATTCTGCTGGTTGGACCAGATAAACTACGCCTTCCCTGCTCTGCCACTCCTTCCATGAGTACTCCATGAGATCAGGAGGGAGAGAGCAACAGTCATCCTGATCACCCCATTCTGGCCCAGACAGTTCTCGTTCCCCAACCTTCTCCATATGTCAACCCATCCCCCACTTCTTACCCCCACCTTTCCTGAGCTACTAACACAACACAACAGCGGGATCAGACATCCTGACCCAAGTGCGGAAAACCCTCTCAAGCGGCAGGAAAGAGTCTGAGGTGCTCCTACCAGGCCAAGCGGCAGGAAAGAGTCTGAGGTGCTCCTACCAGGCCAAGCGGAAACGCTTTGCCTCCTGGGCCCAAAAGAAAGCGCTTACCCAGAAGAGGTGGAGATTCCTTCTTTTAGATGACCTCCTGTCCTTGAAAGCATCGGGTCTTGCCCTCAACTCTGTCAAGGTTCACCTGGCAGCAGGTAGCGCTTTCCACACCCCTCCGCCCCATTGAAGGACACACTGTATTCATACACCTGTTGACTGCTAGGTCTTGGAAAGGCCTCATCAGAACCTTGCCACCCGTACAATCTATTGCTCCCCAGTGAGATTTCAACTTAGTTCTGTCAATGCTAATGCTTTGAACCGCTGGCTTAGTGTTCTAGGCCTCTCCTTTCCATGAAATTCACCTTCCTTTTGGGTATTGCTTTGGCAAGAAGGGTAGGTGAACTTGGGGCCAGGATGCGGACCTGCATTTCACCATTTCCCATAAGGATAAAGTCCCCCTGTGCCTACATACGAAGTTTCTGCCAAAGGTCATATCCAGTTTCATCTCAACCAATCCATCCACTTACCTGCTTTCTTCCCGAAGCCTCATGCTTCAGAAGAAGAATGTGGACTTCACTCCCTTGACATCTGCTGAGCCTTGGCCTTCTATCTACAGAGGGTGAGACTGATCAAGAAATCCCCTAGATTTGTTTATTACAATAGTTAAGAGTCAAGGGACAGGTGATCACACAGAGACTCTAAGTGGATTTCGGGATACATTTACACTGTTATCTGGACTGCCTCCACCCCTTAGAGGGAGGGCCCATTCCACAAGAGCCCACAAGCATTCCACAAGCATCAACCACGGCCCCCCTCCACGACATATGCAGAGCAGCCACGTGAAGTTCAGTACATACCTTTGCTATGCATTACATCTTGGTATAGAACTCTGCGATGGATGCCTCATTTGGAACTGCTGTCCTCTGCTCAACCATTCCATCCTCATCCTTGCACCCTCCTCTGACTTAGGTATTGCTCGTTAATCATGCTCAGTGGAATACAATAGGGACTATTGGTTGAAGGAGAAGAAAAGGAGAAGTTGTTACTTGTCTGTAGCTGAAGGTTCTTCAAGAAGCCTGGTCCCTATCTGTATTCCACTAAGTGTTTATGCAAGTGCACCATGTGTCCAAAACTGGAGATTTTGAAAATGGTAGTATCCATTGTCCACAAGTGCTCCCTTGGCTTGCCTCATGGTTTCGTCCAAGATGATAAAGGGTAGGGTAGACCAATCACATCTCCAGTTCCTTCTCCACCGTGAATACAAGAGATCCAAAGCAGAGGGGAAGGAGGGCGGGTAGTTAAATACAGATAGGGACCTCACATCTCAAAGAACCTCTAGTTACAGGTAAGTAACCTTTCCTTCTTCTTTGAGGGATGGTCTCTATTTGTTACAAGTAAGTAACCTCCTCATCTCTGCATTTTTCAGGGATGGACTCAAATTGGTGGGTATTAAAGTCAGACTTTAGATTACCAACAGAAGAGGAAATAAGAGCGATGGTGTCCCCAGAGCAGTGCTGCGCCTATTATAGCATGATTGCAGCTGAACAGCGGCTAAAGGTAAATGTCTCTTTCAGGCTAGCTGATATGTACTGATAAACTACAAGTAACTCTTTCTTTGTGGAGAATGAAGCAAGGTGCAACTTTCCCTAATGGGGGGACTAATTTTGCCTTAGTTTTGGTAGATTAGCCTCTTGACTCTGGGGCAAACAACTAAACCCTCTTCTGCACTTCCAGATGTCCAGAGAGGGAACTGGATACACCTCTACCCCAATATAATACGGTTCTTAGGAGACAAAAAAATCTCACCGCGTTATAGTTTAGACCGCATTATATCGAACTTGCTTTGGCCCCCCGCCCCCGTTCCTTGTTCCCTGACCGCCCCCTCCAGAGACCCCTGTCCCTAATCACCCCCAGGACCCCACCCCCTACCCAACCCCCCTGCTCCCTGTCCCCTGACTGCTCCGACCCCTATCCGCACCCCCCACCCCCGACAGGCACTCACTGGTAGCGGCGGGAAGTAGAGCAACATGGCTCCACTCCGCCACCTCACAGCCACGGCTCTCTGCTTCCCACCGCCTGTGAGTGCAGGGAGGTTGGGGAAAGGATGCTCCGCTTTCCGCTGCAGGTGAGTACGGGGGGCAACGGGAGCTAGCAGAGCGGAGCAGGCTGGGGCGGGGCTGCTCCGCTTCCTGCCACTGGTGAGTGTGGGGAGGTTGGGGAAAAGATGCCCTCCGCACTCACCGGCGGTGGGACGTGGAGCGATGCGGCCCCAGCCCGTGCCGCTTTCCTTGTCCTGGCCCCAGCCGTGTTGCTGGGGGTGGGGTGGGGGGGGTGGTTGGGGAAAGGTCCCGCACTCACCAGCGGTGGGAAGTGGAGCGCCGCAGCTGGGAGCTGGTGGGCTGGGACTGAGCTGCTTCACTTCTGCTGCTGCTAGTGATTGCGGGGGGGAATCCCTTTCCCCAAGCCCCCTTCCCCAAGTGACATGGGTGGGGCTGGGGCGAGCGAAGCGGAGTGTGCTGCTCCTGGCCCCCCCGCTAATCCCCTGGGCCACTCTGGGACTGCGGGGCCCCTGAAAGTGCCCCCCCCCACGGCTCCTGCCTCCCAGACCCCAGGGTGGGGGTGGGGGAGGAACCGCGTTCTATCGGGTCACGTTATATCAGGGTAGAGGTGTACATGACAAAAGGGAACCATTAGATTCCCACCATCTTGGATGGGTTTCCCCACCCTGTCCCCTTACTGTACTTGGTGAGGAAGTATCTAGTGGAGACATGGCATCCCAGAGGCTGAGAAGGGGTGTGGAGAATGAATTAGTGAGTGGGAGGCCTAGCCAGTGGGCTAGCCTGCACGGGGGCCACTGGACTTGCTTTGAAAACCGGTTATTTTTTAAGTCAAGATTTCAGAGTTTGCTCAAATTAGGGTTGCCATATGTCCGGGTTTTCCCAGACATGACCTCTTTTTTTTTTTTTTTTTTTTTTTTTGATCCTGTGCCTCTGTCTGGATGGATTTTTCAGATAAGAGGCAATGTCTAGGATTCTTGTGAGCAGAAGTTGCAGCTCAGAAAGAGTTGTCTGTGCCCAGATTGGTCCCTTCTCTGCAGCCCCAGCTCCCGGATCCTGCCCACCCAAGCCCCAGCTCCCAGGCCTGGGGAAGGGGAGAGGCCCAAAGGGCGGTGCTGACTGAGGGCTGGCGCTGCATCCTGGGCTGTACCAGCCGCACTATCACTGCGACAGGGAGTGACTGCCCCCCACCTCAAGAGTGAGGCCGCATGTACCCCTTCCCAGTACACACTCCTGGTATCCCTCCCAGTATACACCCCCCCCCCAGCTCCAGTATCCCTCCAAACCCCCCCTCCTGGTACACACACTCCCACAAATACTCCTCCCCTTTGCAAGCTCCCCTCCTCAGACTCCCCACCTGCTACCCCCTCACCCCGGCAGTGTCCTCTTTTAGGGAACCTGAAATATGGTGTCGTGAAGCGAGGACTCACCAGCGCTGGTCATCCTGGGAATTAGCTGTTCCAGCCTGGAGCACCCTCTTCAGGCCGGTGTCTCGCTTGCCACTGGCCCCCGTGTCCCTCCCGGACCTTGGTGCCCCTCTATGTCAGGGTTCTGCCCCCAGCAATAACCCACAATCTGGGTCTCCCCACCAAGGGGAACCCCAACCCCTCTATCCCCACCTTGCCTCAGTGGCTACTGACAGTCACCATCTAGCCCACATTCACTGGGGCAGACTGTAAATCACTCATCATTGGTAAGGAGGGTTTAGACCAGCTGCCTTTGCCTAACCCTGGGCTGCCCCTCTGAAACCCCAGTACCTGCTTTGGGCCTTCAGCAGGTGACCATCCCGCTACATACGGTAACCCTAGTCCAAATGCTGATATCATGTTTCAGCTTTGTTAATCTCCTGGTGGTCTCTCCCCACAGTGTGTTCTGTATACTACACTTGGTCTGTTCTCTGCTGGAGACTGTCAATCTCATAGTACTCCGTTTTTTCCTTTTCTCATGGGTCCTTTTTATAATTTGGGAGTTTGATTTATTTATTTTTCCTTCTGTTTCTCTACAGGATGCAGGTTATGGGGAAAAATCGTTCTTTGCCCCAGAGGAAGAGAATGAAGAGGACTTCCAGATGAAGATTGATGATGAGGTACTGTCAAGGCAGAGCAGGGAAAGGGTTAGACATATGATGGTCTGTATTCTAGTCTGGTAGCAAATAAATAAAATCTTTTTTTAAACAGAGAGCACATTTTCTTTTGGTTGTGGATTGTATAATCGTGATTTCCTCTCCCCCCCTCCCCACACTTTTATTCTGAGGAATCCACCCCTTTCTGCAAAATGAACTCAGTGCAAGGGCTTGCCTGTACAAATACTTAGTTGTGGCAAACTGGGATGTAAGCCTACCCCCACACTAGCCTATTATGTGCTAAGTGTCCTGGGGCTGAAGGTAAAATCTCTGCCAAAACTACAGCTAATATAACAGCAAAGGATGGCCTGAACACATTAAAACAGTGCTCTGAAGTCCACTGACTAGTTGTAATAGCTAGGACTGTATTATCTGAGACCCCCATTCACCCAGCTCCCACCAAAGCAACTGTGCTCACTATACAGGAATGCTGCTGGTAGATAGGCCTATGGTCAGACACTCAAGCATAGGGAAAAGAGCCTTGTCAGCATCTTCTCATTGACCAGTCCATGGTGGGGATTTGAGTTGGGAGTTGGAAAGACAAGAAGAAAATCACCATGAAAAGAGGTGGAGAATAGACCACTCTATGGACATGGTCATTGCTAATGGTTGTTCAGTGCTTAGTTACCAAGATGATGGCAGTCTTAGAAATATTCAGGATAAAGAGAGGAGACTAAGTAGTGAGAGGACTGTGGTGATCCATGTCCCATCCTCGAAGGAGATTACTGCAGACCCTAAGCGGTTCAATTTGACTGTATATCAGCTTAGATCTAATAAAAAGATAGTAATGCAATCTGATAGTTCAGCAGGGGTTCATGAGGCATCAGCTGGTGCTAGCATGAGCAGAGGTGCCTGGGAGAGGAGAGAGCTAAGGTGACAGCACAGGTCAGGAGGGCTCAGCACATCAGGGAATGCAGATGTCTATATTTATTGCATTGTATTTTTAAAGCTGTTTGAACATAAATGTTTCCTCTGAGGACAGATCATGTGTGTGTTTATGGTTCACTCAGTTTATGTCCGTTAAAAACTGTGGCCTGTCAGTAAATTAAACTTGAGAACATTAGTAAAAACTGTTTAATTTGCTTGAAATTTTGGTAGGGCCAAAACCAAAATGGGTGGAAATCTCTCCCTGGTGAGAGTGACAGAAGTGTGATGGCCTATTCCTCTCCTTTATGGCAGGTGCGCACAGCTCCTTGGAATACCACACGAGCCTTCATTGCTGCTATGAAGGGGAAGTGTCTTCTGGAAGTGACTGGTGTGGCAGATCCTACAGGTTGTGGTGAAGGATTCTCTTATGTGAAGATCCCTAACAAACCAACACAGCAGAAGGTAGATGTGTTCCCAAGGCTGGTGAGGGGCAAGAGGGATAAGTCTGAAGAAGTAGAATAAAGATGGGTAAGGAGGAGGCGGTTTGAGAGGATGTCAGACAGAGGGAATGAGAATACAGAAAAGGTTAGTGTGTGTGGTGACATTCAAAGGCTATGTCTTTCTTTGAACAGGATGACAAGGAGCCACAGCCAGTGAAGAAGACTGTGACAGGAACGGATGCTGATCTCCGGCGTCTGTCTCTCAAAAATGCCAAACAGCTTCTACGTAAATTTGGTGTTCCTGAAGAAGAGGTGAGTTTGATACAGGAGCTGCACAGTATGGAGCCCCGGGCATGGGATCCAGAGTGGCTTATGGAGAGGGCTCACTTTTAACTCTTAGCCTTTCTGACTCCGGATCCTCCTCCCTAAACTATCTGTCTCCTGAAGCCCTTTCTAGTGTGTGTCTTGTTTCTCAGATTAAGAAGCTTTCCCGTTGGGAAGTGATTGATGTGGTGCGCACAATGTCCACAGAGCAGGCTCGCTCAGGGGAGGGGCCTATGAGTAAATTTGCACGTGGGTCTCGGTTCTCAGTGGCAGAACATCAGGAGAGATATAAAGAGGAGTGTCAACGCATCTTCGACTTGCAGAATAAGTAAGTTCTTATCAGGCATTTACAGCCTCCTATCCATCCCACAGTCAGGAGCCTAGAGTCTTTCAATTTGCTTATGGGCCTTATGGACTTTGAATGCCTGTGAGCTGCCAAAGCATAGTGGGGATTCATGTTGATTTGTCCAGCTGAGCCACATTAATAGAGCACTGAGGATGAGGGCTTTGTGGGAATGTTTATAGAAAATATCGGCATGGTTTTGGTGTTCTCTTGGTTGCAGACCTTTTGGGAAAGATCAGGAATGGAAGTCTGGCACCATACCCTGACAGGTGTGATATGATATTCCACAGAGCTTTGTTTCTAGGGCCACAGTTTGCTAGCTTCTTACACCTGTCTCTGTTGGATAGCAACTACTGGCTCCACACCCTTCTCTGTGTTACTATAGCTCGTGACATTTACATCTCCATTCCGAGCCTATATCTACACTTAAAATGCTACAGTGGCACAGCTGCTGCAGCAGCACTTCAGTGTAGACACATACCGCAGCAACAGGCAGGATTCTCCCTTTGCTGTAGGTAATCCACCTTTCCAAGAGGAGGTAGCTATGGAAGAACTCTTCCATCAACCTAGCTCTACCTACAACTGGGGGTTAGGTCGGCTTAACTATGTCTCTCGGGGGTGTGGAATTTTTACAGCCCTGAGAGACGTAGTTGTGCCAATGTACCTTTTCAGTGTAGACCAGCCCCAGGTTCTTCAACCAAAATGTTGGACTGGGAGCCAGCAGGGTAGACAGATGATTGGACTATCACTAGGGAGAGAAGGACAATTGAATGAGAGGAGGGGCATTGAGTTTGGGCTCCTTTTGGGAGCAGGAGCTGCAGGATGGCTGAAGTGGGAGAGCTGATTAACAGTTTGAGGGGTTTGTGTACATTCCAGGCTACTTCCTGGAGGGCTGGTTTCATACCTACTGCTGTCACTTTTGTCCTCTTATTTATGCATGGCGGGTGGGGGTAGATGTTGAGGTACTTGTGGTTTGTAAGGTAACTGACTTTGAAGCTGTCTCCTGTTTCAGAGTTTTAGAATCAACTGAGATCTTGTCAACAGACACAGACAGCAGCTCAGCTGAGGACAGTGACTTCGAGGAGATGGGAAAGAATATTGAGAATATGTTACAGAACAAGAAAACCAGCTCACAGCTGTCTCGGGAGAGAGAAGAACAGGAGCGGAAGGAGCTGCAGAGGATGCTTCTGGGAGAAGACAGTGGCAATGACAAAGAAAGGAGCAGAAAGGACAGGAGAGACAAAAAAGGATTGTGTGAGTGATTGCAATAAGTGGAATGCCGGGGGCAGGAGATCACAGAATATCAGGGTTGGAAGGGACCTCAGGAGGTCATCTAGTCCAATCCCCTGCTCAAAGCAGGACCAATCCCCAACTAAATCATCCCAGCCAGGGCTTTGTCAAGCCTGACCTTAAAAACCTCTAAGGATGGAGATTCCACCACCTCCCTAGGTAACCCATTCCAGTGCTTCACCACCCTCCTAGTGAAAAAGTTTTCCCTAATATCCAACCTAAACCTCCCCCACTGCAACTTGAGACCATTAGTCCTTGTTCTGTCATCTGCTACCACTTAGAACAGTCTAGATCCATCCTCTTTGGAACCCTCCGTTTGAAAAATTTTAGGGGTCTGCAAATGAAAAAAGGTTGAAAACCACTGCTCTAGGGCTTTATTTACTCTATAACTAGTACGATGTTATTTTAACCATTTGTGACACCCTCACCTGGTTACACCACAGTTGTATATGTGCAACAGATTTTCACAACACTTTCTAGGCATTAGCCATGTTTGTGTGTCCAAATCTACCACACTGTGTTGTAGCAATTTATTCTGGAGAAACTTGGGCAGCTATTCTGTAGTGTCTCAACAGAAAAGAGTATAATTTGGAGTACATCTACACCTAGAGCTTGTCTATACTGCAGTATTGTGATATGTCCTTACTATGCCGGTAAAACATCTCACCTCCACAAAAGCAACTTGCAGCAGTGCACAGTTGTTCAGACCATCATTACACATATTCTGATCAAAATTGATCACTATTTAATGAGCACTGGATTGATCTGTAATGTGGTATTGCCACTGTGGGCAGGAAACTTAGACAGAGAAAAGTACTTTGACAGAGGGGGCATTTAACCACCAGGACATTATTAACTTTTCCTTTGGCTGACAGAAGGTCTAGGACAATCAGACTGGATGTCAGGAGTGTCTTGGATTACTACTTGTACAGAACTGAGCCTTCAGAAAGTCAGATGGGTTATGTGTTTATATATGCCATTTGTAAAGAAGATAACAGAGCCTCTAAGGCAACAGTGTTTAGATGGGTAGTAGCAGCAATCAGGTCAGGCAAAACTCCACATGGGATCAGGAAACGCTCAACTAGGTCAATGGCAACTCATACATAGCCTGAGAAAAATGAAAAAAGGGAGGGCTATTGTCTCAAGTGTTTAGGAGAGGGCCATCAGACAGATAAGTGCCCAGTTTGCAGGAGCTTTAGACCCAAGACTAAGAGAGAGTGGGACTATAGTTTGAAGCTCCTCTTGATGGAGTCGGCCCTCCGCCCACGGCTGGCACTGGAAGCCACACCGACATCATCAGTGCATAGTGCCCCGGCCTCAGTGCGGGATGTCCCTGCACCAAGGAAGGACTCCTCCAAGAAGCACCGATGCTGCTCCCCGACTCGTAAGGCCAGTGCTACCAGGCGGCACTGCTTACAGCCCCCACTGCTGCATAAGAAAAAGAGGGCGGACAGGGGTTGTTCCCCCATCAAGAAGCTGTGAGGGGATTCCAGCAGGGTGCGTCCTCCGGCGGGACACCCATGGCCTGGGCTTCTAGACCTGGCACCATCGACTCCAGACGTGGTTGGTACAGGTGCACAGGTCGGGGAGGGACTCAATGGACACGATAGTTACCCTCGCATTCTCGAGTCTCTCCACTGGTGTCTGCAGCCACAAGCGGTCTGTGCGGGAGTACCCTTTGCCAAACCCCAACCGACGCTATCCCTAGTCACGGACGCATTGGCGGTCGGTTGGGGAGTGCACCTGGGCAACACCAGAACTCAAGGCCTATGGTCCCACACAGAACTATCGCTGCACGTCAACGTAAGGGAGCTGAGGGTGGTTTGTCTGGCATGCCAAGCGTTCCAGGCCTGCCTGCAGGCTGCATGTGTGTTGGTGCTGACAGACAACACTGCAGCGATGTTCTAGATAAATAAACAGTGGTGCTCGGTCCTCTTCCCTGTTCCAGCTGTGTTCTTCGAGCTGTGGGATTTTTATATCTCCCACTCGATACACCTAGAGGCGTCGCACCTTCTGAGAGCGCAAAACTAGCTAGCTGATCACCTCAGCCGCTCATTCCATGGTCACCAATGTTCTCTGAGGCCTGACATCGCGCACTCGATTTTCCAGAGACGGGGCTCTCCCCACATAGACCTGTTCGTGACGCGGAGCAACAGGAAGTTCCAGCGGTTCTGCTTTTTCCTGAACCACAGCCCAGGCTCCATCACAGACGCCTTTCACTTTTCATGGACGAGTCACCCTCTGTACACGTTCCTGCCCTTCCCTCTCATACACAGAGTCCTCAAGGTTCACCGGGACAGGAGTTCCTTGATCCTCATAGCGCCAGCGTCGCCCCGCCAGCACTGGTTCACCTTGTTGTTGAACCTCTCAGTGGACAGACCAGTAGCACTTCCTGAATGCCCGACCTTCATCACACAGGACCACGGCTATCTGCAATACCCCAATCTGGAGTCCCTCCATCTCATGGTTTGGAATCGCCGTGGCTGAACCCCCTTGAGCTTCAGTGTTCGGACCCAGTGAGGGAGGTCCTGCTGGGAAGTAGGAAACCCTCCACTCGTGCCACGTACCTGGCAAAGTGGAAGAGTTTTCCCATCTGGTCTCTGCAGAGGGGAACTGAACCGCAGCTAACGCCAATTCCCCTTTTTTGGACTACCTGTTATACCTCAAGCAGCAGGGGTTGGCAATTTCCTTTCTCAGGGTACACCTGGTTGCCATTTTGGCCTTTCACCCGGGGGCAGTGGGTAGGTCAGTCTTCGGTAATCCCATGGTGGGCTGCTTTCTCAAGGGCTTGGACAGACTTTATCTTCAGGTATGGCAGTCTGTTCCCCAGTGGGACCTCAACCTGGTCCTGTCTGCAATCATGAGGTCCCATTTTGAGCCCATGGCAACCTGCCCTCTGTCCTACCTTTCCTGGAAGATGGCCTTTCTGGTGGCCATAACCTCAGCCAGAAGGGTATCCAAGCTCAGAGCGCTGACTTACAAACCACCCTATACACTCTCTTCTAAAGACAAGGTGCAGCTATGCCTTCACCCATGCCAGTAACAGAGAATGCATGTTCCATTTCCTGGACATTGGGTGTGCCCTGGCATTCTACATTGAGTGCACAAAGCCATTTTGTAAGTCACCGCAGCTGTTTATTGCAATCACAGAAAGGTTGAAGGGGCTCCCAATCTCGTCCCAGCGCATTTCATCATGGATCACGTCCTGTATCAGGACTTGCTACAACCTGGCAAAAATTCCAGCCCCTCCGCTTACGGCACACGCCACGAGAGTGCAGGCATCGTCTGCAGCATTCCTGGTGCAGGTCCCTGTCCGGGACCTATGCAAGGCAGCAGCGTGGTCTTCCATCCACGCCTTCACGTCACGCTACGCCATTACCCAGCAGACGAGGGATGCTGCAGCCTTTGGCAGGGCAGTCCTGCACTCAGCAACCGGGTGATCTCTGACCCCTCCCCATGGCAAACTGCTTGGAAGTCACCTATTAGAATTCACATGAGCAGTCACTTGAAGAAGAAAAAATGTTACCTACCTCTCGTAACTGTTGTTCTTTGAGATGTGTTGCTCATGTCCATTCCAAATCCCGCCCACCTCCCCTCTGTCGGAGTATTCTGGCAAGAAGGAACTGAGCAGGCGGCGGGTCGGCAGGGACCTATATATACCGCCATAAAGGCGCCACTGCAGTGGTCTCCACAACCAACCCAACGGGTATCGCTAGGGGAAAAACCTTCCGACGACCATGCAAATGGTGCGCGCACACCTATTGGAATGGACATGAGCAACACATCTCGAAGAACAACAGTTACGAGAGGTAGGTAACCGTTTTATCTCCCACGATGTCTCACTGGCAGCAGCCTACCTCCCGGGCACACAAAACTCAATAGTGGACAGTTTCAGTCGCAGATTCCCACATGACCACGAGTGGGAGCTAGACCCAGTAGTACTTCACAGTCTATTCAGACAATGGGGGACACCAACTATAGAGCTGTTCACGACTTACCTGAACAAGAAATGTCCATGCTACTGCTCCGGAGCAGAGATAGGACAACGCTCCCTGGGCAATGCTCTCCTCCTCCCCTGGGACAGGGACCTTCTCTGTGCCTTTCCTCCTTTATCCCTACTGTCTAAAGTCCTGCTGAAAATAAATGCAGATGGAGCACACATCCTACTGATCACTCCTACTTGGCTGAGACAGATCTCATACCCTTACCTGTCACAGCTTGTGATGTGCCCACCAATCCCTCTCCCAGTCACTCCGTACTGTTCTCGCAGAACAGAGGATGTACCCTACATCCCAACCTGGGGATTCTCTGCCTCAAGGCATGGCTCCTTCTTGATTGCAACACGCAGAAAGCTCCTGTTTGAAGGAGGTGCAAGAGGTATTACACAGTAGAAAGTCCTCGACATGATGTACTTCCTTGCAGAAATGGTCCAAGTTTCGAATTTGGTGTACAACAAATCTCCTCAACATCTGTGACTGTTCCATATATCTTGGACTGACCTTAAAAAGATTGGGACTATCTCTAAGCTCTCTGAGTCCACATAGCAGCTATAGCAGCCTTCCACCAACCAGTATAGGGATACTCAATGCTGTCACACCTGACCTCTGAAAGGTTTCTGAAGGATATAGAATCATAGAATATCAAGGTTGGAAGGGACCTCAGGAGGTCATCTAGTCCAACCCCCTGCTCAAAGTAGGACCAATCCCCAATTAAATCATCGCAGCCAGGGCTTTGTCAAGCCTGACCTTAAAAACTTCTAAGGAAGGGGATTCCACCACCTCCCTAGGTAACCCATTCCAGTGTTTCACCACCCTCCTAGTGAAAAAGTTTTTCCTAATATCCAACCTAAACCTCCCCCACTGCAACTTGAGACCATTAATCCTCGTTCTGTCATCTGCTACCACTGAGAACAGTCTAGAGCCATCCTCTTTGAAACCCCCTTTCAGGTAGTTGAAAGCAGCTATCAGTTCCTCCCTCATTCTTCTCTTCCATAGACTAAACATCCCCAGTTCCCTCAGCCTCTCCTCACAAGCCATGTGTTCCAGTCCCCTAATCATTTTTGTTGCCCTCCGCTGGACTCTCTCCAATTTTTCCACATCCTTCTTGTAGTGTGGGGCTCAAAACTTGACACAGGACTCCAGATGAGGCCTCACCAGTGTCGAATAGAGGGGAACGATCACGTCCCTCGATCTGCTGGCAATGCCCCTACTTATACATCCCAAAATGCCATTTGCCTTCTTGGCAACAAGGGCACACTGTTGACTCATATCCAGCTTCTCGTCCACTATCACCCCAAAGTCCTTTTCTGCAGAACTGCTGCCGAGCCATTCGGTCCCTAGTCTGTAGCGGTGCATTGGATTCTTCCGTCCTAAGTGCAGGACTCTGCACTTGTCCTTGTTGAACCTCATCAGATTTCTTTTGGCCCAATCCTCTAATTTGTCTAGGTCCCTCTGTATCCTATCCCTACCCTCAGCATATTTACCTCTCCTCCCAGTTTAGTGTCATCTGCAAACTTGCTGAGGTGCAATCCACACCATCCTCCAGATCATTTATGAAGATATTGAACAAAACCAGCCCGAGGACCGACCCTTGGGGCACTCCACTTGATACCGGCTTCCAACTAGACATGGAGCCATTGATCACTACCTGTTGAGCCCAACAATCTAGCCAGCTTTCTCTCCACCTTATAGTTCATTCATCCAGCCCATACTTCTTTAACTTGCTGGCAAGAATACTGTGGGAGACCCTGTCAAAAGCTTTGCTAAAGTCAAGGAACAACACGTCCTTTCCCTTCATCCACAGAGCCAGTTATCTCGTCATAGAAGGCAATTAGATTAGTCAGGCATGACTTGCCCTTGGTGAATCCATGCTGACTGTTCCTGATCACTTTCCTCTCCTCGAAGTGCTTCAGAATTGATTCCTTGAGGACCTGCTCCATGATTTTTCCAGGGACTGAAGTGAGGCTGACTGGCCTGTAGTTCCCAGGATCCTCCTTCTTCCCTTTTTTAAAGATGGGCACTACATTAGCCTTTTTCCAGTCGTCCGGGACTTCCTCCGATCACCATGAGTTTTCAAAGATAATGGCCAATGGCTCTGCAATCACATCCACCAATTCCTTTAGCACTCTCGGATGCAATGCATCCGGCCCCATGGACTTGTGTACGTCCAGCTTTTCTAAATAGTCCCAAACCACTTCTTTCTCCACAGAGGGCTGGTCACCTCCTCCCCATGCTGTGCTGCCCAATGCAGTAGTCTGGGAGCTGACCTTGCTCGTGAAGACGGAGGCAAAAAAAGCAATGAGTACATAAGCTTTTTCCACATCCTCTGTCACTAGGTTGCCTCCCTCATTCAGTAAGGGGCCCACACTTTCCTTGACTTTCTTCTTGTTGCTAACATACCTGAAGAAACCCTTCTTGTTACTCTTAACATCTCTTGCTAGCTGCACCTCCAGGTGTGATTTGGCCTTCCTGATTTCACTCCTGCATGCCCGAGCAATATTTTTATACTCATCCCTGGTCATTTGTCCAATCTTCCACTTCTTGTAAGCTTCTTTGTGTTGAAGATCAGCAAGAATTTCACTGTTAAGCCAAGCCGGTCGCCTGCCATATTTACTATTCTTTCTACACATCGGGATGGCTTGTCCCTGTAACCTCAATAAGGATTCTTTAAAATACAGCCAGCTCTCCTGGACTCCTTTCCCCCTCATGTTATTCTCCCAGGGGATCTTGCCCATCAGCTCCCTGAGGGAGTCAGTCTGCTTTTCTGAAGTCCAGGGTCCATATTCTGCTGCTTTCCTTTCTTCCTTGTGTCAGGATCCTGAACTTGACCATCTCATGGTCACTGCCTCCCAGGTTCCCATCCACTTTTGCTTCCCCTACTAGTTCTTCCCGGTTTGTGAGCAGCAGGTCAAGAAGAGCTTTGCCCCTAGTTGGTACCTCCAGTACTTGCACCAGGAAATTGTCCCCTACATTTTCCAAAAGCTTCCTGGATTGTCTGTGCACCGCTGTATTGATCTCCCAGCAGATATCAGGGTGATGGAAGTCTCCCATGAGAACCCGGGCGTGCGATATAGTATAGTATATGTGTGTGTGTGTGTGTGTGTGTGTATATATATATATATATATATATATATATATAGGATATAGTAAACCTCTTCCTGCAACCTCAACTTCCTACTCCCGCATGGGACCTAAACCTAGTATTGAAAGGACTGACCAGGCCTCCCTTTGAACCCATGGCCACCTGTTACATACCTCTCCATGAAAATGGCCTTCCTGATGGCAATCACCTTGGCTAGGAGAATAGGGGAACTAGCGGCTCTGGTGGCATATCCCCCTACATAGTATTCTTTCGGGACAAGATTACGCTCAGGCCTTACCCAAAATTCATCCCCGTTTCACATGAACCAGTTCATTCACCTTCCAACCTAATCCTCACCGAGACAACAGGGAGGCTATATTACACACACTAGACGTCAAGAGAGCCCTAGCCAACTATCTGAATAGGATGAAGGCTTTCAGGAAGTCTTGTAGGCTTTTTCTTACCATTGAGGAGACGGGTTCAACTATATTGGCCCAGAGACTCTCCAAATGGATCTCGAACTGCATCAGACAATGTTATCACGTTCGTAATACTGCCCCTCCAGATACTATTTGCAGGCACTCAGTGAGGTTGAGCTCCTCATCCATCACCTTCTTCAAGACTGTCCCTGTCAGAAATCTGTAGAGCAGTGACATGGGTGTCAGTCCACTATGCAGACTGACTTTGCAGAACACTATGTGATCACTGGGGAGTCCGCCTCCAGTGCCATCTTCGGCTCCACAGTACTGTCATCTGTAACTGACCCGACTCTGAAGTCCCAAACTGCTAATAGGGATACTGCTTGGGAGTTACCTATGGTGGAGCACCCATAGGAATGCTACTCAAAGAAGAAGTTGTTACTCATCTTGTGCAGTAACGATGGTTCATCGAGATGTGTGTCCCTCTGGGTGCTCCACATCCCACCCTCTTCCCTTCTACTTCAGGGTTCTTGCCAATGACACTGCAGTAGGGAAGCAACTGAGGGGGGTTAGCCCGCATGTGCCGACTAGCCGCATGGCAGGGCATGAGGAGGGATGGCGCAAGTGCAGGCCTAACAGACACTGCTACCAAAGTTCTCTGATCAGCAACGAAGGGACACAAGCACATCGAGAGTGGAGCACCCATAGGGGCACACGTCTCGAAGAACCATCGTTGCTGTACAAGGTAACTACTACTTCTAGTAGCTAGAACTTAACAAGCTAGACTTCATTATAGGTAAAATCCTTACCACATGTTCCAGGCAATAGGTATGACCAAATTCTCAGGTCAGAACCCCTCCCGAAGTCCAGAGCTTGGTTTCTTTCTTGTCTTAGGTGGGAGAGAGCAAGAGCAAGCAAATATCTGGGGTATTTTTGTATCTCACTTGTGTAGTCTGGTCCCCCTTTGAAATGTGTTTTCCTGAGGGATTCCCCTACGTAAAGTTCCTTCCCACCGTGAGGATGGAGACCTGGAGTCTCATGGTGAAAGAGGTTCCATACTGTTTGCTAAAGCACAGATCAATCTGTTCCTGTCCCCCATTATTGCCAATAAATGGCCGCTTGACTGGTGATCATAAAATCACAGAATATCAGGGTTGGAAGAGGGACCTCAGGAGGTCATCTAGTCCAGCCCCCTGCTCAAAGCAGGACCAATCCCCAACTAAATCATCCCAGCCAGGGCTTTGTCAAGCCTGATCTTAAAAACTTCAAAGGAAGGAGATTCTACCACTTCCCTAGGTAACCCATTCCAGTGCTTCACCACCCTCCTAGTGAAAAAGTTTTTCCTAATATCCAACCTAAACCTCCCCAAAGTGAATGCCAGTTAACTTTGATGACACCTTGCAAGAGGTGTCAGCTTGTCCTTTGTCTTTGAGAAACAGACTTAACCCCCTCCCTAGACGTGTCTGGTAAACACATTTCAGTCGTAATTTTAATTTCATGTTCCTGACTTTACATAGAATGTGGCAGCACACATATCACCATGGTATTATTGACCAGTGCGTTACTAGTTTTCAAATGATACCTCGTAAGTCAAATTTTGTACGAAGATTATTACAATGGTGTGTAGGGTGTGAATGCAAGGGTTCGAAAGGTCACATCCCTTAATTCCCCTTTTCCACCCAGCAAGCATTTATGTGAATATTTTAACTTCAAAAACAGTTTGAGTGCCTTCTGAATTTTCTGCTTTATCAAATCACCTTTCCACAAAATAAAAAAACCGCTTTGATGGCAATATGCATTCTCCACCAGCTTTCAGCCCAGCACTGTCACGAGCTGCTCACCAACTGTCCCTCTGGATTTGCACAACCCGTCTTGTCTTTCAGCTCCCTTTTTGGAGGCTGACTTTCACACCCCATATCTTCCTGAACAGAAATCACAATGGACTGATGGTGTCTCATCCAATTCTCTTTCCTTTCCAACCCCCTTACCCATCTTCCTTTGGGGACCCCTCTCATGAGAACATTCTTCTGCAGGAGGTAGTTCTCCTCACCCTGGGAGCAGTACAGTTAGTACCTCCCAACAGCAAGGGGAAAAGAATTTTTCTCGAGGGACTTCCTTGTCCCCAAGAAGACAGGGGATTGGAAGACCTATTGCAGGAACCTCAGGGACACTTTCACTTGCCACCTAAAATTCAGAATGGTGACCATGTCATCCATTGATCTGTCTCTAGATCTAGAGAATTGGCTCACAGCCCTCGATCTCAAAGATGCCTGCTTTCAGATGGATGCTCATCCAGCCCCCAGAATATTCCTGAGACTTGTTGTTGGTCAGTAGTACTAGCCGTACAGAGTTCTTCCCTTTTGGGCTCTCAGCGGCACCTAGAGTGTCTGCCAAGGTACTGTTGGTGGTAGCAGTTCACAGTCAGGAGTGGGTAACAGTTTACTTCTCCTCAGATGGTTGGTTCGTGAAGGGACGATGATATCAGGAAACACAAGGAGCAACCAGCATACTTCTACATCTGTTCAAGAATCCTCACTGTGAATAGAATTTATTCTGGGAGAGTCTAGATGCTGTTACAGCCAGGGCATATTTACAGGTGATTGCTTCCTCTCCAACACTGGGCTCATACAACAAATTTGTCTGAGCCCCAGAATGTCCATATGATCCTATCTGGTGCTGTTGGGTCATGTGGCTGCGAGTACTTATGTGATACCATTCACGAGACTTCACCTCAGATGTCTACAGGCCTGGTTGTGGACCATCTATGCTTCTGGCAAACAGAGTCTCAACTTACTTGTCACGGTTCTCCAGACCGTCTTAACCTCATTTACTTGATCAGAAGACAGGAGGACAGTATGTGTGTGGGTTCCAATCAACTCCCCATTTCCAACAAAAACTATGACAACAGACATGTCCCTCTTAATTTGGGGAGCTCACATGGAGGAACAGGTTTCCCCAGGTATATGGTCCCCTCAGGAGTTTATGCTTTACATCAATGTGTTGGAGCTAAGAGCAGTCAGAGTAACTTGCAAACAATTCCACCCTTGCATCCGCAGCCAGTCAATCCAGGTAGTTGTCAGGCTGTACACCACTGTCTATATTAACAAGCAGGGCGGAGCATGCACTTCACAGCTGTATGTGGAGGCCATTGCCCTTTGGAGTAGGCGCATTCCCATGCAAATAACCCTATCCACTGTCCATCCACCAGGGATCCACAACACCCAAGCAGATTCTTTGAACAGATATTTCTCCACAGAACGTGAGTGGGGAATTACACAACCTCCTACTCCAGGTGGTGGTTCAGGTGTGCAGCCTCCCATCCACAGACCTCTTTGCATCCCAAGTTAACAAGGGTGAGGAGTTTTGCTCTAGAGGATCTCTGGGTGACGCATTTCTGATACAGTGTTTGGGAGCATTCCTATCAATTCCTCTCTTAGCTTGAATGTTGAGGAACATCAGGCAGGACAAGGTGCAAGTCATTTGTATAGCAGTGGGTTGGGCCTGATGATTCTGTTACCTGATGCTTCCACAACTGTTTGCCCAACCTCTTCTCCACCTTCTCCTGATATGTCAGCTATTAACCCAGGACAGGTTTCAGAGTAACAGCCGTGTTAGTCTGTATTCGCAAAAAGAAAAGGAGTACTTGTGGCACCTTAGAGACTAACCAGTTTATTTGAGCATAAGCTTTTGTGAGCTACAGCTCACTTCATCGGATGCTTAAAAGTGGAAAATGCAGTGAGGATCTTTTTATACACACAGATCATGAAAAAATGGGTGTTTATCACTTCAAAAGGTTTTCTCTCCCCCCACCCCACTCTCCTGCTGGTAATAGCTTATCTAAAGTGATCACTCTCCTTACAATGTGTATGATAATCAAGGTGGGCCATTTCCAGCACAAATCCAGGGTTTAACAAGAATGTCTGAGGAACAGGGTGGGGGGGTAGGAAAAAACAAGGGGAAATAGGACAAAGGATGGATTTGCCACCCCAACCCAGACAGGGTTTATCTGAGAGCATGGTATTTGGGAGGATGTTGGCATTAGAGGAGGCCTGTTTGTCTGATATCCAAGCCATCCTGCACAGCAGAAGAAAGAACTCTACCCGGGTTATAAAGTGAAGTGGGAAGATTTATGTTTTGGTGTGACGGCCAAGGAATTTCCGCTTTACAGTCTAAGACCCCAGATGTATTGGGCTACCTCTTAGCTCCCTCAGGGTACACCTGGAGGCCATCAGCACATTTCATCCTCCGGTAACCACTTTAACTGTTTTCCCCACCCAATCGTTGCCTGCTTCCTGAAGGGTATGATTTGAGCTTTCCCTTGAGTGGCAAAACCAGTACCAACCTGGGATTTTAAGTTTTATTTATCAACCCTCCTTAAGTCACCATCTGACCGCTTGGAATTCTGCTCTCTACTATATCTTTCTACGAAGGTAGTGTTTCTGGTTGCTATCATGTCGGCCAGAAGAATTGGGGAGCCTAAGGGTACTTATTGGTGACCCTTCTTGTACAGTTTTTTGCAAGGAGGTGGTATCCATGGGACTGCATCCTAAGTTCATCCTTTAGATGGTGTCATCAACCAAACTATCCATCTATCTGTGTTTTATCCTAAGCCTCATTCTACCAGAGATAAGGTCATGTGACATTCATTAGACAAGCACAGCGTTCTTGCTTTTTACTTGCAGAGATCGAAATAATTTTGTAAGTCCCCTAGACTCTGTCTCTTTTGTGGAACATAGAGGCCATCTCCTCCCAGAGGCTGTTGAAATGGATCTCAGGTGTATCCAACTCTGCTATGAGATACACAATGTATCCCTGAAGGGCAGCATGAGAACTCACTCCACTAGACCTCAGGCAGCATTGGTAGTCTTCCTTAAAAAATGGTCCCCTTACTGATGTCTTTAAAGTGATGTCTTGGGAATTCCATATTGAGTTTTACTAGACACTGTGGATTTGTGCAAGCAGCTGATTCTGATTCCTCTCCAGGCAGGGCAGTTCTGGAATCTTTTGTGTCATAGGACTCCAGGCACCTGCCTCCTTACAAAGACACTGCTTGGGAATCTTCTGAAGTGCACTACATAATAGGGACAATCATTCAAAGAAGGAGGAGGGGTTACTCACCTTGCAGTGACTTGAGTTCTTTGAGATATATTTTCTCTACATGTAGTGCACTACACACCCGCTTTTCCCACTGTCTGGTTTCTCCTGTACTGGGAACTGGCGGTGAAGAAGAAACTAAGATAGCAGTAGTCTGGCAGCCTCCTTTATTCCCCTGGTATGGATGATGATGAGAGATGGAGTGCATACTTGGACCACATGAACTCTGCTAGGGAAAAAATCTCCAGTCCTGGGTTCATGGAACACGTGCAATCCTGAAGTGTTCTACACATGGGACAACACATCTGGAGGAACTCCAGTCACTACAAGGTGAGTAACTCTTCCTTACAGACCCCTTTACAGGAGAACTTGTTCCAGAACTCTGCTTCCAGAAAGATGTGTGGGCGTGGCTAACCCAGTTGTTTTCCTTTCTTTCAGGCTTATGGACTGCATGTTTTGAGATGTGCTTTTAAGGATTAAGTACTACTATTGTTTGTACTTGCCTTTTAGTAATTAAGTAATTTCTATAACATTACTGCTGTATCTTGGGTTCCTCTGTCTGATTTTTCTTCCTCGTGTCCAGGGCAGCTACATAGTGCAGCTATCTAGGCAGAAATTGCAATGGAAGAAATGACAGAAGCTAAATGTGTATGACCTAGATATTTATATAACACTTGGGTGCCATGGTTTAACTTCTCCCAGTTAATATGTGAAATCTTTGTTCATGCTGATACTGCATTTCAGAGTAACAGCCATGTTAGTCTGTATTCGCAAAAAGAAAAGGAGTACTTGTGGCACCTTAGAGACTAACCAATTTATTTGAGCATAAGCTTTCGTGAGCTACAGCTCACTTCATCGGATGCATACTGTGGAAAGTGTAGAAGATCTTATTATATACACACAAAGCATGAAAAAATACCTCCTCCCACCCCACTCTCCTGCTGGTAATAGCTTATCTAAAGTGATCACTCTCCTTACATTGTGTATGATAATCAAGGTGGGCCATTTCCAGCACAAATCCAGGGTTTAACAAGAATGTCGGGGGGGAGGGGGTAGGAAAAAACAAGGGGAAATAGGCTACCTTGCATAATGACTAAGCCACTCCCAGTCTCTATTCAAGCCTAAGTTAATTGTATCCAATTTGCAAATGAATTCCAATTCAGCAGTTTCTCGCTGGAGTCTGGATTTGAAGTTTTTTTTGTTGTAAAATAACGACTCTCATGTCTGTAATCGCGTGACCAGAGAGATTGAAGTGTTCTCTGACTGGTTTATGAATGTTATAATTCTTGACATCTGATTTGTGTCCATTTACTCTTTTACGTAGAGACTGTCCAGTTTGATCAATGTACATGGCAGAGGGGCATTGCTGGCACATGATGGCATATATCACATTGGTGGACGTGCAGGTGAACGAGCCTCTGATAGTGTGGCTGATGTTATTAGGCCCTGTGATGGTGTCCCCTGAATAGATATGTGGGCACAGTTGGGAACGGGCTTTGTTGCAAGGATAGGTTCCTGGGTTAGTGGTTCTGATGTGTGGTATGTGGTTGCTGGTGAGTATTTGGTTCAGGTTGGGGGGCTGTCTGTGTAGGCAAGGACTGGCCTGTCTCCCAAGATTTGTGAGAGTGTTGGGTCATCCTTCAGGATAGGTTGTAGATCCTTAATAATGCGTTGGAGGGGTTTTAGTTGGGGGCTGAAGGTGACGGCTAGTGGCGTTCTGTTATTTTCCTTGTTAGGCCTGTCCTGTAGTAGGTGACTTCTGGGAACTCTTCTGGCTCTATCAATCTGTTTCTTCACTTCCACAGGTGGGTATTGTAGTTGTAAGAATGCTTGATAGAGATCTTGTAGGTGTCTGTCTCTGTCTGAGGGGTAGGAGCAAATGCGGTTGTATCGCAGAGCTTGGCTGTAGACGATGGATCTTGTGGTGTGGTCGGGGTGAAAGCTGGAGGCATGTAGGTAGGAATGGCGGTCAGTAGGTTTCCGGTATAGGGTGGTGTTTATGTGACCATTGTTTATTAGCACTGTAGTGTCCAGGAAGTGGATCTCTTGTGTGGACTGGACCAGGCTGAGGTTGATGGTGGGATGGAAATTGTTGAAATCATGGTGGAATTCCTCAAGGGCTTCTTTTCCATGGGTCCAGATGATGAAGATGTCATCAATATAGCGCAAGTAGAGTAGGGACGTTAGGGGATGAGAGCTGAGGAAGCATTATTCTAAGTCAGCCATAAAAATGTTGGCATACTGTGGGGCCATGCGGGTACCCATAGCAGTGCCGCTGATTTGAAGGTATACATTGTCCCCAAATGTAAAATAGTTATGGGTAAGGACAAAATCACAAAGTTCAGCCACCAGGTTAGCCGTGACATTATCGGGGATAGTGTTCTTGATGGCTTGTAGTCCATCTTTGTGTGGAATGTTGGTGTAGAGGGCTTCTACATCCATAGTGGCCAGGATGGTGTTATCAGGAAGATCACTGATGGATTGTAGTTTCCTCAGGAAGTCAGTGGTGTCTCGAAGGTAGCTGGGAGTGCTGGTAGCGTAGGGCCTGAGGAAGGAGTCTACATAGCCAGACAATCCTGCTGTCAGGGTGCCAATGCCTGAGATGATGGGGCGGCCAGGATTTCCAGGTTTATGGATCTTGGGTAGTAGATAGAATATCCCAGGTCGGGGTTCCAGGGGTGTGTGTGTGCAGATTTGATCTTGTGCTTTTTCAGGGAGTTTCTTGAGCAAATGCTGTAGTTTCTTTTGGTAACTCTCAGTGGGATCAGAGGGTAATGGCTTGTAGAAAGTGGTGTTGGAGAGCGGCCGAGCAGCCTCTTGTTCATATTCCGACCTATTCATGATGACAACAGCACCTCCTTTGTCAGCCTTTTTGATTATGATGTCAGAGTTTTTTCCTGAGGCTGTGGATGGCATTGTGTTCCGCACGGCTGAGGTTGTGGGGCAAGTGATGCTGCTTTTCCACAATTTCAGCCCGTGCACGTCGGCGGAAGCACTCTTGGTAGAAGTCCAGTCTGCTGTCTCGACCTTCAGGAGGAGTCCACCTAGAATCCTTCTTTTTGTAGTGTGGTAGGGAGGTCTCTGTGGATTAGTATGTTGTTCAGAGGTATGTTGGAAATATTCCTTGAGTCGGAGACGTCGAAAATAGGATTCCAGGTCCCCACAGAACTGTATCATGTTCGTGGGGGTGGAGGGGCAGAAGGAGAGGCCCCGAGATAGGACAGCTGCTTCTGCTGGGCTGAGAGTATAGTTGGATAGGTTAACAATATTGCTGGGTGGGTTGAGGGAACCATTGCTGTAGCCCCTTGTGGCATGTAGTAGTTTAGAAAGTTTAGTGTCCTTTTTCTTTCATAGAGAAGCAAAGTGTGTGTTGTAAATGGCTTGTCTAGTTTTAGTAAAGTCCAGCCACGAGGAAGTTTGTGTGGAAGGTTGTTTTTTTATGAGAGTATCCATTTTTGAGAGCTCATTCTTAATCTTTCCCTGTTTGCTGTAGAGGATGTTGATCAGGTGATTCCGCAGTTTCTTTGAGAGCGTGTGGCACAAGCTGTCAGCATAGTCTGTGTGGTATGTAGATTGTAATGGATTTTTTACCTTCAGTCCTTTCGGTACGATATCCATCTGTTTGCATTTGGAAAGGAAGATGTCTGTCTGTATCTGTACAAGTTTTTTCATGCAGTTGATAGATTTCCACTCCATTCGGCTAAATGCAGTGCCTTGCATAATGACAGGTTTCAGAGTAACAGCTGTGTTAGTCTGTATTCGCAAAAAGAAAAGGAGTACTTGTGGCACCTTAGAGACTAACCAATTTATTTGAGCATAAGCTTTCGTGAGCTACAGCTCACTTCATCGGATGCATACTGTGGAAAGTGTAGAAGATCTTTTTATACACACAAAGCATGAAAAAATACCTCCTCCCACCCCACTCTCCTGCTGGTAATAGCTTATCTAAAGTGACCACTCTCCTTACAATGTGTATGATAATCGAGGTGTGCCATTTCCAACACAAATCCAGGTTTTCTCACACCCCCTCCCCCCACACACACAAATTCACTCTCCTGCTGGTAATAGCTTATCTAAAGTGACCACTCTCCTTACAATGTGTATGATAATCAAGGTGGGCCATTTCCAGCATAAATCCAGGGTTTAACAAGAACGTCTGGGGGGGAGGTAGGAAAAAACAAGGGGAAATAGGCTACCTTGCATTGATGAGCACCAATAAAAGAACCTGCATAGATAAATCTTTGTAACTTCTCATCTTATCTTTCTGCTCATACCATGGTATCTGCATGCCTTACACCTGCATCCTAGATTCTAGACATGGTATCTTAGATTCTCAAACAAACAGGTTTGTCCCTGTCCCTGCTCTTTGGTATTGGTGTCTCATGATCTCTCAGGACAAAGGGAATGTAAAATTTGACATTTCTAGAGCATGAACTGTTTTGGAAACCATTAAAATAATCTCTTTTGCAGCATCAGCTTCGGGCACCTCAGCAGGCTCTCACAAAGATGATGACACTGCCTCTGTAACCAGTCTCAATTCCTCTGCCACTGGCCGTCGCCTCAAAATCTATCGCACGTTTCGAGATGAGGATGGGAAAGAGTATGTACGGTGTGAGACAGTTCGTAAGCCCTCTGTCATTGATGCCTACAGCCGAATACGGACCACCAAGGATGAAGAGTTCATGTAAGGCCTTAGAAGACTCTTCGTTTCCTTCTGGCATCAGTAATGTAGAGTGTTGGCACATGCAGTTCCTGGCTGTGGGGGAATTACTGCTGAAAAATACTGAATTCAGTATAACTCAATTGAGAATGCACTCTTTTGGCTGCAGGTGGGATGGCTCTTATGCCTGCTGCATGGCAGGAAGAGGTATGTTCCCCATGACCTGTGGAGCAGTCTCTCTGGCTTTGTCCAGTATCTAATGAGAGAGAGGTGAAAATCTCCAATAGTGCAATTGTCCAAATACACATAATTTCCCCTCTGTTTAAAATGTGTTGTCTTTTAATGTGGTTTAATTTGCTCAGCAGTGCTGATGTCTGGGATTATTGTAGGTGAAGCAAACAGCCACACTTATAGTTAAGGTTGCCTAACTCTTTCCATTGTAAGACCCTGTTTCAGTTGCTTTATAACTCTGCCAAACTTTAATAATTTGGGATGAAAATTTTCATGCTAGATATCTGTCTCTAGCTGAATTTTTTGGAAAGTTTAAACAAAGATGGTTCAGCCACTTAAGGAAATGGAAATGTTTTGCCAGTGTAAATTATTATAACTGTTTCTTTGAGAAGTTCTAGTACCTTTATACTTTGGTGCATGAACTTGAAAGTTGGAAAGGGGTTGCCCTCGGATCATAGGGCTGCCTTTTTTGCTGTCTTTGTGAAATACCAGCAAAATTCCAGCTGTGTTGTAAGCCTCTGAAAATGCTATTTGCATGTCTTCATAGGTTTGTCAGAGGCTAGTAGATAAATTCTCCAAAAATTCTATTTACACTTAGCATACGCTAGTCCAGTGCTGCAGGGATTGGGTAGGATTTCCCCAACAGTTGCTCATTTTAGCTGCAGAGGGGGTAGGAGCAAAAGAGATAGGCAGAAAGAGTCTGAAACAACTAGAGAACACCCCTCACCAGAACTCATCAGAACCCAAGATTTCTGAGTCCCTATGTTTCTCTCCTGACTAGCAAAAAGCTATAAAAGCCACTGGCAAAGTTTGTCTCTCCCTACCTAGTGACTGGTCCACATGGAGGATAATAGCTTACTGCTGCTACTAGTTACTCTTTTAGCTCCAGTGGCAGAGGACTGTGCTGTAGATCTAAAGTTTTCAGCCCTGCTAAGAGTTATGTGGGGATCATCATGGTTCCACACGCTAGAATTTCTGATTTTTTTTTCAGTTTGCTTTATTAAAAGCATAGGCTGCTAATGGAACCTTAAACTGACTGCCTTGTATATATCCTTTGATAGTCTTTAGTTACGTGATCACATACTATTTTGTGCACAGGATGGACTGTACTAAGGGCATGAATCAGGGTTATGTAGTAAATGAGACCATTGTCCATAGGATCGTTACCTCACTTATAGTAGAAATTGAGAAGTGTATGGTGAATGAGGCAGGGGATTGCAGGAAGAGAAAGAATAGTCTTGGGGTTAAGGCAGAGGAATTCCACCATGGAGAATTGGATTCTATCCCTACCTCTGCCATAAACTTTTCACGTTGTGGGCACTATGTACTCATTTTGTGTGCTTAACTTGAGACACGGAGGGCCTCATTTGCAAAAGTTCTGTGTGCTCAATTGCAATAAATTTTGATGTGCTTTGAACATATAAAATTTTAAATACTCTGAAAAATCGGGCAATAAGCATCTCAAATTGGGCACCCCAAATTAGTGGACACTTCTGACAATTTTGACCTTAATCTCTTTGTGCGTCAGTTTCTAATCTGGAAAATAGGGATAATCTCATCCTCTCAGCTCAGAAGGGTGTTATGAAAATAAATTCATTAATGTTTGTGAAGCACTTGAAAATTTATAATGATAAATACAATAGAAAAATCCAGGAAATTAATAATTCTGTACTTAGCGTAGAGTTTGGATGGTGTGTGTTAAATGAGGTTTGAGGTCATTGCACATTAAGGATAATGAAACATATTTAATACCCATTTAGAGAGCACTGTTTATCTTGTGCACTGAATGAGGCAGGGGCCTGTGGAAAAAACAGCATGTGATCCTGTAATTAAAGGCTGTATCATAATGTATCTGCATAAGACGGCTGAATTATGGTTGCACAGGCAATCTGAATGCTCGACTTTGTAATCCTAATATTCTTTTAATATAGGGATTTAAAAGATATTTCATACCTTCTAGTTTAGTAAATCTACAGTGTATCTAAAAAAGAGACTGATTTGTCCAGATAGTCTGTGACCAGTGCCATGTGGGTCAACCAGTCAGAATCTCAAGTGTCTCCTTCACCCCAGGACTGGCCAGGCCTGGCCTGGGCGTGTTGCTGACGTGTCACAATAACTGCATTAGAAAAGAGATCTTGTTCTACTGCCCATCCACCCTCTGCATGTTGACTTGTGTAGAGATTACTGCTCCCATCAGTGAAACTAGGTAAATCCTGTTCATGGGAGGAAATGTTTAAAAAAAAAAAAATACTAGTGCTTTTCATGAACGTTTGGGGATAAGGCTCTGCTGCTCCACCACTCTGGCTCTTCTGGAAGGAATGCTACTGTGGGTGTTCAAGTTTCAGGAAAACGGGGCTGGCAGAAGGATGCTTGGCCACTTGTAGACCTAGATTAAAATCTCTGTGTTCCAGACGAAAATTTGCCCTCTTTGATGAGCAGCACCGGGAGGAGATGCGGAAGGAGCGGCGCAGGATCCAGGAGCAGCTAAGGCGACTCAAACGGAACCAGGAAAAAGAAAAACTCAAGGGCCCACCAGAGAAAAAACCCAAGAAAATGAAGGAGCGGCCAGATCTGAAGGTAACTAAGCATCAAGTAAAACAAAGCAATCCAAGGAAGAAAAGCCAGTGGAATACAGTGTCCTAGCAAATCTTCTCCTCATTTGGACAGAAGAAAGAGGAGAAAACTATGGGATAGGATTATGACAACATAGGTGCTGTTTCCACAGTCTTAATATCAAGTATAAGTCACACACTCCATGCTTAGCTTTGCCCTATAACATGATCCAGAATATCCCAGTTCCAGTACTTCCAGATTAAGTGCTAATGACTCTTACCTTGACATGAGCAATTTTCGGCTATCAAGTAATTAAAAAAATTAATTGCATGATTAATCGTGCTGCTAAATAATTGAATACCATTTATTTAAATATTTGTGGATGTTTTGTACATTTTAAAATATGTTGATTTCAATTACAACACAGAATACTAAGTGTACAGTGCTCACTTTATATTAATTTTTTATTACAAATATTTGCACTGTAAAAAACAAAAGAAATACCGTTTTTCAGTTCACCTAATACAAGTACTGTAGTGCAATCTCTTTATCATGAAAGTTGAATTTACAAATGTAGATTTTTTTTATACATAACTGCACTCAAAAATAAAACAATGTAAAACTTTAGAGCCTACAAGTCCATTCAGTCCTACTTCAGCCAATCACTCAGACAAACAAGTTTGGTTACAATTTGCAGGAGATAATGCTGCCTGCTTCTTGTTTACAATGTCACCTGAAAGTGAGAACAGGCATTCGCATGGCACTGTAGTAGCTGACACTGCAAGATATTTATGTGCCAGATGTGCTAAAGATTCATATGTCCCATCATGTTTCAACCACCATTCCAGGGGACATGCATCCATGCTGATGACGGGTTCTGCTCAATAACGATCCAAAGCAGAGCGGACTGATGCATGTTCATTTTCATCATCTGAGTTAGATGCCACCAGCAGAAGGTTGATTTTCTTTTTCGGTGGTACAGGTTCTGTAGTTTCCACATCTGAGTGTTGCTCTTTTAAGACTTCTGAAAGCATGCTCCACACCTCATCCCTCTCAGATTTTGGACGGCACTTCAGATTCTTAAATCTTGGGTCGAGTGCTGTAGCTATTTTTAGAAATCTTATATTGGTATCTGCTTTACGTTTTGTCAAATCTGTGGTGAAAGTGTTCTTAAAACAAACAAGATGTGCTGGATCATCATCCGAGACTGCTATAATATGAAATATATGGCAGAATTTGGGTAAAACAGAACAGGAGACATACAATTCTCCCCCAAGGAGTTCAGTCACAACTTTAATTAAGCGCATAATTTTTTTTAACAAGCACCACCGGCATGGAAGCATGTCCTCTGGAATGGTGGCCAAAGCATGAAGGGGCATATGAATGGTTAGCATGTCTGGCATGTAAATACCTTGCAAAGCCGGCTACAAAAGTGCCATGCAAATGCCTGTTCTCGCTTTCTGGTGACACTGTAAATAAGAAGCAGGCAGCAGTATCTACCATAAATGTAAACAAACTTGTTTGTCTTAGCGATTGACTGAACAAGAAGTAGAACTGAGTGGACTTGTAGGCTCTAAAATTTTACATTGTTTTGTTTTTGAGTGCAGCTATGTAACTAACAAATAAAAAAATCTACAGTTGTAAGTTACACTTTCACAATAGATTGCACTACAGTACTTGTCTGCAGTGAATTGAAAAATACTATTTATTTTGTTTTATCATTTTTACAGTGCAAATATTTGTAATCAGAATAATAGTGAGCACTGTATACTTTGTATTCTGTGTTGTAATAGAAATCAATATATTTGAAAATGTAAAAAAAAATCCAGTAATATTTTAAAAATTTTAATTGGTATTCTATTGTTTAACAATGTGATTAATCACTATTAATTTTTTTGAGTTAATTGCGTGAGTTAACTGTGATTAATCAACAGCACTAATTATTTCCTTTAGATGTTATCTGGAGCTAGAACATCAGGCCAGTAAGAAGCTGCTATCTTACTGGTAAATTGGTAATTATCTTACCTCTAAATCAAATGGTGGATTCTCTGTCTCTGACTTCAAATTAAGACTAGATGTCTTTCTGGAACTTATACTTTAGCCAAATACAAATTATACAGGGCTTAAAACTGATAGCTGAGTGAAATTTAATGGTTTGTGATTTGTGAGAGGTCAGACTAGATGATCTATAGTTCCCATCTGGCCTTCAACTCTGAATAAATTTTAATTGTTCACCTTGTTGATCTTTTCTGCAGTTAAAATGTGGAGCCTGTGGTGCAATTGGACACATGAGAACTAATAAATTCTGTCCCTTGTACTACCAAACGAATGCCCCACCCTCCAACCCTGTTGCCATGACAGAGGAGCAGGAGGAAGAGCTGGAAAAGACAGTTATTCATAATGATAATGAAGAGCTTATCAAAGTGGAGGGGACCAAAATTGTCCTTGGAAAGCAACTGATTGAGAGGTGAGGGCAGGACTGGAGGTGCAGGGATGGGTGGTGAGAAGGGCAGTTTCTGGTCTGATGCAAAAGACATACACATCACAGGTGCAGTAGACGCAGGAGTAAAGTGGTTGGGTTTTAGATATATTGTTGATAATGTAGTATTTAAATCCTGATTGAGCTTGGTATTGTACCAGATGGGATCAGTGCTGATTCTGAGGTGCAAGCAGTCTTGTTGGTAAGAGATGCAAAGGAAATAAGAGGTCTATTTCTTTTCTCTAGTGCAGATGAGGTTCGCAGGAAATCACTGGTCTTGAAGTTCCCTAAACAGCAGCTTCCTCCAAAGAAAAAGCGGCGAGTTGGGACCACTGTTCACTGTGATTACTTGAATGTGAGTGTAGATGTAATTGGGTCAATTTTAGTCTCTTCATGTCCAATTATTAAAGCTACATTTTAGTCATGGGTATTTTTAGTAAAAGTCATGGACAGATCATGGGCAGTAAACAAAAATTCATGGCCTGTGACCTGTCCATAACTTTTACTATATACCCCTAACTAAAACTTGGGTGGGGGATGCGGGTTCTCAGGAGGGAGTTTCGGGGAGGTTTGTGAGTGCTCAGGGTGGGGGCAAGGGCAGTGGCGCGTGACCCAGGACCCCTTCTGGCCGGGGGCACAGGGCCTGCAGGCGTGGGCAGTGTGTGGAGCTCCCTGGCCCCCCCGTCTAGGAGCTGCAGGGCCATGCCAGTGGGAGCCAGAGAGCTGCACCCTGAGCCCCCTCCTACACACCCAAACTTTTGAAGCTGGCCCTGGGGCTGCCTGGCTTGGGTAGCACCTGAGCCATCACCAGCTGCTGCAGAAGTCACAGAAAGGCTCGCAGATTTACCCATTGTCCATCCTGTTCAGTCCTTGCACTGCTCCTGGCTATCCATAGTACAGCACATGAGGCATGTATCTGCATATCCACCCATAGAATTAATAAACTAAACCTACAGAGAACTTGTTTAGATTTATATTTTGTGTTTTGGAAGTGCCTTAACTTCCTACTTCTATCTGATTTCTTCAGCGGCCTCACAAGTCAATCCATCGGCGACGAACGGACCCTATGGTAACTTTGTCATCCATTCTAGAGGGCATTATCAACGATATGAGGGATCTTCCCAATGTAAGTTTAGGCCTTGTGGTCAAAGTTCTGTGTCCTGAGAAGGCTAATAGACTGAGTTACGTGGCTGAATCTGAGACCCCAGAATTATGCAACGCTATCCCCACTGGTCCAGTCTAATCAGACTTGCATCCTTTGAATATTGCCCTCAAATCTTCAGTTTATTGTGCTGCAGGTTGTTTTCAGTAAGAGTAACTGAATCATAGATGTCTAGGCAGTATGGTAACTGGAGCTTTTGGATTCAGGAAAGCAGGTAAGCCTTTTTGGCCCTGGGGAGATGATAAATCTCTGCTTTCATTTCCCTCCTGATATCTGAGCAGTAAAGTGGGGAGAGGATCAATGTGGGGAGAAAGGGTTGAATTTTTCATTCACACCCCATTATCTATTACTAATCCAACAATTAGTAAGTAAATTAGCTTCATGTTTCTTTTTAAATGATCAACAGTGGAATAATTCACAATGTTGACATTGTGTCATCGTTAAGCTTCAGACTCAACACCCCACTGATAGGCCTCTTGCATTCTGACCTACATTTTCAAAGCTGTCACCAGACTCATAGACATCATAGAATCATAGAATATCAGGGTTCGAAGGGACCTCAGGAGGTCATCTAGTCCAACCCCCTGCTCAAAGCAGGACCAATCCCCAACTAAATCATCCCAGCCAGGGCTTTGTCAAGCCTGACCTTAAAAATATGTAAGGAAGGAGATTCCACCACCTCCCTAGGTAACGCACTCCAGTGTTTCACCACCCTCCTAGTGAAAAAGTTTTTCCTAATATCCAACCTAAACCTCCTCCACTGCAACTTGAGACCATTACTCCTTGTTCTGTCATCAGCTACCATTGTGAACAGTCTAGACCCATCCTCTTTGGAACCCCCTTTCAGGTAGTTGAAAGCAGCTATCAAATCCCCCCTCATTCTTCTCTTCTGCACACTAAACAATCCCAGTTCCCTCAGCCTCTCTTCGTAAGTCATGTGTTCCAGTTCTCTAATCATTTTTGTTGCCCTCCGCTGGACTCTCTCCAATTTTTCCACATCCTTCTTGTAGTGTGGGGCCCAAAACTGGACACAGTACTCCAGATGAGGCCTCACCAATGCCAAACAGAGGGGAACGATCACGTCCCTCAATCTGCTGGCAATGCCCCTACGTATACATCCCAAAATGCCATTGGCCTTCTTGGCAACAAGGGCACACTGTTGACTCATATCCAGCTTCTCGTCCACTGTAACCCCTAGATCCTTTTCTGCAGAACTGCTGCCGAGCCATTCGGTCCCTAGTCTGTAGCAGTGCATGGGATTCTTCCGTCCTAAGTGCAGGATTCTGCACTTGCCCTTATTGAACCTCATCAGATTTCTTTTGGCCCAATCCTCTAATTTGTCTAGGTCCCTCTGTATCCTATCCGTACCCTCCAGCGTATCAATACATCATTGTATTGGCTTACATTTCTTTCACACTTTGAAGATTATCTTTTCCATGGTAAGGATTAGTGAATTTTTTTAAAATAAAAGCTTAGCACAATTATAGAGCAGATGCAAAAGGGACAATTGTGCAGCAATTTATACAGCTTTATAATTGTATTATGTGGGACTTTGGAGAGAGCTGTTGAATATCGACTTGTTCTTCGAGTGATTGCTCATGTGTATTCCACAATAGGTGTGCGTGCTCGCCAAGTACACCAGTGCCGGAAGTTTTTCCCCTAGCAGCACCCGTAGAGGGGAGCGCCCCAGCGATCCCGGGAGTGGTGCCTCGGTGGTGTGGTATAAGGGGAGCTGCGTGCTCCCCCCACCCTCAGTTCCTTCTTGCCGCCAGTGAAGGTGCATTGGAACTATTCCGCCCCAGCTTTGCTGTAGTTCGTCCCCAGAACTTTTTGTTCGTTCAGTGTTTGTACCTGTAGTTAGTTTGCTGTTCAGTTAATTTGAGTGCCCGGGCCAGGGCATGCCCCGGGTTTTAAGTCGTGTGATACTTGTAGGTGATCTGTGCCAAGGAGTGACCCGCATGCAGACTGTTTACACTGTTTGGGAGAAACCCATATCAGCGATAGTTGCAAGATTTGCAAGTCATTAAACCTTGGAGTGAGAGATTAGGCTCCAGGCTATTCTGATGGAGTTGGCACTGACCCTGACTCCAGTGCGCCGCTCCGAGTCGGCACCAGGCACTGCGGCATCGGTGCACGGTGACCTTTTGGTGCCTTTGACCACTCCCTGTCCACAGGGCATAAGAAGGCAAAGAAAATGCCTTCATCGCTGCTACACCGAGGGAAACCAGGGGCAGAGACTAGACCCATGTTGGACAGTCCTCGATCCCCTCCGGCCTCTAGGCCTCCGACTCACGTAGAGTGGAGTAGCCCAGCTGCTTCAGACCAAGCCTCCCCGGATGTCTGGATGCCCTCTGGTGTGCAGCGACCTTCCGGCGCCTTCGACCAGTCAGCACTGCTCCCTGTCCATGGGGCAAAGAAGGCAAAGAAAATGCCTTCTTTGCAGTTGCACCAAGGAAAACCGGGGCAGAGACTAGACCCATGTTGGGCAGTCCGCGATCCCCTCCGGCCTCTAGGCCTCCAACTCACATAGAGAGGAGTAGCCTGGCCGCTTCGGAAACGCTGGAGGCCCTGCAGATAGCCCTGGACGTCATGTCCATGCCGGTACCAGGAGCGCTGCCGATGTCAGCACCACGCTCTAGGGGAAAGCCACCGCTGGGTTTTCCCAGTCGCCCCCAGCTCAGCACCAGTCTCAGTCCAGGGAACGTTCCCGACACTATTTGCTGCCCAGCGACAGTTCAGGGTGTAGTCCACGTGGATTGCCCTCAACTCCCACCAGACTGTCTGGTTGCGTACCGTCCGACTGAGAGCCGACCGGTACCACTCTGCATCGTGGAGTGAGTACCAACGGGACCGAGGCAGACGTCACCAGAGATCCTCGTCTCATAGGGATTACTGCAGCCGGTCACGGCACGAACGTCGACGCCATTCCCGCTCTGAATCCTGCTCCAAGACTCCGCCAAGGCATCGCCTCCGCAGCCAAGGGCGTCGATCGCCGGCACCTCGCCATCGCGGGTCCGCCCATTGGAGCTGATGGCGGAGCAGCAGCCTACAGAAGGTACCAGTCCTCCACATCGAGATCGCGGTCCCGTGGGCGACTGCCATTCCTCCCGGTCCCATGGCAGCGACAGGTCGTTCATCAGCCCAGCCTCCACTCGTAGTCGCCCTTCCATGTGACAGGCCAGCCAGGCCGAACAACCGGGCCCGTCGGTGCCGCAGACAGTGCAGTGGCACCAAGCCCCGTGGCCAGCCCAATGGTACCAGTGGGCACCGTGGCCCAACACAGCCCCCGGTGCCAGAGCCTCAGAGGCACCGTCGGCCTCCCTCTCCAGACCTCCGAGGAGGTGGTCAGTGGGACATTTGTCCTCGCCACCATGCCTGGAGTCAGACTATGTGGTGCATCCTCCGGTGCCGGCAGACACCCAGAGCACCGTGCCGGCCTCCTCGCCGTCCCTGGATGAGGCGATAACGGCCCTTCCCCCCTCCGTCCCACAGGAGGATTTTAGGGCCCATCAAGAACTTTTAAAAAGGGTGGCATCAAGCCTCCGTCTCCAGGCAGAGGAGTTGGAGGAACCCTCGGGCTCCCTGTTCAACGTGCTGTCCTCTTGGGCACCGGGCAGGGTAGCTTTGCCCCTCCATGAAGGGATGGCAAAAATTTCAAATCCCTTGTGGCAAACACCGGATTCGCTGGCCCCGATCTCTAAGAGGGCAGAACGCAAGTACTTTGTATCCGCCAAGGGGCACAAATACCTCTACGCCCTCCTGGCACCCAACTCCCTGGTGGTCAAGTTAGTCAACCACAGGGAGCGGCAGAGCCAACCAGCCCCTACCCCGAAAAATAAATATTTGCGGAGGCTGGGCTCTTTCGGGAGAAGGCTTTATTCTTCCTCAAGTTTTCAGTTGCGGATGGTAAACCACCAGGTGCTCCTGGGCAGGTACAAATTCAATTTGTGGGGCTCCCTGCCTAAGTTCGAGGATTCCCTCCAGGAGTGCGATAAGAAAGAGTTCAAGGTGCTGGTGGAGGAGGGTACGGCGGCTGCCAGGGCATCACTGCAAGCAGCTTTGGATGCGGCAGACACGGCAGCATGGTCCATGGCCTCTGCGGTGTCAATGAGAAGGGCGTCATGGCTCCTGCTGTCCGGGCTGTCCAGTGAAGCACAGACTGCCATGCAGGATCTCCTGTTTGATGGCAAAGCTCTGCTTGCGGAACAAACGGATACAAAGTTGCATGGCATGAAGGACTCCTGCACGACCCTCCAGACTCTGGGTCTCTATGTCCCGTCTCTGGCCAAATCTAAGTTAAGGCCGCTGCAGGCCCCTGCTCAGGCCACTCAGCCGAAGTACGAGGCTGCCTATAACAAGTCGAGGGTCTATAAAAGGCAGCCTCAGAGACAGTCGCGGCCTGCCCCGCAACCTGGGTCCTCCAAGGGCAAACAGGCGGGGAAAAGGCGGTTATGACGGGACGCTCGGGAGCACCCTGCCAGTTCTCCCCAGGGATCCCCCCTCAATGAAGCTTCCCTTCTATAATCAGTTGTGTGCTTTCCTCCCGGAGTGGTCATGGCTGAAAGGCCAAAGGAGGACTCAGGCCCATCCTGGACCTGCGGGATCTAAACCAGTTCATGGTGAGGCTCAAGCTCCACATGGTCTCACTAGCCTCCATCATCCCCTACCTGCACCCTGGAGAATGCTACGCTTCCCTTGATCTGCAGCACACATACTTCAATATTCACATTTTCGAGGGGCATAGACGCTTCCTCCGTTTTCTGGTGGGGCAGAATCACTACCAGCTTACGGTCCTTCCGCTTGGCCTATCCACTGCCCTTAGGGTATTTACAAAATGTATGTCGGTGATAGCGGCCTACCTCAGGCACCAGGGGTCCAGATCTTTCCTTATCTGGACGATTGGCTGGTCAAGGGCAGCTCCTGGTCGCAGGTGAGGGATCACATGATGCTTCTACTGTCCATGGGTGCCGCCCTGGGCCTGTTGATAAACGATGCCAAGTCCATGTTAGTCTTGGTCCAACGCATAGTGTTTATCAGGGCGCTCCTAAACAACTCGTCGGCCACAGCTTCTCTCCCACTGAACAGGTTTGAGACCCCGAAAGGGCTCATCAACACGGTCACAATGTTCCCGGTGACTACGGCCAGAGCATGCCTCCAGCTATTGGGTCACATGTCGGCATTACGTATGTGGTCCACCATGCCAGACTCCGAATGAGGCCCATCCAGCTTTGGCTGGCCTCGGAGTTCTCCCAGTCCAGAGACAGGATGGACAAGGTCCTCACCGTGCCCGACTCGGTGATCACCTCACTGTGGTGGTGGTCCACCTAAAGCAATATGCTCCAAGGGGTCCTGTTCTGGGACAGGACCCCAACGCTGGAGCTGATGTCCAATGCGTCGACCCTGTGTTGGGGGGCCCATGTGGGGAATGTTCAGACCCAAGGCCTGTGGTCGGCACGGGATCTGTCCCTACACATAAATGTCAAGGAACTCAGGGCGGTACGCCTGGCGTGTGTGGCCTTCCGCTCTCACCTGCAGAGCAAGGTGATCAGGGTCCTCACGGACAACACGGCCTCGATGTTCTATATCAACAGGCAAGGCAGGACCCAGTCCTCTGCTGTGAAACCCTGAGGCTGTGGGATTTCTGTATAGCCCACAACATCTGCCTGAGGGCCTTCCATCTGCTGGGCGCCCGGAATGTGTGGGCGGATCGCTTGAGCCCAGGGACTTCTCCTCCCAATACGAGTGGTCTCTCCACCCGGAAGTGGCTCACCAGCTCTTCCATGTGTGGGGAACTCCCCAAGTGGACCTGTTCACAATGCGGCAGAACCGGCACTGTCCCCGGTTCTGCTCCGGGGGGGATTGGGAAGGGGCGCTATCTCTGATGACTTCCTCCTGTTCTGGTCAGGCCAGTTTCTGTATGCCTTCCCCCTGTTCCCACTGATCAGCAGGGTCCTGGAGAAAATAAATACGACAAGGCACGGGTCCTCCTGATTGCCCCACCGTGGCCCAGGCAACATTGGTACAGGACCCTCATGGGCCTGGCGGTTGCTCCGCCGTAGCCGTTGCTGCTCCGCCAGGACCTGCTCTCCCAGGACAAGGGCTGCCTCCTCCGTCACAACCTAGCAGCTCTCCACCTCACAGCGTGGCTGCTCAGTGGTTAGGTAGAGTGGAAAGGATGTGCTCAGAAGGGGTCCAGCGCGTCCGTCTGGAAAGCAGACGGCCCTTCACACGCTGCGCCTACTTAGTAAAATGGTCCCGGTTCTCCAGATGGGTGGCCGAACGGCGTGTCTCCCCGGTGGCCGCCCCGATCCAGCTTATCCTGGACTACCTTCTCCACCTTAGACCCCTGGGCCTGGCGCCCTCATCAGCCAAGGTGCACCTGGCGGCCATATCAGCCTTCCATCTGCCGGTGCAGGGGCACACGGTATTCCCCCATGCTGTGACTGGCCAGTTCCTCAAGGGGTTGGACCATCTTTTCCTGTATGCTAGGCCCCTGGTCCCGCAGTGGGACCTGAACCTGGTGTTGTCCCGTCTCACGGGGCCCCTGTTTGAGCCGCTAGCCACGTGCTCCTGGTCCCACCTCTTGTGGAAGGTGGCCTTCCTGGTCGCTACCACGTCGGCCAGGTGGGTCTTGGAGCTCAGGGCCCTGACCTCTGAGCCCTTGTACACGGTTTTTCATAAGGACAAGGTTCAGCTCCGCCCACACCCTGCGTTCCTCCCTAAGGTGGTGTCCGCCTATCACATGGGTCAGGACATTTTCCTGCCGGTCCTCTGCCCCAAGCCTCATGTGTCCAGTGAGGAACGCTGCCTCCACACAACTCGATGTGCGAAGGGCTCTGGCTTTCTACCTTGAGCAGACTAAGCTGGTCAGAAAGTCCTCGCAACTGTTCGTCGCCTCGGCTGAGCGCATGAGGGGTCGGTTGATCTCCACTCAGCGTCTCTCCAACCGGATCACTTTGTACATCTGCACCTGTTATGATCTGGTGGGTGTTCCCCCGTCACCGACTGTGAAAGCGCACTCTACTCGAGTGCAGGCCTTGTTGGCTGCCTTCCTGGCCCACGTCCCCATCCAGGACGTTTGTAGAGCTGCCACATGGTCTTCGGTTCACATGTTCTCCTCGCGCTATGCGATCGTCTCCCAAACCAGGAATGACGCTGGGTTCAGCAGGGCTGTACTCCGTCCTGGGAATTTGTGAATTCCGATCCGCCTCCAACAGATATAGCTTGTAATCACCTATTGTGGAATACACATGAGCAATCACTCGAAGACGAAAAGAGAGTTACCTTTTCTGTAACTGGTGTTCTTCGAGATGTGTTGCTCATGTCTATTCTATATCCCGCCCTCCTTCCCCTCTGGGTTTTCTGGCAAGAAGGAACTGAGGGTGGGGGGAGCACGCAGCTCCCCTTATACCGCACCATGGCGGCGCCACTCCAGGGGTTGCTGGGGCGCTCTCCCCTATGGGTACTGCTAGGGGAAAAACTTCCGGCACCGGTGCACGTGGCAAGCACGGACACCTATTGTGGAATAGACATGAGCAACACATCTCGAAGAACACCAGTTACGGAAAAGGTAACTGTCTTTTTCTGGTTTTAGGTAGAGTTGAAATTGATTTTAAAGTATTAGCCAAGATTTACAAAATAGGAACCTAAAGTTAAGTTTCTAAAGCTCTAAACCTACTTTCAAAACACCCAGTAACTCCCAGTAACTCCCACGGAAGTCCTTGTGGGACGCTTCTTCCTCAGAAAGAAAAGGAGTACTTGTGGCACCTTAGAGATGAACAAATTTATTTGAGCATAAGCTTAAGTGAGCTGTAGCTCACGAAAGCTTATGCTCAGTTAAATTGGTTAGTCTCTAAGGTGCCACTAGTCCTCCTTTTCTTTTTGCGGATACAGACTAACACGGCTGCTACTCTGAAACTCTTCTTCCTCAGCGTGGTGGCAAAGTCATAACAGAATAGTAAATTCTGTGGAGAGAAACAAAATACCACAGTCACATACAGGTGGTCTTCAGTATGTGTAGCTGAGTAGGTATGTCTACACAGCATTTTGGAGCACGCCTCCCACTCTGGCCTGATAGACTTGGGATAGTGGGGTCGCACTAGCACCCTAAAAACAGCTGTGCAGACAGCACTTGGAAGTTGCAGGTTGGGTTTTGAGGCCTAAGGTGGTGGGTAGACATCAGAGCCCAAGTTTGAGTCTGACCTGAACTTCAAAGTGGTGTCTATGCAGCTATTTTTAGAGTGCTAGCTTGAGCCCCGATACCCCAAGTCTGTCGACCAGACTGGGAGGCTCACTCCAAAATGCCATGTAGACATACCCTGAAGGGCCTCTCATCTGCTGGCTATTCTGCTTGTGGAGGTTGATGGGACTGAATGCCCATTCTTTTTTGTATTCCTCAGACATACCCATTTCACACACCTGTTAATGCAAAGGTCGTGAAAGACTATTACAAAATCATTACACGGCCTATGGACCTACAGACCCTGCGTGAGAATGTCCGCAAACGTCTGTACCCTTCCCGGGAAGAGTTCCGTGAACATCTGGAGCTGATTGTGAAGAACAGTGCAACGTACAATGGTAGGAAGCTCCCTAAAACACTGAGGTTCAGTTTGTCTTCTGGTGAGCTGTGTTACACTGTGATGGGAATTGTGCATATGCCTTGTGTATGGAATTGGGTGGCATGGGAAAGGGAAAACTCTCATACTCTGCAGGGAAAAGATGAAAGCAGCAAAGTTAACGCTGTTGAAATGGATAAGATGAATATAACAGACTTCTTTAAAGATGATATGAGGACAATAAATTAGTCAGCTTGTTATAAATTTGGAAGGGGTTAACTCTAAACTCTGTCTATTCAAAACAAAATAAGAGGCTTGGGCAGTTAGGAAGTAATGAAGGCTTTATCAGCAGGAGGTCAGATTTGTGGGGGGTGGTACCCTGTTAATTTCTGGCCATAACCTGAGCTTTGTCCATAGGTGAAGCCAAAATGAGTCATTCTTGGTAGAGTGCACTTTATGATAGGATCATCCTTCTCTTTTCTTTCAAACTTTGTTCAGCACTGAGATAGTTACCAATGTTAGTATTTGCATTGTCATATTATGCTTGAAGTGAATTGGGGCAATTCACACCTCTCAAGGGTATTACTTCATATTCTGCAGACTGAGGAGTAGCCTTCATTAGAAAGGCTTTGTCTAGACTACCACTTTTGTCGGTAAACCTTTTGTCAGTCAGGGGTGTGGAAAAAAAACACCTCCCTGACCGACATAAGTTTCATGGGCAAAAGTGCTAGTGTGGAAGCACTATGTTGGCAGGAGAGACTCTACTGCCGACGTAGCTAACGCCAGTAATTGGGGGATGGTTTAATTATGCCAATGGGAGAGCTCTCTCCTGCTGGCAAAGAGCAGCTACATGGGAGACCTTACACTGGCACAGCTGTAGCAGTGCAGCTGTGCTGCTGTAAGATCCATAGTGTAGACATAGCCAAAGGCTTTACTGATACAGCTATGCCAGCAGAACCCCCCTGTGGAGACTTAGACCCTCCGCCCCCAGAGTTTATACCAGCAAAAGGACTTGCCAGGATAGCTGTTTGCATGGGGGTTTTCATAGAATCATAGAATATCAGGGTTGGAAGGGACCTCAGGAGGTCATCTAGTCCAACTGCCTGCTCAAAGCAGGACCAATCCCCAACTAAATCATCCCAGCCAGGGCTTTGTCAAGCCTGACCTTAAAAACCTCTAAGGAAGGAGATTCGATCACCTCCCTAGGTAACCCATTCCAGTGCTTCACCACCCTCCTAGTGGAAAAAGTTTTTCCTAATATCCAGCCTAAACCTCCCCCACTGCAACTTGAGACCATTACTCCTTGTTCTGCCATCTGGTACCAGAGCTTGTTGGCAGAGCTACGTTAGTCAAGGGTGTGGTTCTTTCACACCCTGACCGATGTAAGTATGCTGACCAAATTTTGTGTTGTGGGCTGGCTTCAGGCAGACATCACTATAGTGATTTACATTTGGTTGGTGTTTTCAAGATTTTCATCCCAACTAGAAATGTATTTTTGAAAAATGAATCTTTTGATTTTATAGAGCAACATGCAGCTGCTGGGTAAATGTGCTGATTCGCTGAAAGACCACTGTGAGGCAGCCCTTTTGTGACTCCTGTTAACACAGCTTTTTATCTGACAAGTATTTTTAAAAATATTAGGCACTATATAAGTGCTAAGCCTTGCCATATTCCAGGCCCCATGTATTCAGCAGCAAACAGGATTTAAACTCTGGTAGGCCTCCGTGGATTCTGTAGTAGTCTGGGAAATCTGTAGCCGCTTCATTCACAAAGGAAGCACAGTCTTCGCTCAGTTGGTTTTCTGTGTTTTCTTCACAAACATGAGGGCTAGAATAATAGGTTCTTCTTCGAGTGCTTGCTCATGTCGATGCCAGTCAGGGTGTGTGTGCTGCGTGCGCAGTAGCTGGCAGGTTCTTCCCCTAGCAGTACTCGTCGGTTTGGCTCAGGCGCCCCCTGGAGTCGTGCCTCTATGGTGCCGTTTATAGGGTCCTGCCAACCCACTGCCACTTCAGTTCCTTCTTACCGCCTGTGATGGTTAGCTGGAATGTTCGTTCTCTCTTGCTTCAGCAAGCCTTTCTCCCTAGTAGTCTTCAGACTTTTCTCCTGTAAATAGTTAAATCAGTAGTTAGTAGTAGAAGTAGTTAGTCAGTATATAGTTAGAATTCCTGTAGGGAATTGTTCTGGGGGTACTCCTCGTCGTGTCTCTCCCCAGTACTGGGGCATGCCTCAGTCCCTGGGGTTTAAACCTTGTGCAGCTTGTAGCAAGCTTATGCCCAGGAGTGACCCCCTCACTTCCTGCTTAAAGGGGGAGTTTGGGGGAATTGCATCAAAAGGACTGTTGCACTGGAGTTGGCCTCCACACCGGAGACCTTTGAGGCGGTGACAGAACTTATTGCATTCACGGTGCTGCCTTCTCCACCTAGGCAAGACAAGGGACCGAGCTCAAAAGCAGCGGCACCCCCGAGACCCTCGGTGCCATCCCGAGGCAAGCCAGCGATGGTACCACGTCGTTCGCCATCCCCTCGGCACTGGTCACCGCTACCCTCTGGCAGTGGACAGGCAGGGGAGCCGCACCGGTCCCCAAGCACCTGGCATTGGACTCAAAACAGTCGAGAGCATTTCTACCAGAGTTGCATTTTCAGACCTGCCCTCGGTGTATCGACCAAACCGGGGCAGTCTAGACCAGGTAATCACTCTTTGCCAACCGGTTCTTGAGTCTCTCCTATGGTGGCTCAACCCGCAAGTGGCGTGTGCGGGTATTCCCTACTCCAAACCTCAGCCATCCCTGTCACTGTTTACGGACACATCAGCAATGGGTTGGGGAGCGCATCTATGGGAGCTCAGGGCCTCTAGTCCCAAGCGGAGCTCTCACTTCACATCAACGTCAGTGAGCTGAAGGCAGTCCGTCTGGCATGCCAGACCTTCCAAGCTCACTTGGAGGAGAGAGATGGATCAGTCATGACAGACAATACAACAGCGATGTTTTATATAAACAGACTGGGGCTTGATTGCAGACCTGTTCCTTCTTCCCTGGAATGACCACCTCCTTTATGCATTTCTATCCATCCCACTCATCCACAAGGTGCTACTCAAAGTTCGGAGGGACAAAGCCTCAGTAATATTGATAGCTCCAGCTTGGCTACGTCATTACTTGTACACGTCTCTTCTGGAGATATCAGTGGAAACTGCGATCACCTTACCGCTGCTCCCAGACCTGATAACTCAGGACCACAGCCGCCTTCAGCACCCCAATTTCGAATCTCTCCACCTCACGGCTTGGAAACTCCATGGCTAAACCCAGCGGAGCTGGCTTGCTCTGATCCAGTTAGGGAAGTCCTCCTTGGAAGTAGTAAACCATCCACTAGGCAACCTACCTAGCCAAATGGAAAAGATTCACAATTTGGTCATTGCAAAAACACGTCTCCTATGCACTTGACAATACCCTTTATCTTGGACTACCTCCTGCTCCTAAAGCAGCAAGGGCTTTCTATGTCATCAATAAGTCCACTTGGCTGCCATTAGCAGGCTGGTCAGTCTTCACCAACCCAATAGTTGGACACTTACTTACAGGGCTTGACAGGTTATACCCTCAAGTGCGGCAGCCAATCCTGGCCTGGGACCTTAACCTGGTTCTTTCCAAACCAGTGGGACCCCCCTTCGAACCACCCGCGACATGCTCTCTGCTCTCTCTCTCCTGGAAAGTGGCATTCCTGGTAGCAATAACCTCTGTCAGGACGGTATCTGAACTTAAGGCCCTAATGTCTGAGCCTCCTTACACAGTGTTCTGTAAGGACAAGGTTCAGCTTTGGCCGCACCTGGCCTTCCTCCCGAAAGGTGTCTCCCAGTTTCATGTTAATCAGGATATTTTCCCCCTAGTTTTCTACCCCAAGCTGCATGCAAACAGCCGGGAACAAAAAATCCACTCCTTGGATGTTTGCCGGGCATTAGCCTTCTATATCGAACGGACAAAGCCTTCTATATCGAATGGACATAGAAAATCTGCTCAACTGTTCATCGCAGACAGCTTGACAGAATGAAAGGGCTCCCAGTCTCTTCTCAAAGAATTTCATCATGGATTACAGCATGCATCCGGATGTGCTATGACCTGGCAAAAGTACCTGCCCCCATGCTGACAGCGTACTCCACAAGGGCTCAGGCATCTTCAGCAGCATTCCTGGCCCAGGTTCCAACCCAGGAAATTTGCAGGGCTGCGACATGGTCCTCATTCCACACCTTCACCTTGCATTATGCCATTACTCAGCAGGCTAGAGATGATGCAGCCTTTGGAAGAGTGTTGCTTCAATCAGCAAACCCTTGAACTCAGACCTCGCCTCAGAGTTCCTGCTTGGTAGTCACCTAATTGGAATCTACATGAGCAAGCACTCGAAGCAGAAAAAACGGTTACCTAACTTTTGTAACTGTTGTTCTTCGAGATGTGTTGCTCATGTCCATTCCAAGACCCACCTGCCTGCCCCTGTGTCAGAGCATGACCAGTGAGAAGGAACTGAAGTGGTGGCAGGTTGGCAGGGCCCTATATATGGCTCCATGGAGGCACAACTTCAGGGGGCGCCTGAGCCAACACAGCGGGTCTAGTGGAAGAACCTTCCACGTACTGTGCACGCGGCGTGCACGCACCCTAACTGGAATGGACATGAGCAACACATCTCAAAGAACAACAGTTAAGAAAGGTAAGTAACTTTTTCTTTTTTCTTTTTTAAATTGAAGCTGAAATTTTGGAATGCAATTCTGTGGCAAGTTGCGGTTTTTGTGACAAATTTCACACCTGTGGAATCATGACATACGTAGGACTCTGCTTTTCAGTAACTGGCTCTTGGAGAGTGTTGCTTCTGCATATTCACGGGTCCTGTCCACCTTCCTTTCCTCAGAGTTCTGCTCTCATGACTGGGCTTTAAGAGAAGGAAATGGGGACTCCATGACCTCTGCTCCAAAGGTTTGGCGCAGTCCAGGGGGTGCTTATGGGTTCCCAATGGACACTTTCTAGGAGTTTCCCTAAGTTCAATGGCAATATAGGGTGTATCCCACAAGTGTCAATATGTAGACACAACACTCGCAATAATAAGTAAACCTCTTTATTATAATGTCCATAATAAACTCTAGTAACTGTGTATGCCATAGGAGAGAATCACTACAGTATGTGACTGGGGACATGTTTCAAACCATGAGAGAAATATAATCAGTAATGCAGTTAACGAGTAAAGAGAGATTCCTACTGTGTTACCTCATAATGCTCACAGGTGTTCTGTGATCAGAGTTTTCCTTTGTGTGCCTTGGGGATGGTGAGCTTCATCCTTCCACCAGTCCTGAAAGCTTCCACAGACGCCAAGGTGCATCACTGTACTTGCTGTGTATTTGCAGGGCCAAAACACTCACTGACCCAGATATCTCAGTCCATGCTGGACCTCTGTGATGAAAAACTAAAAGAGGCAAGTCTTGTAATTAGTTCTCGTCAGAATGGAGAGGGAGGGACTGGCATGAGGGTTGAGGGGTTTTGAGGGCAGAGAGGTTTTGGACATGCAGACAGAAGAATGAGTGGGGCAGGTGGGTTGTCTGTTTTCCTTTTCTGGCTATTTATATAAATTTTTACTGTTACCGGGTCACTAAACAATTTTACACTGGGTTCTCTTCTTTAAGAAAGACACTTCTCTGCTCCCCTAGCTATTGTAAGTTGTCAAGATGGGTTACCACACAGTTATTGGGGAGTATCTTCATAAACAGGTGGATATATGCCTGCCTCTTAAAGGTGGAGGGTGTTTTGATGATGAATAGGTATTGATGGAGGATCACCTATTAACATCCATTAACTTCATTTCAGAAGGAAGATAAACTGGCTCGGTTGGAGAAAGCAATTAATCCTCTCCTGGATGATGATGACCAAGTGGCTTTTTCCTTCATATTGGATAACATCGTCACTCAAAAAATGATGGTGGTACCAGATGTATGTGATTTGAAATGCAGTGTGTGTGAGAGTTAGGAGGTGTACAGCAATGGTACTCAAAGTGAAGGCGTGGAGAGCCATTCCGTACCTATTTACTACAGATGAGCAGACTTTACATGTGGTGCTATGGCCTGACATTACAGGCAGATGTTTGCAGTTTTGTGGCTGCTATTACACATTGATACAATATTGCAACATAAACAAGAGATGCTATGTCAGGATGTCCTGCTGAGATTTTGTGACTGAGGTTAGGTCAACACTAAAAAGTAAAGTTGATCCAGCTGTTTCACTCAGGGGTGTGAAAAATCCTGACATGGTAAACCCAACCTAAGCCCCGGTGTAGACGCCTCTTGGGGAGGTGGATTAACTACAGCAATGGGAAAACCTCTCCCGTCACTGTAGTGAGGCTCTGCGCTGAAGTGCTACATGGCACAGCTGCAATGGTGCTCCTGCAGTGTTTCTAGTGAAGACACAGTCTGACTCAGTATCTCTTCCATCACCCCTTTTTTTATTGCTTGGAGTAGGAGTCAAGACGTATATTCTGATTTCAGCTCTGCTGCTGACTCTGCTCTTGGGTAGAGTGGGTGAAACTCAGAATTTCTGTCACAGGAAATTTGGACATTTTGAAATGTGGGTTTGTTCTGAATCAGGACAAACCCAGATTTTTTCAAAATTTTCTGCAAAATGGAAGTTCTAGAAAAATTTCATTTTGGAAGCACCAATACATGGTGTTTAAGAAATATGCTCCCTGAGCCCCAGCAGCTGCTGTCTGAAATTGATATAATTCTTGTCATTTTCACTACTGCCCACCACTGAATAGGAAAAGTGAAACTTCTTGGCAGTTGGTGACCAACTGACAGGGCTTCTGGGGTCTGGTCCAGGGAAGCTCTACCCTGTAAACTGTCCAGGGCTTCTAGACTACCAGGCCAGCTGGTTCCCTGGGTTGCCTGACTCTTGGGACTGCTGGTTCCCTATTCTGTGAGAGTTGAGCAGCCTGAAGAGCCCGCTGGCCCAGGAGTCTGGAAACCCTGGCATCCCCAGGCCAGGGCAGAACTCATGGTGGGGCTGTCCTGGAGCCATGAACCCTAGAATTCTGGGCTTCCTAGCAGTCAACCAGGCGAGCTGGCAGGAAACACCGTTGGAACTCTGCTTGTGGTTCATCGAAGGTTCATCAAACCTGATACGCATCTGCAAGACAAATTGGCATTTTCTGACAAAAGCCTGTTTTGTTGGAAAATGCCTGACTAGTTCTACTCTTGGGTAACTTGCTCTTTGTGCCTCAGTTTCCATATTAGTAACACAGCAGTAATATTTGTCATCTTTGAGACCCCCTTGCGCAAGGTGATATGTAAAGTGTTATTACAGTGGTAATAGTGCTTTTGTGTTAATTGTATGTAGCACTTTTCATCTCCGGATCTCAAGACACTCTGAGTACATATAAACATCGAGCTCTAACTATGTTTTTAAATTAAAAAAAATTATATTGTGAAATAACATTGAGCAAATAAGTGACAAGAAAACAGAAATTTTGCCTGGAGCACTCCATTAAACTTTACTTATTGATTCATTATATGCATTTCAGCATTAAATCCTACTGGGAAGTCAGGGAAGAGATTCCATGTTTCTGCCCCCTTAGGGCCATGTCAAGGAATCTTTAGGAATATTTACAGGTTTGTTTGACTTATGCTTGGCGCAAGAATGGGCGTCGGGGAAGGAAAAAAAGGTTGTTTTAAGTTTCTAGGCTGATTTATGCTGGCACAAGTTGGAAAAGTCCAGGTGCACAAGCCAGGGATCACTGGGGTATAAGTATATTTTGGCCATTTTCCTCTCTCTCAACTTCTGTACCAGGGGCTGAGAGAGTGGTGCAGGAGTTGTCATATATCCTGAGGCTCCCCTAATGCAGATGGAATCCTCAAGGGGCTGAATAAACTGGCTGTAGGGTGACTTTGGGCTACCAGAACAGGGCTGAGGATCTATCTGTCTGTTAAAAGAATAATACAACTTTAGGTTTAGATAATACAAGTTGGTGGTGGAGGCCCTGGTTATGAGTGTTTTCCCAAGGGTTGACCATTTGACATAAAGGGAAATATTGATATATATTCATTAATTCTTCTTTGAGTGCTTGTTTGTGTCAATTCCATTTGCATGTGGGCATGTGCCCACATGCACAGTAGTTGGAGATTTCTGCCTTAGTGGTATCCGTAGGGCTGGCTGTGGCGCCCCCTGGAGTAACGCTCCCATGCGGTGGTATATCAGGCACTGCCGGCCCTGTGCCCCCTCGGTTCCTTCTTACCGCCCATGACGGTTGGTTGGAGCGCCTTGTCTTGCTTCTCAAGAACATTAGCAGTTTATCCATTGACTAGTTAGTTAGTTAGTTGATAGTGTTACTTAAGACTCCCTGTTGGGACTTGGCCCCATACAGGGCATACCCCACTCCTCTGGCTTTAAACCATGTGTGTCGTGCAGCAGGCCGATGCCGATCAGTGATCCGCACGCTTAAGTGTCTGGGAGAAGGCCATCGTAAGCACAGGTGACACATTTGTAAGAACTTTTGCCCACGGACTAAGAAATAGTGGGATATCTGCTTGAGGGCATCGTTGATGGAGGCTGATCTTCTCCTGGTGTCAGAACCCTCCACTGCGGCACCTACACCCAGCACTTTGGCCTCGGTGCGCAGCACACCGCCGGCACCGGCTGGCACCGCTCCGTCTCGCTAGTGCCAAAGAAGAAGCTGAAGAAACTAAGTCCCTCGGCACCAAAGAAGAGAGGATCATCGGCCAAAGAACCTGTCAGGCCATGTGCCTGTTATGGGAGTACCACAGAGGTCAGACCCACCACCCCTGCCAAGGACCCTCTGCCCACCCCAGGCAACGGCAGGGGTTCCCAGCTTGTGATGGGGCCCGCAGTGCCCAAAGTGGTCTTGGCGGCCAAGGAGCGAGGACAACTGACTTCACAGGTGCTACGCCAGGTGACCAAGACAGCTCCGCTTGTGACACCGAAGGGGAAGGCCACCGGGGTGTTGCAGCATCGACTGGCAGAACACCCCAGGTCGCCGGATCGCAGACGCAAGTTCCCCTCACAGTGACCTTGGGACCTGGCGCTGCACTCTAGCTCGCCAGCCAGAGGGCCAAGATCTCCATCAAGATCCCCTCCTACTAGGTGGGGGACTCCGGACTTGTGGTGCCTCTCCCCGTACTACCGTTACCGACAGCCCTCTGGCCATAGGTTGCCTAGATGCCAAACACCCTCTCCCAGAAGGTCTCCTTGTGGTCAGTCCCCATTCTGGAGGGCTCGCTGCGGATCTCAGCGTCCGTCACGCTCACCCTGGTACCCCTCTGGCGGGCGGCCCTACTCCCCATCGCCCCAGTGTTCACCCAGGGTCAGTAAGCAGACTCAGGCCTCGATGGCCCTGCCGTTGTCACTGGGGGGCAGTGGTTGGGTTTGGTCCATGGCTTCAGCCTGTCGGCGCGGCGGGGTGACTCCCCTCCGACGCTGGAGACTGAGGCGGGACTGGCCGTGGTACCCAGCAGGGGCCTGGGCCTCCCCACTGGCAGTACTGGAATCCGTGGGAAGTGCCGGTGCTCCTGGTCCAGTACTCCCAGGCTACGTCGGACAAGCCGACCAAGGTGCCGCTGGTGCCACAATCGGAGCACGGCGCCGTGATGGAGGCAGAAGCCATGCCCGGTACTCTGGCACCGAGGGAGCCCTCCCCTGACAAAGAAGGGGGTGACGCCATCCCTCAGGCCACTGAATCGTCATTGTCGCCCCCGGACGAGGCAGTGGCCAAACCCTCCCACACCAGCAGTCCCCTGGACAGTTTTAAGGAGCACCAGGCCCTCCTTAAACTGGTGGTGGAGAATTTGGGATGGCTAATTGAGGAGGTCGCTGAAGAGGCAGATGACCTCTTCAGTGTCATCTCGACCACCACACTGGCAATAATTGCATTACCCATCCCCCATGGGTGCTCAAGATAGCCAAATCAGTGTGGCAAATCCCCTTATCTATTCTACCAGCATCTAAGAAAGCAGAAAATAAATACTATGTCCCTGAAAAGGGCTTTGAGAATCTGTATACTCATCCCCCTACGGCATCACTGGTCGTGTCCGCGGTAAATGAAAGGGACAGACAGAGCCACCCCAGCAGAACACTTAAAAATAAGGAGGCCAAGAGAGTACTTATTCGGAAGAAAAGTTTATTCGACTGCCAGCTTACAGTTTAGCATCTCCAGCCACCAGGCCCTGCTGGGACATTATAACTTTAGCCTGTGGGACTCCCTTAATAAGTTTCCAGGGGCCCTCCCACAGGATCATGCCCAAGAGCTCACCGTGGCGGTGAGCCCTCCAGATGGCCTGGACTCGGCGGCCAGGGTGTTCGCGTTGGTGGTGGCTATGCAGCGCATCTCCTGGTTGAAGGCTTCTGGGCTGTCCCAGGAGATGCGGACCATGATACAGGACCTGCCATTTGAAGGGTTCGGGGCTCTTTTCTGAGCTAACTGACTCTAGACTCATGGGCTCAAGGACTCTCAAGCCACCCTCCGCTCCCTGGGTTTGCACATTCCTCGTATCTCCTTGCTTTGTCAATTCAGCCCCCCATGCTGCTTTCTCTCCTTCCTGACCTGTTCACACAGGACTGCAGCCACACCCTGCATCTGGCAATCAGTTCCCTGCACCTTATGGAATGGCTGCTGCATGGATGAATGAGGAGGAAGAGCGTTGTTCAGAGGCTGTCCAGTAGGTCCTACTTAACAGTAAGAAGCCTTCCACTAAAATGGCCTACTTGGCGAAGTGGAAGAAGTTTTCTGTGTGGTCCTTGGCCTGTGGGACCCATCCAGGATATCTTGGAGTATCTGCTACACCTTCAGGAATTGGGCTTAGGAGTCTGTTCTCTGAAAGTGCACTTGGCAGCAATATAGGTGTTTCATTCACCTATCCAAGAGAAATTGGGTTTCTCCAACGATATGGTGAAGAAATTTCTGAAAGGACTTCTCCTGAATTCTCTGGTCCAAGAGCTGGTCTGCTTGTGGGACCTGAACATGGCTTTAAGCAGCTCTAATGGGGCCTCCATTCGAGCCCCTTTCTTCCTGTCCACTGCCCATCCTGTTTCAGAAAACTGGATTCTTGATAGCCATTACCTCTGCCAGGGTGTGTGAGTTGCAAGTCCTGATTTCTGGGCCTCCTTACACACAGTTCTCCAGGGACCAGGTTATGCTCTGGCCACACCTGAAGTTTGTATCCAAGGTGGACTCTGTTTAATTTGAACCAGGCGGTGAATTTGCATATATTTTTCCCTAAGCTGCATTCCTCCCCAGAGGAATGATGTCTCTGTATGTTGGATGTTAGAGTGTACTAGCGTGCCCACACTGTGTTGACTCTGCAGCCATGTGCTAAAAGTTCCTTACTGCGCTTTAATCTACTCCCATTCATAGCAGGGTAGATTGAAACGCCCTAGTGAACTTTTAGTGCATGGCAGCAGAGTCTGCATGGGCATTTAGTGCGTGGCAGGCTAGTGTGGGTTAAATGTATGCCCCTGCTTGCTGTGAACTAACTTCATTTAGACAAGCCCTTATGCTAAAGTGTGTGTAGTAAATCTGTAAGTAAAGTTTCTAATGGTGCACTCTGGAAATTGATTAAAAATTAAATCAGCATTATTATCTTCATTTACAGAAGGGTAGCTGAGACAGAGAAGTCATTTACAAATGCAGTCCAGTTTACCTGGTTCTCAGTGCACTGCACAGCACATTGTATCACGCCAGCTCTCTAGCATTTTTTCACCACTGTTCTTGAAGCCTTAAGCTTAACCAAGCAGAGCAAGAAAATTCTGTTAGGCCGCTGGATATACAAGACGCTGACGCGGGCATATCTGGATGCAAATGTTGCACTAGTTCAACTAAACAAATTTAGTTTTGTGTGGGCTCTCTTCTATCGTAAATCTGGCTTATATTAGTTCCTTGCTGTTAGCTGTTGAAGGACGTAGAAAACTAACTTGCTTTGTAGCTCTTTTAGTCCTATGTTTATCTCTGATTCTTGCTCAGGCTGTACTGTTGAATGCAGGAATCACTGTGATAAACATATCTGGTCCATACAGAATCTGTACCTAAGAGCCAACTGCTCTGGAAGATTATTTTGTGAAAATCTCTCTCTTGGCCTCAAGATCCAATAATCATTTCTAAAAGGATTTGTTCCCAATTATGTCTGTCTGTGTTTTTATTTTCTGCAGTCTTGGCCATTTCATCATCCAGTTAATAAAAAGTTTGTTCCAGATTATTACAAAGTGATCATCAATCCAATGGACCTAGAGACCATCCGCAAGGTATGCAATTTAAATCATGCAGCCATTTAAGAAAGTGTTTAACTCTATTACTCATGTATTTCTTCAAACAACTCAGTCAATCTGTGGAACTCTTTGCCAAAGGATTTTGTGAAGGCCAAAACTTTAACATGGTTCATAAAAGAACTAGATACATTCATGGAGGATAGGTCTGTCAGTGGCAATTAGCCAGAATGGTCAGGGATACAAAACCATGCTCTGGAGTGTCCCTAGCCTGGGAAAAGGCAACAAGGGATGGATCACTTGATGATTACCTGTTTCTGTTCATTCCCTCTGAAGTACTTGGCATTGGCCACTGTCAGAAGACAGGATATTGGGTTAGATGGATCTTTGGTCCGCCCCAGTATGGCTGTTCTTATCAGTATTTAAGAACACTGAGTAATTTCTTCCAGAATATCTCCAAACACAAGTACCAGAACAGGGAGACCTTCCTGGATGATGTTAAACTGATCCTTGCCAACAGCATTAAGTACAATGGTAAGTAATTCCAATATCGGCCTCGTCATTACCCTGTCCTGAAACCATATCTGACCACTCCAAAACCCTTGCAGTACTTTAAAACAGACAGTGCCACCTAATAATCTTTCTGCATGCCATGGGATTATGGTTAAATTTCAGAAGTCTAATTCTTTTGTTTAAATTTAAAAGAATTCAGTCGTAGTTCTGTAAACCTAAAGGTTACTTCATATCAAACAAACTGTACTCTTTATAACCACCTGAGATTGGTGTTGGAAGGGTTGGAAAGTTTGACAGAGCATGCACAATGCCATCTGTCAAGGATGGTTTCAAAAAGAGCCAAATTTACAAAACTCTGCAACAAATCCCTACTCTCTCCTCCTCCTCTTTACAGAAGGCTCCGTACCTCTATCCTGGACTCTTTTGAGTGATCAGAACACATTGTCTCCTTCACTGACAAGCACCCTGACTCACTTCCTCCAAACCCTGCCTTTCTTTCTTCTAACATTCCACCTACTGAAATCCATTTGCAACTCCACCTCAAGCCCCTTTACTGCAGCTGTGTTCTTTAGTGCACAAATCAATTGGCTTATAGACTTGTTTAGTGCTGATCCCATCACTGGCCTTACAACAGGAACTTCTCACGCACAGTAAAATCCCATGGTCTGGAGATTGACTGACTGCTGGTTTAACCATGCCCACACAGGCCACAGAAGCAGCTGAAACTCTGTTTTGGCCTTAGACTGCTTCTCCTGTGTAAGACCTAGAATTAGGTCACGTCCCCAGTCTGCTGCTTCGGTAGGTAGAGCAAGCACCTTCTTTCAGCAGCTCCGCTATCGGGGGTAGGCTTGGGCCATGAACCTTTGGGTGCTAGAGGCAGTTATGCCTCTGCTCCTCTCTCCTTCCCTCCTCCCCTCCAGTACGTTGGTCCTGGATTGTGACTGTGATCATCTCCGATCTGTGCGGCCAGATGGGTACACTCTAGACCGCTGGTCCATGCCTCATCACTGATCTTTGCCTACCTTAGCTGGGGGGATTGGCTGAAGATGACTCACTCATGATCTGCTGGCTTCATTGTGGCAGAGTCACTGGGTCACGGGACGGTGTGGGGCAGCGTCTAGTGATTTCTGTAGTGCACTAGCTATGGCTAGGGTTGCCAACTGTCTAACCACACAAATCCAAACACCCTTGCCCCGCCCCCTGCCCTGCTCCTTCTCTGAGTCTCCGCCCCGCTCACTCCATCCCCCTTCCCTCGTCGCTCACTCTTCCTCATCCTAACTCATTTTCACCAGGCCCTGGTAAGGGGTTGGGGTGCAGGAGGGAGCGCGGGGTGCAAAATCTGGGAGGGAGTTCAGTGCTGGGGGAGGGGTTGGGGTGCAAGCTCTGGGAGGGAGCAGGGGATTTGGATGCAGGCTCTGGGGGAGGGTTGGGGTGCAGGAGGGGGGGTGCAGGCTCCTGAAGGGAGTTTGGGTGTGGGAGAGGGCTGGGGCAAGGGGTGGGGGTGTGGTAAGGTGAGGGGTATGGGCTCTGGCCAGGTGGCGCTTTCCTTGGGCGGCTCCCGGTCAGCGGCACAGTGGGGCTAAGGTAGGCTCCCTGCCTGCCTTGGCCCCATGCTGCTCCCGGAAGTGGCCAGCACGTCTCTGGCCAATGGGAGCTGCGGAGTCAGCACACAGGGCTGGGCAGCGTGCAAGACCCTCTGCCTCCCCGCCCTCCCAGGGGCCGCAGGGTCATGCTGGCCGTTTCCGGGAGCAGCACAGAGCCAGGGCAGGCAGGGAGCCTTCCTTAACCCAGATGCTCTGCTGGACTTTTAGTCGTCTAAAATCTCCTGGTTTGGCTTCAGTAACCTCTGGGAGATGGAGCCTGATTCTGGGAGACTCCTGGCGAAACCGGGAAGGTTGGCAACCTTAGCTATGGCTAGAGCAGCAGACTGCACTGCTAGAATGTGGGACTTGATTGGTTCATGGCTGACAGGCCATCAAATCCTCTGTCCCACACTCTGTTCCTGTCGATCTGATTCCAGCCAGACTGCACCTAAGCCTGGTGACTACTGACTGCTGCCTCAGTCTGCTCCCCAGGGGTTTAGTCCAGCCAGAAACGCTCTTGTTTCTGAATGAGAAGCTGCTTGCACAATTGCGTTGCAGCTCCTGGCCTGCTCATTATAGCTATCACGGGAATTATGCTTGGAGTGGTTTGAGGGTAGGTCTGCTATCCATTGTAATAAAAAATAATATCCACAAAGTGGTAATTCAGCCTGGCACTGCTGTCTTGCAGCTAGTTCTTGGATGAACAAAGGCTAGAGGAGAAAACATCGGGTGGTAGACACTGCAACTAAGCTCTGCCCTCCAGCATCTCCTGCAGCTGTGCTGGCTTCAAACATCTTAATTTCCAAGCATTTGAGCCTAGTCATTACTGCTGAGAGGAGGGCGGCTTTGGTCCTAAGGCAAGTCTGTCTCTTTTTGTTTTCTGCCTAGGCGTACAAACTTGTTTGAGTACATTGGTTGCCATCTTCAAACTTGCTTGTTGGAATGTGAGGACAATGTGCATTGATACGTCAAATTATCAAGAGGAGGTCAGTGATCCTAGAAAGTCCACCCTCATTGACAGAGACGCTTGACATCATTGTAGCTGCTCTCTCTGAAATCAGAGTAGCTGACACAGACTCTCTACGTGAGATAAAATACACCTTTTTCTGGCATGGAAAAAGTGAATGAGACAACCGTGAACATAGGATAGGTTTTTCAGTCAAAAACTCATTAGTACACATGGTCAAATGTCCCATTGCAACATTAGAATGTATAGCATCTATAAGAATATCTACCATAGGTGGCTTTGCCAACATTATCAGTACATATGCCCCGATGCTTTCCGTCATCTCTAAAGAGAAGAACTTGTTCTTGTGACGCAGACTATGCACTTGTATGCTGCAAAATGTAACTTTCACTACAGAAATTTCATTTTACTAGACAAAGCTGTTGCCCATGCATTAACATCAACAACACAAAAAGCCAAGGAAGGTGTCTTTAATTCTCTGTGAATCTCAGGGAAGCAAGCTATGTCACTGATTGAATCTCCTTGAGAGCTGCTGCACCATGGAACACACTCAGTTACACTATACTATAGTGTAGCCTTAGCGTTTGGTAAAAGGACTGTACAGGATAAGCACCGGTTTGCAGAATATTCTGAAGAAATACTTCCAGTTATTGAAGCAAAATGCACAGCATATGTTCACTACAACATGAAATCCTCTCCTGAAGTTTGTGCTAACCTTAGTTTGACCAAGAGCTAGCTACTCCTGGGGGCATTCTGCACCAAAAAATTAAAAATTCTGCACACAATATTCTAAAATGCTGCAATTTTTTGTCAAAATAACACTAAATTATGCCAGTTTCAATTATTTTGGTAACTTATTTCAAAATACCTGTCAGCAAGTATGTCTGTAACAATACAGACAGACACACACATTCCTTCAGGAGTAGAGAGTTAAAGAAACCCCCGTGACAACCTAGTTCCTGTTTCTCTGCCCTCTTGCCCACTCCCCAGAGCCCAGCTCTGGGGCCAGACACTCGGAACTCCTCCCTCCCAGAGCCCAGCCATGGGGCCCCCCCCAGCCCAGATACCTGCACCCCCTTCCCTGCTAGAGCCAGCTGTGGATCGCCCCCTTACCCAGACATCTCCCCTCTCCCCAGAGCCCAGGGATCCGGAAACAGCCTTATGCTCAGTCCCAGGGTTGCACAGAGTTTCCTGTGCACCACCCTCTCCTTCCCTCAGGGTGTGCTGGGAACTGCAGCTGCCAGGAACCCTCTAGCTCCCTCCTGCTCCCCCTAGCAGTGTCTTCTGTGCGCAAGCTGGGCTTTGCCAGGTCCGGCCACCACTAGCTGTGGCTAGAAGCACTGCAGCCCATTTCTGTGCGGGAAAGGAAATTATGTGTGCACAACATCTATTTCTGCAAAATTCTGCATTGTGCAGTGGTGCAGAATTTCCCCAGGAGTAAAGAGCAGATTGCAATGAACAGCAAGGCAATGTGTTCAATCATACTGGCTTGTTCTGTGCAAAAAGATGCAAACATCCTTTGAAAAAGGAGTTCTAAGAGGAAGGTAGATGGAATTAAGAAAGCAGTTGGTCCTTCAGCCAAGGTTGCCTCACACTAATGAAAACATCATCATTGACAGAAGCAATACTATCTCACTCTATTCACAGAATCCACTGTTTCTCAAGCAGCTCTAAATGTGATCCCCAAGCTCCAGACTATCAGAGCGTGATATAGAACCATCTGTAAATGAGCTTGAAACAGCAGCTGCCTCCCTAACATCAATAAAGGCTGCAGGAAAAGATGGAATTCCAGCTGAAGTATTGAAATAACGAGGACAGAAGGTGCTTAAACATCTGCACAATGTTTTGCTTGCCTGCTAGAGGGAGGGAGGGGGTACCACAAGACGTGAAAGATGCCAACACATAAGGTTGTATAAAACAAAGGAGATTGGAGCAATTGCAAAAACTAGAGAGGACTCTTTCTCCTCAATGTTGTGGCAAGGCATTCGCACAGGTCATTCTTGAAAGACTGCAGGTTCATGCTGAATGTGTATATTCAGAGAGTAAGTGTGGCTTCCATGCCAGTAGATCATTTATTGACCTGTTTTTTGCACGAAAGCAACTGCAAGGAAAGTGTCAAGAGCAAGAAAAACTTCTTTACATGTCCTTCACAGATCTTACACAGGCTTCTGGTCAGCAGAAAGGGACTTTTCCAATTGCTAGAGAGAACTGATTGCTCCCCAATCCTCCTCAGTCTGATTCAATCCATCTGTGATGGCACAAAGGCTACAGTATGATGATCGATCTGACAGCTTTGAAATTGACATTGGAGTCAAACAAGGATGTGTTTTGGCACCAATGCTCTTTTGTATGTTCTTCCATGTGCTGCTTCATCATGCTTTCTACTCTAGCACTGAGGGTGTACATCTCTATACCAGATCAGATGGAAAACTTTTCAACGTTGCATGTCTAAAAGCAAAGAGCAAACTCCAATACCTGCTGATAAGAGAGCTTCCTTTTGACAGTCACACAGTACTTGTCACACACAGTGAAGAGGGGCTCCAGCAATTTTGCAGTAGTTTTGCAATAGCTTGTGATGAATTTGGACAAATCATCAGTCTAAAGAAGACAAAGATTATGACACAAGGTGTGTTGACTGCACCAGATGTTTTAACAGCTAGCATCACACTAAAAGTTGGGAAAGGTTCTGCTATATAGGATCAATAGTATCAGATAAATTATCTCTGGATGATGAGCTTATTTCTCACATTGGAAAGGCATCCACCACAATTAGCCAACTAACCAAGTGTGTGTGATAGCAGGAAATTGACAATGAACTCAAAGATACCGGTCTACCAAATATGTGTTTTGAGCATACTGGTGTATGGTGGGTAGGCATGGACCACCTGCAGCAGGCATGAGAGGCGGCTAAACACCTTCCACACCGCTGTCTTCTACATATCCAGTGGGAAACCAAAGTTCCTAACACCAAAGTACTTGAAAAAGTAAAATTACCAAATCTAATCATTATTCTCAAACACAGACTTCTCTGCTGGCTTGGTCATCTGCACTGGGTGGAGGATGGATGCATTCCAAAGGGTCTCCTGTATGGACAACTTGTAGATGCTCCAAGGCCACTGGGCTGACCTAGGTTCAGGTTCAAGGATGTTTGCAAGACGGACTTGAAAACTTCCAACATTGACCCCAAAAGCTGGGAGGATGCAGCTAGCAACAGGCTACAATGGAGGGCTGCGCTGCACCAGGGAGTCAGATGTTGGAGAGCAAGGAAAGCGAAGAGGAAAAGTGCACCAGGCCTCAAGTGCTAGTAGGGCAGCAGCTCCATCTTCTTCTGACTCTGCACCTTAGGCTTGCATTATCTTTGGCAAGGACTGTCGCTCGAGAATTGGACTTTTTAGCCACTTGCCACAATGCAACACACAGTAATTGAATTGCTTTGGCACGTATACCATCATCTTTCAAAACGGATGGTTGACATTTATGCTGGAAAGGAATCCATTTCCTTGATTCTACTGCCCAGCCAACTTCCTCATCCACCTCCTTGCCACTAACCCTCCTTGGGCTCTCTCCCTAGAAAAAAGGCTTCCAAAACATCTTTTTAAGCAAACATCTGTCAGGGCTGGTCTAGGACAGGTATACTTGGTCCTGACTCAGCACAGGGTGCTGGATTAGATGATCTCGCAAGGTACTTTCCAGACCTATGTTTCTATGATTCTCAGCCAGGGCATCACTCTGCCTTTCCTTGTCCTAAACAACTCCATCCTCAAGAGATTAGCTCTTCAGAAAGTCATATGGTACCATCTATCAAAATTCTGCTTGGATTCTATGCAGGTTTATTACCTATGCTTGTAAAACAAGGGCCTCAAGCCTCCAAGATGACCGTTTCTAGCTGGGTAAGATTTACTATCCTAGAAGCTTAGAAAAAAGAGGTTTTCCAGTCTTAAACTCACTCAGCAAGATCTGTCTCTATCTCATAGGCCAGAAAACAATAGTGCTCTCTGAGGAGATCTGCAGAGCAGGTACCTGGCATTCTGCATACATCTTCACCAAACACTCCAAGGTTGATGTAGCATCTTCTTCAGATGTTGCATTTTGTAGCTGGGTCCTACAGGCTGCTGTTCTCACCTAAACGTCTCCTATTCTTCCTCTTTCTTGGTTACACTGCTTGCTACTTCCAAACAGCCGGTCTTCAGACATTCTGTGTATGAGGACAGACACTCTGAATTTACCACAAATGTCTGTTTCAAACAGCATTACATTAAAGTGCACTAGGGATCATTTAGTGCACACTAGCAAGGTCTACGTGGAGCAATTAACGTGGAACACATTAGTGCACTTTAGAAATCACACCTCTGTAGTGCACATTGGTGCTGTAAGGGTTTTTTTTAGGTTGTGTACCCCTAAGGGCAGCTAATCATCAGCAGGAGCCCTTACCCTCTGCTTTGGCCTCAGTGGGATTCAGCGGCCTAGGTTCTTAGCTATTAATTGGTGGTGCCTCCACCTGACTGTTTAAGGGAGTCAGGAACCCACCTTACCTCCCTATATTGTTTCAACTATCCCTGACCCAGTACTTATCCCTGTGACTAGCCTGATACCTCCTACATATGCTCTTGACACGTACATAATAGATGAACCAACAATCAATGTACACTTTATTTACAAGGGGAAATATAGAGGAAGCATATAAAGGGAAGGGGAAGATGGATTTGGAGTTGGTGCATCAGTAACATCATACAACCTACAAGTAACAACCTCAAGGGTGGATTTCCCTGGATTCACGAGTCCAGTTTATTATCCACTAGTGGGCTTTGTAATGTGGAGGAATCCACGTACCTTGATGAGGTGTTGCAGTCCTGAAGGTGGTTGAGTGCAGCGAAGTGATGAGGGTAATGATCCTCCCAGGAGGCCAACCTCTCTGCAGCAGCAACAGGTGTTACTCACAGTGGAAAAAGTCTCCATGGTGTAGGGAACCTCCTTGGTGTTTCCGACATTGAGTTGCTCTCTCCCAGAGTAGTTCAGCAAACCCCTTTCAGGGCAATATAGGTAACACCCTAGACAGGGGGAGGGAGTCTGGGGAGACTTGCTCTCCCTTTGGGCTAGAGGAGGGGTCAGGGGATCACCCATGCTTTCCTCAGGGAGGGGGAGTCTGGGGAGTGCCGCCAAACTGTCTTCCTCTCATCCCCCATCCCATTGGCTTAGTCAGCCTTCCACCCCCCAGGGTTTACCCAATCACAAGGCTCAACACCCTTGGTGAGGGGAGCACACTGCAGTCTTCACCATCTCTCATCTACCCAGCAACAAACTTGGCTCCCTTTTTTGTTAAACCCATTAACCTGAGTTACAGTTATATAGGGGGAGCAGTCTGCTAAAACAATGAAACTTTCAGCTGTTGCTGTGGCGTGTTCAGGGATAATTAGGTCAACAGTCATTCTTTAGACCCAAGTATTCTCTGCTATGAAAAAACACATTTGCAGTATGTTCAAACAGTCCAATCTCCCCATTTGTCTTCTTGTAATAACCCTCTTCCACTTCCCTTTTACCTCAGATATTCTCCTTTTTCCATTCTCTCATTGATTCTCCCTATGGCTCTCTGGGTTTTCAGTACTCCTCCAGTCCTCATGTCTTCTCTCCCTCTGCTGTGACTTGCCTGTTTCTTCTATATCTAGCTTTCCTCAGTGTTCTTATTCTAAAACATGTATATTCTATCTTCTGCAAGGCCACCCTGTGTAACTTCTTAAAAGGATATTGTCAACTTAAAAATTTCACTGCTAATGGATAATGTTTTACCTATTAGTGTGAAAGTAACATCTAAGATTGGGGGTGGGGAGCAAACAGTTTTCTCTTTTCTTTAAACATTTGGCTGGACTTTGTGCATGTCCTTCTCACTGTTCCCCCGTTAGCTTCCACAGTTTCCGTGGGGCTTTCCTTTGAGTGAGACCAAACACTTTAAAATGTTTGATCACAAAAAAAATCACAACTTAGGCAAGTGAATGATCTGAAATTAGTTGTAACTTTTTGTTTTAAATTGACAAACTTCATGTTGACAGTATTTCTTTAAAGTCCTGCATCCAATATCTCTTTTAAGTTTCTGAGAAGTATTAGGCCATGGAATCACTTTCTAAGGAAAGTGAGCAGTAGAAGCTCTATTAGTTGATATCTTAAAATTGGACTGGACAAAGCACTTGAAGACGTACTGCAGTGGTAAACTGTGACGTAGCAGATCTTTCCCATTTGATTCTGTTATTGCCTTGGTATGAAAGGAGTAAAAATGTGGGGCGGGAGTAGTGGTGCTCTTCCAAATTCTACCCACAAAATACATTCTGCAAGAGAGCTGCTCACAGCAGATTTAGTTCAAAATATGACCGTGTTCTTTCTCAGCTCTGCTGCACTTCTTGAGCTTGGTTTCCCCTCAGTGGAACTTGAATATGACTGGGGGTGTGCTAGTCTCCTTTGAATCTGGCTCCTCCTTGAGTGAGGGGGGGAAAGAAAAGAGATGTGCTATCTACCCACTTATGGCACCAAAATGAGACTTCGCTCCCTTTCCTTTCTTACACGAGGCATGAAATAGTTAACAATGTTATATTTTCAATTGTAATTACTGGGCATCTGAGTTTAACCTCACTGAGATTAATGGGGTGGCTTACACTTCTCAGAGCTTTTGTTGCAGGCTCTCCCCGGATTCATGTAGACATCTCTGCATCAGTTATTTGGCTCACATTTTGAGGTTTTCTTTGCAACCATAACAGCTAGAGAATTTTTTTAATGTTCTCCAAAATCTCAGTTTTCAAGGTAGCAGCTGGAGAGAGCTATGGGTTTGTCATAACTCCGCATGAATCCCAGCCCTGCTGTAGGTTGTTTCTGGTCACAGAAAGATCAGAAGACAGGTTGTGAGGTTTGCCTTGTTTCATGGGCTTTGTTAAAAAATTGTAAAGTGCTTGTTCAAGGTGCCAGCATCGAGGAGAGGTCAGACAACTTAAGAAGGTGTGGTTCTCATTGCAGGGCCGGATAGTCAGTACACAAAAACTGCGCAGGAAATTGTGAACATCTGTTGCCAGACTCTGGCTGAGGTATGTGGTCTAGTCTGTTGCAATCTCTTTATATACTCAACTTCTATTTCTTTGCAACTTTGACAAAGGTTTTTTTTTTTTAGTATGATGAGCATTTGACTCAGCTTGAAAGAGACATCTCTACTGCTAAGGAAGCAGCACTCGAGGAGGCAGATTTGGACAGTCTTGACCCTATGACTCCTGGACCCTACACACCTCAGGTGAGTCTGATGAAGTGAGGTTTTGCGGTTCCTATATCTGTCACTAGGTGTTTGGTCCAGAAGGGCCTCCTGCTATCTGTTCCTGTCTCCTGGAACATTTTGGTTTTAGTTAAGGATGAGTTCTGTATTGGCTTCCAGAAGGTGGACTGAATGGTCGAATAGTTAATAAATCATATATACCTAATAGGTATTAGATTATCCAGTCCAATTCCCAGAGCAGCTGCAGGATTATTCCTTATGGTGCATACATACTAGTGCTTGTTCAGTCTAGTTGTAAAAGTTCTGTGTGTTAGAAGCCCTGACATTGAGAAGACTGTTCCACAGCCAAGTACATCTGTCAGCAAGCTTCCCTCATATTTAGCTTAAATTTTATTAATCATATTGCTCTTAGTTATAATCGCGTGTATCTCACTGATGTCCTCCCTTCAAATATCTTTGCTGTTGTATTCCCATATTTAGTTGCTGCTTAGCCAAGCATTACCTATTAAACTCTTTTAATGTGCATAAACCGATCCTTTCAGCCTTCTAGACATCATCTTTGTGGGATTCATTCCAATTTGACTTCTTAATAAAACTCCTGTGTTATTCCAGATGTAGTTGCACCAGAGCTATATAGAGAGCACTATCCCTTTCTAGCTGTGACATATGATGCCTTTGTATATGCAGTCTAAAACGGCATTAGTCCTTTTTTGCAGCTGTATTACTTTCCCAACAAATGTCTCATTTGCTGTTCCCTAGATCTGATTGGCTCCCATCTTGGTTTCTTTCAGCATTACTGCTTTTCAGGTTTCCCATTGTGTATGAGACTTGGAATATCTTCTTCAGATATTTCTCATAGATCCCCAATCTACTCTGAACAGCTGTTCTCCGTCCTTGATGTTTACATACTTCAAATAATTATCTTGTAAAACTGGATTGCATTTCTGATTAATTCTAAAATTAGTGGATGAAGGGGACATGGTTAGGAAAATAGGAATGGCCACACCAAATCAGCCCAAGGTATAGCTAGTCCATTATCCTGCCTCCAGGAGTCTCCAGTGCCAGATGCTTTAGAGGAAGGTGCAAGAAACCCTCCAGTAGAGAAGTTGTAAAACAACCTGACTGTAGGGAAAGTTTCTTCCTAACTCAGACATATGGTACTGAAACATGAGGGTTTATAGCTCAAAGTTTTAACCAGCTAATAAAACCATGGACATTATAGTTAAGTTGGAGGATGTGCTAGCCTCACATTTTCTCTGAAAAAAGGAAGAGCCACTACGCTCCTTTTATAGAGTAAGGCATATGAGTGTGAGACAATATGGGTCACTACCCTAAACAAAGGACACACGCAAGGCCAGTCAGAAGCAGAGCTATGTGCATGGAGGGGTTTGGCTAGGGATAGATTGCAAACACGAGCTGGATGGGCGTGGGTGTTTGTAACAGTGAGAAGCAGCCAAAAGACAGGCAGACAGGACCAGAAAATGCCAAGAGACAGAAAGAAAAGCACTGGTAAAACAGCCCTGAGAAAAAGCTAAGAGAGTTTTTTGGGCAGAGTGCTGGCTAGAGGCTGAGAACTGTGAGCAAAGAAAGTGCCTCCTTTTGCTTGATTCTTTATTTGTGGAAACAGGATGTTGTGGATGTTCTGTTTAAATAAACAGGATTGTCTCAAAGAAATAACTATCATCAGTTTTTCCTCCCAAATTAAAAAAAATCTGCAAGACCCCAAATATTGGGGTAACATTATGTACATTCATTATGTACATTTCTAATCCCTTTTGAGGACTGCAAAATTCTTGGCCTCACTACTTTGTGGCACAGAATTCTACAGTTTGTTCTTCAGATGTTTATTATAGACAGAGCTGGAATCTTTGCCTGTACTTAAGGATGCCTTATGCATCCCACAAGAGACCCTGTTTTCAGGTGCTTATAACTTTGCCAAACTTTAACTGTTCTCGCTGAGATTTTTCCATGCATCTAGCTGAATTTTTTTGTGGAAAACTTCAATAAAAATAGTTCACCTGTTTCCAAGAACAAAATAAAAGAAAAATTTATTTTTGCCTGTGTTAAATGATTGGTTTTTTGTTTTGTATTTTAACTGAGAAGCTCTAGTCTCGCCATGCTTTAGAGCAAGGTCTTGAAACTAGGAAGGGATATGCTTTTTGCTATTCCTGTGGGAAAAGCATGCAACTTTGATCCAGTTTGCAAGACTTCAAAAAATCTGCACGTACTCAGTAGATGTTTGTTAGTTTGGCAATGAAATTCTCTGAAGATTCTATCTTCCCAACACTGCAGGAGCTGAGCAGAAATCTCCCTGCAATTGCTCCTCTCAGTTGCAACAAGTAATTTCTTTCTTCTCTACATGAGTGTGGCAAGATCTCCAGGGTACTACTTGGAACTTAACGCTCCAGCCTGGGCTGTCTCCCACAATGCTTTGCCAGTGACAAGCAGCAAACCCCTCCAGCACCTCCAGGTGCTGTTATCATTTAGCCATCACCATGTGGAGACCCACACCCAGCTAAATTGCATAAAGGCTGTCAAAGCCACTCATGAATTATACAGAGAGAGGCACCAGCAAATCACCCCAGCCTTGCATGCCAGAAATATACCATCTTACTCTACTCAAGACCTTCTCTTGAACAGTGGAAGCTCATTAATTAGCTCACCATTTCATCAAAGGAAAGTGGACATGCACCAGCCTGTGTAATTTGAGCAGATTCTCCAAGCACTTTAGACAAACTCACTAGTAAGGATAAAACATTAAAATAAGTGTATTAACTACAGAAGATAGTATAAGTGGTAGGTATAAAGTGATAGTTACCTAAGAAATAAAAGTAAAACTGCATCTAAATCCTAAACTCTATTAGATTAAGCAAGATTTGAATCAAACAGCTTTTCTCATCCCACTGGATTTGAAGGCAGGTTACAGTTCTTAATATACAGGTTGAATTTCCTTCTCAGCCTGGGATCAGTCTCTGCAGTTCAGTCTTTGTCTTCCCAGCATAGGTGGGGTAGGAGAGAGGTGGTCTCATGGTGCTGCTTCCCTTATTTTATATACTCAGTTTATGTGCCTGGAAAAATACTGGCCCAGACATGTCCTGGTGGGCCTTGCTGAGTCACAGAGTTGAGCAGTCCTCATTGTCTGATGCTTGTGCAACTGTGTCTTATTGAATTGTAGATCTCTTGTTTACGATTCCCCTCCTAGCCAGTGGCCATTTGGATGTGGATTATCTCCTTTGTTGAACTGTGAAACTAGCAGGGGCGACTCCCAGACTCACAACATATTTCAGTAACAACCATATAGCAAAATCTCATAACTTCATATACACTACCAGTATACATATTTTGACAGAACAGTGAGTTTCAGCAGACAATGACCTTTCATATGATACCTTGCAAGTCATGCCTTGTATGAAATATCATAACCATATACCAGTGATGAATATGGGGGTTACAGGGTGCTACTTTGAGGTTCAGTATGTCACAGTGGGTCTGGTGTGACTACCTGGAATATTGCATTTACTTCTGGACACCCAATACTAAAAAAATGTAAAGACAATGGAAATTCATAAAAAATGAAGGGCCTGGACAGATTACTTACAATAAAAGTTGACGTTAAATAGTCATTGCTTTTGCAAATTTAAGGGGTGTATATTAGGGAAGTAGTATTTTATGGGTGTAATCCCCCAAAAGGGAGACAGGAATGGTTTAGGGTTATACAAGGGGGTATGACTAAGAGTAATGAGTGAATTTAAGAGGGGGAGAAACTAGGCTAAATATCAGGGAAAACTTTCTGATGGTAGGATGTGTCGGGCTGTGGAGTAGTCTTTCAAGTGAAGTCATAGAAGCACCATACCGTGGGACACTTAAAACACAATTGGACAGTAAATGTGCAACTAAGAAGAATCTTTGATTGGTCAGAGGAGGGGAAAAATGTCATTTCCCCCCATATTTAACATGTTATAATCCCCATAGGACATTTCAGTCAGTTCTTAATGTTCCTATGGGTGGTCCACCATAGGATGTGTGCATGCTTATGCACTCTCAGCCAGAGACTGTAAATAGCCATGTCTGCAGGTCCATGCCTGTGCAGAGCAGAGCCTCATGCTTCCATGCAAGGGCATATAAAGAAGTGTGGATCTGTCGCTATTCCAGTTTCTTCTCAACTGTCTGTGGCTTGAGATTGAGCAATTGTGGTGTCTGCTGCTTTCAGCTACTTTCCACCTTTCTTGTGTACTTCCCTTGTTTATTTTATTTTCGTTTTTATTTTCCTGGTTAAATTTTTCTTAGTCATAGCACATTTATGCTTCCTTCTTCAGGTCTCTTTCGCATAGCAATGGGTACTGTATCTCCAGTGTCTCAGAGAAACTCACATTCTGTCAAAGTGTAAGGTCTGCACAAGGTCCAAAGGCAGGTCCTGCAAAACTAGAGAGGCTAGACTGAAGCTCCTCTTAATGGGACGCTCCATAGCTTCAATGGAGTCCGTTCTTCCCTCCCACTGGGCACATTGGCCTCAACCTCTCAGGCAACTGCAGCTCAAAAAAGGGGTAAGTCACCTTATAGAGCTGACTCTCAGGAGACCTTGTGTCCCACAATGGGTACTGCCCAGGCTCTGACTGACACGGGTACTGAAGCCCTGGTACTGCCCAAGAAGCCCTGATTGCAGAGACCTTCAGGTAAACAGCACCGAAAAGCCCCTACTGGGTAACATCTGATGCCTCTAGGCACCAAGATGCATCAAGATTGGAAGTTTTTCTAAGAGATCTGCTCTAGGAATTATTCTGGGGACGTTTTATGGCCTGTGCTATAGAGATCAGAATGGTCCCTTGTGGCCTTAGAATCTATTAATCTAAAACCAGGGATTTCAAGACTGCCTCAAGGGCTCTGGTACTTTCCTCATCTCAGAGCCACAGAGACCAGCCAGACTGGCACCTAGTTCTCTCCCTGGTACCATTCTCTTTGGAACATCAGCGCTGCAAGCATGGAGACGACATCTTGTCATTCTCTCTGGTATTGTATGCAGCCTCTTTAGTCCCCATTCTCGGCTCTGGTACTGCCTGTTATAGTCCTCCAGATTCCTTTCCCCTGAGGATCTCATCATCTTGGAGGAACTTAAGTCCCCCCTCTTAAGGAGCCACTTCCCCAGTATTGCTGTGACAGCTGGAGATTGAACCCTTTCGCATCAGAACAGGATCTGATCCACTGCCTCCAGCACTGCTACTCAAAGCCCTCTTCGTCCTTCCTCCCCCCTTCATCTCAGGATGCTGCATCTTCAGACTCTGAGGTCTCCATGTAGGGGTCTTTTGACACCATTCCACTACACTCCTCTAGGAACATATCCTGAGAAGGACTTTTCAGAGCTCAGCATTGGTCCTAGGTCCTTCGGGCATGAATACCCTTGGGGACCCTCCCCATTGGGCTTACTCAATCACCTTGTCACATTACAGCAACGAATTTTATAGGGTAGCACCTTGGAGGAAACACCAGCAAGAATACTTGATGGTACTGCAAGTCATAGGCACTGTAGGCTCGCCCACCGGTACCATGTGCTCCCTCATACCCAAGGAGACCCAGGAGGAGTGAGACCCACTGAACGAAGAAGGCTCTCCTCCTCCTCCCCCCCAGACCTGGTAATGCTACCACAGCCTTCCCATACAGACAACTTTAGAGCCCTCCAGAACTCAATGAACCATCTAGTGGAATCACTTCAGATTCCTTTATAGGAGTCTCAACATTTCCTGGTAGGCATTTTACATATCACTCCCCAGGTTAAGATTGCCCTACCATCAATGAGGTATTGTTGTTACCTGCATGTATGCTATGGAAAACAACGGCCACTCTGCTGTCCACTTGTAAACAGGCAGATAAAATATTACATGCAGTCAGTGACAGCAATTATCAAGCATGCTCCAGACCTTCTCCTGCCTAGAAGAAGGCTAAATGCTGGGTAGGAAAAGCTATTCCTTGGTGGCTCTTCAGTTTCAAGTTGCAAACTACACAGCCTTGATGGCAGAATATGATTTCAACAACTATTCAAAGTTTGCTTGTTTTATTGAACTACTACAACCAGACCAAAGGGAACAATCTCAAGCCCTCATTTCAGAGAGTCAGTCACCAAAGCTTCTCTGAAAGCCTCTCTTGATGCTGCCGATGTGGCTTTGTGGTCCTTAGCCACCACACTAGTTATGTATCAAGTATCTTGGCTCTAAGCTTCCAGCTCCCAAGAGAGGAGCAAAATATTGTGGAGGACCTCCACTTTGAAGGGCCCAAGCTCTGTAGTGAGGACATGAATGCCTCACTCTACTCAAACACTTAAGGTCACCATTGTGGTTGATTGGAATATACATGCCTGTGAGAGATGTTTTATGAAGCCTAAGCACAAAACTCCTAACCATTCCAGTACTACCCGCAACAGATCTATCCTAGATCTACAGAACCCCCCTGAGGGAGGTCCAGAAAACAGGACCACCATGCTCTGCAACAGCGCAACCTGCACCTGCCTCTAAAGAGACCATTTTGATGTCCTGGTTGAGGGTCCTGCAGATCCTCTGCTGCATGATTCTGCCATCTTATCCCCCTTTTGGAGACTGCCTGTACCATTTCCTAGTTGCCCGGCATCTCAGACACATGGATCCTGGAGTTGGTTGCCATGGGATATTCCATTCATTTCCACTCTAACTCCCCCTCTCCCCACCATCCCTCTTCAGGACTCACTCTCATGAGGTTCTCCTAAAGGAGGAAGTCCAATCCCTCCTTTATCTGGGGACAGTCGAGCCAGTTCCCCTGAATTTGTTGGAAGAGGATTCTATTCCAAGTATTTCCTGGTTCCCAAAAAAGACAGCATCTGGAGGCCAATTTTAGACCTCAGGAAACACCTGCGTCCTATCCCAATGCTTCAAGATAGTAACCTTAGCTACTATAATCCCAGACTGGTTTGTCACCCTCAACCTCTAAGATGCCTACTATTCATCCCTCCCAGAAGCACTTTCTGTGCTTTGTTATAGGCTCGGAATATTATCAATACTGTATCCTCCCCTTTGGACTCTCCATGGCTCCAAGTGTCTTTACAAAGGTCCTCTCAGCAGTAGTGGCCCACCTGTGTCAGTGGGGCATCAGAGTCTTTCTATATCAGGACAACTGGCCTCTCAGGGGCCACTATGCCCCCCCCAATCAGCAACCACCAAGATCCTTGCCCTATTTCAGTCCCTCGGCCTTCATATCAATCTGAAGAATTCTGTTAACACCAGTCCAGTGGATAGACTTCATGGGAGCCACACTAGACTCCCTAACTGCCAGGGCGTACCTGCTCAAAGAAAGATTCTCCACTATGTCCTGCTTGATCTCTACTTTACAACACAGCCTCCAAACAATAAGAAGGGCCTGCCTACGACTCCTACGCCACTTGTCAGAATCTATGTATGTTACGCTCTGTGTGAGACTGCACCTCAGATGTCATCAGGCTTGACTAAGGTCTATGTACACCCTAAACAGACGGTCTTTCTAAATGAATCACAGTGCCCCCGCAAGTACTAGACTCTCTCAGGTGGTGAAAAGACCCACTGAAGGTCTGTGTGGGAACCCCATTCTCATGTCTGCCACCTTTGAAAATCCTCATGCCAGATGTGTCTCTCCTGGGCTGTGGAGCACAGCTACAAGGGCCACAGCACAACAGGGCAAATGGCTCCAAGAGATATCACTCCACATCAGTATTCTGGAGCTAAGGACAATCGCCCACTCATGAATTATACAAAGAGAGGTACCAGCAAATCACCCCAGGCTTGCACCCCAGAAATATACTGTCTTATACTGCTCAAGACTCCTTGGACAGTGCAAGTTCATTAATTAGTTTGACACCCCAACAAAGGGTGGTGGAGGTGCAACAGCCCTTGTTACCCTGAGAAGCTGAGATTCTCTGTTTTAGATCAAATATAAACCAGATTTATACAGAAAGATAGATTTGAAGTGATCATAAGTAGAAGGTAAAAAGATCAAAGTTGGTTACATAGAATTAAGACTGCAGTTTTATTTCTTAACTTTAACAGACTAAGCAAGATTTGAATCAACTTTTCTCAACCTACTAGATGTTATAGGATGCTCACAGTTCTTAATACATAGGCTGTATTTCCTTCTCAGCCTGGTACCAATCTCCCCAGTTCAAAGTTTTTGTCTTCCAATTGAGAGAGAGGCCAAGTGGTGGTGTCATTGGCCCTTATTTATCCTTTCTTTTCAGATGCTAGAAAGATCCTTGCTGTGATGGGGGGTCAGGTAGCCCCCATTGTGTACGTGCCCTCTCTAAGGAGTTTCTGGGAGAGTGGATTCTTCTTGATGGGCCATCATATGTGTGGCTGGTTCTGATGTAAATCTGTCTTACAAGGTGCTCCTTTGTTGACACTGAAAGGCTGGCTGCGGGCATCTCCCAACCTCACAGTATATTTCAGTAACACACACATAACAAAACTTCATAACTTCAGATACAATGGTAATGCACATAATTCAACAGGATAATAATGCTCAATGGATCAAGAGTTTTTAAATTCTACTTCACAGGGCATGCATTGTACAAAACATACCAAAATCATATCACAGTAGTGAATATGGAGGTTCCAAGGTGTTACCTTGAAGGAGGGAGGGCTGATAGCACTCTCATGGTCGAGACAAGTATGGTATTTGGATCTACTTAATCTCCCTATGCTTATGCCTCTCCGCCTTCCACTCAGGGAGGATCTCCTGTCAGAGTTCAGGTACTCTGATCCATCCCAACCTTTCATCTCTGAAACTGATGGCTTGGCTCCTCAGTGATTCTCAGGCATAGAGTTAAATTGTTCGGCCAATGTTCGGTCAGTCCTTTTGACAAGCAGAAAATCTACAACTCACAAAACTTATCTGCAGAAGTGGAAACATTGCAATTCCTGGTGCTCTCCCTGCTCTTTGCGAACCTCAGAAGCGCCACTCTCAAGGATTCTGGATTACTATTGGATTTAAAGGCACAAAGTCTGTCAGTGAGCTCAGCCAGAGTACATCTGGCTGCTATCACAGCCTTCCGTTCACCTATAGCAGGGGTTTCAATCTTTTCCCACCATCCATGGTCCAAGTCGTTAAGAGCTTACACAATTGATTTCCCCCTGTCCAGAACCCTGCTTCCCTTACAACCTTAATCTGATTCTCAATGCCTTAAGAAAACCCTGTTTGAACCAATACCTGTTACCTCTCCCTTAACACTCCTTTCTGATAGCCATAACCTCAGCCAGAAGAAAGGGAGAACTCAGGAGAATAATTGCAGACCCACCATACCTTTCTGCTGTGACGGTCACATTGCGCCCATGTCCTCGCTAAAGTCTTGTCAGAATTTCATATCAATCAAGGGATTTGTTTGCCAGTATTTTAAATCCTCATGCCTTGAGAGAGGAAGCTATTCTTCTGAGCCTAGACGTTGGGGCGCCCTCGTCTTTGACCTTTACCAGACAGAGACCTTTAGGGCCCCTCCCAGATTCTTTAATTCCTTTGCCAAAAGGGGGAAGTGTCAGCCAATTTCCACTCAGACTTTCAAAGTGAATTTCTGGTTGTGTCTTGACATGCTATGAAGTAGCTGGGATACATCCCTCCTCATAGAGTGACAGCCCAAGCCACTAGGGCTCAATTTACTTGTTTAGCCTTCCTTAAGGATGGCCCGATAACAGAAATCTGCAGGACTGCAAGCTGGTCCTCAGTTCACACCTTCACCAAATATTACATTGTCATACCTGAGTCCAGAGACTGACGCTATCTTTAGTGACACAGTCCTCCAAAGTGTCTTGGATTTGCCGCCTCAGTACCTGCCTTCACACTGAGATACTGCTTGGGAGTCTGCTGTATGCTCTTACATGGGAGCACAAAGTGCTGTTCTGTACAGTTGCAGACACTGCTATTTACTGTCGCCAATAGCGAGTGCTGGGGCATGCGTACATCCTACAGTGGTGCACCCGTAGGGACCAAACAACTAGAATAAGTCAAGTTACTGTACAGGTAAGTAACCTCTTTTCTTTCATTTCTGTTGTCGGAATTCTTTCCAATTTGGTGATTAGATGATTCACATAAGACTAGCCAAAAAGTTGTAGGGGTGTTGCTGTTTTTTACCATACCGTAACATGATACTAAATATTTTTTGTCCTGTCTTTATACTGTGCCCATTCGTGTAGTATGCATGTTTTTTAAGTCAAAATATTTTTTCTCCCCTTTCCTTAGGAGTAAATTGCTTAGTGTAATTATAAGGTGTTCAATAATGAAAGCCAGGTCAAACAAATGTATTCTGTGTTTAGTTCTGAAAGCGGTGAACTCCAGGGTCATTCTTATCTCTTGTGGTAGAGTTCCAAAGTCTTGGTCCAGCTCCTGAGAAAGTTACGTCTCCTGTTTCTCATGTACTTTAGCCACCAGATTTGTATGATACCAACACCTCTCTCAGTATGTCACGTGATGCTTCAGTCTATCAAGATGAGAGCAACTTGTCTGCTATGGACACTCCCACCACTACCCCAGAGAAGCGGGGGGGACAGGTCAGAAATCTCCCATTTTTCATGTGGTAGAGACCTAGGAAGTAGAAGTAACTTATTGGAAGGAGGCAATTAGCTTTGTGGGTCACAGACGTCAAAGACACATTTGTGGCTTTTCCTGGCAGAGGTGGAGCTAGATGCAGTCAAAAAGGTTCTCTCTATCTCAAGAATGGGGAGCAGAGTCTGACAGCTGACTTTTTTTTCCCATCCCTTTCCCTGGAGGAAGAAGTTGGCGAGTCAAAAGGCTCTCTTTGCTCTAGTAGTTGATGGGATTTTTGGTATTACGCCGGAATCATATGATACATGGAGACACAGTTATAATAGGACTACAAGATTAGTGAAATGTGGGTCTTTGTGGAGGCTGAGGAACAGTCAATTGCTAGAGCAGCCTTTGAGAGAACTGCTACTTTCCTGCATCTTGGCTGTTACAGCGGAGAAGGAAAAACTGAAAAGTGGCAACTGGGAGTAAGGACTGGTGAAAACCTACTGCTGAGAGAGAATCTGTCAGGGCCAGAGACCCTCACTTGTACTACTCAGGATGGACGCATGGTGACTCAAGATACAAAGGCCTGATGTTCAGTCCCTCTTTAGTTTTTATTAGGGCACAGAAAAAATATATTCAACAGGTCTGGGAGATTCTTTTTTTTTTTATTGTGGTAGCACCAAAACATGCTGAGTGCTGTACAGACACATAGAAAGTGACAGGTACAGCTCCCTGGGGCCTGGTCTACACCGCAACATTTTGCCAGCATAGCTGTGTTGGCTAGGAGTGTGAAATAATTATTCCTTGGCTGACATAACTATGACTAAAAACCCTGGTGTAGATGCTGATGGAAGAATACTTCTGTATTGTTTGTGGAGGTGGTGTAACTATGCTGGCAGAACTCCTTCTGCTGGCTTATGCTGCATCTACATTGGGGTTGTGCTAGCTGAACAATACTGGCCAAGGTTCTGTAGTGTAGAGAAGCCTTGAAAGCCAACAACAAAAAAGAGAGAAAACATATATTCAAAGTGGTCAGGATGATGACAGGCACCTGTCTTGTTTTATTTTTTCATTTGGGGGGCAAAGATGGACTGAGGGGGAAATGGCATACAGGGATGTGTTAATAGGAGTGTGAGTATGAAAATGAAGGAGGACGACGACATTAAGCAGAAAGAAAGGAAAGGAAGTGGGCAGAGTGAGGTGACAGTAGATAGTGTGTGAGAGAGAGAGAGCAGGGAGGATCTTGGGGCATCCCACTCAGCAGACTAAGAATTTCCGAGTTCAGTTGTAGAATATAGTCTGATATCATTGGTATCTGCTGTTCTGAAAATGCTTCCTAGTGGGCAGTGTCTAGTACATGTGGGAGTTGATTCTGTCTCCAAGCAGCACTTCCTCCTCAGACCATGTGGCTGACAAAAGGCCTGCTGGAGCCTGCTGACTGCCTATGAAAATGTCCTAGGAAAACTTGTAGTTTACGGTTGAGTGTCCCACTCTGTGAGTAGCTAGGAAAACAGAGAAACTCAGGCTTTAAAGCCTCCATTTCTCTTGGACTCCTTAGGAGTACAGCAAGAGAAGCTAGGTAGCAGACAATGCTAACTGGTTTGGAATACTTAGGAAGATTCCCTGTTCCATGGGTGGATTTTTCATTGTGGTGTCAATCACCACTGATACCTTCCTCAATGGTATTGCTATTTGTGTTCCTCATTCAGATGCGCCAGGGACGAGGTAGGCTGGGCGAGGAAGACTCTGACGTAGATATTGAAGGGTTTGATGAGGATGAGGATGGGAAACCTAAGACTCCAGCCCCAGTGAGTATATATACAGAAATCCCATCTGTAGTTCACTTGCATCCTCATGATAGAAGACTCCACAGTGCAGGGGATGTCTGCTGGGTCTGGCACACTGTGACATCAGAATCCACAGCAGTGACTAATCGGATATTTATCTGAAGTCATAAAACTGTCAATATAAAAACAAATGATTGAGTATATTGTCAATATGCCGGTTATGGCAGCAGCCTCGTATATGACCTTTGATCTATGCCATTCCCATTCTTTGTGACCTAGGAAGTTGAAGATGGGGATGGTGACCTTGCTGATGAAGAAGAAGGCTCAGCACAACAGCCCCAGGCCAGTGTTCTTTATGAAGATTTGCTTATGTCAGATGGAGAGGATGATGATGAAGGGAGTGATGAAGAAGGCGATAATCCCTTTTCATGTAAGTCCTGGCTCTTTAAATCACAGCCCTGAGCAGGAATCAATTGTTCCCAAACCCAGTCAATTTCCATGCCCTTCAATTATAGTAGCATGTGCTACAGCTTTTGTTGGTATACAGGACACTGTATATTTGTATATTGGTTACAAAGTGCAGATAGTTATGGTGCAGTTACAAATGAGATGTCAACAGCAGAGAGAGAGAACCAGATGAATTTAGATGAAAGCTAAGATGAAGTGGAGTAGCAGTGAATGCTAAGTGTGAGCAGGAGAGAGAGTTGGGAGTTCGCACATGATTCAGATGGTGAAACTCTGAAGCTTGGAATAGGAGAGGTCTGTGGCTTAGATGTGATGCTGAGGGACATGTGGAGTAGGGCTGGGCAGCTGGTGCAAGCTCAAATGAAATTTGGATAGGAAAGCTGGAACATTGGATCCTGCTATGAAGGACCAGAGAAGGGGGACTTGCTGAAACTGCACAGATAGGTTGGCTGATACAGAACACAAGATGGAATGGATGAGTAAGAAGAGGTAATTATTTCGGTGCAAAAATGGCAGATAAGATAGTGTGTGGAAGATAGATGGCTTTCATAAAAGGAAAAATTATTCTGGAAAACCAACCAGTATTGTACCATTTCAACAGACTATAAAAGGATGCAAATCAATCCACAAGGTATAACAGCTCTGTCAAAATTAATAAGCAGGCCTCTTCTGTTTGTTGCACAGCTATCCAGCTGAGTGAAAGTGGCAGTGATTCAGATGTGGAGCCCAGTGCAATGAGACCCAAACAACCTCATGTCCTTCAAGAGAACACACGAATGGGCATGGAGAATGAAGAGAGTATGATGTCCTATGAGGGAGATGGCGGGGAGACCTCTCATGTTATGGAGGACAGTAATATCAGGTAATCAAAGTTGAGAATAATATAGAAATGTAGGGAATGGGGTAGGAAAGTAGGCTGTAAGGGAATCTCTCAGCTACCCAAGTCCTGGCACTTTTGAGCAGGTCACCAGACTTTTTTCTTTTCTGTAAGAGGTTAAGTAGAAAATGTGGATGTAAACAAGTAAGCTGAAAATGTAAGTGTAATGAGATTCCATTCTTTCTTTTAGTTATGGCAGCTATGAGGAGCCAGATCCAAAGTCCAACACACGAGATACCAGCTTTAGCAGCATTGGAGGGTATGAGATCTCTGAAGAGGAGGAGGAGGAAGAGGAAGAACAGCGATGTGGGCCAAGTGTGTTAAGTCAGGTTCATCTTTCAGAGGATGAGGAAGATAGCGAGGATTTTCACTCCATTGCAGGAGATAGTGACCTGGACTCAGATGAATGAGTTGCCCAGATACTCTCAGTTACTGAGGGATGTAGCAATCTGTGATCTGGATTCAGATGAATGAATTTCCCTCATACTCTTTTGTACTAAGGGACTATGCACTGTTAATTTGAAGCAGTTTATTTTTCTTGCATAACTTCAATTTTAGTAGAATTCTATTGTATATTTATTATTAAATTATCTGAATTGTGAATGACAAGATTTAGACAAAGATAACCTGCTGTGACCTGCACAGCAGTCCAAGAGCTCTAGTTACTGAAGCCAGCTACAGGTTTACTTCCCCTCATTCTTTTCAGATATACACTGAAAACTTCTTACAAATATTAGGCTGGTGTTTAAATACCTTATGTTGACCTTTGATGTGACTCCGTTAAACAGCCCATACATTTATATAAGAAATAAACAATTGAAGAAATATTCTACAAAAGTTGGAGTAAATTTAACATCTAAAGCATTTTTAACATCTAAAGCAGCTTTTCCCCTTTACTAGAGAAGGGCATGGTCCTTATATTTTCTGAAGTGTACCCCAAGTATTCAGAAAAAAATTAGTCAGGCCCATCAGCCCATGAATGCATTCCCTGGAATTCTATCACAGCTGGTTTCTAGGTCTCTTGGGAACTGCTTAACAGCCTTGAACATCTTAATTCACAGGAATAACAGGTTTTTTGAAGCTCCCTGCTCAAGTTAGAGTTTGTCCTGGAAATCCGTAACTACTAACCCAAGTCTTCATCCAGCAGTTGCACAGGAATTTCTCTGGGCTTTCCTTGTGCTTTAAAATATCTGGGAGTGAGTTCACTTTCTTGTCTTAATCAAATGAAGGGAAAGCACAGAACCATCTAGGAAGTGCTATAGAGCCTCCTTGTCTCTCTGTTGTACAGTTCATTGGATGAATCCTTAAAGTCAAAATACAGATAAATTCCTTATATGCTATTTCATTATAGGATGGTTTCTGTTCCACTGTCCCTTAGCTTTTGTGAGAGCAGGTCTCAGTCCACTTGTGATTTCATAACCATCCTTGCCTGTAAGCATGTTGGTGCTCTTCTATGTATGGGACAGAAGGGAGAAGAGAGAGTGTTCAAAGTGAAATTTAAAATCTGATCTTTTTAGCTACAGTGTGAGTTCTTAGGTATTTTGAAGGAACCCAATCACTATGACGCATTTGGAAAAATCCCCTCTTGCTACATATCTACAAATGGTAGTAACCACAAATCCAACCAGAATCATAAATGTTGAATTTCCTGACTTGTGTATTTAAATTATCAACCTTTCAGTTGATATTGACATACTGTGTTTTAATGAAAGTTCCTTTGTTTATTTAATTTACATTTTGAATGTATTTGAAATAAATTTGTAAGCCTAAGGTGTAATGCTCATTTCAGCTGAAACTGGGCTGGGTGTGTGTGAGTGAGCGGGGGGTATTAGTGAGGCTGAACGTGTGGTAGGGTTTGGGGCTGGGGGCTGGCAGTCGCGTTTTACGGAAAGTGAGCGATCCATAATACGAGGAGGGGCTGGGAGCGTCAGCCTCCCTCCTTCAGAGATTAATTTACACCAAAATCATCTCACTTTTATAACTGCGAACACGTGCTGGGCAGCGCTCTTCTCTTCCCGCCGGCCTTTCTCCGGGGGGCCACGCTCGAGACTCGAGTCCGGCTCCCCCGCCGCGCTCCCCAGCAGGGTCTGCCCGGCAGGAGAGGGGAGACCGGGCGCGAGGCCCCCCCGGAGCCCGCTCTAAGCTCCGCCCCTGGGGGCGGGACTTGGGCGCCAATATGCACGCGCTGCGTCTCCGTGACGCACGCAGCGGAGTTAGCCGCGGGCGCCATGTGCGGGTGAGAGAAGGTGGTAGCGCCTGACACATGCGCGCTGAGATCTCATTTGTCGCAATGGTCTCACGCGGAACGATACCGAGAAGATGAGTGGTCACTTTTTATAGGCTTCTGTGGCTCTCTAATCAGAGAGTCCATCGAAAGGAGGCGAGTTAGTTCCAGAAACAGATTTATCCGCCTCAAGTGGATTTGATATCGGCTAGGATTCTACACCGTCCAGGGTTCCTTTGCCTAGACGGACTATTTTGTGGAAAGAAATAGGTCCGTCAGGAGCCATACGCCCCGGCCGTGTAGCTTCCTCCGCCTCTGCCGCCATTTCTGGAGCCGCCGCCTTAGCGCGAAGGGGGAGCTCGGGGACGCTGTTGCTCGGTGGCTTGTTCGCGCCTGATTGGATCTCTCCGCGCCCGGGGAGCCCCAGAGCTTCAGCCCGAGGCTCGCCCGCCCAGCCGCAGCCCGGCGTCTCTCCTGATGGCGACCTCTGTGGGGAACGTGGCTGACAGCACAGGTACCGGGCCTGCGGGGCCGGGCAGGCCGTGCCTCATCTCGCTGTGGGGGTGCGGGAGACCTGAGGTCACCGCCCTGCTAGGGCTGCGGTGTCTCTGGAGGGCCTTGGGTGGGGTCCCTGCCGGGCAAGGGGGGCCCCAGGCCCCGTGCTGGGGTGGGGTCCCTGCCGGGCAAGGGGGGCCCCAGGCCCCGTGCTGGGGTGGGGTCCCTGCCGGGCAAGGGGGGCCCCAGGCCCCGTGCTGGGGTGGGGTCCCTGCCGGGCAAGGGGGGCCGTTTGCTGGTAGTTCCCGTTCCGGGGTCGCAGAGCGTGCCCTTCCCCCATGGGGTAAAGGGGTCCTTCTCCCCAGTCGGCCGCCGCAGGCGTCCCGCTGCCCCTGGTCCTTTGGTTCGTCTGTGTGGACAGATTGGGATATTGATACTATTGAGAATTGAAGTTTAATTCCAGAGCTCAGTTTTCTCGGGGTTCTTATAGCCATTACGGCAAATGTGGTTGTTTTCAAGAGAGATCAGCGAAAATAAAAAAGCACTGAGGTGTGTACATTGGCAGTGGGGGGAAGGGTTTTCCGCTGATGAGAAGCACAAGCTAATACGGAAGTATTCTGTATCCTACTCTGTTGATGTATGAATCCTATAAAGTGTCAGCATAAAAGATTAGTTCTTGTAGTTTACTTAGTTCTGTCCTTTTGCATATTGCCTCTTCTGTTTTGAGACCAAGTAGCTGAGAAGTTTATACTAAATGATTCAATTTGAAAGGTGGAATTTTCCAGAATCCTGTGTCTGAGGTTCAGTAATTGTGCATCGGAGAATGCAGTCCCCAGATATTTCACACAGCAACTCAAGGTGGCTCGCTGATCCTGCAAATCATACAGATTGGTCACACTGAATTTTTTATGTTCTTTCTGTAACAACTTGTGGTAAATAGTATAAATTGCAGGTCTTAAACTGCAGTTTGTGGGGGCCACATCAGTCTAAACTTTTTTTTTAACTTTTATTTCTGTTTTCTAAGTCACAGTGTTTGGCTTTTTTGTTTTCATAATTCAGTTTTCATCATAGCTTGAATTTCTTGTAAAGCATCACTGAGTGTGCATTTTTTGATGTGTTGTAGAACCATGATTTAGTTTGTACTTGCGTGAAAGCTTTATGAAATAGGGCCCAGAAATATTTCTTGGGAAATGCCTGGACCTCTCCTCCTACCTCATCCCCTTAGTTCCAGTTACATTTTTTAGGAGTTCCTTTCTGTACTTTCAGGAGTATGTGTTGAAGTGAACCAAATACTTTATTTCATAAATTGACAGCTTAATAGGAAAATGCTTTTAAGATCTGCTGTTAAGATCAAATCTTTTGCAAGAAAATTTGCTTTTGGCATCTTTTTATAGCTTTTTCTTCTTTGTTTTCTAAGCTGGATATTGCTGTTTCTGAGCACTTGACAAACATTAACTTATTATCATAGCACATACTATTCTTGGTCAAGGTCTCTCATAAAGTCAGGTACTCTTTAGAAAACATTTGAATTAATGCACTTACACTAGACTATATGAATAATAGATACAGAGTTCTGTATGTGCCTGAGGAAGAACTCTTCTGGAATCTACTTAACTATCATTGTTACTTTCAGAACTAGTTTGACTTGAAGTGAACTCTATAGGAAGGTATTAATTGCAAGGCTGTGCATTTGTTGGATAAATGGTGTCTCTTATATATCAAAAGTGTTAAAGAGCAGGGCTCTGATTTCATTTTGGACTCTGATCTAGCTGGCCACGCCACATCCCCCCCAATACTTGCGAATAGGGCCAGTTCCAAAATTTCACAGAAAGGAGTGAAGTGGTTCGTTGGCACTAGTGCTCCTGAATTTAATTGGTGGGGAGAAGTTGGGGTGTCGCTCATTTTTGAAAGATTTGGCAAATGAAGAAAATCTAAGGGTGTGTTTCACTGATCCTCAGGTTAGTAGAATCCATTCTCCCAAGTTTTGGACAAAAGTAAAGCATCTCTGAGCCACTTCCTTGTATCTGTCACCCTTCCGCAGGGTTAATTTGATTTAAATCACTAGACTCGATTTAATCATGGATTTCTACATAAAAGTGCATTGTTGTTGGTTGTTATAAACTTAATACATATTCTTTACAACTCAGAGATAGAGATGTAGGTTTCATTTTTAGAAGGTACACGCTATACATTTTTAAAACAGTGTATTATTTTGAAAACTTTTCAGATTAGTTTTACAGCTATGTCAGAAAATGAATGATTGGTTATTTCATTTACCAAAGGTAATGGAAGCAGATATTTATGAAGTCATTGGGAGGTGAACTATCTCCAATTCAATAAGTAATCGTTAATATTTGGAGGATTTTCTTGCCATGCTGTATTAGGAGGAGAACATCACCAGAGAGACATTTAAATTGTTTTAGTTAACTAAAACAACATCATTACGTATTCTGGATTTTTTTCTTCAACAGCAAGCATATAATATTATAACAAAACAAGCATATATATGTCCCTCGCTTCTCACATTTATCTCCAGACTTCTTGTCCGGATCTATTCCGCCCCCAACAATTGTCTATTCATTGAACTTTTTGAAACTTTGCTCTTTTAGAGAGAGGTAAGGGATTGACTCTGTGTACACAAATTTACAGAGGGAGAATAAGGTTGACGTCTGTTATTTCTCACCTTTCTTTCTTTCAAAACGTTCTTGCAGTTATCTCTGGAGAGACAAAACCAATTTGAGAACTACAAAACTAAGCATCTCTGATGATATCTTCTAGACTGAGCACTGAGTCCCATTAGTTAGATAGAAAGATTAACCTAAATAATCTGTACAGAAGCCTGTGGAACCTCATAGGATTGGGTCCCTAATCTATGAACTGTTGGAACTCCTTCACAAAACTTTCCTTAACCTTACATGAATATATTGTCTCAAGCTATAGAATTAGAATTTATAATCCCTATTCCATGATAAGATACATTATAGCTCAAAGATATCTTATCTAAAACTATCTTTAGATAGGTTTTTTCCCTCAAACATTTTATCAAAAAAAAAAACTGATTAAAATAATAAAAAAATCTTGCTTTTTTTTTTAAATCATTGATTTTTATCCACCTTGCCCTCCAGTTTTAAGCATGAAACTTAGATGTTTGTGTTTTGGCAGATGGGGTTGGTGGGGGGCAAATAAAACGTATCTAAGTTTCAAAGTAAACAAATAAAACAGATTACCTTTAGTTTCACAGTTGTAAATCTCATTTCAACATTTCCATCTTGAGTTAAGGGTAGTAGTACATAGCAGTTGATTTCCTCCTTTTAGCTTCCTTTGTCTTTGCAACTTCAGTAGCAGAACACTTAACAGCAGAGATTGGAATTTTTTTTTACCAGGCACAAGCTATTTGAAGGACTAAAACTGAACCAGCGGTAGCACCAATGGGAACTGGGTACTTAACAGTGTGGTCTAGGCCAGTGGTTTTCAAACTTTTTTTTCTGGTGACCCAGTTGAAGAAAATTGTTGATGCCTGCAACCTATTGGAGCTGGGGATTAGGGGTGTGGGAGGGGCTCAGGACTGGGATAGAGGGTTGGGGTGCAGGGGTGAGGGCTGGGTATGAGGAGTTCAGGGTGTACGAGGGGTCTCTGGGCTGGGACGGGGTTAGGGTGCAGGAGGGGGTCAGGACTCTGGGCTGAGGGTGTAGGTTCTGGGTTGGGGATGAGGGTTTTAGGGTGCAGGAGGGGGCTCTGGGTTGGGGGAGCTCAGGGCAGGGGGTTGGGGTGCGGGCTTAGCTCTGGCAGTGCCCGGTCAGCGGTGCAGCGGCAGGCTTCCCGCCTGTCTTGGCACCGCAAACCTCTTACTCCTGAAAGCAGCCAGCAGCAGATCCGGTTACTAGGTGGCTCTCGCCCACAGGCACCGGCCCCCCCAGCTCCCGGGCAATGGGAGTGTGGAGCCAGTGCTCGGGGGTTATGCAGCCCCCCACACCTAGGAGCCAGACCTGCTGCTGGCCGTTTATGGGGAGCAGCACGGTGTCAGAACAGGTAGGGACTATTTTGCCTTAGCTGGGCAGCGCCACCGATGGGACCACAGCCACCGCGACCCAGTGCCTTACATTCCGTGACCCAGTACTGGGTCACGACCTATAGTTTGAAAACCACTAGTCTAGGCCATCCTCTAGTGAGTTGCCTAGTCCTCCACCAGATCAAGTTCCTGGGAATGGTGGTGTCCTTAGATTCCCCAAGAAGAGTCCAGCTTTCATAGCCTGTGACTAGTAGGTCTAAAAATTGGAAGCACCACTTATTCTTTCAGCCTGTTTTGGAGGTTTGTCTGCGAATAACTTGAGCTAGCTTCTCTTGGGAGCTTTCCCAGGCAGTGTGGTAAAACTTGAGGGGTTCATAGTAATGAACCTGACCAGAGTGTTGTTAATTCCACCCTAAGGCAGCATGTCAAAGCTATGAACAGTAGGAGACACACTAGAGCTGTCTGTCTTTCCTTGAAAGAGAACACTGAATCAGCTTAGCCTTCCAAACATGAACCGAGTGTCTCTCTACAATCAGCACCGGAAAGATTCATTTTTAAATGAAAGATTGAAAGGATACCATCAATTTGAAAAGAGTGAATTAAAAAACTCAATAAGTAGCTTCAGATTCCCTTGACCTTTTTCTTTCTTTTTTTCATAATTTCCTACTTTTCACACAGAATTATACTTTTTAGATTCTTACAACCAGAGGAAACTGACTTCCAGGGATTTCTGTAGTATCTATATGCTTCTCTGGTAAATTAGATCTGTTTCAGGTCCCTAGTATTACAGAGGATTCAGCTGTACATGGGTTTTGCATTTAATAAAATAAAGATCAACCAGGTTATGGTGGGAAATGTTTCTTTGCGAAACTGGCGAATCTGGTAAAAATACATCCACAATAATTGGAAAAATAGAAGTCTTTCACTGGTCTTTCATTTACAGTAATCTTCAGTGTTACAAATAACAATTGGTGGTACAAAATGTTCAGACAGACCTTGGTGCAGGGCGACTTACCTGTTCTCTGGGACAAATGGATTTTTCAAGCCCTGCTTAGTAGTAGCATACCTGTGCTTCAGCCTAATCGTTCATTTTCCATGCCAGGTAGCTGTGATTTGCATTTGGGAAGTAGGATTGCATGATCTTTGTCTCAGGTGCTATTTTATTTAAACCATTAAAATATGCATATATACAACAAAAATATTCAAGTTTTATCAAACACATAAAACTCCTGTTCCTAATCTAACTAGACATTCAAAATTAACTCCCTCTGCTTAACAACCTTGCCCCCCAAGCCTGTCCTTCCTAATGACCCATTCCTTAAAGGGCTAGGAGAATATAGTCTTTAATTACAGCATGCTCTGTTAGCCAAGCCACCCTCTGGATGGTTTTGGTGGTGGTGTTTTGTTTTTGTTCAGCATAGATGAGATAAGCAGTGTGTGAGGGCAAGGGAAGTACCATTTGAGACTTGCTGGCGCCATATGAAAACTTTGAAACAAGTTCTAATGCAAAACAAGTCTGCATATGTAGCAAAAGTCTTTGTGTTCCCTTTCTTTTATTTCTTGAGGGTTGTGGTTTTTTTCTTTTGCATGAAACCTGTATCTTTATTTTTAAGAATGCTACTGTTCTTGCTTTTTCCCACCCAATACTTACTAGAGCAATGGATTATAATATTATGAGCAGGTTCTAGCTTCAGGTGGGAGGAATAAGCAAACAGATTCAACCTGTTTTCATGCTGAGGTATTAAGGACAGGAAATACAATATTGCAGCAGAAGTCTCTTCAAATAGAATTTCAGTGTGAAGTCTCTAATTCAGTTTTAAAAACTCGGTTGTATCTTACATTATTTAGTTTGATAGTTTTGTATGTGATGAAAAGAGAAGCAGGGAGTAATGACTGGTGAATTTCTGAAAATAAACAGCTTTTAATATATTGATTATAAATTCTTATTGAATATATTTCCCAACCCTGACTGAGAAAAGACCATTGTAAAGTAAACATATAAATTAATGCTAGAGATGTCATAAAAGTATGTTGAAATGAGGATTTAGGAGTTTAAAATGCCAGACACTCTAGTGCTTTACGTAGTTTCAAGCATTTTCATCCTTTAATTTTACACACCATATTTTTACAACTTTTTGTTTCCATTTTCTAACTTTTTGTTTTCCCCCCTAAATGTTTTGGTGATTCTCCAGAACCAACGAAACGTATGCTTTCCTTCCAAGGGTTAGCGGAGTTGGCTCATCGTGAATATCAGGCAGGAGACTTTGAAGCAGCAGAGAGACACTGCATGCAGCTTTGGAGACAAGAGCCTGATAACACTGGCGTTCTTTTATTACTATCATCCATTCACTTCCAGTGTCGCAGACTGGACAGGTAAGAGATTTGGAATGTCCATTTCTACTCTTGGTTTCGTTAACACTTCTAGCCTGAAAAAAGAATCTATTAATGCTGTCTGCAGCTATGAGAAACTTTGTTATAATTTTAGTTAATTTTGTTATTTAACTGATATTTGAGTCACTACTTGACTGACAACAGAGAAAATCAGGGCAGTAGCCATAGATTATTTTTCCGTTTTTGGCTTTGGTTATGGTGAATAGCATCCCAGGCAACACCAAGGTAGTGTCTAATATCTCTTCTGGGCTTTTTTACCACTTTCTGTAGAGGTTGTATCCAAGGTTAGTAAATTATGCTCCATGAAATCCTCTACCAGCTTGGGAATGGGAGCCTCTATAATGACAATCTTCGTGCAAAACACATGAAAGTGTGTTTGCTTTTATTAAGCCTCCTCAGAACTTTGGATTTTGTGCTCAAAGTAACCGAATTGAAGAATAGAGAGACGCACACATTCCTCTAAATAGCTTAAGTTGGTTAAACACGTGACAGGGATAACTTCTCTTAATGCCATAAATGGACAAATCAGCATCAACTGTATGTACCAGGTGCACTCAAAGGCACTTCTACGTTATTCGTTGTTTCTTCTGGTGCCTCTTGGACACTAGCTGTTAGGCCGCAACACATATTGTTTATCCCTGAAATATGTTCCTCTCTTTGCAATCTTTGTGAAATTTTATTAGTCTCAAAGTTGACTCATTGGTGTACTTTTACCTTCATTCATCTTACTTTCTACTATACCTCAAATGTTTAAAAGCTTGTTAACTGTTCTAGTTATTGGAGGTGTAACTAATTAAATGGTGTGTTTAGAATTATTGCTACAAGCGTCTCCTCACCATAGTGCCTTGGGATCATTTTATGTGGTTTAGATCAAGTGTAATATTTCCCAAGTTTAGGGAACACAAAGTTTCTACATCACCCCTTCCTGTTACTCTGTCTATTGAAAAGAGTCAGAAAAACCATGTGTGTAAGTTGATCGGAAGGCATGCCAAAGCCTGAAACCGTTGAAACGTGTGAATAGAAGTTTTTTGGAGTGTTTTTGATCCATCAGTGTGAGCTTAGGCTAGAAGCTTTGCAAAATTGTACTTACCTCTGACAAGTAATCTGTCTTGAATAAGCATGTAAAATATTGTGAAGTTGGAATAGTAGATTTTGTGCCTGGGCAGATAAACCTTGCAGGATGGTTTTGCAAGGATGGTTAGTTGGTTATATAGTTGACTGACTTGAGATTGTACGAGTAATTCTGGCCATAGGCTTGCCTGTAAACCTCCCTGTTGGCAAAGTTGTTTGTGTTAACTTGTCTGATTTTCTCCAGGTCCGCTCACTTCAGCACTTTGGCTATTAAACAGAATCCATTGTTGGCCGAAGCCTACTCGAATCTAGGAAATGTGTACAAGGAACGTGGGCAGCTGCAAGAAGCTATTGAGCATTATAGGCATGCGCTACGCCTCAAACCAGATTTCATTGATGGATATATTAATCTGGCTGCTGCACTGGTAGCTGCGGGTGATATGGAAGGGGCAGTACAAGCCTATGTTTCTGCCCTTCAGTACAATCCTGTAAGTAACACTCTGTTCATAGAGCTCCATGTTATACCCCACCATCAAGCACACTGCTGCTTCAGTACAGATAGAGAAGTCTTTGGTTTACATGATGATTTGAAGAGTTAAGGCTGGTGGTGAAACCCTAACCATAGACTTAGTGCAGGGGTTCTCAAACTTCATTGCACCGTGACCAGCTTCTGATGACAAAAATTAGTACATGACCCCGGGCTGGGGGGGCTGAAGCCCAGGCCCTGCCACCCCAGGCCGAAGCCCTTGGGCTTCAGCCCTGGGCGATGGGGGTTGGGCTTTGGCTTCGATCCTGGGCTCCAGCAGGTCTAACGCCAACCTGGTGACCCATTAAAACGGAGTCGTGACACACTTTGCGGTTCCCGACCCACAGTTTGAGAACCGCTGACCATGTTTCTAGTCAGATTTTTCACAATTAACATTCTTTTTACAGGTTTTAAAAGGCATGACATCCTTTGCTTGTCTGCAAAAAAAAGTTTTTCTGGGAATGTTCTATGACGGCTTCTTATATACTTATCTCTATAATTGAGTTAATAAAGGAAATTTCCCAAGCAGTGACTCTGAAAAAGATTTGGGAGTCGTGGTGAATAATCAGCTGAATGTGAGCTCCCAGGGCAATGCTGTTGCCACAAGGTCAAATTCAGTTCTTAGCTGCATAAACAGGAGAATCTCGAGTAGGAGTAGAAAAGTCATTTTACTTCTGTAATTGACACTAGTGAGACTGCTGCCAGAATACCTGATTCCTGTGTCCAAAATTCAAGGATGTTGATAAATTCAAGAGGGTTCAGAGAAGAGCCAGGAGAGTGAATAAAGGATTAGAAAACATAGAATATCAGGGTTGGAAGGGACCTCAGGAGGTCATCTAGTCGAACCCCCTGCTCAAAGCAGGACCAATCCCCAATTAAATCATCCCAGCCGGGGCTTTGTCAAGCCGGACCTTAAAAACTTCTAAGGAAGGAGATTCTACCACCTCCCTAGGTAACGCACTCCAGTGTTTCACCACCCTCCTAGTGAAAAAGTTTTTCCTAATATCCAACCTAAACCTCCCCCACTGCAACTTGAGACCATTACTCCTTGTCCTGTCCTCTTCTACCACTGAGAATAGTCTAGAACCATCCTCTCTGGAACCACCTCTCAGGTAGTTGAAAGCAGCTATCAAATCCCCCCTCATTCTTCTCTTCTGCAGACTAAACAATCCCAGTTCCCTCAGCCTCTCCTCATAAGTCATGTGTTCCAGACCCCTAATCATTTAGTTCGCTGGACTCTCTCCAATTTATCCACATCCTTCTTGTAGTGTGGGGCCCAAAACTGGACACAGTACTCAGATGAGGCCTCACCAATGTCGAATAAAGGGGAACGATCATGTCCCTCGATCTGCTCGCTATGCCCCTACTTATACATCCCAAAATGCCATTGGCCTTCTTGGCAACAAGGGTACACTGCTGACTCATATCCAGCTTCTCGTCCACTGTCACCCCTAGGTCCTTTTCCGCAGAACTGCTGCCTAGCCATTCAGTCTCTAGTCTGTAGCTGTGCATTGGGTTCTTCTGTCCTAAGTGCAGGACCCTGCACTTACCCTTATTGAACCTCATCAGATTTCTTTTGGCCCAATCCTCCAATTTGTCTAGGTCCCTCTGTATCCTATCCCTGCCCTCCAGCTTATCTACCACTCCTCCCAGTTTAGTATCATCCGCAAATTTGCTGAGGGTGCAATCCACACCATCCTCCAGATCATTTATAAAGATATTGAACAAAACCGACCCCTGGGGCACTCCACTTGACACCGGCTGCCAACTAGACACGGAGCCATTGATCAATACCTGTTGAGCCTGACAATGTAGCCAACTTTCTACCCACCTTATAGTGCATTCATCCAGCCCATACTTCCTTAACTTGCTGACAAGAATACTGTGGGAGACCGTGTCAAAAGCTTTGCTAAAGTCAAGAAACAATACATCCACTGCTTTCCCTTCATCCACAGAACCAGTAATCTCATCATAGAAGGCGATTAGATTAGTCAGGCATGACCTTCCCTTGGTGAATCCGTGCTGACTGTTCCTGATCACTTTCCTCTCATGTAAGTGCTTCAGGATTGATTCTTTGAGGACCTGCTCCATGATTTTTCCGGGGACTGAGGTGAGGCTGACTGGCCTGTAGTTCCCAGGATCCTCCTCCTTCCCTTTTTTAAAGATTGGCACTACATTAGCCTTTTTCCAGTCATCTGGGACTTCCCCCGTTCGCCACGAGTTTTCAAAGATAACGGCCAATGGCTCTGCAATCACAGCCGCCAATTCGTTTAGCACTCTCGGATGCAACTCGTCCGACCCCGTGGACTTGTGCACGTCCAGCTTTTCTAAATAGTCCCTAACCACCTCTTTCTCCACAGAGGGCTGGCCATCTACTCCCCATGTTGTGATGCCCAGCGCAGCAGTCTGGGAGCTAACCTTGTTAGTGAAGACAGAGGCAAAAAAAGCATTGAGCATATAACATGCGTTATAGTGGTAGATTCAGGGAACTCAACCTGTTTAGCTTAACAAAGAAGATTAAGGGGCAGCTTGATTAGGGCTTGTGTAAACTTAAAACACTGCACTGGCGCAGCTGTAGTGCTTTAACAAAGATGCTCTACTCCAAAGGAAGAGAATTCTCCCATCGGTGTAGTTAATCCACCTCCCCAAGAGGTGGTAGCTATGTCAGTGGGAGATGCACTCCAGCCAACATAGCACTGTCTACTCTGGCGGGTAGGTCAGTATAACTACATTGCTTGAGGTATGGTTTTTCCACACGCCTGAGGGATGTAGTTATACTGACATAAGTTGGTAGTGTACACCAAGCCTTAGTCTATAAGTACCTACATGGGGACCTGATACTTGATAATAGGTTATTCAGTCTAGCAGAAAAAGGTGTAACGTGATCCGGTGGCTGGCAGCTGAAGAAATTCTGATTGGGAATAAGGCATACATTTTTAATAGCAAGGGTAATTAACCATTGAAACAGTTTACCAAGGGTTATGGTAGATTCCCCATTGCTAGCAATCTTTAAATCAAGATTGATGTTCTAAAAGATATGCTAATTTGGGGAAGTTCTGTGGCCTGTGTTACACAGTAGGTCAGACTAGATCACAGTGGTCCCTTATGGCTTTGGAATCTATGAATGTTTTTAGATTTTTCTAATAGGTGATTTGCTATTGATGCCTTTGGCTTACATGAGAAATTCTGTGAGAAGGAGGAGAGTAGGGAAAAATTGATCTCTGGATTGAGAATTAAGGAATGCTGTACTGTCACTAACTTCTTTTAAAGTTTTTAAATCATATGACAAAATATAAACCTGAAAGTTGTTAAATACTAATAAATCCATACTATGGATTAACAAGATGCAAAAAAGATTAGTATTTAATATTTCAGTGTTTCCCTTGGATGGGATCATCTGCTTTAATGACTTTGTCATATACCTAATGCCAAGAAGTTACTGTTCAGTATCTTTTTAGTCTTCAGTAGAGCCTTGCAACCTGACCTGAACCTGACAGAATCAGAATACAGTTGTGGGGTTCGGGTCAGGTCTGTCACCTGTTGGCTGTGTCACCACCTACCCATGCAGTCAGTGTGGCAGTGGCTGCAGACCCCTCTCCTGCTGGCCACTACAATCTCTCTGTGGAGTAATACTGTAGCACTTCTCACGCCACATCATGCACAGTACAGTGAGGCCATGGTAGCCAGCAGGAGCAGGGCATGCAGCAGCTGTCATGTCAACTCCGTGGGCAAGGGGAGCGGGAAACCCCTACCAGGCCAAACCCCAAGGACGAGGAGACCATGCTGACAGGAGTTTGGGGGGAAAGGATCATGTTTGGGTCAGTTCTATAAATGCCTCAACACACTCAGGTGGGATTTGCATTGGGTTGTGCTTGCTTCAGGTTCGTTTCAGGGTTTAAAATTAGGCCTGAGCTGACCTCTGGTCTGCATTGTGCTCTCCAAATACTTCACACAGCCCTGCTGACTGCAGTAGGACAATTGGTTACTGGATCAGGGTTGTCAGTTTCCCTGGGGAAAAACTAATTTAGGACAGGGCCCTGGTAAATACTGGTTTAAACCAGGAATCTGCGAAAAATAATTGTTAGTATACAGAAGTTCAGCAAGCGTAGAACAAATAATTTCAAACTTTAGATACATCCCTTCAGAACTGAGGAGTAGGTTCGGAGTTAGTTTTCTGCTGTATTATGCTGCATGGCCGATAGGACCTGGACTGGTAGTCTGCAACTGTGCATGCTTCTGATTGCTTAGTGCTTCAGGCCTACAACTCTGCATTTTTGTTTTCATATAATCAAATGTGTTTGACTTTTGTGTATATAATATTGAAAACTGAAATGAGTCATGACATGTATAAATTCCCTGAGAAAGTACTGAAGCAAAATGTATGCAGATATTCTGACCAGTTGTTATAAATACATATATTAGTATTACACCCACTCAGTTTTACTTTATTTGTACATCTGTAAATTAATCCACGTATACTGTCTTGTGTAACCACGATTTGAATATGTAACTAAAACTAAGTGTAATGTGGTATGCATTAATGAAACTGTTTTTAAAATAGTCCAAGTGTAAGGCATTTTCTAACTGGCTTTTTGCTGGGGTGGTTAAAAACCATTATTTTATTTGATTAAAAATAACCTCTGGTAAAAAAATTCTGTTAGGTTTAGCTTTCCTCATTGCAGAACAGTTGGCTTGTGCGCTGTTCAGGAATACTGTACTATTGTTTTCTTATACAAATGTGTTCTTCTCAATGTAAAACAAGTTTAAAATGTGTATCTTTCTGGGGAGTAGACACTGAAGGTGCCTTCCTCTCCTGGTCCTCCCATTTGCTGCCAATTTTATATTTTAGTTCTGAGTCCTGGCTCTGGTTACGGTGAAAGTAAGAAAACGATAAAATAGGGTCAGCGAAGCAGGTGAAATGGGACAAACTACCAAACGAACAAAAGTGGAAAATAAACGCTGCCTTGGAGGCAGGGTTACTTTCTGTCTAGGTACTTAAGGTCCCGTCACAACAGAATCTGAACAAAGCACAGATAATTATGAAGGTATGATTAGGGTGATGCGCTTGAGAACTAAGGTAGATTTTTATGATACAGTTTCTCCCAAAATTATTTTCACTACTGCTCAAAAGAATTGTGACCCTCATACAAAAATGGGACCTAAAAACTTATTTTCTTTGTTTGCTGTTGGTGTTTTTCCATTATTATGAATTGGATTAATTGGGTGCTTCTCTTTATAGGAATCACCATATTACTGTTTAACAGTTTGATTACTCACTACATCAAAGATTTTAGATCTAGCAAACTCATTAGGCTTCATCTAGTTGGTTACGAAGGGTCTTGAACGGTACAATAGAAAACAGTGAGCACTAGGGGATTAGAGAAGTCTAAGCACTTTCATAAGATCTCTCTGAAGAGCTTTGAGGTCTCTTCACTCCCAAGTGCAGCTGCTGACAACATGACTTTGATTTTCAGGACTTGTACTGTGTTCGTAGTGACCTGGGGAACCTGCTCAAAGCCCTGGGTCGCTTGGAAGAAGCCAAGGTAGGTGTTCAGTAGAATACATTTAAACGTCAATGTTTTGAAAACTTGAACTTTTCACCAAGTCTTCAAATCTGCGTTGATCTGCAAACAATCTGAGAAACTGCTGAAAACTGAAGGCACTGAATTGCCCCAGCGTAGTTGCAGGGCAAGATGTGGCACGTCTATGTTAAATGTTGGTTTAAAACAAGAAACGGAACATTACTGAGTCTTTCTGCTGAACTAGACTATCTGATATCATTCTGAAGTCTTGGGCAGGGCCTTCACCATGATCTTATCTGGAAATAAATAACATTCCTTCAAATCTGAGGCTTGCCTGCTGGTGCCAAGCAGAGAGCCTGTGATTTAGCTCGAGATTCCTGTACAATGCAGGTGCTATTGAAAATGCTGCTCTTCTAAAGTCCTTTGCAGCTTGTAAGTGGAGAAGAACCTTATCCAAATGTTACTCTGTAATATTGGCTTTTAAAGATTTTATTCTTTAACCTTTCCCCTCACCTTTATAGTGGAAGAAAGGCTAATAAACTATCATAGATGCAGTACATCATCCCCTAAACTTGTGCTTCCATGTCTTTCCCCAAAATAAAGCATCAGAAGGACAAAGCTGGTTTGTTTGGGAAATGAACTGATTGAAAGAAAACTTGCTAAAGTGGAAAGGTGGCTTCTAGCAGTCTGTGTTTCCCAAACTGAGAATTTGAATACCAAGATGGGTTTTAAAGCTCTTGACATATTTAAAACTTTGATTGCAAAACAAAATGGTCTTGTTACAAGCCACCTTACGCGTCCGCGCTGCAGGGGTGAGGAGTGTGGAGAAACCAGAGTGACTTTGGACTCCACGTCTGTCACTCCAAGCCCCACGCGCATGCTAACAAGTGGAGTGTATGAACAGTGTAGCTGTCTGTTTGGCTGCAGCACCATCTGGGGAGGGATATTGCTTTTAGCACCATCTATTATGGGGTAGAGGAAGTGCCACTTTAAAGTGCATTGTTCATATTTTTTTCTGACAACTCGGATACATACTTGTCTATACCAGCATAATTCACAGTTGGTCAGATCTGAGCTGAACAGATTCTGAAATAGTAGTTCACCAATTATAAATGTCTTTGAGACACTTGGTTCTCAGCCCACCAAGTGGACAGCTAACATGCATTGCACTTCACTGCAGCTTTAGTGTGACTGGTATAGGCCAAGACACTGCGCCTGCCTTAGGTTGCTGACCTCTTTGTTTCAGAGCTCTGGAGACACCTAGTCTGAAAGTTGTTCTGTTTTTTTCTGAGAACTCACTGAGCAAGAAAAATATCTTGAGTAAATTGCAATGTATTTCTTTGGTTATCAGTGCATTTGAAAGATCAAGCCAGCAAATTCCTTACAGTTTGAACCAAAACTTAATTTTTTGGTAGACATTTCAGAGCCTTTCTTCCCAAAAAAAAAAAGTCCCTGCTGTATGCAATAGCCCTGATTAACCCTCTCCCTTCTGCATGACTCCTATGTTACAGATTGTTCTCATTCCCATGTTAGACATATCCAGAGAATTTCAATTGCTTTGTTGAACTTTTACTAATGATCTTGTTTTATTTTCTCTCTTGTTTTTGGTTTTTCACCACTGATATTGTATTTAGAAGGTTTCAGGTGGGTGAAACCTCCTATTCCATGCGTAAGGTGCCTCGCTGAAGGGAGCTCGAGGCCTGGATCTAGGGCAGACACACACCTCCTCCTCCTCTTCCAGCAAGGAACGCACCGAAAAGTCACATGATGAGAAATATGGTAACGGGTTTGTAACTGCCACAGCAAAACCATTTGCCTCCATGCCTGAATCTTCTGTCTTGTGGCTTCAGAAACAGCTTAAAATATTTTATTTACAAGCAAGTAATGTAAGAGAATGTTTTATACTACTAGCCACAATTCTTTCAAAGAAATAAAGTAAAAGTAAATTAAGATATTTAAAAAAAAAAAAAAAGAAATAATAATTGGAAATAGTTTATAGTAAAATCTTCTAACTCTTCTGGTTGTTCATTTTTTCCTTTTTTTCTTCTTTGTTTGGATTGCAGCGTTCTGCTCTTCTGATGATGCGCTGTGATCCTGCAGTAGCGCAAAGGCTGCGCAGCGGTAACGCGCATTGCGTGCGAGTAAGCCCTTGTGAACGGTTGTCTAGATGATTAATCTCTGATTGGGCGGCTGTCTGAGCTCCATGCCATACTCTTTTAGATAAAATCGGGTCACTGTTCATTTAGTCCAGATGTCAAATTTAACATGGAAGTTTCTACATGGGCCTGTCTGGTAGATTAATGATTCTGGTTGGCCGTTCACTCTATCTTGGGGCATTCTACGTAGCACAGCAATTTGCAGCGATAGCGTGGCGGCGTGCTGTTAGGATGCGCCAGCGACTTCTTGCGCTTGCATTACAGGGACCTAAACCTTCATGCAATTCTGTTATTTGAGGTTTTGAAGCTGCAATGACTCAGTCAAAATATATTAAAGAGGGAGGAGTTGTGAGTAGAAATAGCAGAATAAAATACAACTTGCATGTAACTTCTGACTCAGGGGAAAGAACAGGTAAGCCTTCAAAAATGTTAATGCCATTTTCAGTAGTTTTCTTCTAGATTTTTTTTTTAAAAAACATTTTATATCTATATCTTCAGAGTACTTTTAAAGTCATATACATTTTTCCTGACTTAAGACCTTTGTATCCAAGGGAAACCAGTTGCTTTATGGAGTAAATTCTTGACTCCTAGATTTGACGGACAAGTCAGAACTAGAAATGATTTGGAAGCAAAATCGTCAGTTCTGTACTAACAGGTGAATTGGTTTCTGAAGGCATATTACCTAAAGATCAGCATAACTGAAAAATGGTGGGCTTGCACTTAGGTTTTGGTTTGCGCTGGCGCAGGATCAGCCAGCTGTTTACAGTGCATTAGTTTTGGCGCAAGCTAGCCTATACTGCAGGATCACTTTTGGCTGGTTAGAGAAGGAATACTGACGATTGTTTTTTTTTTTCTCGTTTTTCTTTTTACAAATATTCCCCTTCCTCTCTATCTTTCTTCTTAACTGTTTAAAGGCCTGTTACTTGAAAGCAATTGAGACTCAGCCAAACTTTGCAGTAGCATGGAGTAATCTTGGGTGTGTTTTCAATGCTCAAGGAGAAATTTGGCTTGCCATTCATCACTTTGAAAAGGTAACTGTTTACGCCTGTCATGTTCTTCAGTTAATTCTAGTGAGTGAAGAATTGGGTACATAGACGTAAGTACTTTTCTAGCTGGTAGAAGTATTCAGGTCTGCATATACTACTACCCAATGTGGTATATTGTTAATTATTGGTATAACTTAACTCATGAAATACTTATTCATGTGTTATGCTGCCAAGTTGACACTGGAGTGATGTTTTAGAATTGCTGTAATAAGGAATTATCAAAGGTGGAAAAATTCTGCTCTGACAGAGCATGTGGTAAATGACTTTAATAGCCTTTTTCCATCTCTAACTCCTGTGAGAACTGCTTTATTACAAGCATTTCTAAAACATCATCCTGGTAGTATCTGAGCACTCTTAAATAAAGTTGGCTAGTACAATTTCCTGTTAAAGTAGTTTTCTTCAGTTTGCTGTTTCCAAGTATTTCCATTGAACAGCTTAGGAAAGTTACTTCAAACAGATGTAATAATTGCATTTTCCCACGATGTTAAATATTGTTTCCTGCCCGTGTTTCTACCTCTAGATTCTTATGTATAATTCCTGCTCTTGCTAGTGTGCAACACCTCCCAGTTAGTATAATCTGATAATGTGCTGTTTCTCTTCAGATTCCTTAATGGTCTAAATCAAGTCCTAATATATCCTACACAACAATTTTTTCTTGGCCTCCTATGACATAAACCAGGATCACAAACAGCAATTATGATCATTCAGCCATTTTTACTCCATGTGGTAGTTTTCATATGAGTGACCTTTAAGTTTTTAGTCTATCAAATGCTTATCTAAAATCTAATGTTACATCTACATTCTGTATTTTGAATCTTTAACTTATTAGCATACTTTCAGTTCCTAGTAAAATAATGTACCAGATATGAACTTGCTAGAATAGCCTTCTAAAGACCAATACAATATTTGCTGTCTTTTACTCTTGTACTGACTCTCTCTATAGCATCTAAAAAAAATTGTAGTTGGCTCAGTATTTTGCCACAGGTGAGGGACATGGGTTGCATTTCTTAGCCGTGTAAGTACAGGAGGGTTGTTTCCTAAAACAGGTAGAGAAATCATAGCGTTGCATTGGTGGGGGTAAAGTAGAGTAAACCCAACTTCAGACAAATCTTTGGGGCACAACTGTGGGGTTGAGGAAAATAGTCCCTTATAAAAAGGGATTCACACCAAAATGTGCATGAGTGATTCACTCAAACACTTTTCTAGGATTTCCATTAAGTCTTACTAGTTGTAAAGCTGTAAATGCTGTTGTCTGTTGCTCCCTCATGCAGAATAGCTGTGCTTCAGCATCATTGTGTGATGAAGTGACCCCCCCCCCATATGATCTTGCAAATACCAAGAATACTGCATGATGAAAGATGTTAGTTTTTTATTTTATAACCTAAAACAACCACAATTGGCATCTGTTGGAATCCATTTTGACAGGCGAGGGATTGCATGAACATGGAGACAACTAGGTCAGGGTTGATATATTGGTAGGCCAGTTTAGGGGAGCTTGTACTGTGGTGTGTTCTGTGGATAAAAATTGGACTTCAGTCCTCGCTGTTGTCAATCCAGCATCTTTCACAAGTGGTAAATTCACTCCAGAAAGCATGCAGAAATATGTTGTGTATATTAGCATTTTATGCTTACCTTTAATCTTTCTTACTCATTAGTTTTATAGAATCCTTTAAATAACTGCTTACAAATTGGGTTATATACATTAAAAAACTATTAACTTTGGGTTTCTTAGTGTACTGTTCAAAGCTTGTAAGTTACCTTTTTTAATATCTTCAGGCTGTGACACTTGACCCAAACTTCTTGGATGCTTACATCAATTTGGGGAATGTTCTAAAGGAGGCAAGGATATTTGACAGGTAAGCATATAACATCCCTTCAGCAGCCAATCAGATGCTTAACCAAACATGTATTAGGACTCCTAATTTAGAGAGCTTTTCTTACTTCAAGCATTGCCTGTAAAGACTGCAATTCAAGGAGAAACATATGCTCTTTATATGCAAGCTTTGAGCTTCCTGGAGAGCAGAAATTTAGCCTTGTCTGTCACTACTCCTGTTGGTATCCTTGTGAGATCTAAGGCTTTCACCTCATTTTTATTAATACAGTGTAGTTAGGCTATTTGCCAAAACTTTAGTTCTGCTTTGCCTCTTTTTTTTTCTTTTCCCCATTGAGACTTTCCTGCTCCATTCTAGATGACTTGTGTTCATAGAAGTGTAGGGCTGGAAGGGACCTCAATAGGTCATAAAGTCCAGGCCCCTGTGCTGAGGCAGAACCAAGTAAATCTAGAGTCTAGACCAGGGGTCTCAAACTCAATTTACCTTAGTGCCAGTCCTCAAATTCGCTCAGTGGGGCAATAATGTCACTCATGATGCCCAGAACCCGCCCCCCCAGAACTCCATCCCACACTTGCCTAAAGCTTTGGGAGGGAGTTTGGGTGGGGGAGGAGGTCTAGGGTAGGGGATTGGGGTGCAGAAGGGGTGAGAGGTTGGGCTCTGGGAAGGAGTGTGAGGGAGAGGGTCTGGGGTGCAGGCTCTGGGATGGGGTTTGGGTGCTGGGTGCAAGAGGAGGGGGTGGGGTTGCAGGCTCTGGGAGGGAGTTTGGGGGCAGGAGGGATTGTGTGGGGATGGGGTGGGGGTGAAGGTGAAGGTGCAGGCTCTGGGAGGGGGTTGGGGTGTGGTGCTTACCTGGGGCTCCAAGGCGGGGCAGGCTGGGGGGGCCTCTGTGTGCTGCTGCCCCCAGGCACCACCCCTGCAGCTTCCCATTGGTTGCAGGGGCGCTCGGGGCAGGGGCAGCGTGCGGAGGCACAGCCCTGCCCCAGCACCGCAGGGAGAGGCTGGCAGCCATGTGGAGCAAGCGCGCAGGAAGCTGCTCAGCTCCTCTGCACTGCCAGTGGTGAGCGGGGCCCCAGGCCGTTTTAAATCACCCGGGGGACAGGCAGGGTCGGAATGCACTGGGGCGGCAGGCAGGGCCAAGAGAGAGACCCAGCCCCAAAATTGCTGGAGCCCCACAGGCCACATTGGAGAGGTTCTTGGGCCGCAGCTGGCCCGCTGGCCGGGACTTTGAGACCCCTGGTCTAGACCATCCCTGACAGGTATTTGTACAATATTCAGTGATGGGTATTCCACAACCTCCCTTGGAAGCCTAGTCGAGAAATTAACTACCCAGATAGTTAAACCTTTTCCTAATATCTAACCTAAATCTCCCTTGCTGAAAATTATGCCCGTTACTATTTATCCTGCCTTCAGTAGATATGGAGGACAACCATTGTCCTCTAACAGTGCTTAACAATATCAGGTCCCCACTCAGTCTCCTTTTCTCAAAACTAAACACGCCCGGATTTTACTTCAACCTTTCCTCATAGTCATAGGTCATGTTTTCTAAACTTTTATCATTTCCTGTTGCTCTCTTATGAACTCTCTCCATTTTGTCCACATCGTTCCTAAAGTGTGGTGCCCAGAATTGGCACACTACTCCAGCTGAGGCCTCACCAGTGCCAAATAGGGTGGGAGAGTTACTTCCTGTGTCTTACATACAATACTCATGTTAATATGCCCCTGAATGGTAGCCTTTTTCATAACTGCATCACATGGTAGATTCATTCAACTTTTAGTGCACTATAACCCCCAGATTCTTTTCATTGGTACTGCCACCTAGCCAGTTATTCTTCACTTTGTAGTTGTGCATTTGATATTTTCCTTGCTAAGTGTAGTCCTTTGCACCTTGCTGAATTTCCCCTTGTTGATTTCAGACCAGTTCTCTAATTTGTCAGTCGATTTGAATCTAATCCTGCCCTCCAAAGTGCTTGCAACCCCTTCAGGCTTGGTGTCATCTGCACATTTTATAAGCATACTCTCCACTCATTAACCAAGTAATTATTAATGAAAAATATTGCATAAGACAGGACTGACCCCTATAGAACCCCACTATATACACCCTCCCAGTTTGACAGCAAGCCACTGATGATTACTCTTCGCGTAGTCTTTTTCAACCAGTTGTGAACCCACCTTATAGTAACTTCATCTAGATATCAGGGTTGCAAAACTGTATGGAGGGCCAGGTAGGGAAGGCTGTGCCTCCCCAAACAGGCTGGCCTCCACCCCCTCCCACTTCCCGCTCCCTGACTGCCCCTCCCCCTCAGAACCCCCCGACCCATCCAACTCCCCCTGCTCCTTGTTTCCTGACCGCCCCCCTCCCGGGATCCCCCGCCCCTAACTGCACCCCCACCCCCTATCCAACCTGCCCTGACTTCCCTGACCCCTATCCAGCCCCGCTCCCCCTGGGACTCCCATGCCTCTCAAACTGCCCCCCTGCTCCCCATCCCCTGACTGCCCCTTATCCAACCCTCACCGCCCCCTTACCATTCCGCTCAGAGCGGCAGGACTGGCTTATTGGAAAGCCTGGGAGCTGCGCAGGTGCAAGCCACGCTGCCCGGGTGGCTACAGGGGAGGGGGAACAGCAGGGGAGGGGCTGGGGGCTAGCCTCCCCAGCCAGGAGCTCAAGGGCCGGGCAGGATGCTCCCATGGGCCGTAGTTTGCCCACCACTGATCTAGACCGTATTTCCATAGTTTGCTTATGAGAATGTCAAGCGGGACTGTGTCAAAAGCCTTATGGAAATCAAGGTATATCACATCTACTCCATTTTCTCTGTCCTCCAGGCCAGTAACCCTGTCAAAGAAGAAGGAAATTCAGTTGGTTTGGCATGATGCAGTCTTGATAAACCCATGCTGTCGATTCCTTGTAACCCTGTTATCCTCTAGATGTTTACAAATTGTTTAATAACTGGTTCCAGTACCTTACTAGGTATTGAAGTTAGATTAACTGATCTATATTTCTCCAGGTCCTCTTTATGCACCTTTTTAAAGATACGTACTGTTTTGCCTATTTCCAGTCCTCTGGGACATCATGTGTCCTCCATGAGTTCGCAAAGATAATTGGTGTTAGTTCTGAGACTGCTTCAGCTAGCTCCTTAAGTAGTCAAGGATGAATTTCCTCAGGCCCCGCGGACTTGTATTTAACTTATCTAAATATTCTTTAACCTGTTCTTTCCCTATTTTGGCTTGCATTCCTTCCCCCTTGTTAATATTGTGTTGAGTATCTGGTCACCATTTCACTTTTTAGTGAAGACAGAAGCAAAAGAGGCATTAAATACCTCAGCCATCTTGATATCATCCATTATTAGCTCTCCTTTCCCACTAAGTAGAGGACCTACAGTTTCCCTTTGTCTCTCTTGCTCTGAATATATTTAAAGTGCCTCTTTTTATTACCTTTTGTCCCTTGTTAGGTGTAACTCATTTTGTGCCTTAGCCTTTCTGGTTTTGTCCTTTCATGCTTGTGCTATTTTTTTGTATGCCTTAACAGTTTGTCCATGTTTCCAGTTTTTGTAGGATTCCTTTTTCATTTCTGATGGAGCCATATTCACCTCTTACTGTTCTTCCTGTCTTTCCTTTTCATCAGGATAGCTTGCAGTTGTGCTTTTAATACTATCTCCTTGAGCAACTGCCAACTCTCCTGAATGCCTTTATCCCTTAGATTTTTCTTCCCACAGGACCTTACCTACCAATGCTGAGTTTGTCTGATGTCCATTGACCTTATTCTGCTGCTCTCTCGTTCCTTTCCTTAGAATTGTGAAATTGTCATTTTGTGATCACTTTTACCCAAATTGCCTTCCACCTTCAGATTCACTCCCAGTTCATCCCTGTTCATCAGAAGCAAGTCTTAATGTCTGAGGCAGAGTCCATTGTCTTGGTCTGTGTGTGGTGGCACAATGTTTGGTAAATGAGCAATTTCTCAGTCAGAACGTACAACCCTAATCATCAGATTTAGTCTTGTGCTGGGCCTTTTACTGGACATGCGGACCCTGAGAGTGTCTGTAGCATTGAAGTTAATCCAGTTTCATCCAGGCACTGCGGCAGTGAATTATTCAGCATACTCTCTTGCTGTGGACCAGTGGGAGTTTCAGTACCAAGTTAGAACATGTTCCACAATATCTAACACAGCCATATCATGTTTCAGAAATGTCACCATTGTGGAGATATTCAGGTCTGCTACCTGCAATCCATCCATATTTCCATGCAACATTACTCTGGATTTAGCCTTGATGAAGTTCTCAGTTTGGGACAGCAGAATTTCCTCACTGTTTTAAAAAATCCTCAGACTCCATGGCAACTATTTGCCATGTTTAAAGAATAGTTAATTAGCATAGTATATGTTTCTTCAAGGTTGCCTTCAGGAATCTGTTCTCTGCCATCCTCCTTACAGTAAATTAGTGATTACACTGAAAGACCTGACTGGTGAGAGAGTGGTTTCTGCCCCTTTTCCTCAGATTGGATGCATGAACATGTAATCAGAGTACAAATGCTTTCTGGAAACTTCGAAGTTCAGTTGCTGAGGATAAACGTTTTTCCTGCTGTATGGATCCATAGACGTGGTCATCTTGAAGAGTCAGAGTTAAAATGGTAGATAATCTTTGAGGACACAAATTACTAGGTTAATCAAGACCAGAGAAGACCAAGCAATCTAACGTAGCTTAATGAATGGGCAAGATGATGGCAAATTAAATTCACTGTCAGTGAATTTCAATGCTATTTAGGAGGGATAATTTGATCTATTCATATTCAGACCTTATTGGGCTTTAAATTAAATGTAAAAACTTGAAAAAATAACTTGGCAATCTTTGGACACTCAACGTGCAATGGTTATCAAAAAAGAAAATGGTGTTAGGATAATTATGAAGATATGTTTTAGAGTTCAAATGTATTCTTGCCTCTGGAATACTGTGTTCTGTTCTGGACAGCCTATTTCAAAATGGTGTAATAAAACTTAGTGGCCGGGGGCTCAGAAGCTGGTGATAAGTGATTAAAAGGCTTAGAGAAATTTGTAAGTGAAGACTTAAAAGATTGGGACTGCGTAATTATGAGAGGAGATGTGAATTCAATAAAACCTTGCCAGCACACTTAAAACTGATAAAAGGAAATACTGTTATGTGCAAGGCACAGTTATTTCACTGTCGCAGGATACTGTTGAAGGTAAGAGTGTAGAATTTTAAATAGTTTCAGAATTGATGTGGATAGTGAGACCATCCAGAGGTACAAAAGTTAGGACTTAAAACTCTTGGTGTTTTTTTTAAAACAGATATAAACCTTTGTGTTTCAAGGCATAAGGAAGGGGGGCTAGGAAGAAACTTTCTGTGAGGACTGTTTATTCCATAACTGCTGAATCCAGTACAGACCTCTGTCTCAGAATACTGGACAAGACAGACTGCTGGTGCGCATTTGTTTTAATTTCAGCGTGATAACACAGATGTGAGTTGATGCTTTATGCAGAACATTTTTGGTCTTCCTTGAATTTGCCCTTTCCATGCTTCAGACTTGGGAGACCTGGGTTCAGTTCTCTCCTCCATTCACACACACCCTGTGTGACCTTGGGAAAAACCACCGTGCCTCAGTTTCTCATTTGTAAAAGGGGGAAAATAGCACTGCCCTACTTCTCAGAGGGTGTTGTGAGGATAAATACATTAAAGATTGTGATACTCTCATACTAGTGTGGTGAGGGGTCCATAAGTACCATAGATAGTTATTTGTTCACTTGTAACCAGAGATGTTTCTTTCTGAAAGGCCGAACTAGGAATTTGCAAGTTGACTATTACTGGGAAGGTGGTTCCTGGATTATGGTGGCGCCTTTAGGATGGCTCTGTCTTCCAGTTCTAACTACGCAGGTTGAAATTTGTGAGCTGTAAGATCAGGAAAGAGCGCACAGAATGGTAGCTTTGTTATGTATGATTGCCATGTCAAAAAAAAAAAAAAATTGGCACCTCTCATTCAGCAATGCCTGTACCTGATGGTTGGCCAGCCGCTTATAAAATATTTCCACTTTCAGATCACTTTGGATTTAGGAGGAAGGGAGTTCCTTAATCCTGTATAGCCATCAGCTTTTTCTTTTTCAGTTTTCAGCCTTCTTCATTTTGAAAGCCTTGTTTGTTTGTTTTTTCTGGTTTATGGAAAAGGATAAATAGTCCACCATTTTATTTGATATGCTTTTTATATCAACTTAATTACAGACCTTCAAATCCTTCTTGCTACTGCTCTTCTCTACACACTCTTCCACTTCTGAGGTAGGACAACTAAAATGGAGCACTATATTCAGCTGAGAATCTTTTATCTATTTTTTTTATATTCTCTGGCATATGTATTGCAGTATTTGTGGCTGCTGCAACACATTGCATGGATGTCTTCATTGACCTGCCTAAAATCTCATTTTAGTTTTGTGCGATCATTGTTAATCTGAACACATAAATCTAAAATTTTAGTCCATAATTTTTTCCTGGGAAAAGAGCCAGGTTGTGGTGTTTTAGTGCTATGTACCATACTGTGTCTGAATTCATAAATAGGGTTATAATTTCTATTGACTGACTTGCAGCTTTTGAATTTCATAGATGGCCTGAAAGGCACATTATGTTCTATTCTGGCCACCTGCACAATGCGGATCCTAGAATTTGACCCAGTAATTCCTATATGAAGCTCCATAATATGTGGTTAAATTAGAACATGTTTCTTAGAAAGATATCTGATTTGTTGATTACCTTTTGGTGATCTGTTCCACTGTGTAAATGCATTATTAAATTAATGTATTTTTTAGGAATCAAGATTCTTAGCCACATTTATTTATATAGAGGCACGGGTGTGCATGATCTTCAGACAAATAAAAAAGGTAGATTCTTAATACATGTTTACAATCTAAATTAGACATAACAGAGCAAGGAATGACACATGGGTTGGGGATGAGCAGGCAGAATAATGGAAAGATGAGATACAATAATAAGATTGAATGCTTTGCCATAATTTTACACTTTGTTGTGTTAAATTGATATATTTTGACAAAATACATTTGCTGTAAAGATCAGAGTAGCATTTTTAAAGCAAGATCTCCTGTGCCGCATAGCTGCTAAAGTAAAAGTAATCACAAGCACAAAGAACACTTTATTTCATCCCACGTGGGGATTATTCACGTACAATGTAGATAAATGTAAGATAAAGCACATAATGCAAAGGGACTCTATTGGAAACAGACTGTAAAGTTGGCTGATGAGATGGCCTGAGCTTGGCTACATTATCTCAAAAACCTGCTGAGGTAGCATTGTTGCAAAAGTAAAACATACCCCTTAGGAGGACTAGTGTGCAAAAGAGAAGATACTCTTGGATCAGGGTACCTCTTAAGGCAAGAAATATAATATGCTAAATGTGCTAAAAGCTGCACACTGTAGACTAATCACAGGGACTCTGTCCTGAAAAACATAGTCTAATTTTAACTTGACCTATTTAACAAAAGGGAAGGTAACAAAACAGTAGGGGCTGGGTATATGAGAAGGAACAGGGATGAGAACCAGAAGAATACAAGGTTATTTACGGCAAGAGCATTATGGAAAAATAATCTATGTATGGATCTTCAGTATAAATGACACTCTTCCTAGTTTCATGGGCAAAGGGGGCTTGAGGAGGGATTTGGACAAAAAGAGTAGTGGCCTGGGAAGGCATTCCTTGTGTAGAAGGGCAGCATCTTAGACCACTTCTAGCAGCTACATAGTTTGTCCATTAAACACCTTGTTCCTTTTCACATTAGCTCTGTAGAGTTGATACTTAGCTGGCCACAGAAATCTTGTTTTCATGAATTAAACATCTCTGTATGTATTACTTTCTTTTAGAGATCCTTACATTCACAACTGATTTTTCTTAATGTAGTAGAAATATATTTAAAGTTATATTTTTTTTCTTTACAGATGACTTACAAAGGTGGGGAAGGGGGAATTGATCCTTTTTTAGTTTGATACACAGGAGACCTGTGAGAGGAATTTGGTTTTTTGTGTGTCTACCTCAGAAATGTTAGGGATTTCAAGTCCTTTTTGTTGGGGGTTGGAGATGTGCATGAATTTGTTGATGACTGCAATGTGGATTAGAAGCTCTCTTGGCTCTTTACTGATGGGAGCAGAGTGTCATTCTCCCAAGTCTGTTAATTAAATAGATGTCACAAAAAAGCAAGCAAAGCTTTTTAAACAGTCTGAATAAATCACTTGTCTCCTCAGATGGGTTTCACTTTTAGTTTCTGTAATGTCATAATCCTTCTTTTTCTCCAGTTGCCCTTATTCTTACAGGGTAGACAAGACTTTTCATGCCTTGACCTCAAAGCAGCAAAAGGCACAAACCCTATTTTCTCGTCTATGTAGATTACCTTTATGACCAAGTTAAATGTAAAAATAACTTTCTGCTGTCATCTTACATAGGCCATGTGAACACTAACCACACATCTCTCATTACAGAGCTGTAGCAGCCTACTTACGAGCCTTGAGTCTGAGTCCTAATCATGCAGTTGTGCATGGCAACCTGGCCTGTGTGTATTACGAGCAAGGACTGATAGATCTGGCAATAGACACCTACAGACGTGCTATTGAGCTACAGCCACACTTCCCTGATGCCTATTGTAATCTGGCCAATGCTCTAAAGGAGAAAGGCAGTGTAAGGAGCATTTCTGTTTTCTTGCAGTCTACTATATTTAAGAGGTTCGGCTGATACTTATTTCAATGCCTTGAATGATAATGAACTTTAAGGTGGGATGTTGCCTTTAGTGTGTGTTTGATTTGCTTATCAACTTGTAGGAGAAATAATAAGAGTAAAAAATTCTCCACCTCAAAGCTTATAAAGGTAGACACATTTACTTCTGAAGGAATTATGCACCAAAAAATTAAGCACACAGTATTTTAAAATTCTGCACATTTTTTGTCAATAAATAAATGTGGCTCCAGAATGGCAGTTGGGAGCACAGGCCACTGACTGCTTTGAGGTGGGAGATCACCCTGAAGGCCGTACCTCCCTCAGGACAGGGACTTGGCAGTGAGGCTGCACCAAACCCTGACACAGTGCAAGAGCTGGGCCTGCCCAAGAAACACCACAGGGTCCTGCCCATCTGTGCCAGGTGCACTTTCTGTGGGTGGGCAGGATCAAAGTGTGGAGGGGCTTACTGTGGGGCAATCTGGGTGCGGGTGACTCAGTGGGAGATCTGGATGCACAGGGGCTCATTGCGGAGTTCTGGGTGCAGGGGCAGTGGGACTGCAGGGAATCCTGATGAAGGTGTTTGGGGCTCACAGGGGGAAGGGGGGTCTGGGTGTGGGGAGATTGGGCTTGGCGGAGGGATCTGAGTGTGGGGAGCTTAGTAGGGAGGTCCAGGTGCAGCTGGTTGGGGCTCAGTGGGGTAAGTGGCCGGGGGGGGGGGGGGGGGACTTGTCTGAGGGGTTCAGGTGTACGGTTGATGGGCCTCCTTAAGGGGGGAGCGCCAGCTGCTGCTGAGGGGATGCTGCATGCTGGGCTCCGGCTTCTCCCTGCAATTCCCCTATCCCCTTTTCTTCTCCTCCCCACCCCCCTTTCCTTCTCCCCTACCTCTCCCCCCGGCCCCCCTTCGCTCCACCGCTGGCACTCATGGTTGCAGCAAAAACAGGAAAGCTCCCAGCACACGGAAGGGGAGCACAACTGGCACTAGGACCCAAGAGGTGGTATTCAGCTGCAGAGTCATTGGAGCCAAGATGCAGCCTCCTTTAGCTGGGCAGCTCTGCAGTTGCAGAAATGGGGGTGGGTGGGCAGTGGCACATAACCATGTGTGCCTCCCAGGTCTCGCCTCTGTGGGGACAAACCCCTCCCCGAAGGAAAAAAAAAAAACTGCACCCATGCTCATTTTCTGCAGGGAAGCACAGGTATTCTGGGGGGGGGGGGGGGTGTTCTGCGGGCATGCAGTCTCAAAGAATCCCCCCAGGATGTAGTGTGACTTTCTCATTAAGCAGTGTTGTTACAGAAATATGTCAAACAGCAATTTCCTTGTTTATTTTGTTAAGTACTGCTTGAACACAATTCCATTTGTTTCTAAGGTTGCTGAAGCAGAAGAATGTTACAATACAGCTCTTCGTCTGTGCCCCACACATGCAGACTCACTTAATAACCTGGCAAACATCAAGCGAGAACAGGGAAACATTGAGGAGGCTGTTCGCCTATACAGAAAAGCTCTTGAGGTACATTTGGATATAAGGAGGAGGGTAGGATGTGGAAACTATGAGGGGTGGATTGTATTCGATAAAGAAGTAGATAGAGGAGGTGGTACTTCTGTTTAAGATTTGATTGATTTTGCCAAGGAGAATAACAACGGACAACTATCAGAGGGGTAGCCATGTTAGTCTGTATCCACAAAAACAACGAGGAGTCCAGTGGCACCTTAAAAACTAACAGATTTATTTGGGCATAAGCAGAAACCCACTTCTAACTGTTCTGCAATGTGATGTCCTTGGAAGATCTGTGGGGCAAACTAACTCTCCTTTGTTTCCTATAGGTGTTCCCAGAGTTTGCTGCTGCCCATTCAAATTTAGCAAGTGTTCTGCAGCAGCAAGGAAAGCTGCAGGAGGCTCTGATGCATTACAAAGAGGCTATTAGGTAAGAATTTTGCTTTCTAAAATTCTGAGACTGGTGACAGGAATTCTACAGTCATTTAGAAAATGGCTTATAACTATTATGCAAACCAATAATCAAATAGCAGTCTGGACGGGCATTCTTAGAGGACAGACAACTTGTACTGTGGATAATGAATGGTGTGTTCTTTAATTTTAGAATCAGCCCCACGTTTGCAGATGCTTATTCAAATATGGGGAATACTTTAAAGGAGATGCAGGATGTTCAGGGAGCTTTACAATGTTACACCCGTGCCATCCAGATAAACCCTGCTTTTGCTGATGCCCACAGTAACCTGGCCTCTATTCACAAGGTACAGCCATGTTCATGGCTTTATTTTTTTAATAACACGGTGATGCATTTGGTAAACTCATTCCTGAATCTGCTTTTGCTTGCTGATTTAGTCTCTGCTTTTTGCAGGATTCAGGGAACATACCAGAAGCCATTGCTTCTTATCGCACTGCTCTGAAACTGAAACCTGATTTCCCAGATGCTTATTGCAACTTAGCCCACTGCTTGCAGGTGAGAAGAGAGAGATCTGACCATAATTCTTTTGGAGATTATTCTAATGTAAATATCCAGGACTAACCACATATCAAGGATCCAGTGTATATATTTTAAAAGGAGCAGAAATAAGTCTTAGTCAAATTAGAAAATAAGACTATGGAGCTATTTTCTCTTACAGAACTGTGCTTGGGTCATAGGTGATTTGAAATACAAGTGAGCTGTAATGGTTATTAAAATACTTTTCAAGTACCTTTTTATCTCTTGGAATGGAAGAAATGTTAATCACAGTCCCATGTAAACAGAGCTTCTCAAAGCTCTGACCTGGGTCAAGTGCAGTTGTTTAAAGTATTCTAACCAGCCATTCAATTTTTCATAAGAATGGCCATGCTGGGTCAGACCAATGATCCATCTAGCCCAGTATCCTGGCTTCTGATAGTGGCCACTATCAGATGCTTCATAAGGAATGAACCGTACAGGGCAATTATCATGTGATCCATCCCCTGTCATCCAGTCCCAGCATCTGGCAGTCAGAGGCTTAGGGGCATCCAGAGCCATGCGTTTGCATCCCTCACCATCTTGGCTAATAGCCATCGATGGAACTCTTTTCCATGAATTTAGCTAATTCTTTTTTGAACCCATTGTAGTTTTGCCTTTACAGCATACCCTGGCAACAAGTTCCACAAGTTGACTGCATTGTGTGAAGTACTTCCTTTTGTTTGTTTTAAACCTTCTGCCTATTAATTTCATTAGGTGACCCCTGGTTCCTTTGTTTCTCCTTTTAGATTGTCTGTGACTGGACGGATTATGATGAAAGAATGAAAAAGCTGGTCAGCATTGTAGCTGATCAGCTGGAGAAGAATAGACTGCCTTCTGTCCACCCTCATCACAGCATGCTGTACCCCCTTTCTCACAGCTTTAGGAAGGCTATCGCTGAGAGACATGGAAATCTCTGTTTGGATAAGGTAGGAACTTTGAAGACTTTTCCATGTACTTGGTTATACTTGAGGAAGAACAGATTGTGCATTGGTCAGTTATATTCAGGTATGTAATGCCAGTTTTAAAATAGACGTTCTCAGGCTTCAGATTTACCACCTTGTTGAGATGGATGGGTCTCTTCACTTCCTGGTTTTGTGCAGTTTGGTATTTTCTGGTATTGGGAAGAGGTCAGTCAGATTTAACAGCCATCAGTAACAATCACCGCCAAAATCTCTTACTCTGACAATTCCTCCCTCCTGACCCAAATCTGACAGAGTTCTTTTGTGTGCGCAGTGGTGGTGTAGCTGTGTCAGTCCCAGGAGAGCTTTTCTCTCTCTCCAACAGAAGTTGGTCCAATGAAAGATATTGCCTCACCCGCCTTGTCTCTTTAGAATCCTATGTTGTTCCCTCAATATCTGATCCTCTGCCTCATCTCCACCCTGACCATGGACCCATAGGGTGGGACTCTTTTTAGAACCGATGAATTCAGCTTTTTGCTTAGACTGACATCATCTGCTCTCTCCTACATTGCCTAATCGTGTTGCCAGTTCAGTGCACTCAGTATTCATCAGCCTGCATGCAGCACTTTAGTGACTGACCCAGTTGCTCCCTTAGTACACTAATCTTTTGATCAAATTTTGATACATGGCTTTCCTCTTTAACTAGAGGATGTATAGAACAAGCTTTACACTCAGTCAGGCCTCCATTTGGACTCAAATTTGGATAACACACAGCTTGGCCTGTGTGAGCAACAAATGTGCAACTGTCTACCTGAAATCTGGGAACTTGTCAGATGTGGTTTTCAAACATTATTGGGTGATAAACAGAAACTTCATCAATGCACTAGCATAGAAACTTAACTATGGGGAAAATAATAAAACTGTGTAATTCTGAAAGTCTATCCTATTTACTATCTATGCTTTTGCCGCTTCAAATTTTGTTTAAAGTTTATGATGTCTCAAAAAAATCTTGTGAATTTGATTGCCAGATCAATGTCCTTCACAAGCCACCATATGAGCATCCAAAGGACTTGAAGGCCAGTGAAGGCCGGCTTCGTGTTGGCTACGTGAGCTCTGATTTTGGAAATCATCCAACCTCCCACCTAATGCAGTCAATCCCAGGAATGCATAACCCTGACAAATTTGAGGTAAGAGAACATAACATAAATAGCATGCTGAAAGTTTTAAATACAGCTAATAGAGGCTCCCTGGGTAACCTAGGGAAGGTAAAGCACATGGTTATGCGGAAGGTTTGAGGTCACTTCCTCTTTCCTGGCAGTTCTTGGTGTATCACCTTTTGGAGCAGGAGGTGTCTCTTATACCCCAGTAGCAGCTCATCTTGCCATTTATGAAGTGGCAGTGAAAGACTCCACATGGAGATTCATCCCATCTTCAACTAGAGAGAAATAAGGGAGGAGCTGTTAATCATGGGGAGTACTCAAGGCATGTTTTGTGTTGTATGTCCCAAGATATGTTCTAGTAGGGTCTTCCCCATTTAATCTTTTAAATTTTTTCATCCTTTCTCATTTGTCTGCACGACCTGTGTTTCAACAGGATCGGGATACCCAGTAATGCTACCGAACAGTAGCTGCACATCTGTCTGTCTAAAACTCTGCCTGCCCCAGTCACTCTTACTACTTAATATTTATTGCACATTCTTATATACCATTTTCAAGAAGATATGACCACTACACTCTCCCTCCTGGGTTATTTCTATCAAGGGATCCTCACCAGCTTCAGGAGTCCTGGCTATTCATTTGTAATTGAAACTGGAAATGAGATGTACAGTTGCACATATTCAGTCACTCCCAACGGAGTAAGTATAAATCTACTCCTAAAAATTGCCAGTTTTCTGAATTATTTTTGGCATAAATGGCTTCTTCAAGTGATAGTCCCTATGTGTATTCCACACCTGTACGCATGTGCATCATGCCCCTGAGCCCAGACACATTTAGTAAGCAGCATCCATTGGTCCGCACCCGTTTCCTGTTTTACCTACTTCCTTCCTTCTCTAGAAGTTTGCATCAAAAAAGAGAAGTCCATGTTGATCATCTCCCATAAGGTCCATAAACTTCACAGGAGTGACTTAGGTTCTTGCTGTGGTTGATTCCTCTACCAATTAAGACATTCCATGTCATGGGTGCTCTCATAAACCAGGTCATCCATAGGCCCCAGACTTCAGTCAGAACACGCCTGTCCCACTCATGCACATGTGCTAGGCTTCATCTCCATTGTCTGCAAACCTGTGCATCTGCTCCCCAGTGAGGGGCAACATCAGTGCCAAAATGACAATTCTGTCCGAGGCTCCTCTGGACTTGTCTGGTTGACAAAGGCAGAAAAAGTTTGAGTGGGGATCCCTTTCATCACACCAACACCCAACGTAACCATGATTACTGATGCCTCCCTTTTAGGTTGGGGCGCTCATATGAATAATCATACTGCACAAGGCATCTGGACCACTTGGGAGTCCAGGATGTATATCAATTTACTGAACTGAGAGGTGGTCTGTTGTGCCTACAATGCCTTCCTCCCACTCATGCTGTCCTGTCATAACCAGATAACATAGGACGTTATAACTGGCTGCTATATAAACCAATCAGAGTGGAACAAGATCCCTCCTTTGTTAGTCAGTCAGCTTTTGGAATTGGTGCATCAGCAGCCATCACGTAACCCTTTCAGCAGCATATTTGACAGATGTGCAGAACTCCCTAGTGAACAGTCTCAGCAGGCATTTTTCCATAGACAATGAGTGGGAGATTCCCAATTCGGTCCTGGGCAAGGTTACTCAGTGGGGAACAGTCTTGAGACCTTTTTTGCCTCACAGGTGAACAGCAGATTTCCCCTATACTGCTTTAGAACAGTGGAGGCAGGGATTCAAAGGGAGATGCCCTTCTGCTACCATGGAGGTATCACCTCAGCTATGCCTTCCCTCCAATCCCATTAATACCACAAGTCCTACAGAAAATCCATCACAACAGCACTTGAGTCCTCTTTATTGCACCTAACTGGCCGATATGTTTCTGGTTTTCGGATCTAGTGAAGCTCCTAGCTATTCCACTCATAAACATCCACCTGTTTCCCAACCTTCTAACACCCGAGATCAACTTCAGGCACTCCAACCTGGAACTGCTACAACTCAGGACCTGGTATTTGAACAGGCATCGGATGTAGATACTCATGTTCCAGGGTTGTGTGTGGTCCATTCTCTATCAAAGCAGAAAAGATTCTACCAGGTAATGATAAGGTAGATGAAAGTCTATTCCAGTTATTTCCAGAATCTGGTGGGATTCCTGCTGTTCTGGAATATCTGCTTACTCTTAAGACACCGTTCCCTTTAGGTTCGTTTGACGGTAATCCGTGTTTTTCATTCCCTTGTTGACAATTATACTATCTTCACTCATCCTGCAAGAGCTAGATTTCTGAAGGGACGTCTTCGATCCTTCCCATCCTTGGTGAACCTCATACACCAGTGGGACCTCAGTCTTGTTCTGTCGTTTCACCAGTCCTCCCTTTGAACCTGTGTTCTCATGTTCTGTGTGTCATCTTTCAATGAAAGTTGCCTTTATAGTTGCCACAACATGAGCCAGAAGAGTCAGTGAGCTGGGAGCAGTCATGGCAGATCTGACGTATGCTACCTTCCATAAAGAAAAGGTCTCACTACTCCCCAACTGAAAATTCATCCCTAAAGTAATTTCAGAGTTTCACATGCATCAAACCATCCACTTACCTTTTTTTCTTCTAACAAATAGAGGCAGCTTCGTTCTCTGGGTGTCCAAAGGGTACTTGTCACAGAGTGTGGGTGAGTCCGGGGCCTGCACCCCTCTTCCTGGGATTCACTGTGACTCTCAGCCAGCAAGTAAAACGTTTATTGGACAATAGGAACACAGTCTAAAACAGAGCTTGTGGGTACAACCAGGACCCCTCAGTCAAGTCCTTCTGCAGGGCAGGGAGTTTAGACCCCAGCCCTGGGGTTCCCTGTGTTTCAGCACCAAACTGAAACCAAAACTCCCCCTGCAGGCTCTCTCCTGCAGCCTTTGTCCAGTTTCCTGGGCAGAGGTGTTACCTCCCCCTCCTGGCTCAGGTTACAGGCTCTCAGGTGTCCCATCCCCAGTGAAACTCCCCTTCCACATTCCCAGGTCAACACTCCCCCCTCCCTGCTGTGTCACATCTCTCCCCCCTTCGCGACTGAACTGAGCGGGGTCACTCTGACCAGTGACCTGGGGAAGTTCAGGGCCCCCTCTTCAAGACAACGCATCCGCTATCATGTTAGCACTTTCCTTCACATGGACCACGTCCATGTCATAGTCCTGCAGGAGCAGGCTCCACCTCAGGAGTTTGGCGTTGGCTCCTTTCATCTGGTGCAGCCAGGTCAGGGGAGAGTGGTCGGTGTACACGGTGAAGTGTCGCCTGAAGAGATATGGCTCTAGTTTCTTGAGGGCCCACACCATGGCCAGGCACTCCTTCTCAATGGCCGCATAGTGTTGCTCCCGGGGTAGCAACTTCTTGCTCAGGTACACAATGGGGTGTCTCTCCCCCTTTTCATCCTCCTGCATTAACAGTGCCCCCAGTCCCGTATCTGAGGCGTCGGTGAACGCCATAAAGGGCTTGTCAAAATCTGGGTTTGCCAAATCTGGGCCACTGACCAGAGCCTCCTTCAGCGCCTGGAAAGCCTCCTGGCACTGCTTGGTCCAGACCACCTTGTCTGGCTTCCCCTTCTTGAATAGCTCAGTGATGGGGGTGGCTATGGCGCTAAAGCAGAGCACAAACCTTCTATACTATCCTGCCAACCCAATAAAGGCTTGGACCTGCTTTTTGGTGTGGGGAGTGGGCCAGTCTCTGATCACCTCCACCTTAGCTGGTTCTGGCTTTAGGTGGCTGCTCCCCACCCGATGGCCCAGGTAAGATACTTCAGCCATCCCCATCTTGCACTTCTCCGTTTTTATGGTCAGCCCAGCCTCCTGGAGTTGGTCCAGCACTTGTCTAACCTGGGACACATGGTCCTCCCAGGTCTGGCTAAAGACACAGATGTCATTAATATACGCCGCTGCAAAACTCTCCATCCCCTTCAGTAGTTGATCCACCAGGCTCTGGAAGGTGGCCAGTGCTCCCTTGAGGCCAAAAGGCAGGGTCAGGAACTCATAGAGCCCTAGAGGGTTGATAAAGGCCGATTTCAGCCGGGCATCTGCATCCAGCAGCATTTGCCAGTAGCCCTTTGTAAGATCCATGGTGGTAAGGTATCGAGCTCCTCCCAGTTTGTCTAGGAGCTCATCAGGCTTGGGCATGGGGTAGGCATCAGATACAGTGATGGCATTGAGTTTCCGATAGTCCACACAGAACCGGATCGACCCTTCCTTTTTGGGGACCAGCACTGCTGGCAGATGGCTGGATCACCCCAATGCCAGCATGTCCCTGACCTCTCTTTCCAGGTCCTGAGCAGTTTTCCCTGTGACTCGAAAGGGGGAGCATCTTATCGGCGGGTGCGATCCTGTCTGCACCTGGGTGGACAGTCAGATTAGTGCGTCCAGGCTGGTTGGAAAACAGCTGTCAGTACGGATGCAGCACCCCTCTGATCTCAGCTTGCTGGGCAGGGGTTAGCTGATCCGAGAGGGGTATTGTTTCCAGGGGTGAACCAGCTCGGGTCCCAGGGAATAGATCCACTAAAGGGTCATCTCCCTGCTCCTCCCAATGTCCACACACGGCCAACACCACATTCCCCCCGGCATAATATGGCTTCATCATATTCACATGATACACCTGGCGGTGGTGTGCCCAGTTAGACAGCTCCACCACATAGTTTACCTCATTTAGCTGCTTGACAACCTTAAAGGGCCCTCCCAGGCAACCTGTAGTTTGTTCTTTCTCACCATCACCTGATCCCTGGTGGCGTAGGCACAGGCCCGCGCCGTGTGGTCATACCAGACCTTCTGCTTCTTCTGGGCTCTGGCCAGATTCTCCCTGGCCAGGCCCATGAGTTCAGCAAGTCTCTCTCCGAAGATCAGGACATACTCCACCACTGACTCTCCATTGGGAGTGGCCTTCCCCTCACATTCGTCTCTCATCAGGTCCAGGGGGCCCCTTATCCTCCTTCCATATAACAGTTCGAAAGGCGAAAATCCGGTAGACTCCTGGGGTACCTCCCTGTACACGAACAGCAGGTGAGGTAAATACTTGTCCCAATCCCACGGGTGCTGGTTCATAAAGGTTTTCAAGCATCATCTTTAGCGTCCCATTGAACCTCTCCACCAGCCCATTGGACTGGGGTGATAAGCTGAGGCCCAGTTGTGCTGGGTCCCACATTTCTCCCACAAGCACCGGAGCAGGGCTGACATTAAGTTGGATCCTTGGTCTATCAAGACTTCCTTGGGGAACCCCACTCGACTGAAAATGGTCAGGAGCGCATCTGCCACGGTGTCGGCTTCAGTGGAAGCTAAGGGCACGGCGTCGGGGTAGCGGGTGACAAAATCTACCACCACCAGAATGTATTTCTTCCCGACCGGGTTGTCTTGCTGAGAGGTCCCACTATGTCCATGGCCACCTTCTGGAAAGGTTCCTCTATGATGGGCAAAGGTTTCAAAGCCGTTTTCCCCTTGTCCCGGGCCTTCCCCACCCTCTGACAGGGGTCGCAGGATCGGCAATACTGCCAGACAGTGGTAAAGACCCCAGGCCACCCCCAGACTGCCCTGGCCAGTAAAAGTTCTGTAGCAATCTCTGCTGGGTGCGCTGGATTCGCTGGTGCCCTTAGAGGGGGATGTCATGGGCCAGGTACAGTAGCTTGCGGCGCCACTTCTGGGGGACCACCAGCTCCTGATCCCACAGGACTCCACTTCCCCTGGGGGAGCCCATTCTCGGTACAGGAAACCCTTCTCCCACAGGAACCTCTCCTGGCAACCTCTCCTCATGGTCCATACCACACTGAGGTCGGCCAGGTCCCTGAGCTTCCGCAAGGAGGGATCTTTCTGCAACTCGGCCTGGAACTCAGCAGCTGGGGAAGGGATGGGGCCTGGTTCCCTCTCACTGGCTGGGTCTGAGGCCACAGCCTCTCTGAGCCATGCCCCTCGGCGCTCCCTCCCCACCAGGGTAGGGTCCTGCGCCTCTGGTGTGGTACCCTTCCCGAGGTTGGGGCACAGTGCCCCTCGCTGGCTCTGGCTACGGGTCACAACCAGGGCAGTCTGGGGGTTGCTTGGCCAGTCCTCTAGGCCGCCCCCCCCCCATCAATACCTCAGTGGGCAAATGGTGGTGCACCCCACATCCTTGGGGCCCTCCTTGGCCCCCCATTTCAGGTGTACCCTTGCCATGGGCACCCTGTATGAGGTCCCGCCCACCCCCTTCAGTGTCAGGTAGGTGTTGGGCACCACCCGATCTGGGGTCACCACCTCGGGCCGGGCCAGCATCACCACCGCGCCTGTATCCCAGTATCCATTGACCTTCCTCCCATCCACCTCCAGGGGAACAAGGCACTCTCTCCGGAGGGACAGCCCCACGCCCACCCTGTAAACCGAGAATTCTGAGTCCAGAGCATCCAGCCCTCTGGAGGAGCTGGCCTGGGGTCCTCTTCCCTCCTGAGCAGGTGGTAAGCTGGCAGCCCCCCTTGCTTGGGCCATCTGCCCCTCGTCCAGCTGGGTCCCTACCCAGTTAACCCCGGGTAAGTTGGGTCTGCTCAGTCTGTCCCTGAGCCTGGGGTACTGGGTTCGTATGTGGCCTCTCTGGCCACAGTGATAGCAGCTCAGGTCACGTTGGTCCCCTCGAGCAGGTCAGATGGTCCTGACGCCAGGCGTTTCCTTTGGGAGGGGGTTGTCCATATTTCCCTGCTGGGAGGTCCCATGGTGTCTGTGTGTCTCTCTCTCTCTCTGCATCGTGGGGGGCCTGTTCTTTTGGGACTCCTCCCTGCTACCCCCTGACCGACTGATCACAAACTCGTCGGCCAGCTGCCCTGCATGCTGTGGGTTCTCTAGCTTTTTGTCCACCAACCATAGCATCAGGTCGGAAGGGCACTGTTCATACAGTTGCTCCAGTACAATTAGGTCAAGCAGGTCCTCTTTATCTTGGGCCCCAGCTGTCCACTTGCGGGCATATCCCTGCATTCGGTTGACCAGTTGTAGGTATGTGACCTCGGGTGTTTTATGCTGACTCAGGAACCTTTTCCGGTACATCTCGGGGGTCAGCCCAAACTCATGGAGCAGGGCCTTTTTGAACAGTTCATAGTCCCTTGCCTCCGCCCCTTTCATTCAGCTGTACACCTCCACGGCTTTGGGGTCCAGTAAGGGGGTGAGAAACTGGAGCCTGTCTGCCGGGTCAACCCTGTGCATCTCGCAGTCATTCTCAAAGGCCGTCAGGAAGCTATCTATGTCCTCCCCCTCCTTACGCTGGGCCAGGAAGCACTTATCAAAGCTCCTCACAGTCTTGGGTCCCCCCTCACTCACCGCAGCCTGGGTCCCACTGCTTCTCAGCCTGACGAGCTCCAGTTCATGCTGTCTCTGCTTCTCTTCATGCTGCTTCTGTTTCTCCTCCTCCTCCTTCTTCTCATGCTGACGTTGCCTGTCCTTCTCCTCCCGCTCATGCTGATGCTGCTTTTCATGATCCTCCAGCTCCCTCATTTTCATCTCCCTCTCCCATTCCAGCTGCCTCCACTCCAAGGATGGGGAGCTCCGCCGGGAGGATCCCCTGCTGGCTGCCGGGGTCAGGGTGCCCTCGGTATTCGCTGGGCTTCCCCCAACCCCTCCCCTAGGCATAGGTAGGAAGGGTCTCGGGATGTCCTCGGCAGCAGTCTGACCCCTCCCAGCCCAGTCAGGCCCCAGGGCCCACGCTGCGTCCACCGGGCGGCTTTCCTCAGGGACAGGAATCGGGTCTTCCAAGCGATCCTTCTCCTACTGGGCAATCAGCTGTTCCTTGGTGGACCTTCCAGTGCGCAGCCCCCTCTGCCTGCACAGCTCCACCAGGTCACGGCTTAAGGCTTTTAGCGTACATCTCCCTGCTGGCCACTCGCAGGCCTGTGCAGCTTTCCACGGTTTCCAGGAAGAATCCCTAGGGTGCCAGTCCTCCTCTTTCTTGAGGTCACCACCTCTTTGCCAGGGTCGAGCTGCAGACTCCTCCGCCCCTAGGGCTGCTCGCTGCAATCCCCCGGGGGACCCTGTTACTGCAAAAGTCTTTCTCTCTGGTCACACACTCCCAGGGGTTAACTGCCCCCTGAAACCGTCTCTCTCTGTATCTTCAGTACGCCTGGTCCCCGTCAATCCCCCTTCGTTTTACTGTTCCCCAGTCACTTACTTCAGGAAGTGCCATTCACGGGGTGCAGTACATCCCACCGCTAACACCAGTTGTCACGGAGTGTGGGGGAGTCCGGGGCCTGCACCCCTCTTCCTGGGATTCACTGTGAGACTCAGCCAGCCAGTAAAACGGAAGATTTATTGGACAATAGGAACACAGTCTAAAACAGAGCTTGTGGGTACAACCAGGACCCCTCAGTCAAGTCCTTCTGGGGGGCAGGGAGCTTAGACCCCAGCCCTGGGGTTCCCTGCATTCCACCACCCAGCACCAAACTGAAACCAAAGCCCCCCCCCAGCAGGCTCTCTACTGCTGCCTTTGTCCAGTTCCCCAGGCAGAGGTGTTACCTCCCCCTCCTGGCTCAGGTTACAGGCTCTTAGGTGTCCCATCCCCAGTGAAACTCACCTACCACATTCCCAGGTCAACACTCCCCCCTCCCTGCTGCGTCACAGTACTGGCCTTTTATCTACCAAGAACAAAAACTATTAGACACCTTAACCATTTCTTTCCATAGCCGAGAGATCAAGGGGTCAAGATCTCTGGTCCTATCTGTATTCCACTACCCACCTTCCATTCTCTCTGGTGCTGGATTATACCTGTATTTGCGTAAGAGAAGGAACTGGAAAGATGTCTGTCTACATCACCCTTTATAACCTCATTTTGGAGCATGAGAAGAACCGCGCATTAGCAGACCAATGGGTACTGCTTAATAAAATTCTCTGGACTCAGGCATGTGGTGCGCATGCATGATATTCCACATGAAGGTGATAGGGACCACACATCTCTAAGAACCTTCAGTTACAGGTAAGTAACCTAGAATCATAGAAGATTAGGGTTGGAAGAGACCTCAGGAGGTCATCTAGTCCAACCCCCTGCTCAAAGCAGGACCAACCCCAACTAAATCATTCCAGCCAGGGCTTTGTCAAGCTGGGCCTTAAAAAATCTCTAAGGATGGAGATTCCACCACCTCCTTAGGTAAAGCATTCCAGTGCTTCACCACCCTCTTAGTGAAAAGGTTTTTCCTAATATCCAACCTAAACCTCCCCCACTGCAACTTGAGACCATTACTCCTTGTTCTGTCATCTGCTACTATTGAGAACAGTCTAGAGCCATCCTCTTTGGAAGCCCGCTTCAGATAGTTGAAGGCTGCTATCAAATCCCCCGTCACTTTTCTCTTCAGCAGACTGACTAACCCCAGTTCCCTCAGCCTCTTCTCATAAGTCATGTGTCCCAACCCCCCAATCATTTTTGTTGCCCTCCGTTGGACTCTCTCCAATTTGTCCACATCCTTTCTGTAGTGGGGGGTCCAAAACTGGAACCAATACTCCAAATGTGGGTTCACCATGCTGAATACAGGGGAATAATCACTTCCTTCGATCTGCTGGCAATGCTCCTACTAATGCAGCCCAATATGCTGTTAGCCTTCTTGGCAACAGGGCACACTGTTAACTCAAACTGTTAACTTCTTGTCCACTGTAATCCGCAGGTCCTTTTCTGCAGAACTGCCGCTTAGCCCGTCGGTTCCCAGCCTGTAGCAGTGCATGGGATTCTTCCATCCTAAGTGCAGGACTCCGCACTTGTCCTTGTTGAACCTCATCATATTTCTTTTGGCCCAATCCTCTGATTTGTCTAGGTTTGTCCCTACCCTCCAGGATATCTACCTCTCCCCCCATCTTAATGTCATCCATGAACTTGCTGAGGGTGCAATCCATCCCATCATCCAGATCATTAATGAAGATGTTGAACAAAAGCGGCCCCAGGACCAATCCCTGGGGCACTCTGCTTGATACCGGCTGCCAATTAGACATTGAGCTGTTGATCACTGTCCATTTAGCCGAACGATTTAGCCAGCTTCCTATCCACCTTATAGTCCATGCATTCAATCCATACTTTAACTTGCTGGCAAGAATGCTGTTGGAGACCGTATCAAAACCTTTGCTAAAGTCAAGGTATATCATGTCCACTGTTTTCCCCATATCCACAGAGCCTGTTCTCATATCATAGAAGGCAATCAGGTTGGTCAGACATGACTTGCCCTTGGTGAATCCATGTTGACTGTTCCTGATCACCTTCCTCTCCTCCGAGTGCTTCAAAATGGATTCCTTGAGGACCAGCTCCGTGATTTTTCCAGGACTGAGGTGAGGCTGACCGATCTGTAGTCCGTGGTCCCCTCCCCCTCCCGCCCCCCATTCGCCTTCTTCCCTTTTTTAAAAGATGGGCACTATATTTGCCTTTTTTCAATCGTCCAGGACCTCCCCTGATCACCACAAGTTTTCAAAGATAATGGCCAATGGCTCTGCAATCACATCTGGCCCCATGGCATTGTGCATGTCCAGCTTTTCTAAATAGTCCTTAACCTGTTCTTTCACCACTGAGGGCTGTTCACCACCTCCTCATACTGTGCTGCCCAGTGCAGCAGTCTGGGAACTGACCTTGTCTGTGATGACCGAGGCAAAAAAAAGCATTGAGTACTTCAGCTTTTTCCACATCTGTCACTAGGTTGTCTCCCCCATTCGGTAATGGTCCTGCCACTTTCCCTGACCACCTGTCAAAACCCTTCTTGTTACCCTTCACATCCTTTGCTAGTTGCAACTCCAGTTGTGCTTTGGCCTTCCTGATTACACCCCTGCATGCTCAAGCAATATTTTTTTACTCCTCCCTAGTCATCTGTCCAAGTTTCCACTTCTTGTAAGCTTCCTTTTTGTGTTTAAGCTCACTGAAGATTTCTCTAAGCCAGGCTGGTCGCCTGCCATATTTGCTATTATTTCTGCGCATCGGGATGGTTTGTTCCTGCTCCCTCAAAAAGGCTTCTTTAAAATACAGCCAGCTCTCCTTGACTCCTTTCTCCCACATATTATCCTCCCAGGGGATCCTGTCCATCAGTTCCCTGAGGAAGTCAAAGTCTGCTTTTCTGAAATCCAGAGTCCGTAATCTGCAGCTCTCCTTTCTTCCTTTTGTCAGGATCCTGAACTCGACCATCTCATGGTCAATGCTGCCCATGTTGCCGCCCACTTCTACTTCCCCTACCAATTCTTTCCTGTTTGTGAGCAGCAGGTCAAGAGGAGCAGGGCCCCTAGCTGATTCCTCTAGCACTTGCACCAGGAAGTTGTCCCCAACACCCTCCAAAAACTTCCTGGATTGTCCGTGCACTGCTGTATTGCTTTCCCAGCCGATGTCAGGGTGATTGAAGTCCCCCATGAGAACCAGGGCCTGCAATCTGGAAACTTCTGTTACTTATCAGAAGATAGCCTCATCTACCTCATCTTCCTGATCTGATTGTCTATAGCAGACACCCAACATGACATTACCCTTGTTGCTCTCACCTCTAAACTTAACCCAAAGACTCTCAACAGGCTTTTCTCTGGTTTCATACTTGAGCTCTGAGCAATCATACCGCTCTCTTACATACAGTGCAACTCCTCCACCTTTTCTCCCCCACCTGTCCTTCCAGAACAGTTCATACCCATTCATGACCGTGCTCCAGTCATGTGAGTTACCCCACCAAGTCCCTGTTATTTCAATCACATCATAAAAAGAAAAGGAGTACTTGTGGCACCTTAAAAAGAAAAGGAGTACTTGTGGCACCTTAGAGACTAACCAATTTATTTGAGCATAAGCTTTCGTGATTGGATGCATACTTCATCGGATGCATACTGTGGAAAGTGTAGAAGATCTTATTATATATATACACACACACACAGCATGAAAAAATACCTCCTCCCACCCCACTCTCCTGCTGGTAATAGCTTATCTAAAGTGACCACTCTCCTTACAGTGTATGATAATCAAGGTGGGCCATTTCCAGCACAAATCCAGGTTTTCTCACCCTCCACCCCTCCCCCCCCCCCCCCCCCCAGATTCACTCTCCTGCTGGTGATAGCCCATCCAAAGTGACAACTCTTTACACAATCACCAGCAGGAGAGTGAATCTGTGGGGGGGGGGGGGGGGGTGGAGGGTGAGAAAACCTGGATTTGTGCTGGAAATGGCCCACCTGGTGATCACTTTAGATAAGCTATTACCAGCTGGACAGTGGGGTGGGAGGAGGTATTTTTTCATATTCTCTGTGTATATATAAAGTCTGCTACAGTTTCCACGGCATGCATCCGATGAAGTGAGCTGTAGCTCACGAAAGCTCATGCTCAAATAAATTGGTTAGTCTCTAAGGTGCCACAAGTACTCCTTTTCTTTTTGCGAATACAGACTAACACGGCTGTTACTCTGATCTGAAGGTATACATTGTCCCCAAATGTAAAATAGTTATGGGTAAGGACAAAGTCACAAAGTTCAGCCACCAGGTTAGCCGTAACATTATCGGGGATAGTGTTCTTGACGGCTTGTAGTCCATCTTTGTGTGGAATGTTGGTGTAGAGGGCTTCTACATCCATAGTGGCCAGGATGGTGTTATCAGGAAGATCACTGATGGATTGTAGTTTCCTCAGGAAGTCAGTGGTGTCTCGAAGGTAGCTGGGAGTGCTGGTAGCATAGGGCCTGAGGAGGGATTCTACATAGCCAGACAATCCTGCTGTCAGGGTGCCAATGCCTGAGACGATGGGGCGGCCAGGATTTCCAGGTTTATGGATCTTGGGTAGTAGATAGAATATCCCAGGTCGGGGTTCCAGGGGTGTGTCTGTGCAGATTTGATCTTGTGCTTTTTCAGGGAGTTTCTTGAGCAAATGCTGTAGTTTCTTTTGGTAACTCTCGGTGGGATCAGAGGGTAATGGCTTGTAGAAAGTGGTGTTGGAGAGCGGCCGAGCAGCCTCTTGTTCATATTCCGACCTATTCATGATGACAACAGCACCTCCTTTGTCAGCCTTTTTAATTATGATGTCAGAGTTGTTTCTGAGGCTGTGGATGGCATTGTGTTCCTCACGGCTGAGGTTGTGGGGCAAGTGATGCTGCTTTTCCACAATTTCAGCCCATGAACGTCAGCGGAAGCACTCTATGTAGAAGTCCAGTCTGCTGTTTCGACCTTCAGGAGGAGTCCACCTAGAATCCTTCTTTTTGTAGTGTTGGTAGGAAGGTCTCTGTGGATTAGTATGTTGGAAATATTCCTTGAGTCGGAGATGTCGAAAATAGGATTCTAGGTCACCACAGAACTGTATCATGTTCGTGGGGGTGGAGGGGCAGAAGGAGAGGCCCCGAGATAGGACAGCTGCTTCTGCTGGGCTGAGAGTATAGTTGGATAGGTTAACAATATTGCTGGGTGGGTTGAGGGAACCATTGCTGTAGCCCCTTGTGGCATGTAGTAGTTTAGAAAGTTTAGTGTCCTTTTTCTTTTGTAGAGAAGCAAAGTGTGTGTTGTAAATGGCTTGTCTAGTTTTAGTAGAGCCCAGCCATGAGGAAGTTTGTGTGGAAGGTTGTTTTTTTATGAGAGTATCCATTTTTGAGAGCTCATTCTTAATCTTTCCCTGTTTGCTGTAGAGGATGTTGATTAGGTGATTGCGCAGTTTCTTTGAGAGCGTGTGGCACAAGCTGTCAGCATAGTCTGTGTGGTATGTAGATTGTAATGGATTTTTTACCTTCAGTCCTTTTGGTATGATGTCCATCTGTTCCGCATGTTTATTCCCCCCCCCCCCCATTGTTCCTCAGATGTTCCTGTCAACTGCTATTTCCCAATGTTTATTTCTCTTCCCCACACTCCCTCCCACCCTTCCTCAGACGTTCTTGTCGACAGCTGGAAATGGCTCACCTTGATTATCACTACAAAACATTTTTCTCCCCCACTCTCCTGCTGGTAATAGCTCACCTTACCTGGTCACTCTCGTTACAGTGTGTATGGTAACACCCATTGTTGCATGTTCTCTGTGTATATAAATCTCCCCACTGTATTTTCCGCTATATGCATCCGATGAAGTGAGGTGTAGCTCACGAAAGCTTATGCTCAAATAAATTTGTTAGTCTCTAAGGTGCCACAAGTACTCCTTTTCTTTTTGTGGATACAGACTAACAGAGCTGCTACTCTGAAACCAATCACATCATAGTTCCTTTACTGTGCCAGGACTTCCAATTGCGTTCATGTACAAGCACCTAAGATAACTAGCCAATTGCCCTACTTGGTCAGTATGAATTGGGAGGCCTGCCCTGTTGCATCCTTCTTGTGTTTCTTCCTGGTATCTCACTTCCCCACTTGCCTCAGGGGTTAGGTCTCCATCCCCCAGCAAACCTAGTTTAAAGCCCTCCTCACTAGGTTAGCAAGCCTGCCTGCAAAGATGCTCTTCGTTAGGTGGATCCCATCTTTTCCTACCAATCCTTCTTCCTGGAACAGGAACCTCCATTTCCTACATTAATACTTAGAGTAAACTAGACTAGTATGAAGGAAACAGTACCACTTAGTGGCTAAAGTGGACTGAAGCTCAAATCTGAGTTCCGTTCCCAACTATGTCACAAGTTCAGTGTGTGACTGAGCACGTAACTTAATGTCTCTAGCAAAATAAGGATACTTCCTACCTTTGTAAAGTATTGTGAGATTTTTACTTAAAGCCAAAATACTTAAATGTTGGTTTTATTCGCAAAGACGCTTTATTTACTAGATCAGTCAGAACAGACTGACACTTCCCCAGGTCACAACATCCCTTTGAGTTCAAAACACTGACAGCTGACTTAATTAACCTAAACCTTCATATATACTTTGAAAACTTGTTCCCTAAGTCCCTTTCTCTTTGCCTCTCTTATGGTGACGCTTGTGATGTTCAGATACATTATCTTCCTGATAAAGAAACACAAAAAGTTACTACTACTTTCAGATTAGCTGACAGATATAAAAATAGCAAATTTATATCAGACTGATACCCTGTTATCTTCATGAAAGAGCTGCTTAGTTAAAGCACTACATTTAGAAATTTTAACAAGTTAACTTTTTTTTTTTTTTTAAATCTCTGGTACAAGCATTAATGGTGGCAAGAAGTCAGTAAATACCTATGTTGGCTTCTAAGCAGAGTGTGGCAGCGATACATCTTAACTTGTTCTGGAGTGAGGATGTTGTTTCACTATCTACCAATGAAAAGATAAATCCCAAACAGAACTTGAATCCACTATTTCATGCTGAAGTCAGCACCTTGCCCTCTAAACCAGTGGTTCTCAAACTGATTTGATTGAGCCCCACTTGTTTGTGTCTGTCTGTAGTCATTTATGGCTTCCCACCCCCAAGTACATATATCGCCACCCAGCTCTGAAGGCAGAGCTGTGGCTGCTGGCTGAGCGCCCCGCTCTGAAAGCAGCACTGCGCCAGCAGCAACATAGCAGTGTAAAGGAGTCAACAGGATACTTAGCATCCAGTTGCTACCCTTACTTCTGCACTGCCGCTGCAGGGCTGGCATCCTGCCACCTTCAGCTGAGAGATTTTGAGGGCGTCCTGCTACCTCCAGCCAGGGGGGAGGAGTGCCTAAGCTCAGGTGTTATCCCCACTTCCTGGATGTGCACAGCCCTTACACACGAGCCCCAGCCACCTTGGGCTGACAGCCACCGCTCTTCACAAAAGAAAAACACAGCTCACACCTCCATAGTTTAAGAACTGCTGCATTAGACTAATTGGGTTCATGCAGGTTGACTGTTTGAATCAGTGACCAGTAAATATTAGATTTACTGAAGGTGAAAATGTTTACATACCTTGTCACCCTTTGCTTTTGACACTGGATCCATTTCACACTTTTAACTGGAGAGTTGCATACTGCTTTTTCCAGAACTTACCCAGTTTGGCTGGAGAGTCAATAAAGAAAAATGGGCTGAATGTATTATCAATCTAAAAGTGAGACCACTTGTGAAATTGTTACACTTCCAACAAACTCTTAAGCTGCTTATATGCAATTTTCATAACCCTTATTTAGGATTTTTCGTGTTCAAAGCACTTACAAAATAGCTGGCTAATGTTTGTGTAAAATAAAATTAAACTTAGTCCTAAACAATTTCCTCTTTTTAATGAGGATAATGTAGAGTAATTACATAGCATTTATGATGAAATTTTAGTCAATAGACTAATTTCAAGTATTTATATTAACTTGTGGTGCTGTATATCCCAGGTGTTCTGTTATGCCCTCAGCCCTGATGATGGGACAAACTTCCGTGTAAAGGTGATGGCAGAAGCAAATCATTTCATTGACCTCTCCCAGGTGAGCTTTCATTCTTTTGAATTTGCAGCATGTTTTTCAGAAATGGAGTTCTCAACCTATGGTTAAGGATCCTGGTCACAGTGAATTTCTTGGAGCACAAATTATGCTCCCAGGTAATGGTAAGAGTGATCTTCAGAATTCTTTTGTGGTAGTGTATGTCAGCAGTTTCATCGTTATGGAGGGAATCGATGGGCATTGTGTGAACTTTAAGTGTGACTATTGGAATTTTATTAATGTGAGTGCTGGTTGTGGATTAAAACGATAGTCATGCACATAGCCTAAGTTGGTCGAGGAGACTTGCTACAGTGGTTGAATATTTTGGGCTTGATTCTTGGGTACATTTAAGGCTGTTGTATGCTACTCAAACAATATAAAGCATAGCATGGCTTAGCAAGTTGGTGAAAGATTCCCCCTGCATAGTGGAATAACAGAGATTTAGTCACTGGAGCAGCTTCTACCTCCATCACCTCTTGGATCGAAGGTATGTGGCAAAGGTTTTACTACATCTTAAATGATCCTCAGATGCAGAAGCACTCCCTGGGGTCCAAGGATGGCTGTAAATTAGAGTAGTCCTGCAAATCCTCTAATACACATTGGAGCTGGGACTGGCCTGGCAGCTGTACAGCAGCAGGGGATAGCTTAAATTCATCCCCTTGGACCATGCAATATGCAACTGATGTGCCACTTAGAATCTGGGTCTTGAATAAAAATGGTGTATCTGCTAAACTGACAGCAATAGAAATGCTGTTCTTCAAGAGATCCTCTGCATACTTGCACTTGCAAAATGTGTTCCCAAAGCTGCTGAACTTCAGGAACAATTTGGAAAGCACTGCCTGCTGAGTATTTCTCTCAGAACTGAACATTTAATACCTAGCGTGGACCCCGTTCAGCTGTACACTGTTGTTGTGAGCATTACAAACACCTCGCACCTTCTCCTGCAGTATTTACATAGCTGATACAAGAGCCGCCACACTGATGCCATGCAAGCAGCCCTGCTGGAAGATGTAGAGCAGAGCAATTCACAGTTGCTGATGACTGTTTCACATCACCTTGACACAGCTGAGCTCCATTTCTAAGCCCAGGAAACAAGTACTGAATGGTGGGACTGCATCATTATGCAGATATGGGATGGCGAGCAATGACTCAGGCAGCTCCCGGTGCCGGGTGAGAGGTCAGGCTGGGGGCCTGCTCCCCTCCCCTCCCATCTCGCTCTGACATGTCAACCCGGCAGTCTGCTCGGTAACTGCTTGTGCAGAGTGCCAGCTTTATCCTTTGCAAAGAAACAGGCTGGTGGGTGCCAGGGCAGAGGATGGAGTTCGAGCTCATGGAGAGCGACATCCTGGAGTCGTTGGAGGATCTAAGTTACAAAGGTCCATGGTTAGAAGATGAAGCACTGACTCAAGCAGTCTCTGGTGGAGCCAGTTCCCCTGAATTTACCAAACTTGCTACTTGGCTGGTATCTGAGTTAAGGCTATATTGTAAACTAGAAGAAAATGTGCAAGCTACTAACAATCCAAGTGAAGCAAAAGAGTTCCAACTTGAAGTGAGTGGGCTACTGGGAGAAGTGAACTGTCCATATGCATCATTAACATCAGGAGATGTGACAAAACGCCTTCTTAATTAGAAGAATTGCCTCCTGCTGCTCACATACCTCATCTCAGAACTGGAAGCTGCCAAAATGCTGTGTGTGAATGCCCATCCGAAAAAAGCACAAGAAGGAGGTGTTAGCGAGGTCTTTCAGGAGCTAAAAGGCAGTTGTATTGCATTAGGTGTGTCCAAGACTCTGGCCAACATAACTGTGTTCCAGTTGTTCAGTGGAATCAGGGGAAAAAAACTAAAAGAAACCTTAGCAAAGGTTTCACTTGGCCATGTTAGAAAACCTTTACTGAAGAAACCATTGGGACCAGCTTATTGGGAAAAAATTGAAACAATTAACCAAGCCATAGCCAATGAATATGAAGTTTGGACAAAACTGTTAGTGAAACGTTTGGATGTAACTGTGCAGTCCTTTGGCTGGTCAGCTAGAGCTAAGAGTCAAACAGAGAAACTGGCTAAAGTCTACCAACCCAAACGTGCCTTCTTAACTACCAACTGCACTATTTCCATTGCTCACCTCTTGGCAGCTCAGCAAGATTGTCAAAGATTGAGGATAAGCAGTGGGTCTATCCAAGAAAAGACTGTGTTTGCCATTAATAAGGTATTAATGGGCAGAATACCTGACAGAGGGGGCAGACCAAATGAAACTGAGCCTCCACCTCCTGAGATGCCACCATGGCAGAAAAGACTAGTTGCTTACCATATTAACTAGTGATTCTTCTTTGAGTGTTTGCTCATATCGATTCCAATTAGGTTTGCGTGCGCTGTGTGCATGACCGTTGGAAACTTTTCCCCTAGCAGCATCCATCGGGTCGGCTGTGGAGCCTCCTGGAGTGGCGCCTGCACGGCACTCAATATATACCTCAGCCAACCTGGGGCCCCCTCAGTTCCTTCTTACTGCCCGACGGTTGTTGGAACTATGGCATCTTGCTCTGCAAGTTCTCCACGTTTCTCTAGCTCTATAGATAGTTTGTTTGGTTTGTAGTTCTGGTTTTGGTTTTAGTTGGGTTGGTGAGTAACTGTTTTTTCTTTGAATAGTTATCCCTATGGGTGCTCTGCTTCAGGAGCACATGCGCACTCATGCGCCTTTGATCGGAAACTTTCAGTTGCAGCCTGTGTTCTGTGTGCTTGTGCTATGAGTTGAGGGTATCTAGGGAAGATCAGACCCACCACTGGTCCTAGTCCTTCTCAACCACCTGTAGCCTGAGATGAAACCTTGTGTCTGTTGGTTAGCTTTGCTAATCCAGCGTTGTTCTTACCCTACTTGTATTTCTTTTTATTTCAATGTAGTTGTTTTTAACCTGTTTTCTTTCACATTCTGCCCATCTTGGGGGTGGCATTTCCTTTTCCCCCAGTTTCCTGGTTGCCAGCTCCTTGTCTGCCTTAGTTCCCTTGTTTAGTGTTCTCTTTCAGCTCAGGGTATGTTCAACCCCAGGTTTTAAACCTTGCCATGTGTGCAACAGATCTCTTTCCCTCAGCAACGGACATTGCAGTTGCCTTGGGAAGGCCCATATCCTGTCTAAACGTAGGGTCTGCACTGGCTTCAAGATCTGATCTAGGAAGTTGCAGAAAGACAGGCTCATGTTACTCCTCATGGAGTGATCCTTGAGACCAGCTACTGATTCATGTCTGCAGTCCTCCAGGTTTCCCCAAGAGGTCCAGGACACAGTTGAAGATTTCCCTTTTGAATGTCTCAAGTTTTTTTCTGTGGAACTGCTGAAGTCTCTCCACTCGCTATAGGATTCAGGAGCCGCCTCTTGATCATTGGGCATCTACGCTAATTGTGACAAAAAGGAAATGATCACAGACAGCTTAAAGATCTTGTCCCGCACAGTACATATTAGAGGATGGCAGAACCACCCAGGGAGTAGGTTCAGTTTCAGAGGGAAAATTTCTCATCCACTGTCACCACCCAGCCAACAGCTTCCAGTAAACTTTTTTTTTATACGTTGGTTGAAAGCCATGACTCACTCTACCACCTGGACCTGTTGCTGCATCATCCTTTCCAATGGGATTCTTTCCCATTTCAGACCATCATTGGAAAAGTCATTACATCAGGCTACACCATTCACTTCAGACCTGAGTGTATTTATTGGCAGCTCATAGTCATCCTGTGATCAATGTGATGTGGCCATGAAAAAGGCTAATGCAGTCCTAGGATGCATTAGGCAAGATATTTCCAGTAGAAACAGGGAAATGTTAGTACCATTATACAAGGTATTGGTGAGACCTCATCTGGAATACTGTGTGCAATTCTGGTCTCCCATGTTTAAGATGAATTCAGACTGGAACAGGTGCAGAGAAGGGCTACTAGGATGCTCTGAGGAATGGAAAACTTACCTTGAGAGGAGGCCCAAAGAGCTTGGCTTGTTTAGCCATACGAAACGAAGGCTGAGGGGAGATATGATTGCGCTCTATAAATACATCAGAGGGATAAATACCAGGGAGGGAGAGAAGTTATTTAAGCGCCAATGTGGACACAAGAACAAATGGATATAAACTAGCCATTAACAAGTTTAGGCTTGAAATTGAGTGAAGGTTTCTAACTATTGGAGGAATGAAGTTCTGGAATAGCCTTCCAAGGAGAGTCACGGGGGCAGAAATCCTCACTGGCTTCAAGACTCAGCTTGGTAAATTTTTATGGAGGGGATGGTATGGTGAGAGAGCCTACAATGGCACGTAGCCAATCTGTGACTGCTAACAGCAAATATCTCCAACAGCTGGTGATTGGACACTAGATGGGGAGAGCTCTGAGTTACTACAGAAAATGCTTTCCCAGGTGTTTGGTGGGTCTTGCCTACATGCTGTGGGTCTAACTGATTGCCATATGTGGGGTCAGGAAGGAATTTTCCCAGTCAGATGGGCAGAAACCCTTTCCTTTGTAGAACGGGACACGGGTCACTTGCAGATTTAAACTAGTGTAAATAGTGGATTCTCTGTAACTTCATGTCTTTAAACCATGATTTGAGGACTTCAGTAATACAGCCAGAGGTTAGGGATCTGTTATAAGAGTGGGTGGGTGAGAGTCTGTGGCCTGCAATGTGCAGGAGGTCAGACAAGATGATCATGATAGTCCCTTCTGACCTTAGTCTGAGTCTGTGAAAGCAGCTCTCTCACCAACAGAAGTCTCCATAATTGATAAGTATCAGAAGGGTAGCGTGTTAGTCTGGATATGTAAAAGCGGCAGAGTTCTGTGGCACCTTATAGACTAACAGATGTATTGGAGCATGGGTGAATACTCACTCCTCTAGCTCTCTGGGCCTGCTATCATACCAAATGTCTGAGTGAACTTGGACATGCTTGCCCTCAGAGTATTTTTTTCAGGGTTAACTGAGTGACTATTGTCACTCATAGCATCTTTATTTGGGGGAAGTGGATATGAGAAACTTGAGCTAGCTATAAATTTAATCTGAACTATATAGTGCTGTTTAAAGTTTTTCTATATATTAAACTTGTTGGTGTGCTGACTTCTAATCTTGCTTTTGGCCTTTCAGTGATAAAGTAAGAATAATTAGTAATGTATGTTCTTGATTCTTGTATTTTAGATACCATGTAATGGAAAGGCAGCAGATCGCATTCACCAGGATGGGATACACATCCTCATTAACATGAATGGATATACTAAGGGAGCCCGTAATGAGCTGTTTGCTCTCAGACCAGCACCTATCCAGGTAAAGGAATTAAACAGTGTTTGGAGAGCTCTGTCTGATGTAAGAGCATTGCTCAGCATGGTCATAGAACAGGCTGATTTCTCTCTCCTCTCCTTTAAGTTAGGAGTGCTGTGGAAATGGCATGTTGATCCATACGGGACTGAATGAAAGTGAGCATTGCTCTGAAAGGAGTAGTGTATGAATAAAATAATTGTTTGGTTTATATACAATTAGCTCCCTTTTTCCAATATTTATATGTTGAATAATATTCCAAAGGAAAGAATAAACATAGCTTCATGGTTCCTGAGCATGCTAGCATCTTGTTCTGGTGAGAGCAGATATTTTAAGCAATGTTGTCAGTCATGCTGTTTGGTACGAGGCCTCAGCTTTGAATCTTTGCAGGAAGGATACAACTAGGAGAAACCAGTTGTGCCTGGTTTCTGCCTCTGTGGAATTTATTTCCATGAACAAGAATAATTCCATACAGGTTGAGTACATGATTGAATAAGCACAATATTTTTTGGTAACACAGCATCAGATAACGCTGTAAACATTGTGCTGAACCAGGTGCGATTTGAACATGCTGTGGTATACTGACACCAAAGTCCTTACAGTGCATATATGCAAACATACCATGTTCAAATTAAAATAACTCAATACCAACACATAGTGGAAGATTAATGCTACTAAGAGGAAACCCTGGATGGTGGAAATACTCAAGGTAGTGACATTTTAAATATATAGGTGAGCTGGAACTGTTGGATACACCTTTAATCTGTTGTAGATGAGCTACATTTTAAGTTAGTGATCTCAAGCCATGTTATAAAATTCTATAAAGCAAATTTATTTCATTCTGCCATACAAAAGAGTTAGAGCAGTTTACTGTTATCAATATGTGGATACTTACAGGATCTGCAATTCTGTAGTATCCTGATGCCTCTCATCGTTAATGGATTTTATCCTCGCAATACTCCTGGTAGGCAGGGATATTTCATTCCATCGATAAGGAATGGAGAGACAGGGCAGGGCACATCAGGGTGTGGTGGTGGAACTGGGAATTGAATTCTGGTCTCAAGTGTCAGTCCAGTGTCCTGTATGCTAGGCCATCTTTCAATCCTTCACTGCTGCTGTATTGTTGGATAATTGTGTCCTTGGTTTAAAATGCACACTGGATTGATTGAGTTATTTGAACTCATTCTGCACTTGGAGGCTTTCTGTGGCCAACATAGAACTGCCGTTTCCAAAGTTTTTCTGAAAAAATACTGGAAAAATGTAAGTAGGAAGAGATAGCTGTCGTGTTTGTGATTTATTTTACCTTGCCTTAGGTGTGCTAAAACCTTTTAGTACAGATAAGGAGACAGGGTTCCTCAAAGAGCACAAATATTCTTGAAGATACAGTTTGGCCTGTAGACTTTTAATTCTTTAAGGGTACTGTGTACACAGAATTCTCACTCCTGTGTCTCTGTCTCCAATATCAGACTAGGGAGGTCCCAAAGCTAAACAGTCTTGGACTGTTGCAGCATGCACACATATCAGCAGGTAAGCTATTCTTGCCTTGCAGCATGAGTGGTACTTCTCATTAGCAGGGCCCTACCAAATTTATGGTCCATTTTGGTCAATTTCATGGTCATAGGATTTTAAAAATCATAAATGTCATGATTTCAGTTATGTACATCTAAAATTTCACAGTGTTGTAATTGTAGGGGTCCTGACCCAAAAAGAAGTGGGGGGGGGGTCACAAGGTTATTGAAGGATGGGTTGTAGTGTTGCTGCCCTTACTTTTGTGCTGCTCCTGGCAGCAGTGCTGCCTTCAGATCTGGGCAGCTGGAGAGTGGCGGTTGCTGGCTGGGATCCCAGCTCTAAAGGCAGAGCTGTTGCAAGCAGCAGTATAGACGTAAGGATGGCCTGGTATGGTATTGCCACCCTTACTTCTGCGCTGCTGCTAGCAGGGCACTGCCTTCAGAGCTGGGTGCCCAGCCAACAGCTGCCTGAAGTAAGGGTGGCAATACCATGACCTCCCTAAAATAACTTTGCAACTCCCTTACAACTCCCTTTTGGACCCCAATTTGAGAAACGCTGAAATCTGTATAGTATAGGGTAAAAGCACGCAAAAGACCTGGTCTCCTTCCGTGAAATCTGAATTCATGGTCCGTGACATGTTTTTCATGGCACTGAATTTGGTAGGACCCTATTCATTAGTGCTTTCACTTCTGATTTTTCCTACAGATAGTTGAGCAGCTCCTTCTGATTGCTCCTGTTAGCAGCCATAGCTAGTGAGCCTGCTGGTAGGTGATGGATTAATCTTGAGGTTTCCTTGGGATTTTAAATCCTTGTTTCATCTAGTCTTTTTGCAGATTAAAATAAAAATAGATGAAATACACAGGTAGTGAAGAGGTATGCTAATTCAGGAACATATTCAGTGGTATTGTGGAATGCCATACCAAGGGATTCTTGTGGTCAGTCAGCTCAGTAGTGACCTACTCTGATGCATAATCCAATCTGTGGTCCTAATGTCTTCTCTGACCTTTTGATACCAGTTGATGTGCAAAAGAAGAGAGCTGTCCCTTTTACCCATCCATTTCAGAACCTTGCTAAGTGGGACAGAGAGGTTCTCAGATTGGCGCCCATCACCATGGCATCTGTACACCTCCAGGAGTAAGAACAGCAATCTGCCTTTTGCCAGTAGGGAAGGAAGACGTAGATTTTTGTTCCTTGTCCGAGCATAAGTGTGTGTAAGTGTACTGGTTGCAGAAACGCTTCTGCAAAACAATGGGAGTAGTCTTATTTACTAGATGCTGACTTTGGTATCTGGCACTGAACAGCCTTGTATCCTATAAAGCAGATCTGAATCAGTTGAGTCGTCAGTGGGTAGATGTTTCAATTAGTTGGTCTGAGAAAAGGATAGTTTAAGCTAAACACCACCTTGAATGTCCTTCTGTGAGGTTCTTGAAGCAGTGCAAATGCTGGTCTGTTAGACGTTTTGGACTCGCTGCTCTACTGTTGCAGCTATATGTGATAACTGTTTTTCAAAAGAGCCAACCGGCCCAAAGAAGACCTACAAATGTGTGAAAATTGTCACTGACTGTAAAATGATTTATGGGTTTTCATTTAATTTTGGGCTTTCATTTAATTTTGGGCTTGTTCACTCTTACCATCTCACCTCCATTTAACTAGTAGTGGTTGTGAACCCTTTCCTCTTTGCAGGGTTCCTTTGGGACTGCATCCCTCTTGGATGTTCAGGAAACCCTGTGTGCCTAGCTCCTCTTGTGTACTTGGGGCAATCTGCTCCTTATTTCCCCTCCCCTCTGGAAAAAGCAGAAGTGGCTCGAGCCTTTCCTCCCACAACAAAAAAGCAGCATCTCCTAACTCTCTGCTCTTAGCTATTCCACTTCCCTTCTAGAAAACTAGCATTGCTGCTGCTATGTAAGCTGCTAGGTTCCTTCTCCCAACCTATCCCACCCCCACATATATCCAGAGGAGGAACCAGTGGCTTCCTGGCCCTGCTTGTGTGGATGAAGTGTCTGTTTTTAACACCCTGCTGAATGCAGTGGGACAAATCCAACCTATGCTGTCATACAGTACACTAATCAAAGGAGGAAGAGACTAATGGTAAAAAAAATTTAAAGCACCTTATGTCCTTTTGACTTTCAATGAGACTTAGGTTCATAAGTCACATGAGCAGCATGGAGAATTAGCTTAAATCTTGACAAGGGGGAGAGAAACCTGAGGACCGTCTAATTCCAGGCCACTGCAGTCTCCAAACAGGTCAAAGAAACTGAGGTGACTGGTTAATACCCAACTTCACAACTGAGTATAGCTGACTCTGTGTCCTTGATGGATTTCTGGCCATAATTGTCACAGGGTGTGTTTTTTTGTTTTTTTTTTAATTTGTCATTATTCCAATGATTGGCGACAATTCTCTCATTTTGTCGGGTTTCAGCCATTTGAGAATCCGTGTGAGAACCTTGGTAGAAAGATGCTGAATCAGAGCAGGTTATACAGTTGCACGTATGGTTTGTCCACACTTGAGATTAAAATCTGTTGCTTTTTGGCTTGGCTTGTAGGCTATGTGGCTGGGATACCCTGGAACCAGTGGAGCGCTGTTCATGGATTATATCATCACAGATCAAGAAACTTCCCCAGTTGATGTGGCAGAGCAATATTCTGAGAAACTGGCTTACATGCCAAACACTTTCTTTATTGGAGACCATGCTAATATGTTCCCCCACCTGAAGGTAAGAGACAGCGATGGAAAGGAAAGCCAATAGTATTGATTATCTAGTGGGGACTTGCGCTTCTCTAGGAACTTATATTCAGTACAGTAGTTTGGCAATGGAATGTTGTAAATTGAAACTTGTTTTCTTGCTCCATAGAAAAAAGCAGTCATTGATTTCAAGTCCAATGGCCATATTTATGATAACAGGATTGTTTTGAATGGCATAGACTTGAAGGCATTCCTTGACAGCCTCCCTGATGTCAAAATTGTTAAGGTGAGAACTTCACTTCTTTGCACTCTGCCCTAGTAGACTGAACGCAGCATTTTCTCACTGATGAATCTTGCACGATTTCTTAGATGAAGTGCCCTGATAGTGGAGACAATGCAGACAGCAATGCTGCCCTCAGTATGCCAGTCATTCCTATGAATACAATTGCAGAAGCTGTGATTGAGATGATTAATCGTGGACAAATTCAGATAACAATCAATGGATTCAACATTAGCAATGGACTAGCAACTACACAGGTGAGGCCAAGTAGGATAGAAAACTGTTTTTCTCCTCCCTCTTTATTCCCTTGTAACTTCTCTTCCCTCCATCTTGAATCAATATTTTATTTTTTCTCATAATATAAATTAATCCCTTGAGTTTTTAAATGATTTTGTTACTCTTCTTTGAATTTTCTTCATTTTAGCTACCTGTTGTGAAAAAGGGGACAAACAGAATGCAGATTTCTGGGTCTTATCATGCCAGTGCTGTGTAGCTGGACAAATTACATGTTTTGCCTTTCCATATGCAGTTCTAAATCAAATTAGTTCTTCTTCTTGCCAGATCACATTGCAAGCTCATATCTAATTACCCTCTCAATCTTCCCACTTAAACTGTTTTAGACATTGCCATACAGCTGTCTTAATTTGCATTTTTTCAGATGTAATGTTTTTCTGCCCATATTTCTAAAGTCTCTGGGTTCTATTATATCTTCAGAACACTTCTGAATTACCATTGTGTGTGAATTTTCTTAAGTCTTCCAAATGATTAAAGATGTAATATGACTGGATGTAATTAACTGAAGCACCCCACTAGATAAACCTCAACTCGATATGTAATTTTTTGTTCCTTGTTTATGGCCCTCTAATCCGTCCTTACTATGTATGATCATGTCCTATTAAAGCCAGTTGTTTTAAGTGCTGATCCTGTGCTTATTGCTGTACAAGACCAATGTACATATAGTCCTTGCCCCAAGGAGTTTACTATCTAAAACAGTAAAGAAACCAGAGGAACTACAAGAGATTGCAAGATAGCGTATTTAAAATTTTAAGTGGCCTCTGCACATTCCTACACTTGGGATATGTTGGTGGTGTAGCTTGGACTGATGGAACCTTCTAATAGCAAGGTCTAGTGGAACATGCTCGTGCCTTCAGAGCCATAAGGGAAGGAGCAGAACATCTGAAGAGTAGACTGTGGAAGGGGTTGTGGCACACTGTCCACCTCAGTTCCTTCTAACCCTGGTAACAGATGGACCAGCAGCCTAGCTGGGTCCTTGGACCCACATTTGCACAAGTGCATCATTCCTGGGGTCAGTGCTGCCTTATTTTGCTTAGTTATTTTCTTGTTTGTTTTTTTTTAACAAAATACTTTGGCAAATGTCATTAGTTCTGACGCACTGGAACCATAGATGGAGAAACCATAGTTCAAGAGAGATGCCTCTTGCTCTGCTGCTTTTCCTAATACAAATGCACATGTGCATTGTTTGGCTTCCTTTGAGGAAGGTCATTTGCCTTCTCATTGTTCCATATGCAGCACCTTCTCACTCTGGGCCAGAAAGGAGCATCAGAATCCTCTCCACGCTGTATCATTGCAGGAAGCATTAGTGGGTAAACGTTCTGGTTCCAAAACATAAGAACAGCCATATTGGGTGAGACCAAAGGTCCATCCAGCCCGGTATCCTGTCTACCGACAGTGGCCAATACTAGGTGCCCCAGAGGGAGCGAACCTAACAGGTAATGATCAAGTGATCTCTCTCCTGCCATCCATCTCCACCCTCTGACAAACAGAGGCTAGGGACACCATTCCTTACCCATCCTGGCTAATAGCCATTAATGGACTTAACCTCCATGAATTTATCCAGTTCTCTCTCAAACCCTGCTATAGTCCCAGCCTTCACAACCTCCTCAGGCAAGGAGTTCCACAGGTTGACTGTGCGCTGAGTGAAGAACTACTTCCTTTTATTTGTTTTAAACCGGCTGCCCATTAATTTCATTTGGTGGCCCCTAGTTCTTATATTATGGGAACAAGTAAATAACTTTTCCTTATTCACTTTCTCCACACCACTCATGATTTTATAGACATCTATCATATCATCCCTTAGTCTCCTCTTTTGCAAGCTGAAAAGTCCTAGCCTCTTTAATCTCTCCTCATATGGGACCCGTTCCAAACCCCTAATCGTTTTAGTTGCCCTTTTCTGAATCTTTTCTAATGCCAGTATATCTTTTTTGAGATGGGGGGACCACATCTGTAAGCAGTATTCAAGATGTGGGCATACCATAGATTTATATAAGGGTAATAAGATATTCTCTGTCTTATTCTCTATCCCTTTTTTAATGATTCCTAACATCCTGCTTGCTTTTTTACTGCCGCTGCACACTGCGTGGATATCTTCAGAAAACTATCCATGATGACTCCAAGATCTTTCTCCTGATTAGTTGTAGCTAAATTAGCCCCCATCATATTCTATGTATAATTGGGGTTATTTTTTCCAATGTGCATTACTTTTTATTTATCCACATTACATTTCATTTGCCATTTTGTTACCCAAGCACTTAGTTTTGTGAGATCTTTTTGAAGTTCTTCACAGTCTGCTTTGGTTTTAACCATCTTGAGCAGTTTAGTATCATCTGCAAACTTTGCCACCTCACTGTTTACCCCTCTCTTCAGATCATTTATGAATAAGTTGACTAGGATTGGTCCTAGGACTGACCCTTGGGGAACACCACTAGTTACCTCTCTCCATTCTGAAAATTTACCATTTATTCCTACCCTTTGTTCCCTGTCTTTTTTTTTTTTTTTAACCTGTTCTTAATCCATGAAAGGATCTTCCCTCTTATCCCATGACAACTTAATTTACGTAAGAGTCTTTGGTGAGGGACCTTGTCAAAGGCTTTCTGGAAATCTAAGTACACTCTGTCCACTGGATCCCCCTTGTCCACGTTTGTTGACCCCCTCAAAGAACTCTAATAGATTAGTAAGTCATGATCTCCCTTTACAGAAACCATATTGACTTTTGCATAACAATTTCTGTTCTTCTATGTGTCTGACAATTTTATTCTTTAGCCCGGTACTGACGTTAGACTTATCAGTCTGTAATTGCCAGGATCACCTCTAGAACCCTTCTTAAATATTGGCGTTACATTAGCTATCTTCCAGTCATTGGGTACAGTATCCGATTTAAAGGACAGGTTACAAACCATAGTTAATAGTTGCACAATTTCACATTTGAGTTCTTGCAGAACTCTTGGGTGAATACCATCTGGTCCTGGTGACTTTTTACTGTTAAGTTTCTTAGTTAATTCCAGTACTTGAAGGACAGCCTCCGCTCAGACCCCTGATGGGATTAAAAAGCCCGGTAATGTCCCATTTCAGGCATTTGCCTCTGTGCTTGGAACAAAACCTAAGGTCCCAGTCGTCGTGCATATGTAAAGATTAGATCCAACCAAACATGCTTTAAAATCAGCTGGTCTGGATTACTTGCATCCAAGAGTTTAAAAAGATCTGGCTGAAAAGCTTGCTGGACCATAATGTTGATTTCCCCCCCAGACGTTGATTCTGTCAAACTATCTTTATTTCTTTCCTTTTTTTTTTTTCCTTAAATTATACTAATCTTGAAAAAGAAATTGATATGATATACTTAATCAAAATGTCATGGAGTACCAAGTCAAATGCCTTATAGAAGTTTAAGAATTTAGAACAATACAAAATTAACATGGCACACATTAAATGGATTAAAAGCTGGTTAACTGATAGCTCTTAAAATGTAATTGTAAATGGGGGATCATCATCGAGCAGCTGCTTTTGCAAAGTGGTCCTGCAGGGATCCGTTCTTGGACCTGTGCTGTTTAACTTTCATCAATGACCTGGAAGAGAACATAAAATCATAACTGATAGTTTACATATGACACAAATTGGAGTGGTAAATGATGGGCCACTGATAGAGTGATCTGGATTGCTTGGCAAGCTAGGTGTAAGTAAACATGTTTTAATATGGCTAAATGTACACGTATCTAGGAACAGAGTGTAGGCTATACTTACAGGATGAAGGACTCTATCCACCTTAACCCCTCAATCTTTTTCGGTCACTGCTTCCTAGGATAAACAGCTGAGTAACACTGTGGCCAAAACGGCTAATATGCATTTGGCACTGGTGTGACCACTGCTGCAATACTGCATCCAGTTCTGGTATCCTCCTTGAATTATGGATGTTGCTAAATTAGCGAGGGTTTAGAGAAGAACCAGGAGAATACTTAAAGCTTAGAAAATATGCCTTTATAGTGAAAGACATAAGGAGCTCAGTCTACTTATATCAACAAAGAGAAGATTAAGAGGCAACATGATGAATCTTTTAGTATCTATGTGGGGAACAAATATTTGATCATAGATTCTTCAGTCTAACTGACTAAGGTCAGTCTAGATCAGGGGTTCTCAAACTGGGGGTTGGGACCCCTCGGGGGTCACGAGGTTATTACATGGGGGGTCGCGAGCTGTCAGCCTCCAGCATTTATAATGGTATTAGAATCATAGAATATCAGGGTTGGAAGGGACCCCAGAAGGTCATCTAGTCCAACCCCCTGCTCGAAGCAGGACCAATTCCCAGTTAAATCATCCCAGCCAGGGCTTTGTCAAGCCTGACCTTAAAAACCTCTAAGGAAGGAGATTCTACCACCTCCCTAGGTAACGCATTCCAGTGTTTCACCACCCTCATAGTGAAAAAGTTTTTCCTAATATCCAATCTAAACCTCCCCCACTGCAACTTGAGACCATTACTCCTCGTTCTGTCATCTGCTACCATTGAGAACAGTCTAGAGCCATCCTCTTTGGAACCCCCTTTCAGGTAGTTGAAAGCAGCTATCAGATCCCCCCTCATTCTTCTCTTCTGCAGACTAAACAATCCCAGCTCCCTCAGCCTCTCCTCATAAGTCATGTGTTCTAGACCCCCTAATCATTTTTGTTGCCCTTCGCTGGACTCTCTCCAATTTATCCACATCCTTCTTGTAGTGTGGGGCCCAAAACTGGACACAGTACTCCAGATGAGGCCTCACCAATGTCGAATAGAGGGGAACGATCACGTCCCTCGATCTGCTGGCAATGCCCCTACTTATACAGCCCAAAATGCCATTGGCCTTCTTGGCAACAAGGGCACACTGCTGACTCATATCCAGCTTCTCGTCCACTGTCACCCCTAGGTCCTTTTCCGCAGAACTGCTGCCTAGCCATTCGGCCCCCTAGTCTGTAGCGGTGCATTGGATTCTTCCGTCCTAAGTGCAGGACCCTGCACTTATCCTTATTGAACCTCATCAGATTTCTTTTGGCCCAATCCTCCAATTTGTCTAGGTCCTTCTGTATCCTATCCCTCCCCTCCAGCGTATCTACCACTCCTCCCAGTTTAGTATCATCCGCAAATTTGCTGAGAGTGCAATCCACACCATCCTCCAGATCATTTGTGAAGATATTGAACAAAACCGGCCCCAGGACCGACCCCTGGGGCACTCCACTTGACACCGGCTGCCAACTAGACATGGAGCCATTGATCACTACCCGTTGAGCCCGACAATCTAGCCAGCTTTCTACCCACCTTATAGTGCATTCATCCAGCCCGTACTTCCTTAACTTGCTGACAAGAATACTGTGGGAGACCGTGTCAAAAGCTTTGCTAAAGTCAAGAAACAATACATCCACTGCTTTCCCTTCATCCACAGAACCAGTAATCTCATCATAAAAGGCGATTAGATTAGTCAGGCATGACCTTCCCTTGGTGAATCCATGCTGGCTGTTCCTGATCACTTTCCTCTCATGCAAGTGCTTCAGGATTGATTCTTTGAGGACCTGCTCCATGATTTTTCCAGGGACTGAGGTGAGGCTGACTGGCCTGTAGTTCCCAGGATCCTCCTTCTTCCCTTTTTTAAAGATGGGCACTACATTAGCCTTTTTCGAGTCATCCGCGACTTCCCCGGTTCGCCACGAGTTTTCAAAGATAATGGCCAATGGCTCTGCAATCACAGCCGCCAATTCCTTCAGCACTCTCGGATGCAACTCGTCCGGCCCCATGGACTTGTGCACGTCCAGCTTTTCTAAATAGTCCCGAACCACCTCTTTCTCCACAGAGGGCTGGCCATCTACTCCCCATGTTGTGATGCGCAGCGCAGCAGTCTGGGAGCTGACCTTGTTAGTGAAGACAGAGGCAAAAAAAGCATTGAGTACATTAGCTTTTTCCACATCCTCTGTCACTAGGTTGCCTCCCTCATTCAGTAAGGGGCCCACACTTTCCTTGGCTTTCTTCTTGTTGCCAACATACCTGAAGAAACCCTTCTTGTTACTCTTGACATCTCTTGCTAGCTGCAGCTCCAGGTGCGATTTGGCCCTCCTGATATCATTCCTACATGCCCGAGCAATATTTTTATACTCTTCCCTGGTCATATGTCCAACCTTCCACTTCTTGTAAGCTTCTTTTTTATGTTTAAGATCCGCTAGGATTTCACCATTAAGCCAAGCTGGTCGCCTGCCATATTTACTATTCTTTTGACTCATCGGGTCGAAAATACTTATATTTAAGTATTAAATATACTTTAAAGTGTTTTTAATGTGTAAGGGGGGTCGCTTGCTTTGTGAAAGGGGTCACCAGTACAAAAGTTTGAGAGCCAGTGGTCTAGATCCAAACGTCAAGATCCAGTGCCTGGAAGTTAGATAGACAAATTCAGACTGGAAAATAAGATGTAAATTTTTAACAATAAGGGTAACTATCCAGTGGAACAGTTTTACCTACAGTTTTGGTGGATTCTCCATCTGTTTTGAAATCAAGATAAGATTTTTTTTTTTTAAAGATATATGCTCTAGTTCAGAAGGAATTATTTTGGGGGAAATTCTATGGTCTTTTTTATGTAGGAGGTTAGATTGTGAATTTTGGCTTTTCATATAATTAAGCCATTGTTATGACTCATAGAAAACACCTCAAATCCACACTTATACAGAATCAAACCACTCATGGTGTGACATCTTTTCTTGGATCAGGGGAGCTAGAGATTGTAATCAACACTCTGTTCCAATATTTCAGACTGGAAGATCACCTTTCTTATATGGCATGAGGTAATATTAGCCTTGTCTAAGGTTTTGCCCTGTATTTAAAAGGGCTGAAGAAAGGCAGCCATCTCCCAAAATGGTTCAAGGGAAGTGCCCTGCATCAGGGGTCTCTTGTCTGGATCAGTTGCTAGGTCCAATGTTGAGGGAACAGTCTCCTTTACTTGTGAGCTGTTCAGATATAGATGCTATCTGTCTCCCTCTTTTGTTTTTTATATCCCCCCCCATCACTATAGTATCTTAGCTCTTCACAGTTTTTAATGTAGTTATTCTTACATCCGCTCTGGGGTAAAGAAGAGCTAAGTGGCTTGCCCAAGGTCACACAGGAAGTCTTTAGCAGAGCAAGGAATTGAACTTGGGTCTCCTAGTCCTAGGCTAGTGCTCTAACCACTGGACCACCCTTCCCCTTTGGATCTGAATGTTCAAACTTTGCAACATAGCAGTGTGAATTCATCATTGTCTTTCCTTCCAGAAGATATACTACAATTTTGTGAACTCTTAAAAGCAGGACTGCTGTATTGAAGAGTGTTATGAACATACCTGTACTTCACCCAGAAATGTTCCGATTGGACTTGACTAAATGAGGCCATGGAAGCGTCCTCTGTTAATATAGGAATATATCCAATCTGTAGAGCTACGACTTAATGCTCTCTTCATACTTTCACAAAGGCAGTGTTACAATTTCTATTTAACTGAACCTCTTTAACCTACTGTATGGCAGTAGGAGTACTACTTGTCAAATACATGAGCATGGGAATATGCAGAGGCCACGTGAAGAAATGAAAGATACTCACCTGTAATTGGCATTCTTTGAGATGACCTACACACTTTCCTTCCTCAGTCGTAATTTCAACTTGAGACTGTAGGAGGAGGCGGTAGTAGGAGAAACTATGCCCTGCCCCCTTTATAGCTCTGTCCTCCAGATGTTTAGAGCTGCGAGGGGAAGGGCAGGAAGTGTGCAAGTGCTCTAGTAGGTTTTGTTCCAAGAAGGTTCCACTAATCCAAGTTGCACCATGTTAGGGGGCTTATTCCTTCACCCACTTACTTCCCTGGTCCTTCTCGCATGAACAGAGAGCAACAATACCCGAAGTCCAAAGGTGCAAACAATTCAATGTTTATTGGGGTGAACTTCCAGCAAGCATGATTCCAGTTTCCGTCGTTAGTGTCCCCCTTCCCAGCTCTGACAACACAGAGCCTTACCTGTGTCCCTGTTCCCATTCCTGCCCTTAACTAAACATGATTCCAATTTCCCCACCCCTGTTCCCATTCCCACCCCCCACTCACTTCCTGATTGACTGCAGACTATATAGTAAAACTTGAGTTCTGCTTAGCTATACCTTAACCAATCATTTTACTGATTATTTAACCAATTATATCCCACCACCTTAATTAGTTTACACCCAGCAAAATTAATTATACGGCAGACAGGAACAATCACAGAACCAGACAGAGATTATGCAGACAAACAATAGGGAAATGGCGACTACAGTGATAGAACAACAAAGAAATGAGGATTTCACATCCCAGCTATTGATAAGTGAGTTCTTGCCAGACAGGATGCTATCAAACTAAGTTTCCTTTTACATCTTCTAGGCACTTCCCTTTCTCTGGAGGCGATAGGCATTATCAGGACAGGATTGTATTCCTAACAGCCCAATAGCACCTTCTTTCAATGTGACTAGTTTAGAAGGTGAGGATCTGACCATTCGCTTCCCAGCTTATGGCTGCCTCTGCTGCTTAGCCAAAGGCCTTAACCTAAGAACAGGGCCTCAGACAGACACAGTAAGAGAAAGCTCTTACACTGGCAGACAATGATTTTGATTCTTTCTTTTATACCTCTATAACTAGCCAAGTGATAAGAATACACCTAATTTCTTAGAGTATAGGCCTTTACGGACAGGCCTGAATATTTGTATCCTAACACGCCATGAATACATTTCTAGTGTGTGAACGTGCAGCTATGTCTCAAAGTATTTTGGTTACAAGTGAGTAACCTTCCTTTTCCTCATATTTGACATAACTTGAATCAACTCTTCAGGTAAAAATAACCAGGAGTCTGGTGGCACCTTAAAGACTAACAGATTTATTAGGGCATAAGCTTTCGTGGGTAAAACACCACTTCAGATGCATGGAGTGAAAATTACAGATGCAGGCATTATATAATGACACATGAAGGGACGGGAGTTACCTCACAAGTGGAGAACCAGTGTTGACAGGGCCAATTAGATCAGGGTGGATGTAGTCCACTCCCAATGATAGATAAGGTGGTGTCAATTCCAGGAGAGGCAAAGCTGCTTTTGTAATGAGCCAGCCAGTCCCTATTCAAGCCCAAATTAATGGTGTTAAATTTGCAAATGAATTTTAGTTCTGCTGTTTCTCTTTGAAATCTGTTTCTGAAGTGTGTTTTTGTTCAAGTATAGCTACTTTTAAATCTGTTATAGAATGTGAGGGATCGTTTTCCAGGATAGGTTGTAGATCATTGATTATGTGCTGGAGAGGTTTTAGCTGGGGGCTGTATGTGATGGCCAGTGGTGTTCTGTTGTTTTCCATTTAGCCACCAATGCCATAAGGTGGGGTGCCTCAGTTTCCCCTTCTACATAGCAGCATGGGCCTGTTATGCTTTTGCTGCTGTGCCAAGCTTCCAATCTGTTTACAGGTATAGGCTGAAAAGTAACATGCTTGTGGGGCTGTGTTGTCACCATCCCTAGCATGTACAACACTTTCTTCCACAAATCAGGTATGTCCCACATCTTTAAAGCATTAACCACTAGTATTAACTCCTTTGTTTTAACCCATGGATGAATTAGCAAGACACAAGATTAACAGCAAATCTACGGTGGACAGGCTTTGTTCACATGATTTAGCTTGTTTAGTGTCTACTGCATTTTCCTAGTTCTTTATGCCCCCGGTATGCACTGTGATGCAGATTCTTCTGCCACTTTGGAGAAGGCTTTTAATTCAGGCATGTGTTCGGGGCTTTGGCAGGGAAAGGGAATACTGCAACCGTGCCTGCCCTTGACCTCTCCCTCTAGAATTTCTCTGGGCTGGACCCCACTCCCTTGTGAAGTTTCACCCATACAGAGAGATTTCCCCTTCGGTCTTGGAGAGAGAGCTTCATCTCTTACAAGCGTAGCAAGAACATCATCTTTTAATGGAGTGTCTTGGATTGGTAAAACCCCTTTGGACGCCCCACTTTCAGTTCCCAAAAGGTCAGCTGGATGAACTCCCCCCTCCTGGAGATCTGACCCCCAGTTTTCCCTTAATGGAAGTATACTTATGAATGTATATATGACATAACTAGAATGTGTTTTATGCTACATATGCCATGTAACACATCTCTGTAAAGGTTATGATCTACTGAATCTATTAATCCTATTTGTATGCATGTATCACTTTGGTATTCGAAGTTATGAATATTGGTTGCATACTTTGATTCTGAGTAGGTTTTAGTGAAGCAGTTGGACAGCTTCCTGAGAAACGACTATTCTCAGTAAGTGCCCAGTCAAGAAGACCTTAAGCCAACAATGAACTTGGAGATGCCAGTCCACATCTGGGCTTTCCCAGGAATGTGGCTTGGCTGGTAATGAACTCAGTAATGCATGGACATATGACTTGCCCAGGTGACTCCAAAACTCCATTGTGTAGCTGGACTTTGCATAGGAGAGAGGAGAGGGTCTCCACCCACAAGAGAGAGTCTATTTAAACCCTTGGGAGACACCTCCATTTTGTCTTCAGCTGAGTAAAGAGAGAGCCTCTCCACCCCCAAAGATACCTGAAAGAAACTGGAACAAAGGACAGTATCTACAGGGGGTGTGTGTGATTGCTGGACCCAGACTAGAAGGAGATTAGTCTGTAAAAGGAAGCTTACTGGAACTGGTGAGGTTTTTATCTGTATTCAGTTTGATTAGATATAGACTTGCGTGTTTTGTTTTATTTTGCTTGGTAATTCACTTTGTTCTGTCTGTCACTACTTGGAACCACTTAAATCCTACTTTCTGTATTTAATAAAATCACTTTTTACTTATTAATTAACCCAGAGTATGTATTAATACCTGGGGGGCAAACAGCTGTGCATATCTCTCTATCAGTGTTATCGAGGGTGAACAATTTGAGTTTACCCTGTGTAAGCTTTATATAGTGTAAAATGGATTTATTTAGGGTTTGGACCCCATTGGGAGTTGGGCATCTGAGTGTCAAGGACAGGAACACTTCCTAAATTGCTTTCAATTAAGCCTACAGCTGTTAGGGGACGTGGTTCAAATGTGGGTCTGGCTCAAACCAGGCAGGGCATTGAAGTCTTAAGATGCCAGGGCAGGAAAACAGGAGCAGAAGTAGTCTGGGCACATCAGATGGTAGCTCCCAGAGGGTTTCTGTGATCCAACCCATCACAGCCCTAATAAAGCTGTTAGTCTTTAAGGTGCCACCAGATTCCTTGTTTTTGTGGATACAGACTAACACGGCTACCTCCGATACTTAACTTTTCAGGTAAGAATTTATGCTGTTAAACACTTTACTGGATTATTTCATTAGGTATCCTGTGGTCTGAATTTCAGTGCTCTAAATTAGCTGTATAGTTGAACTTTCTTATGTTCTTCCTAGATTAACAACAAGGCAGCAACTGGAGAAGAGGTTCCACGTACCATCATTGTTACCACCCGCTCTCAGTATGGGTTACCAGAGGATGCTGTTGTGTACTGTAACTTTAACCAGCTATATAAGATTGACCCTTCCACTTTACAGATGTGGGCTAATGTGAGTAGTTACGTTTGCTACGAAGTCTCAGATCAGAACTCCATAATTTGACTGCTGTTTTGTTTACAGGAACGGTTTTAAAATGAGCAGCAGATCTTTAACTTAAATTGCCCTTGTTCAGGTCAGGGAAAGATTTCAGTTTCCTTGCTTGGTTTGTTGAGAATATTTATTTGGGATGAACCTTTTTGAATCCTTACAACATTCTCCGGAATAGGGGATTGGATGATCATGGGATTTGGAATCTCTTTGAGTCTCATTATAAATCTGATCCGAGTTGAGTGAAAATTGTTATGCTTCTGAGAGTTTTTTTCCATAGGAATTGTGTAATAAGCTGTTTAGTCCTGTCCAGTTTACACCACAACTGGCACTTATTCGCACCATTATCTGTGCTCTTACCTGACAAGTCCACCATTAGATGGGTACAGAGGCTGAACATCTCACTTCTGGTCAGAGTGACAGGGAATGGATCACTTGATTACCTGTTCTGTTCATTCCCTCTGATGTACCTGAGATTGGCCACTGTCAGAAGGACACTGGGCTAGATGGACCCTTGGTCTGACCCGGTATGGGTGTTCTTACGTTGAGTCATACTGATGAGGCACTGTAAGGAAGTTTCGCACTGCTGATAAATGCAAAGTAATGCACATTGGAAAACATAATCCCAACTATACATATAAAAAGATGGGGTCTAAATTAGCTGTTACCACTCAAGAAAGAGATCTTGGAGTCATTTTGGATAGTTCTCCGAAAACATCCATTCAATGTGTAGCAGCAGTTAAAAAAGAAAACAGAATGTTGGGAATCATTAACGGATAGATAAGACAGAAAATATCATATTGCCTCTATATAAATCCACATCTTGAATACTGTGTGCAGATGCGGTTGCCCATTCTCAAAAAAGATATATTGGAATTGGAAAAGGTTCAGAAAAGGGCAACAAAAATTATTAGGGGTATGGAACAGCTGCCGTATGAGGATAGATTAATACAACTGGGACACTTCAGCTTGGGGGATATGATATGATAGTGGTCTATAAAATCATGACTGGTATGAAGAAAGTAAGTAAGGAAGTGTTATTTACTCCTCATAACACAAGAACTAGGGGCCACCAAATGGAAATTAATAGGCAGCAGGTTTAAAACAAACACGTATTTTTTCACACAACACACACTGAACCTGTGGAACTCCTTGCCAGAGGATGATGATAAGGCCAAGACACTAACAGGATTCAAAAATGAATTAGATAAATTCATGGAGATTAGGTCCATCAATGGCTATTAGCCAGGATGGGCAGGGATGGGGCCCTACCCTCTGTTTGCCAGAAGCTGGGAATGGGCAACAGTGGATGGATCACTTGATGATTCCCTGTTCTGTTCATTCCTTCTGGGGCACCTGGGATTGGCCACTGTTGGAAGACACGATATTGGGCTAAATGGACCTTTGGTCTGACCAAGTATGGCTGCTGTTATGAACTACTGCATAATGCTCCCTGTAAGTAAATTGGAAACTTCAGTCTCTGAGGCTGTGACTCCAGCATTTTCACGAACGCTAAATATACCTCGTCGTTTCATCTGCTGTGGGTACACACCCCTTTATGCTGCTGTTTGTCTTATTAAAATTAACTGGCAAATGTTACTTCCACCCAAACTGTGGTACAAAAGTGAAATGAGAGGTGCATGCTGTATGCACTTCAGGTCGTATTTCAGAAGTTTGCACTTACATTTTGAAGCATTGTGTGACTGACTTTGACTTTCACTTTGAAAGTGAGGCATTTCACAAATCCAATTTTTTCAGTCTTTCCTTGTAGGTCATGTTTTCTAGACCTTTAATCCTTTTTATTGTTCTCCCTCTTCACTTCCTCTAGTTCTGTGGTTCTCAAAATTCATTGCACTGCGACTTCCTTCTGACAACAAAAATTACTACCTCACCCTGGGAGGGGGAACTGAAGCCAAGGCCCAAGCCCTGCCAACGGAGTTTGGGGGTGAGGAAGGAGGGGTGTGAATCCCTTGGGCTTCGGCTTCAACCCATTCCCAGGAGTTGCCAGCCCAGGAGACCCCATTTAAACAGGGTTGCCACCCACTTTGGGTTCCCAGCCCACAATTTGAGAACGGCTGCTCTAGTTTGTCCACATCTTTCCCCAACTGTGGTTACTAGAACTGCACACAGCACTCCAGCTAAGGCCTTATCAATCAGTGCTGAGTAGAGTGGGAGAATTACATCTTCTGTCTTGCTTACAGCACTCCTGCTAATAGATCCCACAATGTTGTTTGCTTGTTTTGCCAACAGTATTACATTGTTGACTCATATTTAATACTGTCGCAAAACAAGCAAACGTCATTCTGGGATGTATTAGCGGGGGTGTTGCAAACAAGACAAGACAGCACTGATTGTGATGCCTCAGCTGGAGTGCTGTGTGCAGTTCTGGGTACCACAGTTGGGGAAAGATGTAGGGAAGTTGAGGGAGAGCAACAAAACGGACTAAATGTCTAGAAAACATGACCTACACATCAAGATTAAACAAACCCAATTTTTTCAATCTGGAGAAGAGAAGACTGAGAGGGGACCTAAGTCATCAAGTACATAAAAGGCTGTTATAAAGAGTGTGATAAATTGTTCTCCTTAACCCAGTGGACTGGACAAGAAGCAATGGGCTTAAATTGCAGTAAGAGAGTTTTAGGTTAGACATTAGGAAAAACTTCCTAACTATCAGCGTAGTTAAGCACTGGAACAAATTACCTAGGGAGGTTGTGGAATCTAAGTCACTGGAGGCTTTTAGGAACAGGTTAGACAAACACCTGTCAGGAATGATCTAGATAGTACTTAGACCTGCCTCAGTGCAGAGGACTGGATTAAATGACCTATCGAGGGCCCTTCCAGTCATACATTTCTGTGATTTCCTGCTACGATTGGCTTGTTCTGATCTATCCAGGAGGGTGATGCTTCTGAATGTTTTTAACACACTTACCCTTTATTTTCTTCCTGGTTTGGTTGTAGATTCTGAAGCGAGTTCCAAACAGCGTATTGTGGCTGTTGCGTTTCCCAGCTGTAGGAGAACCCAATATTCAACAATATGCACAGAACATGGGCCTTCCCCAGAACCGAATCATCTTCTCTCCTGTTGCCCCCAAAGAGGAACATGTGCGGAGGGGCCAGTTGGCTGATGTTTGTCTAGATACTCCACTTTGTAATGGGCACACTACTGGAATGGATGTACTCTGGGCTGGGACTCCCATGGTTACTATGCCAGGTAATGTCTCAGGGAAACAAAATTGTAGTCACATGGTGACAATTCATACTGAATGTAATTGTTATAGACCTTCAATCATGGAGCAGGTCCTCAAGGAATCAATTCTGAAGCACTTAGAAGAGAGGAAAGTGATCAGGAACAGTCAGCATGGATTCACCAAGGGCAAGTCATGCCTGACTAATCTAATTGCCTTCTATGGCGAGATAACTGGCTCTGTGGATGAGGGGAAAGCAGTGGACGTGTTGTTCCTTGACTTTAGCAAAGCTTTTGACACGGTCTCTCACAGTATTCTTGCCAGCAAGTTAAAGAAGTATGGGCTGGATGAATGGACTATAAGGTGGATAGAAAGTTGGCTAGATTGTCGGGCTCAATGGGTAGTGATCAATGGCTCCATGTCTAGTTGGCAGCCGGTATCAAGTGGAGTGCACCAAGGGTCAGTCCTGGGGCCGGTTTTGTTCAATATCTTCATAAATTATCTGGAGGATGGTGTGGATTGCACCCTCAGCAAGTTTGAAGATGACACTAAACTGGGAGGAGAGGTAGATACGCTGGAGGGTAGGGATAGGATACAGAGGGACCTAGGCAAATTGGAGGATTGGGCCAAAAAAAATCTGATGAGGTTCAACAAGGACAAGTGCAGAGTCCTGCACTTAGGATGGAAGAATCCCATGCACCGCTACAGACTAGGGACCGAATGGCTAGGCAGCAGTTCTGCAGAAAAGGACCTAGGGGTTTACAGGGGACGAGAAGCTGGATATGAGTCAACAGTGTGCCCTTGTTGCCAAGAAGGCCAATGGCATTTTGGGCTGTATAAGTAGGGGCATTGCCAGCAGATCGAATGATGTGATCGTTCCCCTCTATTCGACATTGGTGAGGCCTCATCTGGAGTACTATGTCCAGTTTTGGGCCCCACACTACAAGAAGGATGTGGAAAAATTGGAAAACGTCCAGCAGAGGGCAACAAAAATGATTAGGGGTCTGGAACACATGACTTATGAGGAGAGGCTGAGGGAACTGCGATTGTTTAGTCTGTGGAAGAGAAGAATGAGGGGGGATTTGATAGCTGCTTTCAACTACCTGAAAGGGGGTTCCAAAGAGGATGGATCTAGACTGTTCTCAGTGGTAGCAGATGATGGAACGAGGAGTAATGGACTCAAGTTGCAGTGGGGGAGGTTTAGGTTGGATATTAGGAAAAACTTTTTCACTAGGAGGGTGGTGAAACACTGGAGTGCGTTACCTAGGGAGGTGGTGGAATCTCCTTCCTTAGAAGTTTTTAAGGTCAGGCTTGACAAAGCCCTGGCTGCGATGATTTAGTTGGGGATTGGTCCTACTTTGAGCAGGGGGTTGGACTAGGTGACCTCCTGAGGTCCCTTCCAACCCTGATATTCTGTGAATCCTTCTTGTTTTTATTTTGATCTTGTATATGTAAATATCTAGTGTGAAGAGTTCATAGATAGTAAAGAAATTAGGTGCTTCCCAGTTCTAGCTAGTGAGCAGGCTTTCCAGAACAGATAGTCTAGCAACCTCCCCTTGTGTGTTTTCTCAGGCAGGAGAAAAAAATTAAGTAAACTGTAAAGCATCAAGAAGTACTGGTTATCACTTTCTTTTCTCTTTTTACAGGAGAAACTCTTGCATCACGGGTTGCTGCCTCCCAGCTTACTTGCCTTGGTTGTCTTGAACTTATTGCTAAGAGTAGACAAGAATATGAAGATATTGCTGTGAAACTGGGAACTGATCTAGAATAGTAAGTAAATCCAGTTTTGAGGATGAAATGAAGATCTAGAATAGTAAGGCACCATTATTGGGGATAGTGAGTGTTAGGAAGCAAAATAGAATAAACATAAACAGCTATAAGCAGTGAGGCATGTCATTACTTTCGTTCTACTGAACTTATTCTGACTGATAAAGTTACCAGCTGTTAGTTACCTTGGGAGCTGACTGACCTCCAGGGTTTTGAAAAAGCCACTAAACTGCTTTGCTGATGAGGAAGTAAGGTCTGTGCTCGTTGGAATGAGGAACTGGGCTAGAACTCATATCCACAATGTGTCCTGAGGGAATTACCTCCTCTTATCCTCCCTGGTTTAGCTGCCTGCCTACTCTGTTGGGGATCTAGGATCCTCATACCAGGAAGCAGCAGAAGGGAGCAATATATGCCTTCAATAGAGGCCAAGGTTGGAGGCAAAGGGGCCGGGGGGGGGAATTCTTTCACAGACCCCAGAACTCCATGCTGAAGATAGTGGGTGGGATGTGTGTGACAGGCTGCCTTCTCAGGGAGGGCTGAGCTCTTTAAATAGCCATAATAGGAGCTAGGAAGGCAGATGTGGAAGGGAACTATACTAGAATGGGGTGTGGCATGTTCAGATGGGTGAGTATCATGAAGTGCCCAAATTATGCACTTGTCCTCCCTAAAAATACTTGGCACTTTACATGTTCAGATCACTACAGAATCATTGACTAGCCCTCCCAGCATTGAGGAACGCTCAACATATTCCCTATGAAGTAATTCTAATTTTACAGATATAGAGACTGAGATTGAGCATCATGTGCAGGATGTCACACTGCGATATCGGCAGAGCTGGAATTCGAATTTAGAACTTCCTTAATCCTAACCTTGTAATCACTGCTCCTGTTCACACTGCCTCTTGGTAGTGTATCCATATAGTCATTGTTAATGGTCTGTGGGGTTAAGGATGGACCAAATGTATTGAAATTAGACATGGGCTTTTTTTTCATAGAACTTGTTTCCCCCGTTTCTCATTCCCTGTGGAGCTACAGAGTAATAAAGAACCTTCTGTCTGGAGATTACTGTTTACTTTGTGAAGCTGCTGGGAGGGAGATAGGAATGCTGATATATTGAACCTTCTGCAGAAAGTAAACGCAAACAAAATGCATTTTCACTTTCCTTTCAGAAAGAAAAACCTAGACTGAAATAAAGGGGCACTTGCAGTTGAGGAAATTCCATCTGATGGGGCTGTAATGAAGGGTTGGTGGGTCTGGTTAATTAGCATGTAGCAGTACTAATACAAATGTCCATAGCATTTTCACCTACAATGAAAAAGTTGAGTTTCTGTGAAGTTGACCATTTCACACTGGGGAAGGAACAGCAACGTGGATTTTGAGTAGGGGATGACAGTAAAGGGATTTGCTGATGCAATGGTGTGCTGAGAGTTCTGGGTTAGTTGAGGTAATAGATCACAATAGCTGTTTGTTCCTTTGTCTGCTTCTCATCTGACTGCTTGCTTTTAACGCTCTTTGTGTAGCCTGAAGAAAATTCGTAGTAAAGTCTGGAAGCAGAGAATATCAAGTCCTTTGTTCAACACCAAACAGTACACAATGGAACTGGAGCGGCTTTACCTTCAGATGTGGGATCACTACGCTGCTGGCAACAAACCAGACCATATGGTTAAGCCAATAGAGACCAATGAATCTGCATGAAGGACTCTGTGCCCACACAACTCTCCCAGAATTGAGCCTCTCAGACTCCTCTGCAAAGGAGATGGGAGCTAAAGACAGTGCATTTCTACTTAATCTGCCTGGTACTCTGTGGCTGAAGTGATACATGATGGTGATTTAAGAGCACAGACAGACATACTTTGTGCATAATGGGGAGAGGCTGTAGAGATTGGGAACTTCCTATTCCATAAGGAGTTTGAAAAAGATTGAGTTGGGCACATGTGCTGTATGTTTGCAAGGCCTAGTACTTGATGGGGAAAGTATGAACTGTCCATCCAATTGTGATTTCATGGATTGATTCAATCTTCCTACGAATTTTTCTCCTCTTATGTGGATTGGGAATTGGAGCTTTTTAATGTTTGATTTCAGGTGTTCCTGTTGGTATATGTGCGATTCTTCCATGACATGATTTCCAACTAGTGAGTGTTGCTCCCTGCATTCACTTCTTAACTGTGCAGATTGAAAGGGCATATTTGCTGGTGTAGTCTTTTTACAGGTTTTATAAACCACTTGAGCCTATATCAGCCTTTTAATGTTTGACCTCCTGTTTTGGAACTTTCTGTACTGTGTTGATTTAGATGAGAACTCAGTGCTTGGTTTAAAAAAAAAAAAAGATTCTCCTGTATCTCAGCTAATTGGCTTGGTGATGATAGCTCCTATTCTGTTGAAAAACAAAATTGGTTTAAAATTAATGCCCCCAAACTGTTTAAGTAAACAAACTGGTGCCAAATACAAATCCTTCAGGAATGATTGTTAATTATGTACAGAGGCACAGTCCTAGGTACTGTAGCAAGGACTTTTTTAAAATAAAGCTCTGGTTTGCCCAGTTTGATCTATTTGACCAGCGTTTCGCCTTTACTACCCTTTCTGTGCTGCTGTCAAAACAATGTTCTGGGCTGCTGGCCTTTTACCTTCCTTTCTATAGCTTGGTTTTTAAATAGTTCTATTCATTTCAGCAGAAATGAAATCCCAGGTAAGTATAGATTTTCATCTACTAAATATCTGCATCAAGTATATTAATTCTTGCAGTATAATAAGGATCACCCAGAAAGGCTTTTTTCTTAATGTGGGGGTGTCATTATCTTTCTCTCACTGATGTGTGGTAACTTGGAGGCCATGAGCTGTATGTAAACTCTGATGCTGAGTTTTGTATTGAACAAGCATGAATTAAGTAATTTTGTTCCTAAATCTGTGCAGAGGGTCATGGACTACAGTTTAAATAAACCAATGCCAGTCTTGCTAAGTGTGCTACACATATCTATTCAGTAACAGGTAACAATTTGTCTTCTAGTGCGGCAACAGAGAACTGTGTTCAAAGTGCTGCTTTTGATGCACCTTTTATTTAAGTCTCAGTTGATGCTTTTGAATGTATCCTAGGTGATGAATGCCTTAGTTTGCTGGTAGATTCTTACTACCTGCTAATACCTGAGCAAGAAATCTTAGGTGTCATTTTCTAACCAGAAATGACACGGTGGGTGAGGTAATACATTTTATTGGACCAACTTCTGGGGGTGAGAGAAACATTAGAGGGTATGTTGACACAGCACCAAAGAACCGGGGGCTAGCGTGCACCAGGGGCTGTTTTGTTGCTGTGTAGGTGCTCAGGTGGTAAGACCTTTCCTCATGAAGAGGAGTGCTATGTCAGCTTCTCTCTTTCACTAACAGAAGTTGCTCCACTAAAAGACCGCCTAGGCCTATCATGGCTACACTCCCTCTCCATAACCAGCGTGTAATTATAAATTCTACTCTTTAAAAGCTCAGCCTTATCGCTTTGGACAATTGAAACTACCTAGTTTAAACCCATAAAAATACCTTAAGAAGTGATGCTGCAAGTTACGACACCTGCCCCAAAGCTGAACTAAACCATTTACCCTTCGGGGGACGTGCTCGCCCTCGGTGAGACTTGCTGCGGGTGCCAGTTGAGCGTTGTTCCTGGCGCGGGATGTTGCTGCTTTCACTGCCGCTTCGCTTATTGTAACAGGCTTTTGTTTCCAGCTAACTGCCTAATAAAAAACACATCTTATGACTACAGCTAAGATCACTGCAGACAGCGTGTTTTTGTTGTACTCTCTGGCGCCAGCGGGAGAGCTTCGCCGCGGCGGGGCCGGGGCAGGCGCGCCCATGGGTCTCCGCGCGGGAAGAGGCGCCGGGCGCGCGCTCAGAACCTGCGGGGCCGGGGGAGGGCGGCCGCGGGGCCCTGGAGCCGGTTGCTGGCGGGGACGGGGTCGCAGAGGGCCGGGCCCGCACTGGCAGCGGCCGCACCTGCGGGGCTCATCGGGGAGCTGCGGTTGGACGTGGAAGCGTGGCTCCCCCTCGGCGCATGCGCGACCAGACCGGGAGGGGGAAGTACCGCCCCGGACGTGGCGGGGGCTGAACAGAGCGGCGGGCGGTTTGAACGGCCGCGGGTTCCGCCCGAGGATGGCGCGCGGGCCTAGGCAGCGCGTCCGGGTGAGTGCATTGCGGGGTGAAGACCTGTCGGGGAACAGCGCGGGGGGAGAGGCGGGCGAGGGGCGGGAGCCAGAGCCCTGCCGGGGAATCTCGGGGCGCGAGCCGGGCCCTCCTGTAGGGGCATGAGAAGCAGCTGGGCTCGCTTGAGGGCTGGGTCATCCTCCGTTGTTTTCCCCTTTCAGCTGGGAGCCCCCAGACCCTTGGTCAGCATCCCTCAGGTCTGTAACCTTGGTCCTGATGGGGCCTCTGAACAGAGACGATTACTCTTGTCCTCCGACACAGAGGATGAGACACGGAAACCCCCCCACGGGACTGGACAAAGTAGGTGATTTTGCAGGATTGTTTCCCATACCCAGCCAGCTTGCGAGGGGCTGAGGCAGTTGTGAGGGAAGCGAGGGCAAGAAATTAAGCGTTGCGGTGGGCGGGGCCAGTGTGCTGGAGAGGGCTTACAGAGTGCAAACCCTTAGGGAGTATCACCTCAGGCTCCAGGCCTTTCTCCTCTTGGGAATCTCTGTGGGTGAAATCAGCTGAACTGCCTGAGGTTCCAGGCAGGGGTTCATGCAGACCCTTAAACAGGCTTCCTCAGCTTCAAGACCCTCTTCTAGGTTCTATAAACTGACCTTGGCACTGCCAGCACTGTGCTTAAAAAACCTATATTACAAATGGGAAAAAGGGGCAGTAGATCGCAATCAATATAAATTAGAATTTATGAAGTATAGAAACTGGATAAGTTTCAGAGTAACAGCTGTGTTAGTCTGTATTCGCAAAAAGAAAAGGAGGACTTGTGGCACCTTAGAGACTAACCAATTTATTTGAGCATAAGCTTTCGTAAGCTACAGCTCACTTCATCGGATGCATACTGTGGAAAGTGTAGAAGATCTTTTTATACACACAAAGCATGAAAAAATACCTCCCCCCACCCCACTGTCCTGCTGGTAATAGCTTATCTAAAGTGATCACTCTCCTTACAATGTGTATGATAATCAGGGTGGGCCATTTCCAACACAAATCCAGGGTTTAACAAGAACATCGGGGGAGGGGGGGTAGGAAAAAACAAGGGGAAATAGGTTACCTTGCATAATGACTTAGCCACTCCCAGTCTCTATTCAAGCCTAAGTTAATTGTATCCAATTTGCAAATGAATTCCAATTCAGCAGTTTCTCGCTGGAGTCTGGATTTGAAGTTTTTTTGTTGTAATATCGCAACTTTCATGTCTGTAATCGCGTGACCAGAGAGATTGAAGTGTTCTCCGACTGGTTTATGAATGTGTTAATTCTTGACATCTGATTTGTGTCCATTTATTCTTTTACGTAGAGACTGTCCAGTTTGACCAATGTACATGGCAGAGGGGCATTGCTGGCACATGATGGCATATATCACATTGGTGGATGTGCAGGTGAATGAGCCTCTGATAGCGTGGCTGATGTTATTAGGCCCTGTGATGGTGTCCCCTGAATAGATATGTGGGCACGGTTGGGAACGGGCTTTGTTGCAAGGATAGGTTCCTGGGTTAGTGGTTCTGTTGTGTGGTATGTGGTTGCTGGTGAGTATTTGCTTCAGGTTGGGGGGCTGTCTGTAGGCAAGGACTGGCCTATCTCCCAAGATTTGTGAGCGTGTTGGGTCATCCTTCAGGATAGGTTGTAGATCCTTAATAATGCGTTGGAGGGGTTTTAGTTGGGGGCTTAAGGTGACGGCTAGTGGCGTTCTGTTATTTTCTTTGTTAGGCCTGTCCTGTAGTAGGTGACTTCCCCTATTTCCCCTTGTTTCCCCCCCCCCCCGCCCCCCCCGACCTCCTCAGACGTTCTTGTTAAACCCTGGATTTGTGCTGGAAATGGCCCAACTTAATTATCATACACATTGTAAGGAGAGTGATCACTTTAGATAAGCTATTACCAGCAGCAGAGTGGGGTGGGGGGAGGTATTTTTTCATGCTTTGTGTGTATAAAAAGATCTTCTACGCTTTCCACAGTATGCATCCGATGAAGTGAGCTGTAGCTCACGAAAGCTTATGCTCAAATAAATTGGTTAGTCTCTAAGGTGCCACAAGTACTCCTTTTCTTTTTGCAAACTTGATAAGGGAACCCAAATAAATTGGGAGGAAAATCTATGGCTGACTGTGTTAAGGAGTTTAAATATATCAGGAAGGAAAGGAATCCTAACCCTGTTCTAGATGGAGACAGTAAAATTGCTAATGATGTAGCAAAGGCAGAAGTGTTCAGCAAATACAGAGTGAAACAGGTTGATGTATTAAGGCTATTTTTAGCCCCACAAATTGACTTATTTTATTGGTAATCGACCAATGAGAATCAACCTTTCCTTAGGAAAATAACTAAAAAGTACAAATGCAAAACAAAATTAAAATTGATTATTTAACTAATGTTTCTTGCTTCCTGATTTAAATTGCTTTTATTTAAATCAATCCATCCTGTTGGAAGTGGCTACTGAGTGGAAGATTAGTGACTGATAAGATAGTATATCCTCTCTAAAGTGGGATCTCCTTGTTCTGTGTGCTTAGCACAATGGGGTTCGACCTAATGACTAGGTTAGGCACTACAATTATACAAACGGCTTTCCTTGAAGCTGAGTTTCCTTGAATAACTCCTGACTTTAACCTCCTTGAGGCTTCCCTCTTTGTGCAGTCCTATCTGGAAAGATGATCTGTTCTGTTTTCGGTTTAAGTTATAAAGACCAAAAAGAAAGTGAATGCAGAATGCTGGCGCACGAAGGATGACAGGTGAGAAAATTTTGAAAGAGATTAAAGGCCTGGTCTCTCATCTGTTCAAAAGTTATATTTTACTATCTTTACTATGTGATTATAAAGTTGTCTGCAGACTTGCTTTTATACAGATCTTTGTCATGTTCTTATTTTTTCTTTAAGACCTTGTTTTTCTGTTTGGAAGAGCTTCTGCATCCTTCTTCTAAATCTGAGAGTTTGTGTTTTGGGTTTTTTTTAATTGTTTTTTAAATACAGAACACAACACCTAGTGGCTTTGAATGCCAAACCCAGTCTTTGTGGGAGACTGGGGCACAGATAGGACCTAGCAGGCTGAATTTCAGTCCAAATACTCTGATTTAAGGTGTTGGCTTTGACCTGTAAAAGGCTGCCTATTTGAGAGAGAGCCACTCTCCATGTCATGAAACCATAGGACTGGAATGGACCTCGAGAGGTCATCTAGTCCAGTCCCCTGCACTCATGGCCGAACTAAGTATTATCTATACCATTCCTGACAGGTGTTTGTCAAACCTGCTCTTAAAAATCTCCAATGATGGAGACTCCACAACCTCACTAGGCAATTTATTCCACTGCTTAACCACCCTGAGAGTTAGGAAGTTTTTCCTAATGTCCAACCTAAACCTCCCTTTCTGCAATTTAAGCCCACTGCTTCTTGTCCTATTCTCAGAGGTTAAGAAGAAGAATTTTTCTCCCTCCTCCTTGTAACAACCTTTTATGTACTTGAAAACTGTTATCATGTCCCCTCTGTCTTCTCTTTTCCAGACTAAACAAACCCAATTTTTTCAATCTTCCCTCACAGGTCATGTTTTCTCGACCGTTAATCATTTTTGTTGCTCTTCTCTGGACTTTCTCCAATTTGTCCACATCTTTCCTGAAATGTGGCACCCAGAACTGGACACAATATTCCAGTTGAGGCCTAATCGGCAAGGAGTAGAGCAGAAGAATTACTTCTCGTGTTTTACTTACAACAGTCCTCCTAATACATCCCAGAATGATATTTGGGCTTGTTTATTTTGGCAACAGTGTTACACTTTTGACTCCTATTTAGCTTACAGTCCACTATGACCCCTCAATCACTTTCCGCATTACTCCTTCCTAGGTAGTCATTTCCCATTTTGTATGTCATACCACCATAGTTATGATCAGCAGAGACATTCAAGCAGGACCTCCCTTGCTTAGAGAATGCTCTACTCTTTTTGAAATACTGGCTTTTGAACCTATTCTCCCCATCCTTGTTCCATGTATAATAAGGCTTATCTGTTTACAAAAGCTTTTGCCAGAAGCTGATGTTACTGTGGAAGGTGAGTTTTGCTCCGTGATGCCACTGGGTTAACTGCTGGTTCTAGTTGAGGTTTTATTTTTTTTTTTTAAATTTGTCTCAAAGGACCCTGGACTACTGCGCTGTATGATTGGGGAATGACTCATCCTACGGTTTAGGAAAAGATGGTATAGAGACCACTCTTCCAGGTTGAATTTTTAGCTCATCATATGTTGGCAAGTTTCTGAGATTGACATTAAATTTTCCCTTAAACCATACTGAAATCTTCTTTGAAGCATTTTCTCTTTCCATAACTTCAGAAATAAGCAGTTGGAGTTCTTATCCACTTGAAATGTAAATAACTGATTAGAGCTGATTGAAATTGGAGGGGAAAAAAAATTGCAGAATATCTGTCAAAAATTTAAACTGAAATTTTCTGACCAGTTGTGATCTTGATCTGTGTAGTGTTGTCTGTCCATCTGTTCTTCTTTGAGGAGTGTCCTTATGGGTGCTCCCCTGAAAGTGTGTCAGTGCCCCTGTCCTTCTAATCAGAGATTCTAGATAGCAGTGTACGTTCGGCCCGCACATGCACTCACCCTCTCTTGAGGCTAACTAGCGCTGCGCAGGTGAACAGCCATTCTGACAGCAGGGAGGCAACACTGCATATGCTGGACATTAGGAGAGCTCTGGCTTTTTATCTGGACAGGACTAAGGACTTTAGGAAGTCTCCCAAACTCTTCCTTTAATTTGTGGAAATATCCAAGGGGTCTGCCGTATCAGCGCAAATACTCTCCAAATGGGTCTCCAGCTGCATTACCCTCTGTTACCCCTTGCACATAACCTGCTGCCTCCATCAGGGATCCACATGCACTCCAAAAGATCCATTTCCACATAGCTCATGTTTGTTAAAGATGTCCCCATCTCAGAAATCTGTAGGGCAGTGACTTTGGCTTCTGCCCATACTTCTCCAGATCATTACACAATTACCTGGTACTCTGTCTTGATGCCATCTTTGGCTCCACAATACGATCGTCAATAACAGATTCCACTCTGAAGCCCCACCCCTCCATGGGGGATACTGCTGTGGAGTCACCTACAGTGGAGCACCCATAGGGACGCTACTCAAAGAAGAAGAGGAAGTTACTCATCTTGTGCAGTAACAATGGTTCTTCAAGATGTGTGTCCCAAGGGCGCTCCACAACCCGCCCTCCTCCCCTCTCCTTTGGAGTTCTTGCCAAGGGGCTCTGCAGTAGAGAAGGAACTGAGGGTGGTTTGCCTGCACAGCACTAGTTAGCCTCAAGGAAGGGAGAGTGCATGTGCGGGCCGAATGGACACATCTACCTAAAATCTCCGATTAGAGGCTCTGGGGTGCAGATAACACCTATAGTGGAGCATCCATAGGGCAACACATCTTGAAGAGCCACCGTTATTGCACAAGATGAGTAACTTCCTCACCTCTGAAGAGGCTGTGTTCCTCACATCTGTTTTGTGCTTTATTTTTCAGGTCTATTCTGCCCTTTTCTTCCAGTAGTGATGAAGAATTTGAACTATGTAAGTAAAGAGTGGTTAGAATGTTAATCTTGCTTTCTCAATGAGAGTTGAGAGGATGTATTCCTTGTGGCTGCAAAGAATATGATTTTCTTCTGGAATACCTTTTTACAGTGAATCTCTTTGTTGCAAAGCCTATCCTTTCTCCCAAGCCTTAAGGCAGGGCAAGGGTTGAATGATGAGGGCGAGGGTAGCCAAAGAACTGCTTCTGCTATGAAAAGCTGAGAGTTTTAATTGTGAGATTAAGTAGGGTCCTTGTTCTAGAGACATTTGGATACTATTGGTAAAATAAAAGTTGTAAAAAATGTTGTTTATATATGCCCTTAAGGCATGCAATGGGATCATTTTTAGAAAGCTAAAATAAATTTCCTGTAATGTAATTCTCTCACATTCTGATTTAGTTTTATCTAGAATGAAGACTCCAAAATCCCTAGCACATCAAGTCTCTAAGAAACAAAATAGCAGGTGGGTCCTGGAATTATTGAATTGTCTACAGTTAGTCAGAGAGAGACTTTTTTGTCTAATGCCTGGCAGCCAAAATGTCCCATTAATGAGTTATTTTGAATATGGAAAAATGAATTAGATCTTTTCTCATTTGCATAGGATGTCATCATTGTCTGGAGGATTGGGCACAGGTTTAGAAGTCAACATTCTGAGTTCTAATCCTGGCTCTGCTGCTCATTCCAAGTGTGGCCTTGGTCACATTGCTTCTCTTGCCTGTGCCTTAGTTTTCCCACTGTAAAATGAAGATCAATAACTCATAAGGCTGTTTTTAAAACTAAAGTTTTTACAGCACTTTTAAAATGTAAAACATTACATAGATGTGAAGTTTTGTTATTTGGAGGCACACATCTCACTATTTTGTTACTGTTTTGGAGCACTGTATAGCTTGTAATGGGATATAATAGAAGATTAGGGTTGGAAGAGACCTCAGGAGGTCATCTAGTCCAACCCCCTGCTCAAATGGAGCCTTTCACCTCTGTCACCAGTTTCACTGCTAACTAGATTTTGGATTTACAGTTATTGTCTGGCAGTCATTAGACCACTATGTGAAGTGACTTGGTCTTGGTGAGTTTTGTAAAGGAAGAGATGTCCATAACACTCAATCTTTGCTGGCTCTGGTACTAATTTATTCCCATAGCTGGCAGTTTTGGTGGAGGCACCAAGTGTTGAATGATTCATGGAAACAGAACTCCCTTTTTACCAGTTGAAGTGATTCCTGCAGATTAGGAATGAGGCATATTAGTGGGAGTGGAGTGTGGGGGTTTGCAATGTGGCAGCCTGTACACTGTGGATTTTTATGGATTGAGGATTTAACAGTACTGACAGCTTTGCATCTTTCACAAGTGCTAAATTCACATTAAAGGCAACCTTTTTGGTCAACACTGTGATTTTTTAAGTAGAATTTTATAAATTCTATCTTTATGATTCCATATCTGTATCCCTCATTCTTGTTCCTGGATAAAATGATGATGGTCTGTTTCAATATCTGAACTTAGTTTGCAAGCATGTTCTCATCTCTTGAAATGGAGTTCTGTCTTTTGCTCAGAAGTTTAATGATAAAATACTGACAAAATGTAACTGACAATGAAAAGTTATGTTGAGAGAGTTTTTCAGTGGTAATGGATATTTCCAGTGAATAACTTAGAACACTGCACCAGGCTGCTTTATTGTCAGCTTTACCTATATCAAGACACAAGTCATTCCTGGCTTCCTTTGCCTCATTTTATTGTTTATCTACAGTTTGAATGAAATCATCATTGACTCCAGGGAAGACTTCTCCAATTTTACAAGAAAGAATGCAACAAGCAAGAAGGGTAAGTAGCCATCCAGCAACAAAGAGGGGACAAAAGTTTTAGCTGGGTGGAGAAAGAATGCTTATTCTTCAGAGCTCAAAATTATTCTTTAGGAAAAGCACAGAAATAGCTTTGGAAAAGTTTGGTCCCTTTTAGAGTAAGATAACAGGACAGGTTCAATTCTGTTCGCTGGATTAATTCTCTCCTTCCTCATTCTCAATTTCCCGTTCCTCCATATGATCCTTCCCTTTTTCTTCTTCCTTCCTGTTATGCTTGTTTTAACACCGGGATATCAATATCTTCACTTGTGGTACTCTTTAAAGTCCTTTCCATATTTGAATCTTTTACTTATAAGAAAATCCAGCTGCCAAAGGCAAGTCTTTTCTCTTCAGTGCCCTTTCACATGCTGCATATTTAAGAAATAAAATTGACCATATAATCAGCTAAATACAAACTCTTATGTGTGCATAACTGCAGAAGCTTTCTTTTATCAGAAAGAGTGGCTGTAATAAAGTGTTCTCTAGTTATTCTTATCTTGTATCAGACTGACTTAAACCCCTTTTGCTGGCACAAAGTAGACCCCACATACATACCTTTTTGATTATCATCTGCAGTGCAACTGGAAAGTAGTGTGATCCTGGGTGTGAATGAGCATGGGTTGGAGGAAGTTGCTAAGATACCTTTCTCTGCCTGGTGTTTTCCTGTTTTCCAAAGGCTCTGATTAACTTACATTAAAACATAAATGCTAAAGTCTCTGAAGTCTTTGAATTTTTCTTTTTGAATTGTAGTAGTGAAGAATGTTCAGACCCAGAAGAAGCCAGTGACTTCTAGAAAGGAAAACACTTACTCTCAGGAATGGCTGTATCCAGAGATTTTAAGTGACAGTAAAGATGATGATTCTGTTTTCATTAAAAGTACATGGTCTGAACACTGCCAAGAAACTGAAGCGAGGGGCTTGAAGGACAACCTGCATCACATACAGCAAACTCCTTCACAAAAACAGAAAGAGTTTGATATTTCCAAATATAGTCCAAATTCATCTCTTGATGGGAAAGAGAGAGATTGGGAAGAACGTGCAGGGAACAACACTCAGACCATGGCACTACGACATAGTGCAGCATTAGGGCCAGACAGCTCAGAGGATGAATTTGAATCTTTAATAGAGCGGATAAAGAAGCGAAGCATACCACTGACTCCAAGTTTAACTTCAAACAAAACCACTCTATCCCAATCAGCAACCACAGGTAGGTGAAGTCATTCTTTATTTCTGTATTCTTAATCATGTTTATTCATGAAGTATCTTGTGCAAATGGCTGGCAGTATTAACTGCATAGTTTTAAAATTGTGTAGCACTTCTGACATAAACAGGACTTATGACTCATTTTTGCAGAATGTTCAGACATTAATTAAATGAGCATTCTGAGAATTTTAGTTCTTCTAAATTTAAATTATCAAGGACCTAAAATTCTTTATTTTTGTCCATTATTTTCATAGTTATAATAAATTTTAACCTTCAGTAATAGATTTTTAGTTTGGAATTTAATTTTAAACTTTCAACAAAATCAAAGCTAACTAAAAAAATGAAAATCAGTTTCCTACGCATATGACAGGAATTGACATACAAAATTCATTTTAAATGATAATTAAACTCCTTTAAATTAGAGCAGTCAAATATTAAAGATCAGGTGTTAAGCTATACAGTTATTTAGAGTTACAATTCTGCAGCTATTCTGTGTTCTAAGATGCTTTTGTTTCAAGATGTATTTTTAGTTTGTCAAGAATTCACAAATCAGCACTTACCCACTTATTAACCAACTATAACTTAAACAAATCTATACCCTCTCCTCTTCAAAAGCCCTTAAAATAGATATCTGCAGTGTACCCTTAAAGTTAACAGATAAAGGCAAATGGCACACAAGATCAGCCTCTCTCACCCAGGGGCTATGATGGGGAATTCTCTAGAGGATACTGGCAAGATTGGAGGTGCCACCGTGAGCAATGCAGTCATATTGGCCTTCTCTTAGGTATTACCCTGAATTTGAAAGGGCTGAAGAAAGGCAGCCACAAAAGGAGCCTTCTCCCAAAATAGTTCAAGTTAAACTTCTTGCACCAGCAAGGTCTCGTTTGGATCTGCTATGCTCTCGGGTACTGAGGGAACGGTCTCTTTTATTTGTCAACTGGAAGAACTTGTCAAATCTTTGGATGTAGTTAGTATTTCTATTGCCGTCTATTCATATAGGGTCCTTTCTCCCTAATCACAGGGCAATGCAGTTCAAGTAGTTACTGATAATACTACTGCAATATTTCACAAGAACAAGCTGGGGGACCACATTTTAGCCAGATGGACAGAAAGGTTATAGTTCTGTGGGAGTAGTGCATAGTACACTAAATTGATTGTATAGCTTTCTGCCTACATACTTGCAGATTGATGAGCAGAGACGTACATGATCAGCATAAGTAGTTGCTCAAGAACTTGGTAGCAAACATACACTTACTGTGGATGTTTCTGGAAACAGACCTGTTTGCAACAAAATATATCTCCAAATGTTGAGCTCCAGAATAGGACAGGCAATCAGTTCATCTTGAAGGTGTTTTCTTTTAGAATAGGGAGTAAGATTTCTTTGGTCTACACACAATTCCTCTAATTCATAGAGTTCTTAGGAAAATCAAACAAGACCAAGCCAAAATTATTCTAATTTAGGGCGCCTGAATGACACAACAGTAGTTCTTCTTCAAGTGCTTGCTTATATCAATTCCAGTTAAGTGTGTGCGCACGGATGTCGGGAACTTTTCCCTAGCAGCTACACATTGGGCCGGCTGTGGAGCCCCCTGGAGTGGCGCCAATATGGTGCTCTATATATGACCCTGCCGGCCTGACCCCCCTTCAGTTCCTTCTTACCGCCAGTGACAGTTGTTGGAACAGTGGTCTCTTGTTCGCAAGTGCTACTACACCCTAGCTACTCTATTTATCTCTAGTGTTAGTTATCTGTTATCTTTAGCGTTAAATATAGTCATTAACGCTTGAAGGGGTTTTCCCGTTCAACGAGTGCACCGTTCTCACTCCCCGGCCACCCATAAGAAGCAGGCCACGGAGAAGCCCCCAAAAAGACCCAAGGTGGTAGTCGCACCCCCGACGGGACACGGTGCAGACCAGGGACATAAGGCTGACAGACCTCCCAGTTGGCCTCGTCCTCCCCAACCCCCGCCTCCCCGGGAAGCCCTGTACCACCAGACTCCCTGCAGGTGGAGGAGGTTACACTGCCTTCCACACCCGACACCTTTGAGGCTACCAGAGGGCTCATTGAGATGACGGCGCCCAAGTCTCCAGTCTCGAGGCCTAAACCATCTCAAGCCCCGGCACCATCAAGAGGCAAACCGGCAATCTTTGGGACATCTGCCCCCAGACCAACATCTCCACACCACTCTGAGTCCCGGCATCGCACCCAGATTCCGCGCCGGTCTGACTCACGGCTCCGGTCTGACTCGCGGCACTGGTCTCTCAGCCCTGATCCTTGGAGCCACTCCCGCTCGAGGTGGTCATTGGCTGACAGGTCATGGTCCCGCTCAAGGTCTAGGTCAAGGTCTGAGACCCCACAGCACCACTCGAACCGACACTGCTCCCCATTGCGGCACCGCACCTCTCCGCAACACCGTTCGCGAAACCGCTCTGTGGCATGGCACCGTTCTCCATCGCGGCACCAGTCGCGGTCGCACTCCTGTGGCCAGTCTCCACCAAGACAAAGTCCAACATCTCGGCACCAATCAATCTCCTGGTACTGCTCTCCACAATGGCACTGCCAATCACCATCTGGATCTTGCTGCTCCGTATGGTACCCATTCTGGCTGTCGGGGGACCGCGGCACCCCCCCAGCACAGCGTACTGCCCCTCCTTGGGCGTCTCGCTCCCAGTCACCTTCCCCCAGGTTGGGTAGGGCATCAGGAGCATCGGAGACACCCTGATCAGGTCTGGGCAGTCTCGGATGTGACTCTTCAGCACCCACTGGCAGCCCCAGTGGCAGTTCGAGACTCCCTGGGCATATCACCAAGCCCAGGGCGCCCCTCCATGCGTCCCTCCGCCTTCATGTTCTAGGTCCTTTATTCCAGAGGCAACCATTAGTCATCCTTTTCTGGACCCCACACAAACCCTGGATCCAGCCCCACCCTTGTGGAGGCTACACCCAGTGCCCAGGAGGAACTGGAGCCAGTGGACCAAGGGGCTGTCTCGGACCCGATTCTGCCGGTCGCTGCCTCCTCATCTTCTCCTGATGAGGCGGTGGCAGGTACATCCGCATCCGGCCCTCCACCCATGGACTACCGGGCCCTACAGGAACTCCTACGTTGAGTGGCTTTAAACATGAATCTCCAGGTGGAGGTGGTCATGGAAGAAGAGGACCCCGTAGTGGACATTCTGACACCAGAATGGCCCTCTAGGGTGGCGCTGCCCGTTATAAAGACCATTCAGTTGAATGCCAAAACAATCTGGCAAACTCCAGTCTCCAATCCCCCCATGGCCAAAGGGGCCAAAAGAAAGTACTTTGTCCCCACTAAGGGGTACAAATACCGTTTTACCCATCCTCCCCCATGCTCCCTGGTGGTGGTTGCAGTAAACGGAAAAAGAAAGACAGGGTCAGCAGGGGCCTGCCCCTAAATCAAGAGATGCAAAATGTCTGGCACTTTTTGGTAGAAAGGCTTATTCTACCAGTGGCCTCTCCCTACAAATCGCTAATCAGCTCGCAATCCTTAGCAGATACAGCTATAGTTCCTGGTCTGCTATTCAAAAGTTCAGGGAGCTCCTCCCATCTGATTCTCGGCAGGAGCTGGGAGCCATTGCCGAGGAGGGCAGACTAGTGGCCCGGACTGCTCTTTAAGGCTCTCTGGATGCCGCGGATGCGGCAGCGTGTACACTGGCATCTGGTATCGCCATGCAATGTAACACCTGGCTTCAGTCCTCGGGTCTCCCGCCGGAAGTTCAGCAAACTATCCAAGACCTTCTGTTCGATGATCAGGGGCTCTTTGCTGAACAGACCAACTCTAGGTTGCATAGCCTGAAAGATTCAAGGAACACAATTAAGTCTCCAGGCATGCATACCCCGGCGTTTCAAAGAAAGCAGTTTAAGTGCCAGCCCACCCAGCAGCAGTCTTTCCCCGGTAGGCCCAGGCAGGACTTCTCCCGCTGGAGGAGCAGATACACCAGGCGCAGACCATTGCGTCCTCTCTCCGGTCAGGGCCAGGGACAGTCCAAGCCCCCTCCAGGCCCTAAGCACCCATTTTGAAGGTGCGCATGAGGACAGATTACCAGTCCATATCCTGGCCAGTTATTCTCCCCTCCTGAACAGTCTATCCTGCTTCTACCATGCATGGTCCCTTATTACATCGGACCAGTGGGTCTTCCACACAGTAGAGGCGGGCTATTCTCCCACCGCCCTTGCCCATCCCTCTTCAGGGACCCCTCTCACGAGCAACTCCTGATCCAGAAGGTCCGGTCCCTCCTCCCTCTTAGAGCAGTGGAGGAGGTACCTCGGGAGTTCAGAGGCAAGGGTTTCTACTCACGCTACTTCCTCGTTCCCAAAGCAAAGCGGGGTCTTTGGCCTACTCTGGACCTAAGGGAACTCAACACGTACATCGTCAACTCAAAGTTCTGCATGGTTTCCTTGAGCATGATCATCCCCTCCCTGGATTTGGGAGTCTGGTACGCCGCCCTCGATATGAAGGATGCTTATTTTCACGTTTCAATCAACCCGTCTCACAGACGTTTTCTCGGTTTCATAGTAGACAAGACGCATTATCAGTTCACGGCTCTCCTGTTTGGCCTGTGCACGGCTCCCCGCATCTTCACCGAATGCATGGCACTCATGGCAGCCTTTCTTCACCGCCACCATGTGTACGTTTACCCATACCTAGACGACTGGCTCATAAGAGGCCTGTCTCGCCAGCTGGTAGAATCACAGGTACAATTGGTCAGGGACACGTTAGACCGCTTAGGCATTATTCTGAATGTCAGCAAGTCTGTTCTCACCCCAACACGAACAATAGAGTTCATTGGGTCAGTCCTGGATGCAAATCAGGCGAGAGCGTTCCTCCCAGAGGCCCATCGTCTAGCCCTCGTGCAGGTAATCACCGGCCTTTGCAACTTTCCCACCACCATGGTGAGACAGTGCCCCAAGCTGCTGGGCCTCATGGCGTCCTGCACCGACATGGTGCAGCATGCCAGGTTGTGGCTCAGGCCCCTGCAGGCGTGGATTACGTCCGTGTATCGCCCGGGCCACTACAGTCTGGACATGGTGCTGACCATTCTAAGACATACCCTCAATTCCCTACAATGGTGGCTTGACCCCTGCATGGTAAGTGCCGGGGTACCATTCCACGCCCCCCAGCCCACTCTGACATTGGTAACGGATGCATCGGCGCTCGGCTGGGGAGCACATCTTGGGAGCATGACGACTCAGGGCCTATGGCAAGTAGAGGAACTGGCTCTGCATATCAACATCAAAGAGCTCAGGGCAATCCACCTCGCATGCCAGGCGTTCCTATTCCGCTTGCAGGGCCACTGTGTAGCAGTACTGGCAGACAATACTACGGCCATGTTTTACATAAACAAGCAAGGCAGAGCCCGGTCGTCTCCTCTCTGCCAGGAAGCTCTCCTCCTATGGGAATTTTGTTTAGCCCACTCCATCCTTCTCCAAGCCTCATACCTGCCGGGCATTCAGAACGTACTGGCAGACAGCTTGAGCAGGCGGTTCCTCACACACAAATGGTCGATTTGGCCGGACGTCATCCACTCCATCTTCCACAACTGGGGACTTCCCCGAATAGATTTGTTCGCCATGCAGGCCAACAGGAAGTGCCCAACCTTTTGCTCTTTCCGGAGTCACAGCCCGGGCTCGGTTGCGGACGCCTTCCTGAATCCATGGTCCGGTCAACTACTATACGCCTTTCTGCCATTTCCTCTCATCCACAAGGTGCTTCTCAAGGTCCGCAGGGACAAGGTGGACGTCATCCTGGTGGCCCTAGTTTGGCCTCGCCAGTGCTGGTACCCCATCCTCATGGACCTATTGATCTGGTCACCGATTCATCTACCTCTCACTTCAGACCTCATCTCGCAGAATCACAGTCGCTTCCTCCACCCGGACCTTCAGTCACTTCACCTCATGGCCTGGAGGATCCGTGGTTGAACCAAGCAGAGCTCGCCTGTTTGGACCCAGTGAGGCAGGTGCTCCTGGAAAGCCGCAAGCCTTCTACCAGAACCACTTTCATAGCAAAATAGAAAAGGTTTTCTATCTGGTGTGCCCAATGGCAGGTACTCCCACTCCAGGCTTCAATCCTGTGCATCCTGGACTATTTGGTGCACCTGACAGATCAGCACCTGGCATTCGGTTCTCTTAAGGTTCACCTCGTGGCTATTTTGGCATTTCACCCTGGCGATTCCAGGCACTCAGTGTTTGCAAACCCTATCATGGGACATTTCCGAAAAGAACTAGAAAAGATCCATTGCCGATGAAGCCCCCTGTCCCTGCCTGGGACCTCAATTTAGTCCTGTCTCATTTCATGGGTCCTCCCTTTGAGCTGCTAGCTTCATGTTCGCTCCTCTACTGGAAGGTTGCCTTCCTAGTGGCCATCACTTCGGCACGACACATTTCTGAGCTACGAGCCCTCATATGTGAGCCCCTGTATACCATCTTTCATAAGGACAAGGTGCAGCTTAGGCCTCACCTGGCCTTCCTACCAAAGGTCGTGTCCCGCTTCCATGTCAGCCAGGATATTTTCCTGCCGGTTTTCTATTGAAAGCCGCACGCCACGCTCCGTGAGCAGCAGCTGCATTCATTGGACGTTAGAAGGGCACTCTCTGTCTACATAGACCGAACGAAGCCGTTCCGCAAAACAGCCCAGTTGTTCGTCACTCTAGCGGAGCGGATGAAAGGTTTGCCAGTCTCTTCCCAGCGGGTATCCTCCTGGATCACAGTGTGTATTCGTACTTGTTATGACTTAGCAAAGGTCTCTCCGCCTGTTGTCACAGCTCACTCCACGAGGGCTTAGGCCTCGTCAGCAGTCTTCCTGGCACACGTACCCCTCCAGTAAATCTGCAGGGCTGCTTCATGGGCTTCGGTGCACATGTTCACGTCACACTATGCCATCGTCCACCAATCAAGTGACGATGCGGCCTTCGGCAGGGCAATTCTCCAGTCTGCAATTCCTTGACTCCAACCCCACCTCCAAGATAAGGCTTGGGAGTCACCTAATTGGAATTGATATGAGCAAGTACTCAAAGAAGAAAAAACGGTTACTCACCTTTTTGTAGCTGTTGTTCTTCGAGATGTACATTAGCCTGGAAAAAGGCTAATGTAGTGCCCATCTTTAAAAAAGGGAAGAAGGAGGATCCTGGGAACTACAGGCCAGTCAGCCTCACCTCAGTCCCCGGAAAAATCATGGAGCAGGTCCTCAAGGAATCAATCCTGAAGCACTTACATGAGAGGAAAGTGATCAGGAACAGTCAGCATGGATTCACCAAGGGAAGGTCATGCCTGACTAATCTAATCGCCTTCTATGATGAGATTACTGGTTCTGTGGATGAAGGGAAAGCAGTGGATGTATTGTTTCTTGACTTTAGCAAAGCTTTTGACACGGTCTCCCACAGTATTCTTGTCAGCAAGTTAAAGAAGTATGGGCTGGATGAATGCACTATAAGGTGGGTAGAAAGTTGGCTAGATTGTCGGGCTGAACGGGTAGTGATCAATGGCTCCATGTCTAGTTGGCAGCCGGTGTCAAGTGGAGTGCCCCAGGGGTTGGTCCTGGGGCTGGTTTTGTTCAATATCTTCTAAATGATCTGGAGGATGGTGTGGATTGCACTCTCAGCAAATTTGCGGATGATACTAAACTGGGAGGAGTGGTAGATACGCTGGAGGGCAGGGATAGGATACAGAGGGACCTAGACAAATTGGAGGATTGGGCCAAAAGAAATCTGATGAGGTTCAATAAGGATAAGTGCAGGGTCCTGCACTTAGGACGGAAGAACCCAATGCACAGCTACAGACTAGGGACCGAATGGCTAGGCAGCAGTTCTGCGGAAAAGGACCTGGGGTGACAGTGGACGAGAAGCTGGATATGAGTCAGCAGTGTGCCCTTGTTGCCAAGAAGGCCAATGGCATTTTGGGATGTATAAGTAGGGGCATAGTGAGCAGATCGAGGGACGTGATCGTTCCCCTCTATTCGACATTGGTGAGGCCTCATCTGGAGTACTGTGTCCAGTTTTGGGCCCCACACTACAAGAAGGATGTGGATAAATTGGAGAGAGTCCAGCGAAGGGCAACAAAAATTATTAGGGATCTGGAACCCACGACTTATGAGGAGAGGCTGAGGGAACTGGGATTGTTTAGTCTGCAGAAGAGAAGAATGAGGGGGGATTTGATAGCTGCTTTCAACTACCTGAGAGGTGGTTCCAGAGAGGATGGTTATAGACTATTCTCAGTGGTAGAAGAGGACAGGACAAGGAGTAATGGTCTCAAGTTGCAGTGGAGGAGGTTTAGGTTGGATATTAGGAAAAACTTTTTCACTAGGAGGGTGGTGAAACACTGGAATGCATTACCTAGGGAGGTGGTAGAATCTCCTTCCTTAGAAGTTTTTAAGGTCAGGCTTGACAAAGCCCTGGCTGGGATGATTTAATTGGGGATTGGTCCTGCTTTGAGCAGGGGGTTGGACTAGATGACCTCCTGAGGTCCCTTCCAACCCTGATATTCTATGATTCTATGTGTTGCTCATAACTATTCCATTTCCCCCCCACCTTCCCCTCTGTCGGAGTAGCCGGCAAGAAGGAACTGAAGAGGGGTCAGGCCGGCAGGGTCATATATAGAGCACCATATCAGCCCCACTCCAGGGGACTCCACAGCCAGCCCGACAAGTAGCTACTAGGGAAAAGTTTCTGACATCTGTGCACGCGGCGCGCGCGCACACCTAACTGGAATAGATGTGATTAGCACATCTCGAAGAACAACAGTTACAAAAAGGTGTGTAACCGTTTTTTCTCAGATCTTCTGTTCCTACCACAAAGGATTTATCGGTCTCTCTCTGCAATTCCAGACCTATTGACCTAGAAGAGGTTGTATTTCTAGACTCTCTCCACTTCATAGGACTTTGACAGATCTGGATCTGGTCCGTTTGTGGGGGTGGAGGGAAGGTACAGGAGATTCTATTAAACTTCAGGAAACAGTTAACTTGCCTTTGTTATGATCATAAGTGGAAAATGTTCTTTGTGAGCACCCACCATTAACGTAGCCCAGCTTCAGCTGCTGTTCACTCTATACCTGAGTACATAGTTCATTTGAAATTCCTGGGGCTCTCTCATATTGTCAGTAAAAGTACATCTCTTAGCCATCTTCAGCTCACACAGCTTAATTGAGTAAATACTTCATTTAGCCATGATATAGTAAAAAGATTCTTGAAGAGGTTAATGAATCCTTGGGTTAAAGAACCCACACATAGATTAAAGTCCTATGTAATACTATTTAGTCATTAAACCTCCATTTGAACCTATGAGAGAATGTTCCTTGTTTCATCTCTTAGTTAAGACAGCTTTATTATAGCTATTATATCTATTAGGTGAGAGAGAGCTGCAGAATCTTGTGGCTGGATCCCCCAACTTATGATCTTTCACAAAGAGAAAGTTCAAATATGTCCTTATGGATGCTCCATCTTTGGATGTGCGTGCTCAACTGGTGGTTTTAGCTAGCAGTGACTGTCAATCTGTACTGTGCACTACACCTCCTTGTGCTCCTGTGTGAGGTAGTCATAGGCAGACGAAACCCCCTGGCACTGCGGCTTCTTCTCCACTGCCCCTCTGGTCAAGACAGTCCAGAGTGATGTCTACTGCATTCATAGCTTTAGTCCTTTTGGTTTTACTTACTCTAGTTTTAATTTAATTTTATTCTGTTTTATTTGTTTACTTGTGATTTTGTAAGCACATGTGTACATTACCCCCCTCAAACTTCTTTTCTGTGGCCAGGGTCTTTTGCTTTCGGTTGTTCTGTCTACAGCTTTCCTGCTCGGGTTATGCCAAGGACTCCAGGCTTTAATCCTTGTCAGACCTGCCACAGATCTTTCCCTCTCAGCCATGTTCCTTCCAGCTGCCTCAGAAAGGTCCATGTCCCATCTAAGTTCAAGGTCTGGAGGAACTTTTAAGAGCAGATCTTGCAAGCTGAGGGATATTAGGCTGAAGTTCCTTCTTATGGCATGCTCACTGAGATCTGCAGGGTCCAAATTCCCTCCCAACCTCAGTTTAGGCCATGCTGATGCCCTCAATCTTGGCAAATATAGACTATAGAGCTGCTCTGGAGTCACGTTCTAAGAGACAGACACTCATTCCCTGGAGAAAGACTCCAGGAGGAAGGGGAGGTCATTGCCAAAGTCGGAACTTAAGAAAACTTCATGTCAGTACTGATGTAATGAGAGTTCATCTAGCAGACACCAGTCAGCTCCAAAGTCAATACCAGAAGAGGACCCCACTAGGTGCAAGAAGGACTCAAGAAGCAGGGATTCCTCTAATACATCTGGATCCTTGGGATGCAGCCACAAGAACCATTCAGATTATACCTTGGCTCCGTCCCTGGTACCAGACTCCTCGCCTGCATTCCTATAGAGTGCATGAACCACTTCTCCGTATTGTCTCTGATGCCTTGCCAGTCTATGATGGAGCACTCCACTTAGCTCCCTAGTACCAGCCACGTTCCTTTTGTATGATGATCTCTGGGCCTCAGGAAAACCAGACTCTCTCCTCCTAAGGGGGTACCAAGAAAGACCTTGTCTGGTACCATCCTGCCTGTTGGAGCTAGAGCCTCCATCTGTGCTACTACATTTTAGCACCGCTCACATCCACTGGCACCAACTTGACTGTCTGCCCCTCCATGGGCTCTGATATCAATAGGGCCCCTGGTGCTGAGGGCTTCCCCTTTGGACACTGCAGAGAATAAGAAATCGAACATGGACGTCTCTGGCTTTTTTGACTTCCACTGCACACTGTGTGGCTGTTTTTTCAGAGAACTATCCACAATGACTCCAAGATCTTTCTTGAGTGGTAACCGCTCCTAACAGCTAATTTAGACCCCATCATTTTATACAGTTAATTGGGATTGTTTTCCAGTATGCATTACTTTGCATTTATCAACATTGAATTTCATCACCATTGTGTTGCCCTGTCACCCAGTTTTGTGAGATCCCTTTGTAACTCTTCGCAGACTCTACCTGAACCAAGTTTGACACTGTATCAGACCACAGATCAGTCAGAGAAACCCACAGATGATGATAAGAATGTTAGGCCACATGGTCTCTACACATTTGTGATTTGATATGCAGCTGTCTAGAGTGCCTCCTGGAACAGCTGTGCGACAGCTACAACTCCCTGGGCTACTTCCCCATGGCCTCCTCCCAACGCCTTCTTTATCCGCACCATAGGACCTTCCTCCTGGTGTCTGATAATGCTTGTACACCTCAGTCCTCCAACAGTCCACGTTCTCACTCTCAGCTCCTAGTGCCTCTTGCTCCCAACTCCTCACACGCACACCACAAACTGAAGTGATCTCCTTTTTAAAACCCAGGTGCCCTGATTAGCCTGCCTTAATTGATTCTAGCAGCTTCTTGATTGGCTGCAGGTGTTCTAATCAGCCTGTCTTAATTATCTCCAGAAGGTTCCTGATTGTTCTGGAACCTTCCCTGTTACCTTACCCAGGGAAAAGGGACCTACTTAGCCTGGGGCTAATATATATGCCTTCTATTACTCTCCTATAGCCATCTGGCCCGACCCTGTCACATATTATTGTTAAATTGGTGGAAGAACCCAAATGCAGTTTGTAAGAATGTTTCATTTTCTCCAGCTCTATCCAGAAACACATTAGTAACAGATGCTTTCAATAAGGGATAGGGAGCTCATTCAAACCATCACAAGGGCTAAGGACTGTGGGCATGCGAAGATAGTCACCTGTACATCAACATATTAGAACTCAGAGCAGTCTACCTGGCATGTGCCACATCTCTTGCGTTGAATGAAAGGAAGACAGTTTTGGTAATGGCAGGCATTACCACAGTGATGTTTACATAAACAGACAGGGATTAGCCAGATTTCTCCTGTATGCCAGGAGGTGATTCACCTGTGAAACTTGAGCAAGTAACAGTCATAACTCTTTATCTGCTAGGATTACGAAATATATTGTTGGCTCTTCGGACAGTTTTCTGACAGTGATCAATAAGACTCCATCATTCAAAGAGTATTTTGTGAGTAGGGTCATCCAACTTGTTTGCCATGGAAAAGAACAGTGTCAAATCTTTGTTTGAGAGCCCCGTATCTTGAGCACATGTATTCATGTTTCTTGACTTTAGCAAAGCTGTTTCTTGACTTTAGCAAAGCTTTTGACACGGTCTCCCATAGTATTCTTGTCACCAAGTTAAGGAAGTATGGGCTGGATGAATGCACTATAAGGTGGGTAGAAAGCTGGCTAGATTGTCGGGCTCAACGGGTAGTGATCAATGGCTCCATGTCTAGTTGGCAGCCGGTATCAAGTGGAGTGCCCCAGGGGTCGGTCCTGGGGCCGGTTTTATTCAATATCTTCATAAATGATCTGGAGGATGGTGTGGATTGCACTCTCAGCAAATTTGCGGATGATACTAAACTGGGAGGAGTGGTAGATACGCTGGAGGGGAGGGAAAGGATACAGAAGGACCTAGACCAATTGGAAGATTGGGCCAAAAGGAATCTGATGAGGTTCAATAAGGATAAGTGCAGGGTCCTGCACTTAGGACGGAAGAACCCAATGCACAGCTACAGACTAGGGACCGAATGGCTAGGCAGCAGTTCTGCGGAAAAGGACCTAGGGGTGACAGTGGACGAGAAGCTGGATATGAGTCAGCAGTGTGCCCTTGTTGCCAAGAAGGCCAATGGCATTTTGGGATGTATAAGTAGGGGCATAGCGAGTAGATCGAGGGACGTGACCGTTCCCCTCTATTCGACATTGGTGAGGCCTCATCTGGAGTACTGTGTCCAGTTTTGGGCCCCACACTTCAAGAAGGATGTGGATAAATTGGAGAGAGTCCAGCGAAGGGCAACAAAAATTATTAGGGGACTGGAACACATGACTTATGAGGAGAGGCTGAGGGAGCTGGGATTGTTTAGCCTGCAGAAGAGAAGAATGAGGGGGGATTTGATAGCTGCTTTCAACTACCTGAAAGGGGGTTCCAAAGAGGATGGCTCTAGACTGTTCTCAATGGTAGCAGATGACAGAACGAGGAGTAATGGTCTCAAGTTGCAGTGGGGGAGGTTTAGATTGGATATTAGGAAAAACTTTTTCACTAAGAGGGTGGTGAAACACTGGAATGAGTTACCTAGGGAGGTGGTAGAATCTCCTTCCTTAGAGGTTTTTAAGGTCAGGCTTGACAAAGCCCTGGCTGGGATGATTTAACTGGGAATTGGTCCTGCTTTGAGCAGGGGGTTGGACTAGATGACCTTCTGGGGTCCCTTCCAACCCTGATATTCTATGATTCTATGATTCCTCATACTGTGGACTCCAGGGGTGACGTATGCATACCCTCTAATCCCTCTGATTCTAAGGGTGATCAGAAAAAAATTCAGGACCTTTTCCTTTCCTTTCCTTTCCTTTCCTTTCCTTATACAGAGCTCTTCTTCAGTTCTCTGAACTTTGTAAAGCGGCATCTTGGGGATCAGCACATCCAGTTTCTAAACATTATTCTTTTTAAGAGGCATCTAGTTCTGATTCCCATTTTCGCAGAGCTGTGTTGCAATCCATATTTAAGTAGATCTGAGCGACCACCACCTTTATATCAGTCACTGCTTGCAAGAATGGAATATATGTGGACAAGCACTCAAAAGGAAAAAGTTACTCCCCTTACAGTAATTGTTGTTCTTCAAGATGTTGTCCATGTGTATTCCACAACCTGCCCTTTTTTCATTATTCTGCGAAGTCCTATACCTTCTAAATCCTGTACTGGGCAAAGCAACTGACACAACTGACCCCACTCTGCCCTTTATGCCTGTGAGTGGAGGAGACATGAAGACACTCAGGGCACAGGGACAGACCCAATGGCTACTGCTGGCCAAAAGAATCTGAAGTCGAGCACGTTGGTATATGCGCACTGAGAGTGGAATACATAATACCGGCTAGTTATGTAAGCAACCATTTTTCATCTAATCTGTTACCACAAGCTCTAAAATGTCTTAAACATAATCACAATGTTATTCCATGGCTTCTCTAGAGGTCAGAATTCAGATTGTATGTATGCCTTATCTGTGCACTTCCGTATCATAACATGTTTGGTTTACTGTTAAGTGTAACTTTTAATCAGAATTTCCTGGGTCTATAACACTTGGTTTTGGGATGATTACATCTGTTGTCTATTTTTTTTAAGTTTCTGATGCCTGCTTTTGTCCTAACTCCATTTTAATGCTGGGGGGAGTGGGGGGGTGAGAGAGAGAGAGATTACAAACTGTTTTTGCATCTGATTTGAACTGTTAATGTTCTGCAGATCAAAGAAGATTTTTCTGACACTGAACTAATTTTTCTAAAGACTATAAATATATCAAGTAATATTTTTGGCAGTAGTAGAGGAGCTCTAGTTATTGAGACAGTTATATCATGTTTGTCAACCGATAAACTACTTTGGTGTTTTGAAGGCAATCTTGTGAATATACCCAGCACCTCTGAAGGTGGGCATATTGAGTAAGGAATGCACAGTTCACGGTGTAGTGGTTTGTGATCCTGTTGCCAGTCTCTATATTCTGTATTCGCTGGTGGAACTTCATGATATTTGGTTAAATTGGTTGTTTAATCTTTTGGTTTGTACTTGCAGAACTGGGAAACTTCAAGCCTCCCTGTGACAGTGCACTATACTCTGTTAAGAAAGAGAGAATTGTGACACCAAAGTCAGAATCCTCTTCATCTAAAGAAATGCCTTCTCTGAAGGTTCCTAAGAGCAGATCAGTCTATTGTGTACATTCATCAGATACAGAGGAAAGGTAGGTCTTTCTCTTCTCCATCTTTTACTCTCTCCTATGAGTATAACAAATGGGTCAGGAGATGCTGGTGAGGTTAGAGGCAAAGCACTGCTGTCATGTAGATTAGCACTGTCAAGGTTCCTCCCCACTCTGAACTCTAGGGTACAGATGTGGGGACCTGCATGAAAAACCTCCTAAGCTTATCTTTACCAGCTTAGGTCAAAACTTCCCCAAGGTACAAAATATTCCACCTTTTGTCCTTGGATTGGCCGCTACCACCACCAAACTAATACTGGTTACTGGGGAAGAGCTGTTTGGACACGTCTTTCCCCCCAAAATACTTCCCAAAACCTTGCACCCCACTTTCTGGACAAGGTTTGGTAAAAAGCCTCACCAATTTGCCTAGGTGACTACAGACCCAAACCCTTGGATCTGGGACTAATGAAAAAGCATTCAGTTTTCTTACAAGAAGACTTTTAATAAAAATAGAAGTAAATAGAAATAAAGAAATCCCCCCTGTAAAATCAGGATGGTAGATACCTTACAGGGTAATTAGATTCAAAACATAGAGAACCCCTCTAGGCAAAACCTTAAGTTACAAAAAAGATACACAGACAGAAATAGTTATTCTATTCAGCACAGGTCTTTTCTCAGCCATTTAAAGAAATCATAATCTAACATGTACCTAGCTAGATTACTTACTAAAAGTTCTAAGACTCCATTCCTGGTCTATCCCCGGCAAAGACAGAATATAGACAGACACGCAGACCCTTTGTTTCTCTCCCTCCTCCCAGCTTTTGAAAGTATCTTGTCTCCTCATTGGTCATTTTGGTCAGGTGCCAGTGAGGTTACCTTTAGCTTCTTAACCCTTTACAGGTGAGAGGATTTTTTCCTCTGGCCAGGAGGGATTTTAAAGGGGTTTACCCTTCCCTTTATATTTATGACAAGCACTCTGGAAATTTGTCAGACTACAAAAGTGCTTGCTCTGCAGTTAACAGTTAAAATTACAAAGCTTGGTCTTTGAATGCTTTCTCATGTCGATTCCATTTGAGGTACATGTGCACCCACATGCACAGTTGTCAGAGATTTTTGCCTTAGCGGTATCAGTAGGTTCCGCAGCGGGGCCCTCTGGAGTGTCGCACTCATGCATCGGTATATTAGGTGCCAGCCGGCCTACACCCTCTCAGCTCCTTCTTACCACCAATGACGGTTGGTTGGAGCACCTTTTTCCCGTTGCCTAGCAAGTGGTTAGCAGTTCTCTCCTTCCTTCTTTCCAAAATCTCATAAGTCGGAAGAGGAGCACAAATTGCACTCTCTGGACATCAGGAGAACCCTGGCCTTTTACATCGAAAGGACCAAGCTATTCTATAAGCTGACGCAGTTGTTCGTCACGGTGGCAGACAGGATGAAAGGTCTTCCAGTGTCTGGCCAGAGAATTTCATCCTGGTTCACTTCCTACATCTGTTTCTGCTATGGTCTGACGAAAGTGCCTCCACCAACAATGGCAACCACCCACTCAACTAGGGCGCACGCCGTGGCGGTGGCATTCCTGGCCCAAGTGCACATTCAAGATATCTGCATGTCTGCTACCTCGTCATCCATCCATCCACACGTTTGTCTCATTATGCACTTACCCTGCAGGCCCAAGACGATGCTGGCTTCAGTAAGGCAGTATTGCAGGCCGCATGACCGTGAACGCCGAGCCCACCTCCAGGGATACTGCTTGTGAGTCACTTAGAATGGAATCGACATGAGTAAGCACTCGAAGAAGAAAAAACAGTTCGCTACCTTTCGTAACTTTTTTCTTCAAGATGTGTTGCTCATGTCCATTCCATGATCCACCCTCCTGCCCCTCTGTCGGAGTTGTCAGCAGGAAGGAACCGAGAGGGTGTAGGGTTGGTGGCGCCTAATATACCGATGCATGAGTGCGGGACAAGGGGGTGCCACAGCCGACCCTACAGATACTGCTAAGGCACCAGCAGCCAGGAAGGCTAAATCACACCTGGAGTTGCAGCTAGCAAGAGATGTTAAGAGTAACAAGAAGGGTTTCTTCAGGTATGTTGGCAACAAGAAGAAAGCCAAGGAAAGTGTGGGCCCCTTACTGAATGAGGGAGGCAACCTAGTGACAGAGGATGTGGAAAAAGCTAATGTACTCAATGCTTTTTTTGCCTCTGTCTTCAGGAACAAGGTCAGCTCCCAGACTACTGCGCTGGGCAGCACAGCATGGGGAGGAGGTGACCAGCCCTCTGTGGAGAAAGAAGTGGTTCGGGACTATTTAGAAAAGCTGGACATGCACAAGTCCATGGGGCCGGATGCGTTGCATCTGAGAGTGCTAAAGCAATTGGCGGATGTGATTGTAGAGCCATTGGCCATTATCTTTGAAAACTCATGGCGATCGGGGGAAGTCCCGGAAGACTGGAAAAAGGCTAATGTAGTGCCAATCTTTAAAAAAGGGAAGAAGGAGGATCCTGGGAACTACAGGGCAGTCAGCCTCACCTCAGTTCCCGGAAAAATCATGGAGCATGTCCTCAAGGAATCAATTCTGAAGCACTCCAGAGGTCCCTTCCAGCTCTAATATTCTATGATTCTATGAGCCAGGGGAAGGAGTTGCTCAGACAGTCCCCGGGGCCAGCCACATCAGCCGCTGCTTGATCGGTGCCCGGGGCCACCAGAACAGCAGCTGGTGTGGCTGGCCCTAGGGCCACTCCATCAGTGACTGGTGCGGCTGGCTGCAGGGCCACTCCAGCAGCAGCCAGTGTGGCTGACCCCAGGACTACCCAAGCAGCTAGCCCCAGAATCCATGACTTTCACGACCTCCATGACAAACACGTAGCCCTAAAGATGGTCCCTTGAGTCTTAGGCTATTGTGTGCCTTTCAAGAGCTCTGATAGAAAGGGTGTTGAATTACTTGAACTGTCCTCATTGTTGAACCCTGACCACTCCCTGATAGGATCTGGGGGTCAGATTCTGAAAGTCTTTTTCTGAAACCATCTTTTCCTCAGTGCTGTGGGAGCCTCCATTCCAAGGCAGACTTGTCGCACCATTGCTTCTTTGGGGTTTTCAGTTCATAGAAATGTTTAATACTTTCTGTGAACATATGAAACTTTGTCTCAATCTTGTGGCATTGAGTTCCACAGATTACTTGTGCATTGTGTTTAAAAACAAACTTTTTATAGGTTTTTAATGTACTGAACTTCCCTCTGTTCTTGTAGTGAGAGAGGGTAAACAAGTGCACCTTATTACCTTCTCTGTAGCATTCATTTAAATACCTCCCTTATACTCCCTCTTATTCCCTGTTCTCTAAATAACCTTAATATTTTCAGTCTGACCTGAAATGGAAGTCTTTTCACACTTCTAATCATTTTATCACCTGTCTCTGAACTGCCTCTTTTTACTGTATCCCTTTGGAGGTAGGGTAACTGAAACTGAAGAAAGTATTTCAGGTGCTGACATACCATTTGATTTATATAATGATATTGGAACTTACTTATAGATTTTAAAGCTTGTAAAGGGATCATTATGATCAGCTAGTCTGACCTCCTGCATAACACATGCCAAAGAACCTCACACAGTAAACTCTCTACCAATTCTATAATTTCTGTTTGAGCTATATAGTTATCTTTTAGAAAGATATCCAGTCTTAAGTAAAAAAGCTCCAAGTAATGGAGAATCTTTAGGTAGGTATGTCCTTCCAGTGGTTAATCACACTGTTTAGAAATAAGGTGCTTTTTTTTTTTTTAAGTTTATCTAGTTTTAGCTTCTAACCCTTGTTCTGCCTTTGCCCTTTAGATTAAAGAGCTGTCTATTATTAGAGCTTTCTTAATCTTCTCTTGGATACACTAAACTGATTGAGTTTATTTAGTATCTCACTATAACGCAGGATCATACTTGTTCTTCAAGTGCTTGATCCTCTGTGTAATGCACTACAGGTTTGCACATGTACTCTATGTGCCCAGGACTGGAGATTTTTTCCCTAGGATTGTCTGTTTGGTCTACTTGGACACCCCCCACTCTCTTTGTGCATCACACCAAGGGTTTTAAGGGGGAGCTGCCGGACTGCTGCCATCTTTACTTCCTTCTTACCACTTATTTAGGACAGAGCGTCAGTGTTCATGCTAACTTCTTCAGCTTTTTCCTGTAAATAAATTGTAAATAACTTTTAATACTTAATTAGATTTAATTATTTAGTGTAGTTAATTGGGATAGATATTCGGGGTTCGGTTCCCTAAAATTCGGAGGAGCGATTCCTGCTTTTATTTAAAAAAAGGGGGGGGGGGCATTTTGCTTCTTCCAGTGGCAGCAGGAAAAGGGTTCCGAGGATCCTCCACTTCAAAAAGTGCTGCAAGCTCTTCCTGGTCACAGTCTACTATGATGCCTGTCTGTACTGCCTGGGGAAACCCACATCCAGACCAGGTGTAGGAGGACAAAGCAGTCAAGGAAGTTTCAAGTCTGAAAACTCCTCATGGAGAGGCCTATGAGACCATGGACTGCTGACAGGAGAGACACCCTCTCCCCACAACCCAGTACATTGACCTGAAAAAGGTAGGAACATCCCGCTGAGTTTAGTTCCATAAGAACATAATAATGGCCATACTGGGTCAGACCAAAGGTCCATCCAGCCCAGAATCCTGTCTACCAACAGTGGCCAATGCCAGGTGCCCCAGAGGGAGCGAACCTAACAGGTGATGATCTAGTGATCTCTCTCCTGCCATCCATCTCCACCCGCTCACAAACAGAGGCTAGGGACACCATTCCTTACCCATCCTGGCTAATAGCCATTAATGGACTTAACCTCCATGAATTTATCCAGTTCTCAGACCCTGTTATAGTCCTAGCCTTCACAACCTCCTCAGGCAAGGAGTTCCACAGGTTGACTGTGTATTGAGTGAAGAAGAACTTCCTTTTATTTGTTTTAAACCTGCTGCCCATTAATTTCATTTGGTGGCCCCTAGTTCTTATATTATGGGAACAAGTAAATAACTTTTTCTTATTCACTTGCTCCACACCACTCATGATTTTATAGACATCTATCATATCCCCCCTTAACCTCTTCTTTTCCAAGCTGAAAATCCTAGCCTCTTTAATCTCTCCTCATATAGGACCCGTTCCAAACCCCTAATCATTTTAGTTGCCCTTTTCTGAACCTTTTCCAATGCCAGTATATCTTTTTGGGATGAGGGGACCACATCTGTACACACTATTCAAGATGTGGGCATACCATGGATTTATATAAGGGCAATAAGATATTCCCCAGTTTATTTTCTATCCCTTTTTTAATGATTCCTAACATCCCGTTTGCTTTTTTGACTGCCACTGCACACTGCATGGACATCTTCAGAGAACTATCCACGATGACGCCAAGATCTTTCTCCTGATTAGTTATAGCTAAATTAGCCCCCATCATATTGTATGTGTAGTTGGGGTTATTTTTTCCAATGTGCATTACTTTACATTTATCCACATTAAATTTCATTTGTCATTTTGTTGCCCAAGCACTTAGTTTTGTGAGATCTTTTTGAAGTTCTTCACAGTCTGCTTTGGTCTTAACCATCTTGAGCAATTTAGTATCCTCTGCAAACTTTGCCACCTTACTGTTTACCCCTTTCTCCAGATCATTTATTAATAAGTTGAATAGGATTGGTCCTAGGACTGACCCTTGGGGAACACCACTAGTTACCCCTCTCCATTCTGAAAATTTACCATTTATTCCTACCCTTTGTTCCCTGTCTTTTTTTTAACCAGTTCTCAATCCATGAAAGGATCTTCCCTCTTATCCCATGACAACTTAATTTACATAAGAGCCTTTGGTGAGGGACCTTGTCAAAGGCTTTCTGGAAATCTAAGTACACTCTGTCCACTGGATCCCCCTTGTCCACATGTTTGTTGACCCCCTCAAAGAACTCTAATGGATTAGTAAGACCTGATCTCCCTTTACAGAAACCATGTTGACTTTTGCGCAACAATTTATGTTCTTCTATGTGTCTGACAATTTTATTCTTTACTATTGTTTCAACTAATTTACCTGGTACTGACGTTAGACTTACCGATCTGTAATTGCCAGGATCACCTCTAGAGCCGTTCTTAAATATTGGCGTTACATTAGCTCTCTTCCAGTGATTGGGTACAGTAGCTGATTTAAGGACAGGTTACAAACCATAGTTAATAGTTCCAAAATTTCACATTTGAGTTCTTTCAGAACTCTTGCGTGAATGCCATCTGGTCCTGGTGACTTGTTACTGTTAAGTTTCTCAGTTCATTCCAAAACCTCCTCTAGTGACACTTCAATCTGTGACAGTTCCTCAGATTTGTCACCTACAAAAGATGGCTCAGGTTTGGGAATCTCCCTAACATCCTCAGCCGTGAAGACTGAAGCAAAGAATTCATTTAGTTTCTCTGTGATGACTTTATCGTCTTTTAGTGCTCCTTTAGTCTCTCGATCGTTCAGGGCCCCCACTGGTTGTTTAACAGACTTCCTTCTTTTGATGTACTCAAAAATATTTTGTTATTACCTTTTGAATTTTTGGCTAGCTGTTCTTCAAGCTCCTTTTTGGCTTTTCTTATTGCATTTTTACATTTAATTTGGCAGCGTTTATGCTCCTTTCTATTTACCTCATTAGGATTTGACTTCCACTTCTTAAAAGATGCCTTTTTATCTTTCACAGCGTCTCTTACATGGTTGTTAAGCCACGGTAGCTCTTTTTTAGTTCTTTTACTGTGTTTTTTAATTTGGGGTATACATTTAAATTTAGCCTCTATTATGGTGTCTTTGAAAATTGTCCATGCAGCTTGCAGGGATTTCACTCTAGTCACTGTACCTTTTAATTTCTGTTTAACTAACCCTCCTCATTTTTGCATAGTTCACCTTTCTGAAATTAAATGTCACAGTGTTGGGCTGTTGAAGTGTTCTTCCCACCACAGGAATGTTAAAGGTTGTTATATTGTCACTATTTTCAAGCGGTCCTGTTATAGTTACCTCTTGGACCAGATCCTGCGCTCCACTCAGGACTAGATCAAGAGTTGCCTCTCCCCTTGTGTGTTCCTGTACCAGCTGCTCCAAGAAGCCGTCATTTAAAGTATCGAGAAATTTTGTCTCTGCATTTCATCCTGAGGTGACATGTACCCAGTCCATATGGGGATAATTGAAATCCTCCACTATTATTGAGTTCTTTATTTTGATAGCCTCTCTAATCTCCCTTAGCATTTCATCGTCACTATCGCTGTCCTGGTTAGGTGATCGATAATAGATCCCTACTGTTATATTCTTCTTAGAGCATGGAATTACTATCCATAGAGATTCTGTGGAACATATGGATTCATTTAAGATTTTTAGTTTGTTTGATTCTACATTTTATTTCACATATAGTGCCACTCCTCTCTCTCTCCCTCCCCCCCCCCCCCACACGACCTGTTCTGTCCTTCCGATATATTTTGTACCCCAGAATGATTGTGTCCCATTGATTGTCCTCATTCCACCAGGTTTCTGTGATGCCTATTTTGTCAATATCCTCCTTTAACAGGAGGCACTCTAGTTCACCCATCTTATTATTTAGACTTCTAGCATTTGTGTACAAACACTTTAAAAACTGGTCACTGTTTATTTGTCTGCCCTTTTCTGATGTGTCAGATTCTTTATGTGAATGTTTCTCGTCTGATCTGGCCCATACTTTATCCTCTTCCATCCTCTCCTCCTGACTAAAACCTAGAGACTCTCTATCAATAGAAAAGGAGTACTTGTGGCACCTTAGAGACTAACCAATTTACTTGAGCATAAGCTTTCGTGAGCTACAGCTCACTGCATCCAATGAAGTGAGCTGTAGCTCACGAAAGCTTATGCTCAAGTAAATTGGTTAGTCTCTAAGGTGCCACAAGTACTCCTTTTCTTTTTGCGAATACAGACTAACACGGCTGTTACTCTGAAATCTATCAATAGATTCTCCTGTAAGAGAAGTCTCTGTCTGATCCATGTGCGCCTCTGCACCAATCGGCTTCCCCCGCCCCCCATCTCTTTGTTTAAAAACTGCTCTGCAATCTTTTTAATGTTAAGTGCCAGCAGCAGGCTGGATCCACTTTGGTTTAGGTGGAGCCCATCCTTCCTGTATAGGCTCCCTCTATCCCAAAAGTTTCCGCAGTTCCTAATAAATCTAAACCTCTCCTCTCTACACCATTGTCTCATCCACGCATTGAGACTTTGAAGCTCTGCCTGCCTACCTGGCCCTGCACGTGGAACTGGAAGCATTTCTGAGAATGCCACCGTAGAGGTCCTGGATTTCAGTCTCTTTCCTAGCAGCCTAAATTTGGCCTCCAGGACGTCTCTTCTACTCTTCCCTACGTCATTGGTATCTACATGTACCATGACCACTGGCTCCTCACCAGCACTACACCTAAGTCTATCTAGATGCCTCGAGAGATCCACAACCTTCGCACCAGGCAGACAAGTCACCATACAGTTCTCCCAGTCATCACAAACCCAGCTATCTATGTTTCTAATGATTGAATCTCCCATTATTAATACCTGCCTTTTCCTAATGACTGGAGTTCCCTCCCCTGGAGAGGTAACCTCAGTGCGAGAGGCTCCCAACTATGGAAAGGTTTCCCTCTGCTCCCGTTGAGTGCTCTCCTTCTCTGGGCCTTTCATCCTCCTTAACAGCGCAGTGACTGTCTGACCGGAGGTGGGACAAATCTACAGTGTCCTGGAAAGCCTCATCAACATACCTCTGCCTCCCTTAGCTCCTTCAGTTACGCCACCCTGGCCTCCAAAGCCTGTACACAGTCTCCAGCCAGTTTCAGGCCTCCACACCCTCTCCCAGCTGGCTCCAAGAGACATGAACAGAGCCAAGGCAAATGGGGAGGGAAAGGAGAGGCAAGCACTCCAATAAGGGAAAGAGGGAGCTCCATATCCAAGCCCTCAAAGAGGCAAATGTCCCCATCTCATACCAAGCCAGGAGAGATCTCATGCTTTGGAGTGGAACTGTCTGTCTGATATCGGGACAGACCAGCCTGGTACTTCATTGAAGGTCAAGACTCTACCAACTCCTGGTACTGGGAGTAGTATTTTTGACACCAACAACAGCCGTTGTGTTGGCACTGCCAGATCCGGCACCCTTTGTGTTTTCAAGCTGGAGTTAAGCTACCTCAGTACTGGTCACCAGTACCATCAATGAGTAGAGGCAGCTGATCACTACCTCCTCAGACACTGAGAGCTCTCCCATTTTTGATCTGAGGTCAGAGTCAAAAGATGGAGTTGGGTATGCCCCATATTCTGACTATTCCCTGAGGGGCACCTCTGGGGGCAAAACCCATACAGTGTGTCAGGAGTCTCCAGCGTATCTCAGTACTCCCAAAAGAACAGACATACCCTCCCTTTACATACCCATCACCCTGGGGCCAGGCACCAAGAAGGTCTGAAGTCTCACAATGACAGTAGTGGGGCCCAGAAAACCTGTGATACTAGTACCCTCCCCAACAGCCACAATAACAGGAATAGGCAAACACCATGCCGGTGATCCTGTCAACATCCTCTCCAGATGAGGCAGTGATTCCAGCTTTCCTGCCATACCCTAAGGCTTTCCAGGACTTGCTCAGAACGGTACAATTTCCTTTGGAAGAGGTCCATGAAGTCCACAGACTGCTAGACATCCTGCACAGTTCTGGACTGAGTATACTGGCACTTCCAATCAACTATGCCATCCTTGAATCTGCCAAGACACTTACATACCTCTGAAAGGGTCAGAATACCTATTCTTATAGCTGCCTCCCAACTTCCTGGTAGTGTCACAGGCCACCAAGCATAGTAAGCACCGACAAGCCCGGTCTACTCCCCAGGACCAAGAAGCAAAGATGCTGGACCTCTTTGGGAGGAAGGCATCTTTGTTGGACTCCCTCCTGTTTTGAGTTTAAAACTGTCAAGCACTGATGGCCAAATATATTATCATCTGTGACAAGCTGACAGGCTTTGTCAATAAGGTTCTTCAGGACAGTAAGGAGCAGTTTCGGGCCCTGATTGACAAGGGAAAGCTGGTGACTATCTTCTTCCTTTCCACCCCTCACCACCTCTCCCCATCTTCATTCGGGATGTAAAGTCGCTCCTTCAACTAGGAGGAATGGAGCTAGCAGCAAGGGGGAAACAGTTCTACTCAAGGTACTCCCTCATCCCCAAAAAGATGGGGTGGGGATTGAACAATTTTGTCTGCTGACTGACGTTAAGAATAGTCACTCTGTATCTATCCTCTCATTAGATTTAGGATATTGATTCATGACCCTCAATCTCAAAGATCCCTGTTTTCACATGGACATTCACCTGGCACACAGAAAATTCCTGGGTTTTGTGGCCAAACACTACCAGTACCAGGCACTCTTTCAGGCTCTTGATGGTGCTGAGAGTTTTCACCAAGGTATTGTCAGTGGTGGCAGCTCACTTTTATCCACAGGGGACAGCAGCACACCCCTACTTTAGAAGATTGTCTCTGAAAAGAATGTGTGAAGCAACCACCATGCTTCTAGATCTGTTCAAAAGACTGGGTTGAGGGAAACTTGGGAAGTGCACTCCTTATTCTGAGTCAAGAATTATTGCCTTGGGAGAGGCGGCTGGCATGACAGTTGCAATAACATGGGGTATTGAACCTGACGGATTCAACCAGGTGCAATGCGAATGACCTGTGCCTTGTTTTATTGGATTTTCCTCAATACCCTCTGTAACAGGGGGATTGGGTGGGGAAATGTGTACTTTAGGGCCCCCAGCCATCACCTGAGGAAAGTGTTGCCCAGGAGGCAACCCTCTCTGTAGCAGAACTCTTTGCACTTTTTGTTCATATTCGACACACATAGCTCTGTGGTTTGGAGACCCTCACACCCAAAACACCACCTGTAGATTTTGGTTGTGCAGCTGCCACACATGTTATGTGGAGAGCTGTCTGCTCAAGGAGTATGCCATAGTGTTTTGCACTTCTGGCAGATGCACAGTGGTCAGGACATTTTGCATAGGTATGGCGCAAGTTCCAGAGGTTGACAGCCTCCACATGTAACTCCAAGGAGCACAATCCTCCCTGCTTGTAAACGTAATACAGCACCATCATATTGCCTAATAACACCTAGACTGACTGATTGCAAATGCGAGAGGAATTTGATACAGGCCAAACTGACTGCTCTCAACTCCAACACACTGAAGTGGAGCACAGACTCCTGAGGAGACCATGTCCCTTGTGTTACCTGCCCCTCCATGCAAGGGGCCCCCCCAACTTGTGAGGGAAGTGTCTGTGGTCAGTCTTTGTTGAGAGCATGAAACTGAACAGGACCTACACACACACATTTCCTCTGTCCTCCCACCAGTCAAGGGAGGCTCAGATCCTTTTATTATTACTACAAAAGTTTTTTTTCTCCAGCTGATAATAGCTCATCTTAATTAATTAGCCTCTTACTCCACCTTTTCATGTTCTCTGTATGTATGTGTGTATATATCTATCTTCTTACCGTATGTTCCATTCTATGCATCCAATGAAGTGGGCTGTAACCCACAAAAGCTTATGCTCAAATAAATTTGTTGGTCTCTAAGGTGCAATAAGTACTCCTGTTCTTTTTGTGGATACAAATTAACATGGCTGCTACTCTGAAATCAGATCCTTTAGTGAACCATGACAAGTGCTGTGAATTTCTCACACTTTTTTTTTAATCAAAAGTAACAGAGCAGTCATGCTAAATTTATTAAGTTTACCATTATAGCTCTGTGATTTTTTTTTTTTTTGGCTTTTTTTTTATTCAAATGAGGAGGTACCGCACATTTGCAGCAACACACTTTGCTCTGGCATGGCTATCCTAATACCAGCCTGGGTGTGGAGGAAACACTGGTGCCGGGAAGAAGCTAGACACTCACCTGCAGGCACGGGCAACTTTGTGTTCCCCTGGATGAGAGGGAGCCTGTCCCACACTCCAAGTATGGGTAGCTCCTGCATCCTGCAGGGATGAACTGTGCTCCCCACTCTAGGCATTGCGACCTGGTGCACTGGGTTACAGTGATGCTCAAGTTTCCCCCTTCTCACCCCCATAATAGAGGCCCAAACCTGAGTAGTGCTACAACCGTGCATGCCTGGCTGCAATGCCCAGGGTGAGGAGCCAGGCCCAGGACTGTGAGATAGGAGCCACAGGAGCTGTCACTATGGGGTGAGTAATGGATGCAAAAAAAAAGTACCACAGGTCATGAGCCAATCCTGATCAGAGCCCTTCCGCAAGAAGAGCAAGGGCTACAAGCGCCATCAAGGCCAACAGCTGACCTCCTCTGCTCACTTGAGGTCTTACCCGCAACCAGCCGGGTAATAAGCAGGCATTTTGAGGTTGTGTCCAAGGGCGACCTTCCAGCCTGTGTCCTGGATCCAGCACCCCTGTTGTTTTCCAACTGTTTATCTCCTTACCTGAGTCTTTATAACATTGGACCAGTGGGTCTTCAGCACAGTAGTAGGGGGGTATACCCTCCAGTTTATTTCTATCCCTCCCTCCCACTTCAGGGACCCTTCTCACAAGCATCTGCTCGCCCAGGAGGTGCAAGGTCTCCTGTGAGTGGGAGTCGAAGAGGAAGTTCCTCTGCACTTGAAAGGGAAAGGGTTTTACTCCCGCTATATTTTTTATCCCAAAGACCAAGGGGGGGGGGGGGGTCCTGTGTCCCATTCTCGACCTGCGAAACCTCAACAGGTATCTCAAGAAGTTGAAGTTCCTCATGGTCTCCCTGGCCTCCACCATTCCGTCCCTGGATCTGGGAGACTGGTACACCGCCCTCAGTCTGAAAGACGCTTACTTTCACATATCGATATTTCACAGACACAGAAGGTTCCTACGATTCATGGTTGGGACTGCCCACTATCAATTCGCAGTGCTCCCTTTTGGCCTGGCAACGGCACCAAGGGTGTTTACGAAGTGCATGTCAATAGTGGTGGCCTACTTCAGGCATCAGGATATCCAGATCTACCCGTACGGGGCCACTCCAGAGTCCACATCCAGCGCGGCATCACAACATGGTGAGCCACCTGTCAAGCTCTGGACCTGTTGATAAACGAACAAAAATCAACATTGGTTCCAGTTCAAAGGATAGAGTTTATCGGAGTGGTCCTCGAAGCTCCCCGAGCCAAAGCATTCTTCCCACAGGCCAGGTTCAGGGCAATGTCAGATCGGATCACCAGCATCACTGCCCATCCATCCACCACTGTCCAGGTCTGTCTCAGACTACTGGGGCATGTGGCCACATACATGTATGTTGTTTGGCGTGCGAGGCTCAGACTACGTCCTCTCCAGATGTAGCTGGCATAGTTTTACTTCCCGGCCAGGCATCACCTGGACAAACTCCTCGTGATCCCTCCGTGAGTACTTACCTCCTTGTAGTGGTGGTCTGATCCAGTTCTAGTGTTGGAGGGTGTGCTAGTTTGCAAGCCCACAACTCACGGTTTCCCTGATATTGGATGCATCCAATCTCGGTTGGGGAGTACATCTCAGTACACTGCAGACTTAGGCTATGGTCGCGAGAGAAGCTTGTGCTACATATAAACATCAGGGAACTCAGAGCCATCTGCCTGGCTTGCGGAGTGTTCCTTCCCCCAGCTGTCCGGTCGGTTGATGCAGGTGTTGACGGACAACATGGCCTCCGTCTTCTGTGTCAGCAGGCAATGGGGAGCTCATTCATCGGCTCTATGCCAGGAAGCCCTTCATCTGTGGGACTTCTGTATCCAACATGCGATCCACCTGGAAGTCTCGCACCTCCCCGGCGTCCAGAACACACTAGCAGATCACCTCAGCAGGTCCTTCTTCTCTCACCACAAATGTTCCCTTCACTTGGAGGTTGTCAGGATGCTCTTCCAGAAGTGGGGAGCTCCCCAAGTGGACCTGTTCGCCACCAGACAGAACAGAAAGAGTCATCAGTTCTGCTCTTTGCAAGGTCTTGGCAGAGGCTCACTTTCCGATGCCTTTCTCCTGTCTTGGTCAGGAGACCTGATGTATGCCTTCCCGCCAGTTCTGCTCATCGGCAAGGTCCTCTTAAAAATCAAGAGGGACAAGGCACAGATCATTATTATCGCCACAGCTTGGCCTCGCCAACATTGGTTCAGCATACTCATGGACTTAGCCTTAGCACTTCCTAGCTGCCCAGACCTACTCCCACAGGATTACGGTCGGTTGCTGCACCTGGACCTCATCTCTCTCCACCTCACAGCTTGGATGGAGCGTGGCTGAATCCAGAGGAACAAGTCTGTTCTAGTCAGGTACAGCACATGCTCTTGGAGAGCAAAAAGCCCTCCACCAGAGCAACTTTTATCTGGCAAAGTAGAAGCAATTCTCCTGCTGGGTGTCAGAACGGAATATCTCCCTGACCCAGTCATCTCTGCAATCCATTCTGGATTACCTGCTTCACTTAAAGCACCAGGGCCTTGCCTTCTCTTTGATCAAGGTTCACCTGGCAGCCATATCGGCCCTCCATCCCTGCGTCCAGGGTTGATCAGTATTCTCACATGAGATGACTATCAGATTCCTGAAAGGCATTGAAAGACTCTTTTGGCCGGTCTAGGACCCAGTCCCCCAATGGGACCTCCACCTTGTCCTCACCGAGGCTCATGGGCCTGCCCTTTGAGCCTCTAGCTTCTTGTTCACTTTCCCATTTGTCATGGAAGGTCGCATTCCTTGTAGCTAGAATGCAGGAGACCCTAGTTCAAGTTCCTGCTCCAAGGACTATTTATTTATAAAAAGCAAAACAATTTCAACAGGACAGATTGAGACCCAGCCCACACAACCCCGTATCCCAGTGGCTAGGACACTCTCCTTCGCTGTGAAGGACCCAACTTCAAATAAATTACTTACCTCAGAAGAAAAAATACTATAAGTTATTATTGTCCGCGTGGATCCCACAACCAGCCCTTCATCCCCACTTTTTTTCAGAGTCCTCGTTATCTGGGATTCTGAATTAGCAAGGGAACTGAGGGATGGTTGCAGCTGCACTGTTCTTTATGCCCTTAGATGTGGGATATAAAGACATACATGCTGCAGGCATGGCTGACTGCTGTTTAAAAGATTCTAATCTCTCATGCCTGGGGAACGTGCACAACTAGAATGGTATCCACAAAGACTTCTCAAAGAACCATAGTTACTATACGGTAAGTAACCATTCTTTTTCATAAGACTGCTGTGACAACAAATGTGCTTTTTTTGCTGCTGCTTTTCATGCAGGTGGAATCTGTGTGGGGTGCCAGGCTGTTTCTTACAAGAGCTGTCAAACCCAGCATCCCAATATGTGAAAAATTTCAGGAAAAAGAAGGATGAGTTGACACAGAAGCTCTACACTCTTTATAACAACACCATCTTTGAGCAAAAGGTAGCTTTTGTAAACACATTTCTGGACAATAAAATCACTGTTATCCCGCTAACTAGCTTTCTCTGTGAAACCATTGCCCCTTCCTTCTAGCTCACTAACTGGGATGCAGCTCAGCCTTGTAACAAGGTGCTTCTATTTGAATCAGGTTGAAAATGTGAGGGTTTTAAAAAGGGATTTATCATAGGTTTACTCTGGGAGTTATCAGACTTTCTCAGTGTGTTACCTCTTAATAGTCTTGTGGAGAAAGACCTCCTGATCCATTCATTACTGCAAGGACACAAACTCCCTTCCCATTCATAATCATGTAACGTCCCTAAGTAACTATATCTGTTGCTTATATGGAAAAATTTATTTTAGATACCTTGGATGAATCTGGTCCCTTATGGAGCCTTCTGATTCTTATATGTCTAGGTAGTTGTATAGCCCCCATTGTATTGGAATGCTTCTCTTACTCTTAAGTTATTTTTCCTCCCTTGGTATCCTGCTGTCAATTGAATTGTCTCATTAGACTGACCTCACACTTGGTAAGGCAACTCACATCTTTTCATGTATTTATACCTGCTCCCGTATTTTCCACTCCATGCATCTGATGAAGTGGGTTCTAGCCCACAAAAGCTTATGCCCAAATAAATATATTAGTCTCTAAGGTGCCAAAAAGATTCCTTGTTGTTCTTATGTGGCAGTGGACCCTAATTGAGGCATCTTAAGCTGGCTCCTACTCCTATATAAAAAAACTGGAATCAAAGAGCCCAGAACCACTTGATCAGCCAGCTCTCTGCAGACCAGTAGCAAGTGCCTGCCAGGATCACAGTTTGGGAATTGCTGCTGTAGGCTCCCTAACAGCACAGGTTACCCAGATGATTGGCACTTGAGTTAGCCTACCCCAGCATTTCAAAAGCAAAGCCAGACTCACCTTACTGAGTCCTCACTGTTTCTGCACTCACTCGTGTGTATGGTTCTCTGTACTGAGATGCTCTAGGAGACTTTCCCAGTCAATTACCAAAACTTGTCTGTCCTTCATGGAGAACTGTGGGAAGGATATTGGAGGACTATCAGAACTTGAGTGATTTTTGCCTGCATCCTAGCTGCAGAATGGGCAGGGTCCAAGGCAAGTGAAAGGAAAGCCTTCTTGTATAAACTATCCTGCATTTAAAGCACCTCCAAATTCAGATCAAAAGTTTCTCTTGTGTGAACAGTAGAGGAGTTTGGACTAAAAACCAGGTAAGAGTTCAGGTTAACTGCAGTGAAGACGTGCACTAAGCATACCAGCAGTACTAGAATCCTGAAAGAGATGGTTCCTTTCTGCTGCTATTTTGGAGCAACAAGGTCAGAGATTAAGTAGTTGATAAGATTAGAAGTTACACTTCCTGGCAAGAGAGAATTGATGAGATTTTAAAAAGAGGTCTGGATAAACTGGGGACAGGTAGGTCAAATGATCTTATAAAGGGCTCCACTTGATTTTGGTAGCTAAGTATTTGAAAGACAGCTATTAAGCATCAGTGAAGGACATTTAATACCTCCTTAGACAATCTGCTGGGGAAGGCTACAACCCTAGATCAGAGATCTTGGTAAGCAGGTTGTGTGAGAGAGGGGATGCAGACATTTCTCTCTGAATACCTGAGAAAGAGATTGTCAAGCTAACCAGGGCAGGAAGGTCATATAAGGACTTGATTTCTAGAGATGTGAGATTTTCCTTCTTTTCTCTGTACTCTGTTACTTAAGTAGTATAATGCAAACAGTTCTTTTTTGGTTTACTACCATTTTCTCTGCTTTTAATAAAACTTTTTAAAGAATATTACTATTCTATGGCTGTTTTATACTCTAAAGATAGTGAAGTTCTTCAGCCCCTAAGGAGAGGTAGAGAAGGCAAAGTGAGTTTCCAAGATCTAACTTCCCACTGTCTCTGTGTAAAGGGTATGAACAAAGGTGTCCTTTCCCACCAAGGTGTGTTGTGAAGGGCTGTAGTGGTACACACACACAAGGGCAGAAGTTTAAGGACTTGAGGAAGTGAATGAGTTGGCAGTGATGTGGTTCCAGGGGGTGTGGATGGAGGGGCAAGCAGGGGCACAGGGTCCCCCAGTAATCATCAAGGGCTTCCTGGGGTGGGGGTCAGGGTGTGGGGGGGAACAAACTCTGAGGCTGCAACAGGAGCTGACAGTTCCTCCAAACCTGGGCCTCAGCAGGGGCACAGAACGTGCCCCTCCAAAAGGGGTCAAATTTAAATTCCCGCACATGCCCCTGCATGGTTCAAATGCACTGTTTTGTTTTGTTTTTTTTATATCAGTTGCCAGAGAAAATGGAAATCATCTGGAACAAAAAGATGCGGAAGACAGCAGGGTACTGCGTAACTGGACAAACAAAAAGTCCTGAGGTACAACGCTATGCTCGGATAGAGCTCTCAGAGAAAGTTTGTGACTCTGCAGGTAAGGAAAAGAGGATATTGAATATTAAATAAGGGGAAAGAATATTTATTTTTCTGCATAGCATCTCTAAAATGCAACCTTTCCTATCCATCCACACAGCTAAAACTTTTATCCAAGCTCTCATCACCTCATTCTGGAAACTCTGCAAACCCTCCTGCTGCGCCTCTCACACACATGCTACACTCAGAAGCCCAACAATGAGCCCCACTCCCCCTGCACCTGGACCATCCCGATGAGCCACCTCACCAAGCCCCAACCAGCTGTACCTGGATCCCCACCCCACTGAGCCCCACTCCCCCAGCATCTGGACCTCCGCACTGAACCCCAACCACCTTCAGCGGTACCCCCCAGCAGAGTCCCATTACTGTTTCACTGAGAACCTGCCAACAAGCCCCTCTGCATCTGGACCCCGCCCCCTCCCAAGCATCTGGATCCCCCACTGAGCCATTTACACCCAGATTGCCCCACACTGAACCCTTTCAACCCACACCTGGATCCCCCCGCACTAAACTCCTCCACACTTGGATCCCATCTGCCCACACCTGATGCACCTAGCTCGGAGGGGCAAGACCATGGGATGTTTCTGGGGCAGGCCCGATCATTGCACTGTGTCAGGGTTGGATGCAGCCTCCCCACTGAGTCTGCGTCCAGGTGTGGGGAAAGCTGCACAGTGATCTCCCACCTCTGTGCAGTCAGTGGCCTATGCTCCCCAATGCCATGCTGGAGCCTCCACATTTATTTAACAAATAAAATGTGCAGAATTTTAAAATATTGTATACAAAATTTTTAATTTTTCTGCACAGAATTTTTAATTTTTTGGTGCAGAATCTCCTCGGGAGTAATTTATACTGTATTCACTTCTCAGAGACTTTAACCCCCTTGACTGAAGGACTCAGCTTGCAAGAGCTCTGTCCCCTTTTATCTGTCCAGTGATGGATGCCAAGATGACTGCTTCTTCTCTCCGTATATCTTCCCAAACTCACTGTTTTGTCCCCAGACCCAGGATAATCTTATGATGTTTTTTCCTGCCTGTGGACTTCCCATCCCCTTGCTGATTCATATGTAAATATGATTTCCATTGTTTTTGGTCACATCTTGTTTAATTTAATTGGAGATGTGTAGATAATCCCTTCCCTCCTGTTTCTCCCTGTGTTTGGTCACAGCCTTTAAAGCATAATATCAGTGAGTGTGCACTCATGCTAATGCAGACATTTCACAATGCTATTAGTCATCATCATGTCACAGACTTTCATAAAAGACATTACTCAATACACTTTTTATAATACAGCAATATTGTATACAATCATTTGATCCAATTGCTTATCATTTGAGGGGCAGAACCCCATAAGAGGCTGTCTCCCCCACTCGCTAAATTCATAGAATATCAGGGTTGGAAGGGACCCCAGAAGGTCATCTAGTCCAACCCCCTGCTCAAAGCAGGACCAATTCCCAGTTAAATCATCCCAGCCAGGGCTTTGTCAAGCCTGACCTTAAAAACCTCTAAGGAAGGAGATTCTACCACCTCCCTAGGTAACGCATTCCAGTGTTTCACCACCCTCTTAGTGAAAAAGTTTTTCCTAATATCCAATCTAAACCTCCCCCACTGCAACTTGAGACCATTACTCCTCGTTCTGTCATCTGCTACCATTGAGAACAGTCTAGAGCCATCCTCTTTGGAACCCCCTTTCAGGTAGTTGAAAGCAGCTATCAAATCCCCCCTCATTCTTCTCTTCTGCAGGCTAAACAATCCCAGCTCCCTCAGCCTCTCCTCATAACTCGTGTGTTCCAGTCCCCTAATCATTTTTGTTGCCCTTCGCTGGACTCTCTCCAATTTATCCACATCCTTCTTGAAGTGTGGGGCCCAAAACTGGACACAGTACTCCAGATGAGGCCTCACCAATGTCGAATAGAGGGGAACGATCACGTCCCTCGATCTGCTCGCTATGCCCCTACTTATACATCCCAAAATGCCATTGGCCTTCTTGGCAACAAGGGCACACTGCTGACTCATATCCAGCTTCTCGTCCACTGTCACCCCAGGTCCTTTTCCGCAGAACTGCTGCCTAGCCATTCGGTCCCTAGTCTGTAGCTGTGCATTGGGTTCTTCCGTCCTAAGTGCAGGACCCTGCACTTATCCTTATTGAACCTCATCAGATTCCTTTTGGCCCAATCTTCCAATTGGTCTAGGTCCTTCTGTATCCTATCCCTCCCCTCCAGCGTATCTACCACTCCTCCCAGTTTAGTATCATCCGCAAATTTGCTGAGAGTGCAATCCACACCATCCTCCAGATCATTTATGAAGATATTGAATAAAAAATTGATGGTTTTGTTGTTCTTTTATCTAAATGCATCTTCATTATCTCAACCTGATGACAAACAACTTTACGCTTATTTGTTTAGGGCAGATGGAGATTATGCATTGCTTGCCAAACACATTTTAAAACCATAATTCTAACATACATCCATAACTCTTTGTACAACCCGTATACACACTACTCCTGGGGGAATTCTGTGCCAAAAAATTAAAAATTCTGCGCATAATATTTTAAAATTCTGCATATTTTATTTCTCAAAATAACACAATATAATCACTCCCAGTTTCAATTATTTTTGTAATTTATTTCTAAATACCTGTCAACAATACAGACAACAGCAAAAAAGATTCCCCCAGGAGTAGAGAGTTAAAGAAACCCCAATGATAACCCAGTTCCAGTTGGGGGCTGCTGGAGGGAGATGTGTGGGGCTCCCAGAACCCAGACACCTGCATTCCCTTGCTGCCCCCCCCCCCGATCCCAGCCACAGAGCACCCCCCAGCCCAGATATCAGCACTCCACTTCTAGAGCCCAGTCACAAGGCACCTCCTGGCCCAGACACCAGCACCTCCCTCCCCAAAGATCCCAGTCATGGGGTACCTCCCAGCCCAGGCACCAGCTCCCCTCTCACCCCAGATCCCAGCCTTGGAGCATACTCAGAGCCCAGACACCACCATCCCCTCCCCTTAGAAACCAACCACAGGGCACCTTCCGGCCCAGACACCAGCTCCCCCAGAGCCTTTAATCCCCCCCAGCTTCTATATGGTCCTGCCAGGGAACGCAGGATGGTGCAACCCTGTTCTTCCTCACCCTTTGCCAGAGCTGGGTCTCCCAAGCTCTCTCCTGTCCCCGGGAGAATGAGGATCAAGTAGAGTGTGCAGCTTTCAGCCCACCCACCCTCCAGCTCCGCTCACTGCAAGCTGGGCTCTGCAGAGTCCAGTATCCCCTAGTGGTGGCCAGCAGTTCTGCAGCCCCAATTCTGCAGGGGAAACAGGGAATTCTGCAATATTCTGCATTGTGCAGTGTTGTAGAATTCCCCCAAGAGTAACACACCATGTAAGAATATTAATGATCAGTGAGCTATTAGCTTTCCATTGATATATTACATGCCACCTTTTGGGTATATATCATGACAAAAGTGGGTTAGATGTAGTGAGTATGTCAGGCCTGACGAGCTACTCAGAGTAGTGAAATACCAATGGGACACTGTGTCACAGTCAGTAATTTGTCATCTGACATTTACTTGCTGGCTCCTGTGTTTAATGTGGTTTTAAAAACAGAGACCACAACACAAGTGACTCTCATTACAATTAGTCTCCTCGGAGATACTGAAGACATAGAAACCAAATTACCTTCTCAGACTTGGGTCAGAATAGTGACATTGTGTGGGGAAGCTTGCACTAGTGTTGTCCATGTGGCATCTTTTACAGTCTCCAGGGCTGTCAGTCTGGTACTTGCAAACACTAATGAACAGGGATTTGGAGCAATCAAATTTTTGAATTGCTCCGCTCTGGCACCAATAGTGACTGCTCCAGCTGCGCTCTGACTCAAATTAATTTTTAGCTAAATAAAAAAGTGCATACTGTAATTTTGAAAAAACATTATTTTTTTTCAGGCTTTCAAAACAATTTAAGAGTCATCAACAATGATACAAAATAGAATCATTCATAATTTATTCTGTAAAAAATTATTGCAGCAATCAAGTCGTCTTTCATAGCCTGCCACAAATAATTTAAAATGAACTTTAAAGCTGAAAACAGTTGCTCTACACTAGCTTATGCAATTCCACAGGCAGCCTGAATGCAGTGGGGGTAGTTGTGAATGGCCTCAAAAACAGACTTAACTTTTAACCTATCAATAGACTCCGTTGCCTCACAATCTTCCCGAAAGTTTCTCTCAAATAATGCTTCATTACAATTATGAATCACAGAAACTCGCCGGCGTCTTTCTTGTTTATCCAATTCTTTTTCGAAGGCGTCATCTTCTGAAAAATTGGTGCTTGAATTATCTCCCATTTCCCTGTGATGGTTGAAGACGTCTCAGGAATGGACGCTCAAACAAGTTCAGAGTGGAGATGAAAGTTTGAGAACAGCCTGCTGTTTCTGAAGGGTGTGAACTTTCCAAAACTGCAATTCTATTGTTGATGACTCCTTTTATTGTGTTTCATTTTGTTCAACCTCTTTCGCCAAGTTCAAATGTAGGAATAGATTTTGAATTTTCGAATTGTCGAGCAATATCAAGGAGCCCTTCCTTTGTCTTTGGTATTTCCCTTGAGGTAAGAAGAATCGGATACCGTGGGTCAGTATAAACTCTAGCAAGGAAATGAATGTTGTCAAAAAGCTTCTCTTCGCGTTTCTGCATGGAGGATAGAATTCCTTCTGCAATTTGTCCACCATTTTCTTGCAAGAATTTTGACAGTTTCCTTCATTAAAACTCCCAGGGTTACATCGACAGCTTGAAGATTCATGGTTGTTTGGTTTGGCTTTGCCAAGAGGTCTCGCAGGTTATCACTTCGTCCCATTCAACTTTTATTAACTTGAGTTCTCTTGTTCCAGCAGCAGCCACTTGTTCACAGTAAGATTGAAAAATGAGAAGCCGATCAATCATCGCAAATGTCAAACACCAGCGAGTCACAGTATCCAATGATTGAGTTACCCCATGTAGATCAAGCAGAACACTTCAAATACTTGGGGTTCGTAGTTGGACAATGACTTGTTGAATTTTTGCCAGAAATTTCTTCGCATGTTCTTTGTTCAATCCATCCCAGATTGCCAACTGAAGAGTGTGAATACCACACCTCATCAGTTGGACTTCTGAGTTGTCCTCATGAAGCCATGTTGGAAGTATGAGGCTAGGGTCATTAATCCATTGTGCAGCAGCATCCATGTTGAGTTCGATTTCATCCATTCCTTTAGTTCCTTCATCAGGCAAAACAGCTTCAGTTCTGTCCACATCCCTGTTCTCAGAGGTAGAAATGGTTTCATTGTCCTCACTGAAAATGTTGACGGCACATGTTATGTTTGCTGCATTGTCAACGCAGATGCTCAGCGCTTGCATTTCACTGATCCCAAATTTTTCTAAAATAGCTTTTACTTGACTTTTCACATACGAAGAATTGTGACGCCCTTCAGTGTTGATTATGTCCAAGGTTTTTACCACAGCTTAATCTTTTCCTTCTTTGTAGTACTGAGCATTGATTGCAAGGAAATTTCTGTTTCCACGGGTTGCCGCATCCGTTTTCAGGTAGCACAATCTTTGCTCCAAAGCTTTCTTGAGCTCTTTGCGACCAGACTCAGCTGTGCTGACAACTAAATGACGAACCGCATTGTGCCCCGTCAAAACACCAAGCTGCTGACCCGTTTCACCTGCAATTTTTTGGAATCCTTTGTTCTTTAGCCTGAAGGTAGTGAGCGGTGTTGAACTCAAGCAAACCATTTCCATCAGCCCTTCATGGAAAGTATTGGCATCCACTGTGACTGTAACCTTTGAGGACTTCAAATATGAGTCAAGTTTTGTCTGCTCAGTTTTGGGCATTCTTTTCAGATGAAGCTCCGCAAAAATCTTTTCTCCAGGAGTTTTCAAAGAGCCAGAGGAACGTTGTTTAGCCGCATCAGCTTTCTGTTTTGCCTCATCTTCCTGGTCCTTTTTTGTAACCAGAGCTGCGTGGTTTTCAGGATGGTTACTTTTTATATGCTGCCAAAGGTTGAAACCTTTCACGGCACTTGGTTCACTTGTATTCAAGCTACATGGTTTGAGCTCGCCATTCACTTCCTTTTCCACCTTGCACATTGCCGATTTCTTCTTTGCTTTTCAAATTCAAAAGTAAAGACGGTCGTTGAGATCCTTTTCCATAAATCGGCTATCAATCATGGGGGGCAGATTTGATTTTTTTTTTGTTGAAGCCATGGCCAAATCTTCTTGTGCTGCTACCGCATCCAAATGTTTCTTGTTATGATCTTCAAAAAGCAATGAACAAAAGCATTACATTTTTTTATAATGTACCTGCTTGTGATATCTTAACCACTTACGGTACTTCTAATTTATTTTGGATTTTCTGGACAAAAGTGATCACATTTTCTTTTTACACAAAATTATTATTAAAGTATATTTTAATATTAAACATGTTCCTTGCAGTTTTAATGAAGTAAGAAATATTTTTAATATACATAATATAAATTTGTATTTATAAATTGCACGTTAGTTTTTCTAATGAAATTTTGCAGTAAAAATATTTGAAATATTCTCCAAGTTTTTAATTAATATCTCAAAAACGTTTTAATTTAGATATGTCAATGAAATTTGGTATGTGCTGTAGCGTTAGTATGTGCTGTCCCTGTTCTACAACATTAATTGTTGGGAAGTAACGAGCTACACGTTACAAGGTTGAAAATAAACTTCAGTGGGAAAGCGGATTCAAATTGCAAGCACAGTCCTTTTAGTAAAGAGAGCAAATTTTCGGAAATATGTTTTTGCTTCATCAGCCTGAATAGATTATACAAGATAGAACCTATTATCTGCTCTATCTTGTATAATGTTTCCAGCCTGATGAGGGAAAAACATATTTCCGAAAATTTGCTCTCTTTACTAAAAGGACTGTGCTTACAGTTTGAATCCGCTTTCCCATTAAAGTTTATTTCCAACGTTCTATCATACAACATCATTCAAATAAAATTATTTAAACTACAGGCGTCCTGAACTGGGGGACTGGGCCAATTTTATTTAATATATTTTAAATCTTCGACTATTTAACAGATACGATCCTGGAATATGATTTAATGCAAAAACACGCATTAAAATGGTACTCTTAATGTATTTTGTATAATTAACCGTTTCCAAGAAAACTGTTTAAAAAATTTAATCTGCTTGGATGCTTAGAATGATACAAACAATTTTACTTATTACTTATTTTTCAACTTTGGAACCATAAATTTTAAACGTAATAATAAATAATAACCAAAAATTATTAACTTATTATGGAACATAGTATTACCGCTCGTAGCCAGGGGCAGTCAATGACCAGCCTTTCTTGAAATATGAAATAAAAATGACCAACCGCCAGTTCGGGCGCCTATGGTTTAAATAATTTTGGATAATATAATATGGTAGCACATACTAACGCTAAGATACAGACATAATTTCATTACTTTATATTAAAGCATTTTTGAGATATTGATCAGAAATTAACTTTTCATCACCTCCTTGAAGGGACTGTAGCTCCCTTAGGAAGAATTTTAGGACACGTGTTCACAGAAACGTTTTTTCTTAAAATGACCTAAGGATTCACCCCCAAAGTTGTGTTGGACATTTTCCAATCTCTCTGGATATATCACAAAAATCACCCCTAATTTATGCAAAAATGTTTACTGTATATTTATATGCCTGCTGCATGCAACTTTTTCAGTAAATTTAAAATTACAAACAACGCTACCAAAAGACCGTTAAACAGATGACATATAAAAAAAGTCCGCCAGAGTGATATGGGAGCATGTACAAATGTACCGGTAACGGAAGCCCGTGTGAGAAATGAGCTTAAGTGGTTAATATCTCTTGCGATATCTTAATATATCAATAAACAAAAACATTATTTTTTTTTGCAATATACCTGTTTGTGATATCCTAAATGTTGCATCTTGCGTCGCACTTTTCTGTAATCGCAGCACTCAGCGCGTCTCGTTGATACTTCTTTTGTAAGGGTTGATCAACACAAACTAATCTATCTAACTAATCTACACGAGTATGTACTCGCCTAACCTTGGCACAAGGGTGGGAGCAGTCTGCAATGTTGCTGGATGTCTGATAATTATCTAATTCTTTAATGAAACGTATCTCCAAAAAACTTTGTAATTTTGTATCTGTACATTAAATCTTGATTTTGGCTGAAGTGAGAATAACTGTGACATATTACATAAAGCGGTAACGTAAATGTTAACATCAAATGTTTTATACAATGTGAAACTCTTTGGCACCTTTAGGAATTTCTTGCTAAATATCATTTAATTTGGTTTGAAAATGGAAAAAAAAAAACACTGGAGTAGTGGAGCAGTCAAGATTTTCTGTGCTCTGGCTCTGCTCCAGCTCCGGGCAAAAACCTGCAGCTCCATTGCTCTGCGCTCAAGCTCCGGGCTCCGCTCCAAAGCCCTGCTAATAAAACCAATGAAGAATGAGAGACCTGACATTTTAATGGCAGTGTTCTTAATTTGTCTTCTCTCCTGCCTTCCCCAAGACCGGCTTCGAGACACATTGATCCATGAGATTTGCCATGCAGCTACTTGGGTAATCAATGGAATTCGAGATGGCCACGGGCAGTTTTGGAGATTCTATGCTAAGAAATCAACTGTGGTTCATCCAGAGCTGCCAGTGGTGACACAGTGCCACAGCTATGAGATTAAATACAAGTTCACTTATAAGTGTTCTCTGTGCAAAACCACGTGAGTAATATTTACTTGCCTTTGGTCATCTGTTATCTTTGTTTTCACCGTGTCCACAAGTTAAGCTTAGCCCTTTAACTCTTAAAGCACTTTGAGAATTAAAGGTCTCACCTCTATGAACTGAACTGTTTTTTTATTGCCTTGTTTTCCCTCTTCTGTTCCCACCAAGAATTCCCAACTGATGCTTCCAGGCAGTTTCCCTCGCAGACCCATATTACTTCTGGGGGGATTCTGTGCCTCAAAATTCTGCAAAATTGTATATATTTATTTGTCAAAATAATGCAATATAATCACACCAGTTTCAATTGTTTTGGTAATTTATTTAAACTACAATACGGAAAAAAGTCACAATTATTCAGCATTTCCTAAACACATGAAAGTGAAGTTACAAACACTTGGCAACTAATATCCTGCATTCCAGTTATAATCCTGGATTTTCATTTAAATTACATTACAGAACAAACAGCGTGGGAAAAAAAAAAAGTAGAATGTCATTTTAAATTGCTCAGACTTTCACACTTGAAAGTCATATAGTCTTGCTAATCATTGTCCTGGACCTGGCTGGGTACTTTGGGAAGTGCTTGTTTCTGATTGTCCTGACATTTTATTGACTGCTTGATAAAAAGTGAGAAAGCACATAGATCTTCCTAGCTGAGGATTCCCTTACTGTCATTTATAATAAGACTCCTTTACATCACTCTGGCAATGTAGGGGCCTTAAAGCTTTCACAGGTTTTAATGTTCCTGGGGGAATTGACTGAGAATGGGAACAGTTAACTAACAATAGTAGACATTCTGCTACATTTCTGCCTCGGAGAATGAGATCAAATAACCCTCAACAGCAACTTTAACAACTTTACTACACAATCAGGGTGCTACATTTGTGCCTCTAGACTGCCTCCTGCATAATAAAAAGCTCTACCCTTGCATGCCAGGGAGCTGCAGTAGCAAGAGAAAGGGACACAGGGCTTGTCTACACTGGCAATTTACAGCTCTGCAACTTTCTCACTCAGGGTTGTGAAAAAACACCCCCCTGAGCGCAGCAAGTTTCAGCGCTATAAAGTGCCAGTGTGGACAGTGCACCAGTGCTGGTAGCTGCACCCCTCACGGAGGTGGGTTTTTTACAGCGCTGGGAGAGCTCTCTCCCAATGCTCCACCGTGACCATACGAGCCACATTAAAGCCATGCTAAAGCCACTTTAGCATTGCCAGTGTAGACTAGCCTAGAGAGTCAGTCTCTCTTCTCCCCCCCCCTTGTTGGCACACATGTACACCCCTCCCCCCTGATGGTGATCATGCAGGCACGCACGCCCATCCCCTGTCCCCTGTCTCTGAGGCTGCTCCAGGTGCACTGGAACAGACGCACTGCCTGGGCTGCTGGGGAAGAGGTGCATGTCCACCAACAGATTTTTTTTTTGCATTTTTCTGCCCGGGGGGCACAGAAAAATGTGGGCCATATGAATTCTATGCCCCTCTATGGGCACAGAATCCACCCAGGAGTACCATATGGAGTTATACTTAGACCTGCCTCCCCCTGCTGGTGCTCTTTTTAATGGCTTAGCTGAGAACAGAGAGTTGGGAGGTGGGTTGTTTTGAGTGAGCAGTCTGGAAATCTGAGGATTTGAGAGATTCATAACTTTCAAGGGCAGAAAGGGACATGTCAGTCATCTAGTCTTACCTCTTGCAAACCACATGCCAGAGAATGTCACCTATTGATTTCTGCATCAAGCCCAGGACAGAGTGAGCAAATGACAAGACTTGCTCCAGGCAAGGGTCCCTCTCCCCACCCCCTCAATGCTGACACTCTCATGCACTGCACACTACAGCTGTTCCCTAAAAACCCTTTAACAATTATGAAATGGATTGATTTTAACTCAGTTTACTCAGTCTCCAAGCTACAGACACACTGAGTCTGTTAGCCACAACCCTTAGTGGCTGGTGTTCCACATACTGCTGTCCTTTGGAGCAGTGAGTTTTCTTTAAGGGTACTCAGACTTTTCAATATTTCTGACCCCTTTTATCCTCTGAGGGAACACACCTAACTTTCTAACCTTGATTCTTCATCTTCCCCTTAGCAACTATAATGCTTGTTACATAGAGAAGGTAATAGAATCATAGAATACCAGGGTTGGAAGGGACCTCAGGAGGTCATCTAGTCCAATCCCCTGCTCAAAGCCGGACCAATCCCCAATTTTTGCCCCAGATCCCAAATGGCCCCCTCAAGGATTGAACTCACAACCCTGGATTTAGCAAGTCAATGCTCAAACCACTGAGCTATCCCTCCCCCTGTAGGACAGTATTAAGGAAACAAGATAAACATTAAACTCGGGTTCATGTTATGAGACTACTTGGATCTCTCCCTACTTCTCTATTAGGAGTGTAATGCAGGAGCTCTGATACACTATGATCTCATCTTTTACCAATAAACTTATTTGAAACACAAGCAGAAAAATTAAGCTGCTCACTGGGATTGTTAAAGCTTCTGTTTATCCCATTGTAAGTGATAAAGAGCTTGTGGGACCACTGGGATCATAGAATATCAGGGTTGGAAGGGACCCCTGAAGGTCATCTAGTCCCACCCCCTGCTCGAAGCAGGACCAATTCCCAGTTAAATAAAGAATGTTTAAAGAAGGTTGATCTGAGATCTAGAATATGTATTGTGGGGAACAAATTCAACAGCAGGGCCCTCAGCTTCTGCAGCACTTCAGTGTGGCAGGCTGAAGTGCTGCACAGCTTCATGTAAACTTAAATTAGAGGGGGGTTTTATTGAACTAAAAATTAACATGAATATCACTGAATTCCTTGTTGTTTGTTTTGGTATTCATCTGAACTTGCTTTACTCTGTTCATATATTTTTTTTTTATGTTCTGTTAAACTTCGTATTACCATCACATAACACTGTAGACCAGGGGTGGCCAACCTGTGGCTCTGGAGTCACATGTGGCGCTTCAGAAGTTAATGTGCAACTCCTTGTATAGGCACCGACTCCAGGGCTGGAGCTGCAGATGCCAACTTTCCAATGTGCTGGGGGGGTGCTCACTGCTCAACCCCTGGCTCTGTGACAGGCCATGCCCCCCTCTCCACCCCTTCCCACCCCCTCCCCTCAGCCTGCAGTGCCTTCGCTCCTTCCCTTCCCCCCCCCCCCAAGCCTGCACACTAAAACAGCTGATCGGGAGGGAGGAGGAGGTGCTGAACGAGGTGCATGACTGCCAGTGGGTGGGAGGTGCTGGGAGAGGGGTGTGGGGGGCTGCTGATGTATTACTGTGGCTCTTTGTCAATGTACATTGGAAAATTCTGGCTCTTTCTCAGGCTCAGGTTGGCCACCCCTGCTGTAGACATTATCAGGAAGAAACTGAAGGTTCCACCTTGGCAGCTGGATAAGGGATGTTTCAGGCTTTTTGGCAGGAAAATGTGGGCAGTGATCTGAGACTGCATGATAAAAATCACTAGCTGAATATTCCTGCTAAAATGATCAGCAGGGGAATAGTAATGTTGCCATTTAGATTATCTTTAGGTGTCAGAGTTAATGTACACTTGATCTCAATGTGAACAATTTGCACCTTTGAGCTATTATTCCAAGGTGTCTCCAGACTCAGGCACTACACTGACTTTTGTTTTATTTTAGAATTGGGCGCCATTCCAAGTCACTGGACACAGAACGCTTTGTGTGTGCACTTTGTAAGGGACAGTTAGTCCTGTGCCAACCCACACGGAAGGATGGTACTCCTGCTAGAGCACAGCTAACACCATTTGCAAAATATGTGAAAGAAAACTATGGATCTACTAGAAAAGAACAGTATGGGCTGAGCCATGCAGAAGTCATGCGGAAGCTCAGTGCTGAGTTTGCTTTAAAGACTAGGCTCCTAGATTCCTGAATGCCTCTTGGGGTGTATACACTGGGCCTGTGCTATGTAATCATTGTTTGTACCATTACAGAAAATAGCTAGGTTCTGGCTGATTAACATTGAAAATCTATTAAAGGTTTCTAAGCATCTGCTGCTGTTCTGTGTTCCCAGGAGCAGTGCTTGCATAGTCCCCTGCTGCTGCACTCAGAAGCAGGTGAAACACTGTTTTCTGCAGAACCCCAGTTACAGGACAAGGTGATATATGTAACTTTAGGTCCAGGGCTGCTCATCCATCCCCAGGTCTCTTTAGTGACGTTCGAGTGCATCTGTTTGCTTATGATTCAATCTTCATTCTAATTGTCCTCCAGCGATTTTATGAAAGTTAAAATGGGAAGGGGGAGTGGGAAATGGGGGAGGACTAACTTGGAGCCTTTTTTAACCACTGTTTGAGATAAACTCTGGAAGCAGTTGGCTCAGGGTCTTACTTAGAACTAAATCAAATACATCCATCACAGAGTTGTGATTGAAACACTTCTGTAACATATCTTCTCTACTCAGATGATTAAATCAGATTTGTAATATTAATACTTGAAATAAAAAGGTAGATTTTTGTCTCTTACTGGTTATGATTAATAAAGATTGCCTTGAAACCTGGTGTGCCTCCCGGGAGTGCCGGCAGAGGTGAGCGATCCAAATTTTAGGTCATTTTGGAGATGCTGCCACAACCACCCCTTAAAAAGAAAAACCCAGCTTTTTTTAAGGTTGACAGATTCTATCAACTTTATGCACAGAGATAGGGATCTAATTAACTTATTTACTCAACATATACCTTAGCTAATGTATGGCACCCTCTAACTCTTTGAGGGAGTAATATTTAAAATGGTTTGCACTTAAGCTCAGCTCAAGATAGGGTAGGCCCGTTATTCATTGGGTGTGGGGGGAGGGAGATAACAGAAAATGTGGAAATGGCAGATGCTTCTTTCCACAGGCTGGCTGGTTGCCCGCCCTTCAACCAGGCTCTCCACTTTGATCAGCGCTTCAGTCGCTTGGTGGTGATGTCTGTAGATGGAGGTGGAAGAGAGAGAGCATGGCAAACTTCAGAGTAGCAGCCGTGTTAGTCTGTATTCGCAAAAAGAAAAGGAGGACTTGTGGCACCTTAGAGACTAACCAATTTATTAGAGCATAAGCTTTCGTGAGCTACAGCTCACTTGCATCTGAGGAAGTGAGCTGTAGCTCACGAAAGCTTATGCTCTAATAAATTGGTTAGTCTCTAAGGTGCCACAAGTCCAGCATGGCAAACGTGTCTCAATTTTATCTTTCTTTCTTTCTTCCCTCTTGGCTTTGCGCCCTCTCCCCCCTCAGTCATGTAAGCATTACCTCATCATCGTCCCAAACTGACCAAAGGAACAGGGGTGACTCACTTGAGAGTCCAACACATCCTTTGTTGCTACCTAGGCCAGTGTCCTTTGTTCCTGTGAGGCTGGGCTGGGTTTGTCCCATACATGCTCTGATGAGGTGTGAAGTGCCTTGGAGAGTTTTTGCCTGGGCTTGTTTTAAGCCATGAGGCATTTTTAGCCTCCTAACTATATACATGAAATTACAACCTATAACATTAGTATAACAATGCTCAGTGCATCATAAGCCTTCTGAAGACACCCCACATGACAAACTTTGCATTGGATACCACACAATCATAAGGATGAACATGGGACTGTAGGGTATTCCCCCCAAAGTACAGAACGTCACAGAGTGTTTTATGACACTACAGCAGCTGGGGGGCTCTTGCTGTGGGCCAGGTATGATGTTCAGGGTGTATTCCAGACTAATGCGGAGCTGTGTCACGTGGCCTACAATGCAGGGTGCCTCACCATGCTTCACTGTTGTAGCCTCTGATGTGGGTAGCTCACAAACAGCCTGGCACCGTGCAGCTCCCCGCTCTCCCCATGAGTGTCTGTGTACAGCTACGACTCTGATCCCAGCAGCTTGTCAACACTCACCAGTCACACTTTGGCTTCCATCAGACTGGGCTACCACATGCAGGATGACCCTAACACACTCCCTGTCCTGACCTTTACCCCCAAGACGTGCTGTGCGCTGTCCAGCCCTCTCAGGGACAGGCCAGATAGATTAGGTCTGTTGTACCTCTAGGAGGTCAATACACACAAATCTGCCACTTTGTGGATAATTCCATTTATGGTTCACAACCCTGGATTAGTTTTGGTTCAAGAATAAAACAAGTTTATTTAACTACAAACAGGTTTTAAGTGACTAAACAATGAGGCATTAAAGTAAGAAATGGTTACAAGAAAAATAAAGTGCTTTCTAAATTTAACAAACTAGACTTGTGAAGGCCCTTCCCACAGATTCCAGTAATATTGCTGCCCAAACTCTCAGGTCAGGATCTGCTTCCAGGGTCAGGCAGCTGTTTCTCTGATCGTCTTAGGTGAAAGGGAGACGGTTAGGGAGAGCGAACTTTGGTGTTTTTGCTCTTCACTTTTATAGCACAGGTTTCAGAGTAACAGCCGTGTTAGTCTGTATTCGCAAAAAGAAAAGGAGTACTTGTGGCACCTTAGAGACTAACCAATTTATTTGAGCATAAGCTTTCGTGAGCTACAGCTCACTTCAATCCGATGAAGTGAGCTGTAGCTCACAAAAGCTTATGCTCAGATAACTTGGTTAGTCTCTAAGGTGCCACAAGTACTCCTTTTCTTTTTGCGAATACAGACTAACACGGCTGTTACTCTGAAACCTGAGTTTACACAAAGTAAAAACTATTTCCCCGTGCTAATTTTCCCCCCATACTGTTACTCACACCTTCTTGTCAACTGTTTGAAATGGGCCATCCTGATTATCACTACAAAAGGTTTTTTTTCTCCTGCTGATAATAGCCCACCTTAATTAATTGGTCTTGTTACAGTTGGTATGGCAACACCCATTTTTTCATGTTCTCTATGTGTATATATCTCTTCCTACTGTATTTTCCACTGCATGCATCCGATGAAGTAGGTTTTAGCCAACGAAAGCTTATGCCTAAATAAATTTGTTAGTCTCTAAGGTGCCACAAGTACACCTCGGTTTTTTTGCTGATAAAGACTAACACGGATACCACTCTGACACCTGAGTTTCAAATGCTACCTCACAAGGCATATTTTGTCCAAAGATTGTTACAATAGTGTGTAGGGTGTGAATACAGGGGTGCATTTGGTCACAGTGGGCTGGGATGTTTATGCAGGGCTCTCTAACATCACCCTTCCCTGGACATTGCCAGATAATGAATGGGTGGGGGAGAATTCTTGCTCCAATCCTGAATTGATGGAAACCCCAGGCTCGCTAGAGCTGGTTTGATTTTCCAGAGGAGTGAGTTTTTCCTCTCTGGTGGATTATGATTTTTCTCCATTATAGTTAGTTGCTCTTTATCTACTTCCCCACAGCCCCTCACTAGGTTCTTCAGGAAGCAGCTCATTGCTTCACATTAAAGCTGCTTCCCTTTGGGTGTGTATTTTCTGCGGTGTTTGCTGTCATCAGTGACTGTGCCGGCTTGGACAGGTGCTTGGCAAAGTGGGGGGTTCTACATTTCTGATGAAGAATGCTCTATGTTAAATAAAATTACTCAGTGACAAACAGTGGCATTTGGCTCTTTTCTGAAGGTGTGAAATAGCCACCAGGGGTCACTGCACAAATGGGGGAGGGGGGAATGGACGGACACATACATATGGCACTGTCCTACTTGGTGGCGCCGCACATATGCACAAACACACACACAAGCTGGATAGGGTGGTCTAAGTGAGGCAGTGCCCTCCAGTGTTTCTCTCACCCACCCATATTGAGGCAGTGACCCCTGCTGGCCAGCTGAGGGACTACCGTGTGTGTATTTCCAACAATTAGAGCAGTGACCACCATTCCCCCCCTTCATCCAACCCCCTGCAACCTGTTGGGGGGTGGGGTGGTGGGGGTGTTATGGTAAAGCACAGTGTGTGTCTCCTGCCAGTCTGGGTAATGCACAGAGCAGGTTTCCTTGGAGCAGCATTGACATGCAGTGGCCATTAGGGGTATTGCACAGAGTGTTTCCGTTGCAGCAATTGTGACATCCAGGGGCCAGTTCAGGATAATGCACAGCGTTTGTTCCCTTTGTGGAAGTATAACATGGTATAAGTATAACGTTGTATAAGGGGACATGCTGGATACATTGTGTATGAGAGGGCATGCCAAAACACGTTACAAAGTATCTGAGGGAGCACACGTAGGGACAGTTAGCTTTTGAATGGAGAAGCAATTAAGATAGAGCCAGCACGTTTAAGAAGCAGGCATCAGAATGGAAGGTGTGAAGGGCAATTAGTTAAGATAACTGGAAGCTGTTAAAGAAGATTGTTAAGGGTGGCAGGTAATTGAAGATACGTGACTGGTCTCAGGGATCTTGAAGGGTGGTGACTAAAATCTTTTTCTTCTTTTGTCTGTAACTTCTCTGTAACTTGTTCTCCAAAAAACTGTATAAATTAAGAGACACAAGCCTCACTCGGGGGGCTCACTTCTAAATGTATTAGCAGAGCAGCTTTGCTAATAAAACAGAGTGGTCTGATAAATTGTGAGTCTGAGTCAAACTTTGACACCTTGGAGCTGCAATGACACCTGGTAGCCACTTGTGGTAATGCACAGAGTGTGTTTCCCATGGAGGAGCAGTGACAACTAGTAGCCAGTTGGAGTATTGCACAGAGTATGTTTCCCTTGCAGCAACTGTGACACCAAGTGGCCAGATTAGGTAATGCAAAGATTGTGTGTCACTTGAAGAAAAGGAGTACGAGTGGCACCTTAGAGACTAACCAATTTATTTGAGCATAAGCTTTGATGTAGCTCACGAAGCTCATGCTCAAATAAATTGGCTAGTCTCTAAGGTGCCACAAGTACTCCTTTTCTTTTTGGGAATACAGACTAACACAGCTGCTACTCTGAAATGTGTCATTTGAAGCAGCAATGACACCCAGTGGCTAGTCAGGGTACTGCACAGAGTATGTATCCCATGGAGCAGCAATAATACCCACTGGCCAGTAGGGACGTAACCAGCCTCTCCCTGTTTGCTGGGGGGGTCTGAGGTGGGTTAGACCAAAAAAAATCGGGGGGGGGTTGGCACACCCCCCCCATCACCGCTCACAGGGGCCATACCTCTGCTCCTTGTCAGTTAAAGGTCAGGCTCATCTTTCCCCCCCCCCCATCCAGGTTTTACCCCAACATAATCTTTAAAGTAAAATAGTAAATAGGATTTACTCTTAGTCCATCTAAATAATCTAAATCTGTCCACAATTTAGCATTAAATCCAAAATCCTCTTAACTATTCCATCAGAAACCAAAACCTAAATCAAAATTTGAAACTGCAAACAATGCTTAACTTAAAATCCAAACAAAAGACATAAAGTTCAACATTTTATCACAAAAATGTGCTACAGTAGGATGATAAAATAACATAAATCCTACTATTAAAATTACTTACAAATCTGTATAAAAATAGAACTATGTCAAATGCTGTATTGTAGATCAGATAGTCCAATCCAGCAACCCTCCATTTCAACTTAAAAAAAAATCAAACCAATAAACCCAAAACAGTCAGCTTTAAACAAACCTGCACATATGCAAAATTAAACCTATACCAACATTGGAACAAAATATGTAATTGTCTAACGTCTTGTTTCATGCAGGAGGGAAAGTGTTTTGTAGCCCCAGTAACCATGCTGTCACTACAGCATTTCCTTCAGTAAATAAGGTTTTTAACCAAATACATAATTTTAAGGGCAATTTATAACAGAAATTCTAATTTTATCTTTGCAATAGTATCCCAAGTATGCAAGTACATTGCCTCAGAGCAGCACCACATTCCTTGATTCCTAAGCCAAGTGAGTAAGTGACAGTCTGCTGCTAGAATTTCACATGGTTTATGCATCTGCAAATCCTGGTGCCTGAATGAGCATGGCAGTACCTTATTTGCATATTAAAACCTAGAAGTGTGGAGTAAGTTTGGGGTTTGGGACCCACAATTTTTAGTGTAGCCTGTTGGGAACCTGACTGGACAGAGTCTGGCACTGACTGGGTGTGTAGTCACCCTGACCCAAAAGCACCTTGCCTCCATGTGGGAAGGGAGCACCACAAACAACTTGCTTGTAACTAGAAACACACAGTTCTCAATGCTTTTCCTTCTACATCACTGGATGAGCTTTCCTGGTCATGCCTCTCTAGTTTTTCTCTTAGCTAACTCTGGTTTGCTTCAGAGACTGTGAGCCGGGAGGGGCTAAGAGTAGCTCCTGGCCTGTGTGTCTGCCCACCAGTGTGCACCACCTGGCGGAGGGTCCAGGGCTCAGCACAGCATCCTGGACTGACATGCTCTGGCCCGTGCTCCTGGTCTTACTCCCTGAAGACTGTGCTGGCCCCAAAGCCATGCCCTGCACCCAGGCAGCTCTTATGACCTGCAAGCAGTCAAAGGGTGGCCACAGCCCTGGAGCCCCAAGCAGCAGGAGGACAAGATGGGGAACCATTGCAGCTATCTGCACCATGACATCAGCTAGTGCAGCAGCTGCCTCACCCTGCCCAAATCTGGCATCCAGCTTCTGGCCTCTGACATGGCCATGGACCGGGGCCTTGGAGGGGAGGAGGAGCAGGAGGTGGAGCCACAGGGAGGGGCAGGGCCTCATGGCAAGGGGTGTTGCAGCTGCCAGAATCTTCTGTCTACCCACCACTACTGGAAGAGGCTGATGATGCCCCTGCTGGCCCTGGCCCTGCTGGCCACTGGTGTTACTGTTCTTTTCTGAGACAGTCTGTGTATTACCTTATCTGGCCACTGGGTGGCACTACTGCTCCATGGAAGAGACACTCCATGTATTACCCTAACTAGCCACCAGTGTCACTGTTGCTCCTGACTGGCCTCTAAATAAATGTAAAGCCTGAGTACAGACAGCTGCTTCCCTCTAGCTGCAGCTTGGTTTCTAATAAAACGTTTCCTGCTCATTTTGGGTGCAGCGGGAGAATTTC